>NC_086104.1:147910780-148642030 GCF_963921235.1 Mobula hypostoma | reverse complement strand
GGTGAGAGGGGGTGGGTTCAAAGGGGGATGTGAGGGGTAAGGTTTTTACTCAGAGTGATGCATGCCTGGAATGTGCTGCCTGGTACGGTGGTGGAGGCTTTTAAGAGACGTTTGGATGGGCACATGGATGCAAGGAGGATGGAGGGATATTCACGTTGTGGAGGTTTGGGTGTTTTTGATTTGCTCTCTAGCTGGTTCAGCACTATGTTGTAGGCTGAAGAGTCTGTCCCTGTACTATACTGTTCTAGGTTCGATATTCTAACTCAGCAGGTCAGACGGTCCAGGATGGCCTGTTTCCGTGCTGTAATTGTTATATGGTTAACATCTGTGGAAATAAGTAAGCAGTTGATGTTTTGGGCCAAGACCTTTCTTCGGGACTGAAAAGGAAGAGGGGAATAAAAAGGTTGCGGGGGGGAAGGGGAAGGACGACGAGCTGGAAGGTGATAGGTGAAGCCAGGTGGTGGGAGAGGTGAAGGGCTGGAGATGAAGGAATCTAATAGGAGAGGAGAGCGGATCCTAGGAGAATGGGAAGGAGGAAGGGGTCCAGGGTGAGGTGATTGACATGTGAAAAGGAAGAGGGCAGAGTGGAGGAGGAGGAGAGGGGAGCTGGAGAGAAATATTTTTTATACTGGAAGGAGAAATTGATGGTATCGAGCTGGAGCCTAACCTAGACGCAATATAAGGTGTTGCTCCCCTACCCTGAGGTTGACCGATATCTTGGAATGGGAGTTAAAATGTTTGGCCACCAGCAAGTTCCATTTTTGGCAGATGGAGTGGAGGAGCTCGACGAAGCGCTCTCCCAGGTCACAAGGCGTCTCGCCAATGCGGAGGAGGCCGCATCGTGAGCACCAGACTCCAATAGAAGGATGTTGCTCTGAGTGGAGTGGAGGAGGTTAAGGGGGGAAATGATTGAGGCATGTAAAATTATGAAGGCTATAGTGGTAGAGTCATTGAGCACTGTAGTGCAGAAACAGGCCCTTCAGCCCATCTACTCTGTGCTAAACTGCCTAATTCCCACTGACCCACCCCCAGTCCATAGCCCTACACCCCCCCACTCCCCATCCATGTACTTATCCGAACTTCTCCGAACTGCAAGTGTTGCAATCGAACCCGCATTCATCACTTCCGCTGGCAACTCGTTCCACACTCTCACCACCCTCTGAGTGAAGAAGCTCCCACTCGTGCCACAGGTTCCCAGCTTTTTCCTTATGCCAGGGACCCCAGCCATTAACTGAGGGGTTGGGAACCTCTGCCTTAACCACTTCAACTTTCACCCTGATATGAAGGGGTAGACTGCAGGAGGCATTTCCCGTGCTGCAGGTAGATCAGTCGACAGGGCACTAAATTAGGGTAAAAGGTTAGGTGGGTCAGAGGGGATGAGAGAGTGGTGAATACCCAGGTCACGCTGCTTGAGGGAGCGGTGAAAACAGAGTCACTGACAATATATTTGGGTTCTATCAGTTAGGGCCAAAAACGTATGCTGCATCCTAGCTGTCCTTCCTGTTCGGCTCCCTGTTTACCCTGTATACCTCGGGCTTTAGATACAAAACTGAGTCATGTCATCTGCAGTAATTCTCTGATGACTCAGCAATAGCTGGGTGTATAAAGGGAGGACGGGAGGATGAATACGGGGCCCTGGTGGAGGACTTTGCCAAATGGTGCAAGCTGAATCATCTGCAGCTCAACGTCAGTAAGACAAAGGAGATGGGGATGGACTTCAGGAAAACTAAGCCTGCATTGCTCCCTATTACTACTGATGGTGAGGACATGGATTTGGTGAGGACCCACAAGTACCTGGGAGCACCTGGATGACAGACTTGAGTGGAGCACCAGCACAGAGACTGTGCACAAAAATGACCAGTGTCACCTCTAATTCCTGAGGAGATGAAAGTCCTTTGGAGTATGCAGGCCTCTCCTTCAAATGTTCTACCAGTCTGTTGTTGCCAGTACAATCTTCTATGTGGTGGTGTGCTGGGGCAATGGCATCAACACGGGTGATGCCAACAGACTCAATAAACTGATCAGAAAGGCTGCCTCTGTTATAGGAGTCAATCTGGACACACTGGAGGCTGTGATAGAACAAAGGACCCTACAGAAATTCCTGGTAATTCTGGACAGTGTTTCTCACCCTCTGCATGCCACCCTGGCTGAGCAGAGGAGCACTTTCAGTAATAGACTGAGACAACTACACTACTCTAAGGAGCACTATATGGGGTCACTCTTACACTGGGCCATTAGGCTCTATAATGAGTCAACCTACAGTCGGGGAAATGATGACCCATCTCCTTTTTGCCAATGTTCACCATTTTCTGATAATGTTCCATTGCTCTGACATATTTGCTTGTGTCCTTCTCCCTTGCCATGCTTTTCCCTCTCTGTCAGTGTTTGCTCCTCCCGAGCAGTATTTCCTCTCCTCTGGACTATTTATCTGTCGCCAGCAGTTTCCAGCTGGCAATATTTTGGCTCCTTGTTCATGGATGTTTCCCACTCTTGCAATGACTAGACTTTTCCCATGCAATTTCTCTGCAATGTCTGCCTCTCTCTCTAGCACTGTGCTCTTTCCTTTGGCAATACCCACCTCTCTCTGGCAGTGTGCTGTTCTCTCTTGCAGCTTTGTGGCCTGCCTCTGCAGCTTCCTTCTCCCACTGCAAGGATTTCATTTCCCACGGGAGTCTTTGCCTCTTGCTTGCAGTGTTTGTCTCTGTGCGTGTCTGTGTTTCTACAGTGATGTCTCTCTCTGCGTGTTGTTTATTGAGGTAATGTTTCCTCTGTATGATGTTGTTCTCCTCTCCCTGGCAGGGGCCTTCCTCTTACTCACAATGTCTGTTTTCCTCTACGAGCATTTTCTTCTGTCCAGAAATCACTGTTTTGTCTGTAGTGTATGTTTCAGTCTTGTAGTCTTTCTTTCCATCTGAAAATATCTCTCTCTTTCTAGTGGTGTTCCTTTTTTTTCTGTAGTGCTTCCTTCTCTCTGCCAGTATTTCCCTTTTCCCTGGCAGTGTTTCCTTCTCTCTGACTGTTTTTCCCCCCTTTCTCTGGCAGTGTTTTATTCTCTCTAGCAGTGTTCCCCTTCTCCCCGTCAGTGTCTTCCTTTTCCTGGCAGTATTTCCTTCTCTCTGGCTGTGTTTCCTTTCTCTAGCAGTGTTTATCTTTTCTCTGGCAGTGTTTCCTTCTCTCTGGCTGTGTTTCCTTTCTCTGGCTGTGTTCCTTTCTCTCTGGCAGTGTTTCCCTTCTCCTGGGCAGGCTTCCTTCTCCCTGGTGGTGTTCCCTTCTCCCTGGCAGAATTTCCCTTTTCCCTAGTTGTGTTTTCCCTCTCTCTCTCTCTGACAATGATTTCCTTTCTCTGTAGTTATCAGAGTTGTTGTTCTCACAATTCTTTCCATTAATAACAGTTTCTGACAGAGCTTGCCTTGGTAGTGTGCCTGCCGGGCTGTTTTTGTCCTTGGCCATGTCTATATCTTTACCACATTTACTGCAGCTGATGATCCCACTGTACAGAGAAGTCCAGACTGGAGCCACGAATCCTGGTTGAAGAAGACTGTGAACATAATGAATGTGATTTGGGTTATTATTGGATCTTGAACTTATTCCTGCCTCACAAAAGTCTTAATTTTTTTTCTGGCATTTTTGGCTCCAAATTCAATTCTTCCTTGCCAAAGAAGTTTTCAACTGTTCAGTTCAGTTGCACAACAAATGCGATGGAAGAAATCTTCATGGGAATCTGTTAATTTTAATAAGGTGAGCTGCTCCCCTCTCACCCTTTCCTCTCTTCCTCTGTTCTTTCTACACTCACTCTAGCCCATCACCCCATTAGAAAAGGTGTCAAAGGTTATGGGGAGAAGGCAGGAGAAAGGGGTTGAGAGGGTTAATAGATCAGGTACAATCAAAAGGTGGAGCAGACTCTGTGGGATGAATGGGCTAATTCTTCTCCCATGTCTTATGGTCTTATCGTCACCCTGTTTCTCCCCCCTCCTTCCATTCTCTCCATCGGTCCATCATGCACACACGCATCTCCTGCTGGGACCCCTCATACTGTTCCAATGTGCCCCCCGCTTACCTCCCTCATATATCAAAGTATTGAGTACAGGAGATAGAATTTGGAGTATTATGTGCAGTTCTGGTCACCTGCAGGAAAGATGTAAATAAGGTTGAAAGAGTTCCAAGAAAACTTACAAGGATGTTGCCGGGATGGGAGGACCTGAGTTATAAGAGAATATTAAATAGGTTAGAACTTTGTTCCTTGGAACATAGAAGATTGAGGGGAGATTTGATAGATGTATACAACAGTATGTGGGGTATAGATAGGGTAAATACAAGCAGGTTTTTTCCACTGAGGTTGGGTGAGCCTACAACTAGGGGTCATAGGTTAGGGGTGAAAGATGAAAAGTTTAATGGGAACATGAGGGGAAACCTCCTCGCTCAGAGGGTCGTGAGAGTGTGGAACAAGCTGACAGCACAAATGGTGCATAGAGCTCAATTTCAACATTTAAGAGGAGTTTGAATAAGTACATGGATGGGAGGGGAATGCGGGAGGGGGTTGGGGTGAGGGTTCCAGTGCAGATTGATGGGAGCTGACAGTTTAAATGATTCTGCAGAGACTAGGTGAACCAAAGAGCCTGTTTCTGTGTTGTACTTTTCCGTGACCTAATTGCATGTCCCATCTTCCTTCCCTATCATCGTCATCCTTTTATCATCTCCGCCCATCACCTCCCAAACTCTGTCACAATCCCCACTCCTCCCCCTTCCATCTGCCCGTCAGCTCCCCTCACGTGGATCCACCTATCACCTGCCAGCTCTTGCTCCACCCTGTTTTACTGTCTACCTGCCCTCAGTCCCGACGGACAGGCCTCAGCCCGAAGCTTCAACTGTCCATTTCCTTCCACTGATGCTGCCTGACCCTCTGGGTTCTTCCAGCTTCTTGTTTATTGCTCCAGATTCCAGCATCCGCAGTCTCCTGTGTCTTCAATTATTAAGGTGAATCTATCAGCAACAAACTCATGTTAAATGATTCATCATCATCTTCATCATCATTATGTGCCCTGTCGTATGATGTAGGCGATCATGGTCTCTCCATGACCATGATTGTGCTTGGCAATTTTTTCTATAGAAGTGGTTGGCCATTGCCTTCTTCTGGGCAGTGTCTTTACAAGACAGCCATTATCAGTGCTCTTCAGAGATTGTCTGCCTGGTGTCAGCGGTCGCATAACCTGGACTTGTGATATGCACCAGCTGCTTGTATGACCTGCTCCCATGGCTTCTCGTGACCCTGACTGGGGGTGGGGGGAGGAGTGCTAAGCAGGTGCTACACCTTGCCCAATGGTGACCTGCAGGCCAGCGGAGGGAAGCAGCACCGTACGCCAACCAGCTCCTTTGGAGGAGATGCTTCTCCATCCTGCCACCCAATTCAAATGATTAAACTTCTGATCGAAGTTTGTAAGATTCTGAGAGGTGTAGACAGAGTAGGCAGCTGGTATCTTTGTCGTCAGGGTCAAAATCTGTAATACTAGAGGACACGCATTTAAGGCAAGAGGGGGAGAGTTCAAAGGAGATTGCACACAGAGAGTGGTGCCAGGAATGGTGGTGGATTGAGACTCCAATTCTACATTAGTTATTTTGTCAGGTGGCAGGTGGAGATACATCTCTACCAAAGGAGGGATAAGGCACACCTTCCCTCCACTAGCCTGCAGGTCACCCTTAGGCAAGGTATAGCACCTGCTTAGCCCCCTGATCAGTGTCCCGTGAAGCCATGGAAGCAGGTAGTGGATGGTCGTCTGAGCAGCTGGTGCATGTCACAAGCCCTGGTTATGTGACCACTGACACCAGGCAGACGATCTCTGTAAAGTATCGATAATGACTGGGGGTTACCCATCTTGTGAAGACTCTGCCCAGAAGCAGGCAATGGGAAACCTCTTCTGTAGAAAAATTTGCCAAGACCAATCGTCCATGTCAATATGACACAGGAGATAATGATGGCGGTGATGACTTATGGAAATTGGAAAGACATAACGATGGGCCAAGTCTTCAAAGCACAGAACATAGCTGATGGAAAGTGTACATTAAGTTCTTCCTCTGTAGAGTCTGGCTGACTTGCTGTGCCTTATTTTAGGTTGCCCTCACAGGTACAAACAGCAGAATCATTGGGCCGTACAGCACAGAAACAGGCCCTTCGGCCCACTCTGTCTGCACTGTCTGTTGAGCGCCCACTTGTGAGGCCCTCCATTGGTTGCGGTTGTCTTTGCTGTTTACGTAAAGTACAAAGCGGTATGCAAACCAGGATGGTACGAATTAGAGAGCGAGCTGTTGACCATGCAGCAGCCTTACCCTCTCCACGCATCTGATGAATCCAAAGGAACGGCAGAGACCGATTCAATTTGACACCTGTGGAGTCTCAGGTACTGCCAGCCAGCCTTGAGCTCAGCCTTTGGGATTTTCTCGGGGTTTAGTCACAAAATAGTGGAGTGCTCAGATCAGGGATTTCCCTCTCCTAAATGAGCTGCCAGCCACAGCTGACGAGACCCATCTGCTTGAAGCGTCTATTTATATTAATTCTGAATTTATTCTCCGCATATTCCCATCAACCTCCCCCAGACTTTACCCCTCATCTACACACTAAAGGCAATGTCCGAGTGGCCGATTAACCTCGCAACTTGCATGTGCTTGGTATGCGTGAGGAAACTGGGATACTTGGGTCAAACCCTTGTGGTCACAGGGAGAACATGCAAACCCCACATAGACAGCAGCAGAGGCCAGCATTGTATCTAGGTTTACAGGCAGCAGCTATAATAATTGTGATGCTTAGTCTTTGTTGGTAACTTCTGACACTACACTCAGTGGCCACTTTATTAGGTACCCAATAAAGTCACCACTGAGTGTATATTCATGGTCTTCTGCTGCTGTAGCCCCTCCACTTCAAGGCTCGATGTGTTGTGCTTTCAGAGATGCTCTTCTGCACGTCACTGTTATAACATGTGGTTACTTGAGTTACCGTCACCCGTCAGTTTCAGCCAGTTTGGCCATTCTCCTCTGACCACTCTCACTAACAAGGCATTTTTACCCACAGAACTACTGCTCGCAAGGTGTCTTCAGTTTCTCGCACCGTTCTCTGTAAACTTTAAAGATTGTTGTGTGTGAAAATCCTAAGAGATTAGCAGTTCCTGAGATACTCAAAACCAATGATCTTTCCATGGTCAAAGCACTTAGATCACATTTCTTCCCCATTCTGATGTTTGGTCTGAACAACAACTGAACCTCTTGACCATGTCTGCATGCTTTTATGCATTGAGTTGTTGCCACATGACTGGCTGATTAAATATTTGCATTAGCGCGTACATGTACAGGTATACCTAATAAAGTGGCCTCTGTGTGTAGTTAGCTGCAATTGCTATGTTTTTATAGTCTACAATGAGAGATGGGGAAATGTTGTTCAAAGGTTCAATTAATGTCAGAGAAATGTATACAATATACATCCTGAAATGCCTTTTTCATGACAAAAGCAGAGAATACTCAAAGAAATTGTACAACATTCTGTTTGTCACTGTTGCACCTTCTTAAATATGAAAGGATTGAAAGTCCTGGAAGAGGAATACCATTTAGAGATGTTTAATATCAGTTGTTATAATTAGCAGCAGTAATTCCTAGCCTAAAATGAAAAAAAAGAAAAAAAAACTGCAATGACGTGAGACCTAAGATAAACCAAAAGATTCTGGAAAAGCTCATCAGGTCAGGCAGCATCTGCAGAGAGAGAAACAGAGCTACCCTTTCAGGAATCTAAGGTCTTAGGTCTAGCCTTCATTTAAACAAACAAGAAAAAAGATTTTCTTGGATTGAGATAAAATATTACGCGTTTACTTTAAAAAAACATACAGAAGTTTATTCACTCACAAAAATATGTACAATGATCGGGGTTCATAAATTTATTAACAATTTCAAACTAAAATATGAAAGCTATTATCTGCAAAACATTCAAGCTCGTGTGGGGCCCACTGTTCTCGGAAATCCCTCATCGTGCCTGTAAAGATGACATGCTCCTTTTCCAAGGACACCCAGGCGCAGACGTAACCCCGGGGGAGAGCTTGGACAGAGCCCTCAACTGGACCTGTGAATAGGCCCAGTCTGGGTCAGGCCCAGGAACAAGCCTAGCAGGAGGTCCCCCCAAGTGCCCCAACCCCTCTGTACTGGGTGACCATGGATCAGGAGTGTGGGCTGAAGTGGAACCAGAAGTTGTTGAAACCAATTCAAAGTTCAAAGCAAATTTACTATCAAAACACATATGTGTCACCATTTACTACCCTGAGATCCATTTTCTTGCAGACATTCATAGTAAATACAAGAAGCACAATAGAATCAATTAAAAACTACACAGAAAGACAAACGACCAATGTGCAAAAATGGGAATATAAAGACATAATAAATAAGTAATAAATAATACTGAGAACATGAGTTGTAGAGTCCTTGAAAGTGAGCCCATAGGTTGTGGAACCAGTTGAGTGTTGAGGTTGGACTGATTGGGCTGAAAGGCCTGTGTGCAGGCTGCATAGCTCCGTGGTAAGAACCTGCCTTACTGGGGAGATGAAATCCATGTTATGTGGTTCTGATTGTTTATTTGTGTGTTTGTGTGCGTGTGTGTGTATATTCCCTTTTTGGAGTTGTGAATATCACTGAGAAAGCCAACACTTATTGCCCAATCCTAATACTTGTGGAATGGATTCTCAGCCATATAGACTCACCCACATTGCACAAGGTCTGAAGTCACATAAAGTTCAGACCAGTTAAGGGTGGGAGGCTTCTTTTGAAGAGCTGAGTAACTAATTTGGGCTTTTTGCAACAGTAGTTTAGTGATCATCATTACTAAGGCTTGTTATTCTTTTTTGCAATCTTGAGTATTCGCTAAATTTAAAATTCACAGCTGCCATAATGGAATTTGAACTCAAATCCCTGGAACATTAGGCAATGCCTCTAGACCACAAGTCCAGTTACTTAGCTACTGCACGATTAGCAAACCCTGTGTGCAAGGGTGGTGCTTACACACTGAAAGCCTCAGTAAGTATTGCCAATGGGTAAAATGGTAAGGAACTTCCTTCAAACTATCAGAAGCCTAAGTATATAAATAATATATAATTTTCTGAATGGTGTTGAAAGTTTTCACGATGCCGAGTTATTCTTTACAAATTCCTCTTTTCTTTAATGCTTTAATACTTTTTGCAATACCATATCTTCATGACCTTGCATGAGATTGAAGAAGATTCAAAGCGGGTTTACGAAAATGATTCTGGGACTGAAAGGCTTGTCATATGAGAAGCATTTGATGGCTCTGGGCCTCTACTCACTAGAATTCAGGAGAATGAGGGGAGACGTCATTGAAACCTGCTGAATGTTGAAAGGTCTTGACAGAGTGGATGTGAGGTGGAAGTTTCCTATGGTGGGGGAGTCTAAGACCAGAAGATACAGCCTCAGAATAGAAGGAAGTCCTCCCAGAAAAGAGATGAGGAGGAATTTCTTCAGACAGAGAGTGGTGAATCAGCGGAATTCATTGCCACAGGCAGCTGTGGAGGTCAAGTCATTAGGTTTCTATTTAAGCAGAGGCTGATAAATTCTTGATTAGTTAGGGCATGAAGGGATACAGGGAGAAGGCAGGAGATTGGGGCTGAGAGAGAAAATGGATCAGTCATGATGAGATGGCAGAGCAGACTTGATGGGCCAAATGGCCCAATTCGGCTCCTATGTTTTATGGTCTTATTGTCTAAATTATATTAGTAAAATCACCCGCACTCATTGCTAGCCCATCTCTACATCCATTAACACCTTCCTACATTTTTATCACCTAAACTCCTGCATTTTTCATTGTTTTCCCCCCAATCAACAATTCTTCCTTCCTTCCTTTACTGCCCCACACCCTCCACGTTCATGAAATTCCCTTCAGTCTGTCCGAGACATGCTCCCCTGCTGACCATCCAGAGGAAGAGAAGCATTGTCCCAGCAATATATCCATCAACGCTACTAACTGTAACTGCTATCACACTTACCACTGCGTGACTAAGCAAGTCTCTAATGCCACAGTCAAGTTTGCTGTCAGCACCTCCTTAACCATCAGGGTCTTGAACCGAAGGGGATAACTTCACTCAACTTCATTTGCCCCATCACTGAAATGTTCCCACAACTTATATTCTCACTTTCAAGGACTCTTCATCTCATGTTCTTGTTATTTATTGCTTATTTATTCATCATTATTATTTCTTTCATTCTGTATTTGCACAGTTTGCTGTCTTTTGCACTCTGGTAGGATGCCCAAGTTGGTGCGGTCTTCCATTGATTCTAATATGGTTATTATTCTATTATAAATTTATTGAGTATGGCCATAAGAAAATTAATCTCAGGGTGACATATATGTACTTTGATAATAAATTTACTTTGTACTCTCCTAATACACTAATGCAGTGTAACTGCTTATTTTATACTTCCGAGCAGTAGCCGTGTGATCATTCGAGCCGCATATGATGTCCTCCAAAGGGGTTGTCCATCACTGGATCCTCAGATGGCTGTAATGGCTGATACGGGATCCACATATTCTGTTATGGTAGATTCCTTTAATGGAGAATGCTTGTGCATAATTTTGTTTAATGTGATGACCACCACATGGCCCTTGCCAGAGTAGGATCATGGTCTAGTGACATGGAATACAAGACGACTGGGGATTCTTCACTGCTGCAACCTTCCTGCGCCTTCACTGCCATTGTGACATGTCATCATCTCCTGCCAGCTCCACCGTTTTGGTTTTTGTTGGATCGTTCTTCATCTGGAACTTCCCCCTTGACCTTACTGCCATGGGTGACACTACAAGGCCCTAAGTGCCAGATGACTAACTCCAGATGGTATCACTTTCAGGACCTCAGGAACTCACAAGTCTCTCCACCATGAGAAGGTGACAACCCTCAGAGGAGAGTACTTCAGAGTACTCCCAGATCTCTCCGTTCCACGACACTCCCAGCATGTTGCATTGACTGTGTAAGTCATATCCTGGTTCAACATTTTGAACTTTGCTGAGGTAAATTCCATCTAATTTAACAACTTCCAAACTAGACATACAACTCTGTATCCCACCTATGAATGGGTATATATAACATGCTCTGCACTTAAAGATCAATCTTCTCAAAGTGGGGGAGACAGTCTTTGCCAAAGATTATTGCAAGGAGCGATGTGATTCTCCATCCAGAAACCAGAAAGGAGTCTGATTAGTTTCATTTTGTAGATAAATTAACATTTTCAGCTGACAGTCAAATCTTTACACTCAGTGTCCACTTTATTAGGCACACCTGTACACCTACTCATTAATCCAAACATATCTTCAGCCAGTCAATGCATAAAAGCATGCAGACATGGTCAAGAGGTTCTGTTGTTTTTGTTCAGATCAAAGATCAGAATGGGGAAGAAATGTGATTTATGTGACAATGACCGTGGAATGATTGTTGGTTTGAATGATTGGTGGAGGGGCCGGTAGTGCTGAGGAAACGGAGAGTCTGCAGAGAGACTTGGATAGATTGGAAGAATGGGCAGAGAAGTGGCAAATGAAGTACAATGTTGGAAAGTGTGTGGTTATGCACTTTGGCAGAAAAAATAAACGGGCAGACTATTATTTAAATGGGGAAAGAATTCAAAGTTCTGAGATGCAACGGGACTTGGGAGTCCTCGTACAGGATACCCTTAAAGTTAACCTCCAGGTTGAGTCAGTAGTGAAGAAGGCGAATGCAATGTTGGCATTCATTTCTAGAGGAATGGAGTATAGGAGCAGGGATGTGATGTTGAGGCTCTATAAGGCACTGGTGAGACCTCACTTGGAGTACTGTGGGCAGTTTTGGTCTCCTTATTTAAGAAAGGATGTGCTGACGTTGAAGAGGGTACAGAGAAGATTCACTAGAATGATTCTGGGGATGAGAGGGTTAACATATGAAGAACGTTTGTCTACTCTTGGACTGTATTCCTTGGCGTTTAGAAGAATGAGGGGCGACCTCATAGAAACATTTTGAATGTTGAAAGGCATGGACAGAGTGGATGTGGCAAAGTTGTTTCCCATGATGGGGGAGTCTAGTATGAGAGGGCATGACTTAAGGATTGAAGGGCGTCCATTCAGAACAGAAATGCAAAGAAATTTTTTTAGTCAGAGGGTGGTGAATCTATGGAATTTGTTGCCACGGGCAGCAGTGGAGGCCAAGTCATTGGGTGTATTTAAGGCAGAGATTGATAGGTATCTGAGTAGCCAGGGCATCAAAGGATATGGTGAGAAGGTGGGGGAGTGGGACTAAATAGGAGAGAATGGATCAGCTCATGATAAAATGGCAGAGCAGACTCGATGGGCCGAATGGCCTACTTCTGCTCCTATGTCTTATGGTCTTATGGTTTCAGAATCTCGGAAACTGCTGATCTCCTGAGATCTTCATGTGCAACAGCCTCGAGAGTTTTCAGAGAATCAGAATGAGAATCAGGTTTAATATCACTGGTATACATCGTGATATTTGTTAACCTTGCATCATCAATACAATGCAAGATATGATACATAAAGAAAAAAACGTAAATTACATAAACTAGGAAATAAAAGAAGTGGTGAGGTGGTGTTTATGGGTTCCATGTCCATTCAGAAATCGGATAGCCGAGGGGAAGAAGCTGTTCCTGAATCGCTGAGCGTGTGTCTTCAGGATTCTGTACCTCCTCCTGATGGTAACAATGAGAGGGCGTGTCCTGGGTGCTGGTGTGCTTGATGACAGACGCTGCCCTCTTGAAGTACCACTCCTTGAAGGTGCTCTGGATATCACGGAGGCCAGTGCCCCTGATGGAGCTGACTAAGTTCACAACTCTCTGCAACTTACTTTGATCCTGTGTCGTCGCCTCCCCCATACCAGACAGTGATGCACTCAGTTAGAATGCTCTCCATGGTACATCTGTAGAAATTTGCAAGAGTTTTTGCAGATATACCAAATCTAATGAAGTATAGATACTGTTTTGCCTTCTTTATAGCTGTACCAATATGCTGGGTCCAGGTTAGGTCCTTGGAAATTGCTCACTCCCTCCACTTCTGACCCTCTTTGAGGATTGGGTTCTGTTCTCCTGTCTTACCCTTTCTGAAGTCCACAATCAGTTCTTTGGTCTAATTGACATTAAGTGCAAGATTATTGCTGCGACACTGTTCAACAAGCTGGTATATCTTGCTCCTGTATGCCCTCTCAAACTGTCCAAAGTGGTCTGAAAAACAAAGAAAAAACATCCAGCGAGCAGCATTTCTGTGGGTGAAAACATCTTGTGAATGAGAGAGGTCAGTGAAGAATGGCCAGACTAATTCAAGTTGACAGGAAGTCAACAGTAGCTCAAATAACATGTGTTCCAACAGTGGTATGCAGAAGAGCATCTCTGAATTCTTAACACGTCAAACCTTGAACTGCAGCAGAAGACCATGAACAAACACTCAGTGGACACTTTAGAAGCTACAGGAGGTACTTATAGTGGCCACTGGGTGTCTACTCAGAACTGTAGCCAATAATCTGTCCTCCTGACCATTACACTCTTAATGCAGAGGTCTCCATAAAATCACTTTTACTTCTAAAGACAAAGCCCCAGGCAGTAGAGGCTCTGGCATCTCCTCGACACCTTTGCTGCACCAAGTTAAAGTTGAAAGATAATTATCATTCAACCATACATGAATTGAGGTCCTCTGTTGGTCAGGATCGACCACGGATGTTGCTTCCTAGCTACATGATACACAAGCCAGGGCAGTACAATGTAGAGAGCAAGCTGTTGCCCCTGTAGCAAGCTCCCCCTCTCCACGCAGCTGATGAATCCAAGGAACGGCAGAGAACGATACAGTTTGATAACAGCGGCATCGCAGGAGTTGCCAGTCGGCATTGAATTCAACGTAGCACTGGCTTAGGGGCTCCAGCTTCGTATTTTTCTGTGGGGTTCACTCCCATAGCCTTCCCCATGAGTGGGTGTAGCCACAAGGCAGCAGAGGTTTGAGATCAGAGTTTTCCTTTTCCTAGATGAGCTGCCAACTACGGCTGATGAGCCCCATCTGTCCAGAGCGACTGGTTTTAAGGCACCAGTAACCCGCCTTTGCCCTTTCTCCTGTCAGTAGAAACTGTTCCTCCAGGCTCAGTAACTAAGCCTCACGTGAAGGCCGGGAGCTGGTCTTGGTTGCCAGAGGCTATATGAGACGCACACCAGTGGGAGCATTTCATAGGGAGTGGGAGCTTATCCCCACTACCTCTCCCAGCTATGCCAACCTTAAGGAACCCATACATGAAGATAGCCAAACAAAACAGTCTTCCCCCAAGGAAAAGGTGCAAAACACATTACGAACAACACGCAACATACAGCACATAACACCAAGGACCAACAGCACATACGGTTACAAAAGCAGAACAACATGCAGTCACAAGGAAAAAATAATAATATAGCCCAAGTCCCTGAGTGGCATGGTCTGCACATTGATGTCAAGTTGTCCTGGTCCAGTTTGTTCTTTCACCAAGTGAACACTGGAGGGCAGCACTGTTGGGAGGGGCCAGCCACCAACCCAGATGAATTCAAGCGTGCCCCCGTAGGCCTCTGCCCTCTCTCACACCGCCTCGGCGTCTCCTCCCCTGGATGGTTGCAACAGGTGACTCTGCAATCCAAGGGCCTAGTCCTGAAGCGACACAGCTCCCGGCAGTCAGTCTTGCCGATGACCCACTAAACTGGACTTGCAGTACATTACATTACCAATGCCTAACAGGGAGTTGCGATCACAGTAAAAATGCCCAAGACAATCACTTGCACCAGACATCCTCTTGGCCAGGCGACAACGCAACAACGGTACACAAGTCCAGGTCCATTGCTTTTGAGCAATTCGCTGTTGGAGTAGATCTCCAGTAGTGAAGTTCTTGATAACCAGCAGTGCCTTATGATCGTAAAAAAGACATAAAGAATGAATATTTTCACATTTGATTAGACCCGGTGTGCCAAGTGCGTTCTTGCGCGCTGCCATCTTACCGGATGCCATTGGTTAGGATAATTGTTACTGGATTCTACATACTCAATGGGCCACACGGCCTAATTCTGCTCCTGTGTCTTGTGGCCCGATGGTCTAAATGAGGAATTGCAAATGTGCTGCTCATGGGAACCCATCTCATTGAAACACATCCTGAGGCTTTCTAACCTTGACTGGGACCTGAACTGAAAGGAATTACAGCGGACTCTCCTATGGTCCAGAGAGGGCAAGTTGCACTGTCAGAGGAGCACATGCTCATTACATCAAGTAACACCAAGGCACTGTTCATTCTGCTTGGTGGATGTTAAAGATGCCACTGTTCTGAAGAGCAGTTATTTTCAGCATCTTGGTCAATGTCTCTGCCTACAGAATCATTGTTACATCACTGCTTGTCAACAGAATGTAATCATTGTTACATCATTATGTTATAATAATGTAATCATTATTACATCATTGCTTATAAAATTTTCAGAGCATTAATTTGCTGCTGTGTTTCCTGCATTAATAAAAGTTCTTCCAGGTCAACGCCTTTGACCACAAGGCACGAAATGTCCTGCAAGCGCTGCAGGAGAAGGACGAGATGGACTCAGTGGGGGTGGTTCCTTCAGCAGACCATCCAGTTTATCTGGCAAGAAGCCTCATCGCAAGTCCTCACCAACAGGCACAAAGACCTCTCCTGCCTGGTGGTGAGAGGGGCCCTCCCAGCCAGATCCCTCTTGTGCGCCCAGAGCGTCATCTCCATACACCGCTGCCCACGGGAGGACTGTAATGAGGCGGAGTCAGTGACTCACCTCTTTGCACGCTGTGGGTTCGTGATGAAGGTGTGGAAGATGATGGAAGGGACGGTGCCAAGATTCATGCCCAGCAGCTGCGTAACCGAGGACTCCCTGATCTACAGGCTGTTCCCGGGGACGCACACAGAGACAAACATCCGGTGTTGCTGGCAGATCATCAATTCAGTGAAGGACACTCTTTGGTCGGCCCGAAACTTGGTGGTCCACCAGCACATGGAGATGTCCGTGGCTGAGTGCTACTGGCTGGCACATTCTCACCTGCAGGAATACGTGCTGAGGGATGCACTCAAGCTTGGTGGGCCGCGAAGGCCCGGTGGGGAAAGACCACAGTTTAAGGTTCGTCACCCGCGGGAGTGGGAGGGGTCGGGTGGGAAGGAGAATACCCCTCATCAGCAGTGTGGATAGATGAATCAACTTGCTGCCCCAGGAGTGGCTGGAAATGTATAGACCATAAAAGAACTTTGGTAAAGGAATTAGAATCAATGCCTGGTTTTTTATTGTTAATATTTTTTATTGTAAATAAGTCTTAATTTTTGACTAAGGTTTGAGAGTCAATGAACGATTTATTGTAAACATCTTTAATTTGAATATGGACTGAGACTCAATGCATAATTTATTGTAAATAACTTTATTGAATAAGGACTCAAGGTCAACGAATGTTTTTTTTGTGTAAGTAACTTTATTTTGTAATATTCCTGAATAAAGTATATTTTTTCGCGAAAAAAATAACATTGAGCAGACATCTGCAAGGACCTCATAGAATCATTCAAAGCAGGTCCTCAATCCCACAATGCCCACGCTGCCTGTTGTACCCTTTTTCATCATCATCATCATCACCATCGTTACGTGCGGTGTTGTATGACGTGGGTGATCATGGTCTTTCGATGACAATGATTGTTCTTCGCAAATTCTTTCACCGAAATGGTTTGCCATTGTCTTCTTCTGGGCAGTGTCTTCACAAGCTAGGTGACCCCACCATTATCAACACACTTCAGAGGTTGTCTGTCTGGCATCAGTAGTCGCATAACCAGGACTTGTGATGTACACCAGCTGCTCGAATGACCATCCACCACCAGCTCCCGTGGCCTCACATGACCCTGATCAGGGGGCTAAGCAGGTGCTACACCTTGCCCAAGGGTCACCTGCAGGCTTGGTAGAGACACATCTCCACCCCGCCACCCTGTACCCACTTTCACAAATCCCTTTTACCTGTGTTAGCTCCATAGCTGTCTCTGTGTTGGTGATTCAACAACCATTTATACGCTCTGCACACGATGTGGAAGTCTCTGCCTCCTCCACCTTATCCGGCAGCACATTCAAGACTTTGACCGAAGCTCTCCTTTAACCAACCTCTCCAGAAAGATGTTTCCTGTAAGATGGCAGCATACTCATAACCAGCAGTCTCTGTGAGTCCAGCCAGAGGTGTAATTGTTCGTCCTTTACATCTTTTTCACAATTACTCGGCACTGTTGGTTATCAAGCTCGGCAGTTCTACCCCACTAGCGAGTAGCTGGACTTGTTGCGTTTCATGCTTCAGCCTGGAACTTGATGTGCAATCGAACCGATGGTGAGGGTGATTGCCTTGGACATTTTTGACGTGACAGCAAGGCCCTGCTGTACATTGGCAATGCAGAATACTTGCGATTCCGATTCTCTGGTACACTGGAGTAGCTGATGGCGGGGGAGCTGTGTTGCCTCGGCTGTGGTGCGGACCAGACCCCTCATTGTTGCGGCTGCCAAGGACAGAGACGCTGGAGCCGGCTGTGTGCTGCTGGATTCCATGCTGGCTCCTTCTGTCCGCACTGCCCTCCAGTGCTCGATCAGTGGCAGACAGGCCGGATTGCGTTCATCTGTGACTGCACAATATGAGGAATTGCTGTGGCCTGCCCTTGTGGAAACATGGCTTCAGGACACCATCAACCTACTGGCCATGACACTCAGGGACTTGGGCAATATTTTTTAACATTATTATTTTTTGTAACTGTATGTTTTTCTGCTGTCATATATACTACACGTGCTCTGTGCTGTGTGTGACTCTTGGTTCTGTGTTTCTCACATTAACCCCAGAGAAATGTTGTTTTGTTTGGTTGTATTCATATTTATGGTTGAATGGCAATTAAACTTGAAGGTGAAATTGAACTCACCATAAACCTTTGTCTTTGACTCTCCCACCATAGGAAAATGATTCTCGCTAACTATCCTCCTCATGATTTTCCATCTCTCTATCAGGTCACCCCGCTCCAGGGTAAATAAACTGAGCCTATTCACTCCAAACAGCATCCTGGTGAATCTCCTCTGCAATCTCCCCAGAGCAATCACATCCTTCCTTGGTTATCCCCTTCCTCAGAGATGGCCTAGATCTGCTCCAATTTGCCTACCACCACAACAGGTGATGAGATTTCCTAGTCTCTTTACTCTGATGGAGACCACTTAGTTCACAGGAACTCATACGTCAGGCTGCTGTTCATTGACCACAGCTCAGCATTCAAATCATCCCATCCAAATTCATCACCAAGCTTCATGATATGAGGCCTCCTTTCCTCCTTCTGCATCTGGATACTCAACTTTCTTATTGACAGACCTCAGTCACTGAGGACATAGAAACATAGAAAACGTACAGCACAAACAGGCCCTTCGGCCCACAAAGCTGTGCGGAACATGTCCTTACCTTAGAAATTACTTAGGGGTACCCATAGCCCTCTATTTTTCTGAGCTTCATGTACATATCCAGGAGTCTCTTAAAAGACCCTATTGTATTCACCTCCACCGTTGTCGCCGGCAGCCCATTCCACACACTCAACACTCTCTGCATAAAAAACTTACCCCTGACGTCTCCTCTGTACCTACTTTCAAGCACCTTAAAACTGTGCCCTCTTGTGCTAGCAATTCCAGCCCTGGGAAAAAGCCTCTGACTATCCACACGATCAATGCCTCTCATCATCTTACACACCTCTATCAGGTCACCTCTCATCCTCCGTCGCTCCAAGGAAAAAAGGCCGAGTTCACTCAGCCTATTCTCATAAGGCATGCTCCCCAATCCAGGCAGCGTCCTTGTAAACCTCCTCTGCACCCTTTCTATGGTTTCCACATCCTTCCTGTAGTGAGACGATCAGAACTGAGCACAGTACTCCAAGTGGGGTCTGACCAGGGTCCTATATAGCCGCAACTTTACCTCTAGGCTCTTAAACTCAGTCCCACAATTGATGAAGGCCAATGCACTGTACGCTTTCTTAACCACAGAGTCAACCTTCTGAAGCTTGGTAACAGCATCTCCTCCTCAGAACGACATGCTTCACCCTCCTGCTCTTCTTTCCGTAGACATACGCTAGCATGGCTAAGCATAGCTGAAATGGCATCTTCAGACTCACCGATAATGCTGCTGCTGTTGGGTGATTTGCAGGAGGCAATCAGTCTGCTGACTGGAACGA
Source organism: Mobula hypostoma (assembly GCF_963921235.1). Taxonomy (NCBI): domain Eukaryota; kingdom Metazoa; phylum Chordata; class Chondrichthyes; order Myliobatiformes; family Myliobatidae; genus Mobula; species Mobula hypostoma. The sequence continues at coordinate 148,622,801 of NC_086104.1, read as the reverse complement.
GATAAGACACCTGGTTGAGTGGTGCCGCAACAAATACCTCTTGCTCAGTATCAGCAAAACTAAGGAGCTGAGTGTGGACATCAGGAAAGGGGGAAGAGGCCAAACATGCTCCAATCTTCATCGGGAATCCATAGTGGAGAGTGCCAGCAGCCTTAAACTTCCTGGGCGTTAACATGTCGGATGACCTGTACTGGTCTCAGTACAAAGAAAGCGTAGCAGTACTTTATTAGGAGGCTAAGGAGGTTCAGCTTCCCATTGTATTCTCTAAAAACATCTATGGATGTCATGTTGAAAGCATCGTGATTGGCTGCATCATGGTCTGGTACAGCTATTCAATTGATTAGTAGAACACACAGAACACAAAAGAGTACAACACACCACAGCTCCTTCAAACCACAATGCTGTGCCAAATCCGGAGGGGAAGGCCCCGAGTCCTCGGCTTTGCTTGTTGCTCGGTGGCCGGGGCGGGGTCAAAAAGCTCGGCAGAGGACGGCGCTCAGTGCTCGGTGTCGGAGGGCTGGTCGGAGGCTCGAAGTTTTCGGACGGACTCAGAGTCCGCTGCGGTCAGGTGCTTCCAATGGTGATGCATCGGCAAGTTTGCGGCGCTTGGAGGTTCATGGCAGGGAGAGTTTCTCCCTTCTGCTGTCTGAGTGAGATGATAAGGCTATCGGAACTTTGAGACTTTTTTTTACCGTGCCCATGGTCTGCTCTTTATCAAGTTATGGTATTGCTTTGCGCTTTTGTAACTATATGTTATAATTATGTGGTTTTGTCAGTTTTATCTTGGTGTGTCTTGTGTTTCTGTGATATCATTCCGGAGGAACATTGTATCATTTTTTAATGCATGCATTTCTAAATGACAATAAACAAGGACTGAGTGTCCTCATAATCTAATCTAATCTAATCTAATCTTTATCCAGCTCTAAGATCAATCTAACTTTTCCTTTCTACATAGCCCTCCATTTTTCTTTCATCCACATGCCTACTATCTAAGAAATTCCTAAATACCCCTAATCTACCACCATCCCTGGCACCCGCCACCCTGTGTAAAAATCCTTGCATTGACATCTTCCTATACGTTCCTCCAATCATCTTAAAATTATGCTCCCTCGTACTAGCTATTTTCGTCATGGGAAAAAGTCTCTGACTGTCCACTCTATCTATACCTCTTATCATCTTATACACCTCTATCAAGTCACCTCTCATCCTCCTTCACTCCAAAGAGAAAAGCCCTCGCTTGCTATTTCATCCAGGCAGTATCCTGGCAATTCTTCTCTGTAAAGTTTTCACATCCTTCCTATATACAATACTCCAAGAATTTCTTGACTCTTAAACTCGGTGCCTTGGCGAATAAAGACAAGCATGTCATACGCACTAAATGGATGTGGATTAAGTTTTCAAAGATCAGGGACCTGAGGGCTCTGGAGATCTGTTATAGAAGGGGAGATGAGGCCTGGTGTATATTAGCCTTGATCATACTGAATGGCTGGAGCATGCCTGAGGCCTACTCCTGTTCCTGTTTCTTTGCACCACGCTCAGGTTGGACTCAGAGTGTGTGGAGTCTCCATAGCAACGGGGAGAGGGAACAAGTTGAGGAGTCCATGGCTTCGATCCCCTAGGAAAGTGCACAGGATGTTTGCCACACTGGTAAGGATTGTTCAAGGGAGCACCTAGCCCTTATGTGGGGGACATATAGGAATGGATGAAGCAGAGAGCTTGAAATGGCTGCCCGGGGCTTATGAGAATTGAATAACTCTTGCCTGACTGATACTGTGACAGTCAGCATCTACCTGAAGATAGGATCCTTAAAAACACAGTAGTAAGCACTTAATCCTGAAAACACGGCAGCCAGCACTCGGTCCCGCCTGGCTTTCTGTCTCCGAGGCTTGTTCCCTCCTCTGGGCCCAGGAGGGAAGCAGCAAACACTGGCATTTATCAATTACTCCATTACCTGGTGTGTCTGCCAGCTGCAGCTATTTGGAGTCTACGCTGAGCTAGCTCTCTGCCAACTGGTCATATGGCCGCACTAGAGGGGACCTACGCTTGGTGAGCACCCCCGAACTCTAAATGGGCAGAAGAAGGCGAGAGCGAGAGCGCGAGAGACTGAGGGCAAGAGAGAGTGAGAGAGAGAACACTCTTTCAAAGCCCACGTGGGCAGAAAAATTATTCAGGGGATTAAAAGAAAGAAAGAAAGAATATAAGGAAATATGAGCAGGGGTAGGCCACTCAGCCCCTCAAACTTGGCCTGGCATTTAGTATGCTCCTCTGTGCCAGTCTTCCACAGCCCTCAAATTCCTCCATCTTACAAAAAGCCGGCTACTTTTTTTAGCTTATCGCCATGATTTAACCTCCAGGAGACAGAGAGGAAAAAGACGGCAAGAGGGAGAAAGAGAGAGATGGGAGGATATAAAAAGGTGTCAGGGTGGGGGGGGGAGGGGGAAGAAACACAATACAAGAAAGTAATAAATCAGTGACCCACAGGAGTTGGAGTGGAGGGTGAGCAATGGGGGAGAGAAAGAAAGACATACTGTAGCTGTAGATATACACTCAGTGGCCATATTATTAAATGCACCTGGATGCCTGCTCGTTAATGCAAATATCTAATCAGCCAATCATGTGGTGGCAACTCGATGCATAAAAGCACGCAGACATGGTCAAGAGGTTCAGTTGTTCAGACCAGACATCAGAATGGGGAAGAAATGTTCTCTAAGTGACCTTGACTGTGGAATGATTGTTGGTGCCAGATGGGGTGGTTTGAGTATCTCAGAAACTACTGATCTCCTGGGATTTCACACACAGCCTCTAGAGCTCAATGGTTCAATATTTAATATCAGAGAATGTATACAGTATACAACCTGAAATTCTTACTCTTCACAGACATTCACGAAACAGCAAAACCCCAAAGGATGAATGACAGAAAACATTAGAATCCCAAAGCCCCCCTCCCCAACCCATGCACAAGCAGCAGCACAACCATCAACCCTCCCCCCTCCCCTCACTTGTTCCAGCAAAAACATCAACTCCCACCACCCACTAGGCAAGCAATAGCAAAGCCCCATCAAAATCTACTGTCCATCCCACCCATTTGACGTTGACCTATCCCTCAACGTCAGCAAGACAAAGGAATTGGTTGTTGACTTCAGAAGGAGTAGCGGACCGCACGAACCAATTTACATCGGTGGTGCGCAAGTGGAACAGGTCAAAAGCTTTAAGTTCCTGGAGGTTTATATCACAAATGACCTGACTTGGTCCAACCAAGCAGAGTTCACTGCCAAGAAGGCCCACCAGTGCCTTTACTTCCTGAGAAGACTAAAGAAATTTGACCTGCCCCTAAAACCCTCACTAATTTTTATAGATGCACCGTAGAAAGCATTCTTCTAGGGTGCATCACAACCTGGTATGGAAGCTGTCCTGTCCAAGACCAAAAGAAGCTGCAGAAGATCGTGAACACGGCGCAGCACATCACACAAACCAATCTTCCGTCCTTGGATTCACTTTACACTGCACGCTGTCGGAGCAGTGCTGCCAGGATAATCAAGGACACGACCCACCCAGCCAACACACTTTTCGTCCCTCTTCCCTCTGGGAGAAGGTTCAGGAGCTTGAAGACTCGTACGGCCAGATTTGGGAACAGCTTCTTTCCAACTGTGATAAAACTGCTGAACGGATCCTGACCCGGATCTGGACCGTACCCTCCAAGTATCCAGACCTCTTGGTTTTTTTGCACTAACTTACTTTCCATTTTTCAATTTTCTGTTTATGATTTATAATTTAAATTTTTAATATTTACTAATTTTTACTATTTTAAATCTTTTTAATATTTAATATTTGTAATCCAGGGAGCAGGAAGCGCAGAATCAAATATCGCTGTGAGGATTGTACGTTCTAGTATCAATTGTTTGGCGACAATAAAGTATAAAGTATGAAGTATTTACAGAGAATGGTGCAAAAAGCAATTTTAAAAAACATCTGGTGAGCTGCAGATCTGTGGGCAAAATTGCCATTTTAATGGAAGAGGTCAGAGGAGAATGTTGAGACTGGTACAAGCTGACAGGAAGGTGACAGTAACTCAAATAACCACATGTTACAACAGTGGTATGCAGAAGAGCATCTCTGAATGCACAACATATCAAACCTTGAAGTGGACGGGCTACAGCAGCAGAAGACCATGAACGTACACTCAGTGCTCACTTCATTAAGGACAGGAGGTAAATAATAATGTGGCCACTGAGTATTGATGTAGTATCCCCTGGTGGGGGCTACTGAATCCTCTACATTTCGGTCAGGGGTCAGGGGTCAGGGGTCAGGTTACTAATGGTAACATAGCAACATATCAAGCTCGTTGTATGTGCAATCTGTTTGAAACACAGTACAAGGAATCAGCTCACTGTGTTGGGGTGAAGGTTCCTGAGGTGAATTGATTTGAGCTCAGTGAAAGCTTTTTCCATGAAGTCCAAGGAAATCAGTTGGGGGATGGTGTGGATGGGTTGAAGGGATTTTTGGGGAGGTTCATGGGTTGAGGAGGGATGATTGTGATGGGGAGTTGGGTTTTGGAGTGGTGCTGGGGGAGGAAAGTGGTGTGATGGTTGGGGACTGGGATGGGATTGTGACCTTGTTGGAGTGAGTGCAGAGGAGAGCTGGTTGGGTAGAGTGGGGTTTGGTTTGTATGCAGGAGGGGTGTAGGATGAGGGGATCAGGGGTGGAGGCATGAGGGGGAGAGTAGTGGAGGGATGACGGCGTTTGTAGAAATGGGTTGGAAAGTTGGAGGGTGTTGGGGAGAGGGAAGGGGGTGGGGGCTGAAGAGGAGTGGGGTGGAGTGATGTGATTATTGGGGAGCAGCAGACTGGTGTGGGCTGAGGGACAGAATGTTGGAGGGGTGGAGTTTGGGGAGGAGGGGCAAAGGAGCACGAGGGACTATAGGAATGGGTGAGAGGTGTGAGGGATGTGGGGGAGGGGGGTAAAGGGCTGTAGGGTAAGGGGAAAGTGGTGGAGGGATGCAAGATATAGGAGAGTGGTAGAGGGGTGTGGGGTGTGGGGGAGGGGTGGAGGGGTGTGGGGTGTGGGGGAGGGGTGGAGGGTGTGGGGTGTGGAGGAGGAGGGTGAAATGCAAGAGGGCGAGGGAAGGGGGGATGGGTGTGAAATGTGGGCCATAGTTGGGAGGGATATGCGGAATGGGGGATGAGGGACTTGAGGTGTGTGGGGTTTTGGGGAGGAGGGTAAAGGGCTGTAGAGTGAGGAGAGAGGGGTGGGAGGGGTGAGGAGTGGGCAGGGAGGTGTGAGATGTAGGGGAAGGAGTATGGGGGAGGAGGGATAGAGGGGGTGGGATGGTGGGAGAGGGGTGGAGATAGGGGCGGAGGGGTGAGACATGTGGGGAAGGTGTGGAAGGTAAAGGGCTGTAGGGTGAGGGGATAGCAAAGTGTGGATGAGGAGGGGGGACAGTTGTGGGGCGTATGGGAGTGGGGAGTGGGGGAGTAGGGGTAGAGGGCTTTGGGATGTGAGTTGCCCACACAGGCAGGGGCTTACTCAGAAAGGACAAGCAGACTTCCCTCCTCCCTCTGCCCCCACCTGAGATTAGCTCACCCACCAGTACATCAGAGGGCACAAACACACGCCCTCATGAGGCACAGCCATTAAATGACCCTGTGGTCCTCTTTTAGGGGAGATAAAGGCATGTTATCTCTGATTCCCTAGCCAATATTTGTCCCTCAATTAAAATCACTCACAGATAACCGTACAGTGATTTTTTTTTGGAGGGGTGGGGTTCTACAGAGCAGAAAATCTTGTGAAATTTTGGGCAAGGGGACCAGAGAGGCACAACGTAAACACACACCTTTCCCATCTGAGGCTAAACACCACAAACGGACATCCTTGGCAACCTTCCTCTAGATATCAACACTTACCCGTATTGCAAGATGAAAGGATGTGGGACTAGAACGTACCTATGACTGTTATTGTTATAAATCTGTGTACAGTTAGGGTTTTTGTAAATTGAATAACATGGGATTTAGACAGACATCAAAACAATAAGTGGACTGGAAAAGTCTTTACAGAGCCAGAGAAACTGAATTCTCTTTCTCCATTTCCCAAATTAGCAGCAATTTTCTTTTTTGCCAAAAAAATGTAGCCTCGGACCCAGTCGGAATGGATCCCCTGTGGAATTCAAAACTCACTAAAACTGCTGCCTGCTTAATGCATTAGTGCTGATTCAGCATAGTCTCTCACTAAATTTACCTGCTCGCACTCAGCTGCTGAGTGGCCACTTTATTAGGTACATCCTGTACCTAATAAAGTGGCCACTGAGTGTGTGTTCATGGTCTTCTGCTGCTGTAGCCCGTCCACTTCAAGGTTCGAAGTGTTGTGCCTTCAGAGATGCTCTTTCACACATCACTGTTGTTACACGTGGTTATTTGAGTTACCGTCACCTTCCTGTCAGCTTGAACCAGTCTGGCCATTCTCCTCTGACTTCTCTCATGAACAAGGCAGTTTTGCTCAGAAAACTGCCGCCCACTGGATGCTTCTTTTTGTTTGTCGCACCACTCTCTGTAAACTCCAGAGACTGCCGTGAAAATCCCAGGAGATCAGCAGTTTCTGAGATACTCAAGCCACCTCGTCTTGCACCAACAATCATTCCGCAGTCAAAGTCACTTAGATTGCAATTCTTCCCCATTCTGATTTGGTCTGAACAACAACTGAACCTCTTGCTCATATTTGTATGATTTTATGCATTGAGTTGCTGCCAAATGATTGGCTGATTAGATATTTACATTAACAAGTAGGTGTACGGGTGTATCTAATAAAGTGGCCACTGAGTGTATATTTTGTTTGTTTAAGAACAGATTTTTACTCTCATTTTCTGGTTACGCTGTCTCACAGTGTGGCACTACCATAGTCATACAATGCAGAAACAGGCCCTTTGGACCTATATGTCTGTGCTGGCTATCAAAGTTCAAAGTTCATTTATTTCCAAAGTATGTACACTTTATACAACCCTGAGGTGCGTCTCCTTACAGGCAGACACAAAACAAAGAAACCCAATTAGATTCTTTTTAAAAAGACCGTCAAACACACAATATTCAGAAAAAAAGATCGTGCAAACAATAAAAGTAAGCAAATAATATTGAAATCAGCCAAACAACAGGTCACTCCTCACTCTCTCAGACCCGGATCCTGCCACCGCAATATGCTTCTGGGCCTGTACCCAACATTTCCAATCTGGCTCGGCGCTTAAATCAGTCAGACATTGGCTTGTTCCTCACTCTCGGACCGGAGCTCCTCTGCCTTGACTCTGCTTCACCTTGGTTCTTCTGCTTCAAACTGGCCCCATGTCTGCCCGAGCCAAAAGCTGTCTAATTTCTCGTTCTTGGACCCGGACCCTGCCACCTCAATTTGGCCCATTCCCAGCCACACTGCAACTGTCCTGAACCTTCTAGACTTCAACACGCACTGTAAAAATGACAAGTCGTACAGGAGGTTCAAAAGCTCAACTCTGAAAGGAAAGTTACAGCCTATTAATGGCAGTGATCTTTAACCAGAGAAAGTGTTATTGATAAAGCAAGTAGTAGTTTTGTTTGCTGCCAGTAAGTTGTCGCTGTGTTTCACCAGCACCATCTTAAACCAGAAAACCATCAAAATACATTTCTACACTGATCTCATTAACCTGTACTTGGTCCATTGCCATCAATGCTTTGACCGGATTAGAGAACACTTCTTATGAAAACACTGTAGGCTGGGTGTGCTAGGGTTTTTCTTTAGTAAAACTAGGAGCGAAGTCATATGAGGGGTAACATAGCAGGGCTGTACAGGATGATAAGATGCATAGATCGAGTGGATATCCAGAAACTTTTTCCCAGAGCCAAATGCTTAATACCACAGTGCATAATTTTAAGGTGATTGGAGGAATGTATAAGGCGGATGTTTTCTTACACAGAGAGTAATGGATGCATGGAATGTCCTGGTCGGGGAGATGGTAGAAGCAGATAAATTAGAGGTGTTTAAGAGACTCTTAGATAGGCACATGGATGACAGAAAAATAGAGGGCTATATAAAAGGCAAGGGTTAGATTGATCTTGGAGTAGTAGGTTAAAGGGTTGGCATAACTGAGGCTGTCTACAAGAAGGGTCAGAGCCGTCTTTATTTCCTGAGGAGACTGAGGTCCTTTAACATCCACTGGACGATGCTGAGGATGTTCTACAAGTCTGTGGTGGCCAGTGCGATCATAAGACAAAGGAGCAGAAGTCGGCCATTCGGCCCATCGAGTCTGCTCCGCCATTTTATCATGAGCTGATCCATTCTCCCATTTAGTCCCACTCCCCCACCTTCTCACCATAACCTTTGATGCCCTGGCTACTAATCATGTTTGCTGTTGTGTGCTGGGGCAGCAGGCTGAGGGTAGCAGACACCAACAGGATCAATAGACTCATTCGTAAGGCCAGTGATGTTGTGGGGATGGAACTGGACTCTCTGACAGTGGTGTCTGAAAAGAGTTTGCTGTCCAAGTTGCATGCCATCTTGAACAACATCTCCCTTCCACTACATAATGTACTGGTTGGGCACAGGAGTACATTCAGCCAGAGACTCATTCCACCGAGATGCAGCACAGAGCATCATAGGAAGTCATTCCTGCCTGTGGCCATCAAACTTTACAACTCAAACAACAGGGATTCTGCAGATGCTGGGAATTCAAGCAACACACATCAAAGTTGCTGGTGAACGCTGCAGGCCAGGCAGCATCTCTAGGAACAGGTGCAGTCGACGTTTCAGGCCGAGACCCTTCATCAGGACTAACTGAAGGAAGAGTGAGTAAGGGATTTGAAAGTTGGAGAGGGAGGGGGAGATCCAAAATGATAGGAGAAGACAGGAGGGGGAGGGATAGAGCCAAGAGCTGGACAGGTGATAGGCAAAAGGGGATACGAGAGGATCATGGGACAGGAGGTCCGGGAAGAAAGACAAAGGGGGGGGGGACCCAGAGGATGGGCAAGAGGTATATTCAGAGGGACAGAGGGAGAAAAAAGAGAGTGAGAGAAAGAATGTGTGCATAAAAATAAGTAACAGATGGGGCACGAGGGGGAGGTGGGGCCTTAGCGGAAGTTAGAGAAGTCGATGTTCTTGCCATCAGGTTGGAGGCTACCCAGACGGAATATAACTTTACAACTCCTCTCTTGGAGGGTCAGACAACCTGAGCCAATAGGCTGGTCCTGGACTTATTATCCTGGCATAATTTACATATTACTATTTAATTACTTATGGTTTTATTACTACTTAATTATTTATGGTGCAACTAACGAAAACCATTTTCCCCCTGGATCAATAAAGTATGACTATGACTATAAAACTGTGGGCTGAAGGGCCTGTATTATGCTGCAGTGCTCCTGTTCTATCTTCTAACTCACATTCTTGTTTATCATTGTTATCATTATCATCATCATCATTATGTGCCGTGTTGTAGGATGTGGATGATCATGGTCTTTCCATGATCACAATTGTTCTTGGCAAATTTTTCCACAGAAGTATTTTGCCATTGCCTTCTTCTGGGCAGTGTCTTTACAAGATGGGTGACCCCAGCCATTACCAACACTCTTCAGAGATTGCCTGCCTGGCGTCAGTGGTCGTGTAACCAGGACTTGTGATATGCATACAACAGTCCACCACCTGCTCCGTTCATTTCACATGACCCTGATCGGGGGGCTCAGCAGGTGCTACACCTTGCACAAAGGTGATCTTCAGGCTAGCGTTGAGATGGAATGCCTTGCACCTCCTTTGGTAGAGATGTATCTCCACCCCACCATCCGTTACTGCTTAAATGTTGTGAATGTTTTTGCCTCCACTGCCCACTCAGGCAGTGTGTTTCAGATTCCAATTACCCTCCCTCCCCAATTCCCAGTGTGAAAAATATTCATCTTCACACCCCCTCTAACCCTTCTATCCCTTACCCTAAAAGACCACTACCTTGTTGTAGGGTTTGGAGGTTTGTGTGCCTCTGTGACCCGGAGAGCTATGTTGGCTGGAGTCAGGCCCTTGTGCTTTGACTCTTGGTGGGGTCACCCATGCCAAACAGGTCAAAGGGTAGAGGCCAGACTAAGAGCGGTCCACCTGTCCAGGTTCGGGGGTTCAGCTCAGTGCTAACAACCCCAACTGGTCAAAAAAATTGTTACAGAATCAGCAATGAAGAATCCTTGTTGGGTTTTCATTGCTACCCTAAATGCTGGCAGCTAAGCAGGCAGTAACTAACTGAATAAATTTCTTCTGGTTTTAGATCCTTATGTACTGTTTCTAATTCAGCCCAGAGTTGAAGAAAATTGGATGCTTTCCGTGGGAAATATGAAAAAAAAAAGCCCAAACTGCTGTGGTGAGGTGGGAACTTACCACATAGCAAGTTTTATGAACAGAAAGCAAGTCTTGAATTCATATAGCAATCCTACATTTCCTTCAGAACGTGCCAACGTGCTCCTCACTGCCAGCGATGTATTTTTAAAGTGTGAGTGGTCTTACGATACAAGAAGTGCACTTCCATGGCATCACTGTGGTTTACAGCTGGGGAATGGGATGTTGACCGAGGTGAATCATGGCAGGGAGTGCCTGGGTGAGAGGTCCACCAGAAATTGGCCTAAACATGCAAACAACATGATTCTCATGAACATTTCCAGTCCCGATGAAGAGTCGCGGCCTGAAATGTTGACTGTTTATTCCCCTCTGTAGATGTGGCCAAACCCGCTGAGTTCCTCCAGCATTTTGAGTGTGTTGCATTTGAATCAATATGCCTAATTTGTACACAGCAAGATACTACGAGCAGCATTGCCATAATGACTAGATAATCTGTTTTAGGAATGTCGAGTGTGTGAATCTGGGTGGCGGGGTGGAGATGCGTCTCTACCAAAGGAGGTGTAAGGCACGCCTTCCCTCCGCTAGCCTGCAGGTCACCCTTGGGCAAGGTGTAGCACCTGCTTAGCCCCCCGATCAGGGTCAAGTGAAGCCACGGGAGCAGATGGTGGATGGTCGTACGAGCAGCTGGTGCACATCACAAGTCCTGGTTATGCGACCACTGACGCCAGGCAGGCGATCTCTGAACGGCTGGGGTCGCCCGTCTTGTAGACACTGCCCAGAAGAAGGCAATGGCAAACCACTTCTGTAGATTTCCCAGGAACAATCATGGGCTTAGACATCCCAATTCCCTGGCATTAACCACGATGATGTCATTGGGCGGCATGGTACCGTAGCGGTCAGCACAACGCTTTACAGTACCAGCGACCTGGTTTCGATTCCCGCCACTTCCTGTAAGGAGTTTGTACGTTTTCCCCCGTGACCGTGTGTGTTTTCTGTGGGTGCTCCGGTTTCCTCCCACAGTCAAAAGATGTACCGGTTGGTAGGTTAATTGGTTATTGTAAGTTGTCCCATGATTAGGGTAGGATTAAATCAGGGAATGGCTAGGCGGCACGTCTCAAAGGGCCTGAAGGGCCTATTCCAGGCTGTATCTCAATAAATAAATCAAAATCATGATCACTACGCTATATGACAAGGCGCATAATGATGATGATGATCCCAGTACCCAGGGATAGCTTCGAGTATGTCTTCTGCATGGCAGTATTTTTGGGATCTATCGTTATGCAACTGGGAAGGGTGATGTAGCTTCTGAAAGACAATACTCACCAACAATTCAGTTTTCCCTCACTTGCAGTCTCCGATCTAGGATTGTTTACTGAAATCACTTGAGTGGGATTTGAAACCAGAATGATCTGACTTAGAGATAAGATGGTGCCAGCTGAACAGTCGCCAACGCCCAATGCTTGAAGCAAAAAGTCAGAAAGAATCAAGAGTAAATGCTGGAGCAGAGCGGGGGCAGCTTGCATCATGTCATTCCTACGCTGAATCTGGCACAAACAAAGCTAGAGGAAGTTTTACATCATTTCTAACCCATGTTTTAGCTAATCGAGACCAACTGAAAACTTGGATTGATGTATCAAAGTTGGAAAAATGTCATTAAGTGTTGGGAAGGCAGAGATTGAATTCATTTGCACCTGTTGTTTTTATGTGTAATATGAGCACACAAAATTGTTTGCCAAAGCATGAAACTAACTTTCTGGCAAAGTTTTACCCGCTGCAAATGGGAGGGGGGACTTCCTCTCACAATGCGCTTCAGTGCTGATGTCATCCACGCACGCAATGATGTCATCAACGAGCAAGAGGCTCGATTCCTAGACCGGAGATAGATTATGCAAGCTGTTTTTTTTTTAGCTCTGAGGCGAACACAGAAAAACGTGGTTAACTGAGGCACTGCGGTGTTTGTCTTTGCACACGCCTGGTTTAATCAGGGTAGTTTCAAACACTGCGGGAAATCGCTTTTGATCCGTGTGTCAGTGAATGCTTAGAAACAGAACGCACAGCACACAGTTATCTCTACAAGCTTGAGATACCATGACCTCTGCATCCCTGACAGTGGTGCTGAGGGCAGGAAGGGGTGATGGCACATTTGTGTAGGGATGTAGCTGAGCGCACTTTGAAGCTGAGTTCCCTCTTCCATGGTGGCTTGGCGAAGCGGTTGGTGCAACACTTTATCCGTGCTAGCAATCGGAGTTCAATCCCTGTGACTGCCTGTAAGAAGTTTGTACGTTCTGCCTGTGGCCGCGTGGGTTTCCTCTGGGTGCTCTGGTTTCCTCCCACAGTCCAAAGACAATAGGGTTAGGGTTAGAGTGGTGGTATGTCATGCTGGCACCAGAAGCACATCCTCCGAGTGCGTTGGTTATTGATGCTAAGGGCGCACTTCACAGTATGTTTTGTTATCACAATGTACATGTGACAAATAAATCGGCCGCTCTGAATTGATATTGTATTTGTTAACTAGCTGCCGTGCACAATCCTGATTTGATGGAGACAGACGTGAGAAGCACGGAGGAACATCTGGAGAAACTTCTGAAATGCCCGCTTCACTGCCGCTGTTACTGCGCGATCGAGAATCTCCAGAGGGGAAGGCCTCAAATCCTCGGCTTTGCCTGTTGCCTGTTGCCGGGGCCGGGGTCGAAGCGCTCGGCAGAGATGGTGCTCGGTGCTCGGTGTCAGAGGGCTGGTCGGAGGCTCGAAGTTTTTGGGTGGACTAGGAGTCGGACTGTGGTCGGGTGCTTCCAGGATGCTGCATCGGCAAGTTTGGGGCGCTGGAAGCTCATGGCAGGGAGAGTTTCTCCCTTCAACCATCTGCGTGAGATGATGGGACTTCGGAGAGACTTTGAGACTTTTTTTTACTGTGCCCATGGTCTGTTCTTCATCAAATTACGGTATTGTTTGCACTGTTGTAACTATATGTTATAATTATGTGGATTTTGTCGGCTTTTTTTTAGTCTTGGTTTGTCTTGTGTTTCTGTGATATCATTCTGGAGGAACAAATTGTATCGTTTTTTAATGCATGCATTACTAAGTGACAATAAAAGAGGACTGCGTGTCCTCATAATCTAATCTAAATCTAATCTTATAATCTTTTATTTATTTATTTTTTATTTATTTTTTGAGATACAGCACAGAACAGGCCCTTCCGGCCCTTCGATCCGCCCCACCCAGCAACCCCTGATTTAACCTGAGCCTAATCATGGGACAATTTACAATGACCGGTTAATGTACCAACCGGTACATCTTTGGACTGTGGGAGGAAACTGGAGCACTCAAAGGAATACCATGCCATCACGGGGAGAATGTTCAAAACTCCTTAAAGGCAGAGTCAGGAATTGAACGGGGATCTCTGTAAAGTGTTGTGCTAGTCACTACACTGCAGTGCTGACCCTATTTTATCTTCCCCTCATTTCCACTGCAGTCTTTCCTGGAGCCAATGTCGCCGACACAGCCTTTTGGCTTCTAACCCACTTCCCATGTCTACCAGCATCAATGAAATGGCAGTGCCTATCTCTTATACAGGTTTCCCCCGCTACCCGGAAGTAAGAGTGTTCCTATGAAACCTTTCTTAAGCCAATATGGCGTAAAGTGAAGAAGCAATTACCATTAATTTATATGGGAAAAATTTGTGAGCGTTCCCAGACCCAAAAAATAACCTACCAGATCCTACCAAGTAACACATAAAACCTAAAATAACACTAACGTATAGTAAAAGCAGAAATGCTATGATAAATACACAGCCTATATAAAGTTGAAATAATGTATGTACAGTGTAGTTTCACTTGCCAGAATCGGGAAGACAGCGAGCACACTGGAAGGTTGACAGCTGGTGGTGGTGATGATGATGGTGTGTTACTGGATGACGACTAAGAAAGACCACTTTGCAACTAGCAGAACCAATAGTAACATCGGCAGCTTTTAAGATTCTTTCTCTCTGCGCGTAAATAGTACAAATGGTGGACATGGGCAAATTCAACGCACGCACAATGTCTTTACTGCGTTCACCACGATCGAAAAGCTTAATTACTGTCCAGTTTTACGCTACGTGTGACACCCTTACGAGCTCTCTTAGGCTTTTCTGATACCTTAGGACACATCTTGCTAACGGATGCACAAAACAAATCGAGATAAAGCACAGATGCTCACAGACACAGTTCAAAGCCATGGCGGCTTGATGCTGAGATGCTGGGTGTAGTTCCCGGGGAAGGCGCTTGGTGGCGCCACTCTCACTGCTCGGTGTGCGCGCTGCCTCTATAATGGACCGCTCCAAAGCAAACGCTGAACGCTATTTTTGCTTTTCGCCTTTTATCGTAAAAGCGAAAATCCTCTTCAGATTTCTTTCGGTTAGCGAAAACAGGTACTAATGTCGGTCTTTCATAAAAGCGAAGTGGCGTAAACTGAACTTTTGAAAAGCGGTGGGGGGGATACCTGTATAGGGGCTATTGAACAGTAAAAGGCCATTCAGCCCAACTAATCCATGCTGGTGTTAATGAGCCATCAAACCACACCCTGTTTTTCTTTATCTAATTCTATTAGTGTGCCTCTGTCATCCCTTCACCTTCATATGTCTCTGCGACTTCCCTTAGGGACATTGACATGGGTCACCTCATCCTCTCCCCATGGGAGTGAGTTCCTGCCTTCACTGATGTTTGTGTAAAGTCATTCCCTTTGAATTCCCTGTTGGATTTCTTGATGGCAGCCTTATATCAATGACCTCTATAGAAGAAGGAACGTTCCCTCGGTCGGCTATCAAAATCCTTTGTCGCTTTGTTCAGCCACGCAGAATTCTTTTGAGAAAGGAGACGCGGTCTGTCCATCCTTTCCTGATAAGTAAACTGCAAAATATCTGATACTGCCCTTGTAAACTTTCTTTGCATTGGCATTGATAATTGGTGTACTATTGTCACATCTGAAGTAGAAAGTAAATTTATTATCGAAGTATATAAATGTCACCATATACAACCCTGAGATTAATTTTCTTGCAGGCATTCACAGTAACCACAAGAAACACAATGAAAGACTGCGCCCAACAGTAACCAATGTGAAAAAATAGCAAAATATGCAAATATAAAAAGAAAGATAAATAAATAAATATATAAACAAACAAACAAACAAGTCTGAAATATTGAGAACATGAAATACAGAGTCCTTGGAGGTGAGTTCATAGGTTGTGGAAACAGTTCATTGATGGGGTGAGTGAAATTATCCCCTCTGATTCAAGAGCCTGATAGTTGAGGGGTAATAATTGTTCCTGAACCTGGTGGTGAGAGTCCTGAGGCTCATGTACTTTCTTCCTCATGGCAACGGTGAGGAGAGTGCATGGCCTGGATGGTGGGGGTTCTTGATGATGGATAGTGACAGTGCTGTGTATAAATGTTCTCAAGGTGGAGAGGGCTTTGTCCGTGAAGGACCAGGCTGTATCCAATACATTTTGTAGGCTTTTCCTGTACAAGGGCAAAGGTGTTTCCACATCAGGCCATATTGCAGTCAGTCAATATACACCCTACCACACAAGTATAGAAGTTTGTCAAAGGTTTAGATGACATGCCAAACCTCCGCAAACTTCTAAGGAAGCAGAAGCGCTGACGTGCCTTCTTTGTAACGGCACTTACGTGCTGGGCCCAGGACAGGTCCTCTGAAATGATAACACCGAGGAATTTAAAGTTGCTGACCCTCTCCACCTCTGATCCCCAATGAGAACTGGTTCATGGACCTCTGGTCTTCTCTTCCTGAAGTCAATAACCATCTACTTGGTCTTGCTGACATTAAGTGAGAGATTGTTGCTGTGACACAACTCAGCCAGATTTCCAATCTCCCTCCTATTTGCTGATTCACACCTCTCAAGCTGCACTGAAAAGATAGTTCAGACAGATCAAATCATTACATAGTGCATTGAGGTAGAACAAAGTAAGACAATAACAATGCAGAATAAAGTGTAAAGCCACTGAAAAAATGCAGTGCAGGTAAACAATAATATGCAAGAAGGTAAAGATGTAGCTTTTGAGACCAAAAGTCCATTTTATTGTACAAGAGGTTTCATTCGGGAGTCTAATATCGATTGGATGATGCTCTCCCTGAGCCTGGTAGTGACCATATTGAGGTTTACAAATCAATGAAGGGCATGGACATAGTGAATCGTCACAGTCTTTTCCCCCAAGATACGTTCTGTCTGTTATGTTGCCGGCAGTTAGGACAGCAATGAAGGTCCTCCATCTTCATTGCTGTTTCCACAACAACTTTTTTTGACCAGTATGGGTTGTTAGCCCTGAGCTGAAACCACACCGCGCTCCCCCCACCCCGAACCTGGAGGACTGGTGAACCACTCCTCCCCGGCCAGTTCATTGACTATACTTAAGAGGGAGTTAGATATGGCCCTTGTGGCTAAAGGGATCTGCGGGTACGGAGAGAAGACAGGTACAGGGTTCTGAGTTGGAAGATCAACCATGATCATACTGAATGGTGGTGCAGGCTCGATGGGCCGAATGGCCTGCTCCTGCACCTATTTTCTATGTTTCTATAAGCTTTCTAGCTTTTGTATCTTCAGTTGGATGGGAGAGTGTGTTCGGGATGGGCGAGGTCTATGATTACACCGGTTGCTTTACTGAGAGAGTGAGAATTACAGACAGAGACCATAGAGAGGAGGCTGGTTTCTGTGATGCACTGATCTATGCCCATGACAGTCTGCAGTTTCTTGCAGACATGCGCAGAGCATTTCCCATGCCAAGCCATTGTACATCCACGCAGAATGCATTCTGTCTATAAAAATTGGCGAGGATGAATGGGAAGGTGTCAAATTTCTCCTCTGTTACATCCTCCCCGTTACATCTATATCCTCTTCATCATGCAGTGACCAGGACTGTGTACAGTTCTACAAAAGCAGTCTGATACAGGTCAAAGCGTGAAACAGGTAGAACGTCCCTACTTTTGTCATTTTTCCCCTCTAGGACTTAACCCTATGACTCAGGTTCCTGTCTCATGGCCTCGCTAACCTGTGGTGCAATCTTTATTGCAGCTGAAGGTGCAAATCATACAGATCCTGTTGCTGCAGAAAAGTGGTGGAAACCCCAGATTTTGAAGGTGATGGTATTCACACTAACAAATGGAAGTACCTGTTGGACAATATCAAAGCAACATGAGGAAAGAGTCAAAGCTGCAGAAATGTGGTTTTTGGGAAGAATGATGAAAATATTACGGAAGGACAGAGTGACGAATGAGGAAGTGTTGCAAAAAGCCAGAAGAGGAGAGAGCTGATATCATCAATCAGGAAACGGCAGCTGGAATGCCAGGGGCATGTACCGAGCAAAGAGAAGTTCCAACATCTTTCAATGATGGGAAAAGCTAATGGAAGAAAAACTTGCAGTTGACAGTGCAGGGTATTCATGGGATGGACAGGCAAAAGTTTTGAAGAGCTTATCAGAACTTCACAGATTGAAGACAGTTGGAAGACCGTAATCATCTACATCACACGTCACGGCACATAATGGTGACGATTGTGCCCATCTGGGGCAGCACAGCACAACGCTCTACAGTACCAGTGACCCGGGTTCAATTCCTGCCGCTGCCTATAAGGAGTCTGTACGTTCTTCCTCCGAGTGCTCTGGTTTCCCTCCACAGTCGAAGGATACATCAGTTGGTAGTTTAATAGGTCATTGTAAATTCTAATTAGGCTAGGATTAAACTGGGGGTTGCTGGGCGTCATGGCTCAAATGCCTGAAGGGCCTGTGCGTCTCAATAAATAAAATAAAAATAAATTTCAGTGACGACTGATTGTTGGGTGTAGAGGCTTCTCTCTGTCAGTTCACTGGATAAATCCAGTTCCTAGGCAGCACCATCAAGTTGGCTGGATGGATCTAAAGCAGAGTTAATTTTATTGATTTAGGATTCTGCACCGTAACAGGCTGTTGCAGCCCCGTGAGCCTGCACCACCCATTTCCACCCACGGGACCAATTAACCTAGCAACCCACTTCATAAAGTGGGAGGAAACCAGAGCTCCCGGAGAAAAACCCACACGGTCACAGGGAGAACGTACAAACTCCTTACAGACAGCAGTGGAATTGAACCAGGGTCGCTGATGCTGTGAAAGCTTGACACTAACAACTATGATACTGTGACGCCCCATGTTCCGTGTTTGAGTTCACTTCCTTACCCCCCCCCCCACCAATTGTTGTGAAGTGGGGAGAGAATGCAGGGAGGGAGCTTGGTGGGAAAATATGGAGAGATTTATTTTGCATTCTGTTCCACAGTGCATCTGCTGATCTGCCTGAATCAGATATCATTCCATTTCTTGAGGATGTTTAAAAAGTTATCAGAAGTTTTTTGGATATTGAGGAATTGAAGTATTCTGGGATAGTGGGGTACTTAGGGAGATGATCAGTCACGAGCTTATTGAATGGTGGAGCAGGCTTGAGACCACAGGATCAAACTTCAAAGTTCGAAGTACGCTTATTATCAAAGTATGTATCCATTATACAACCTTGAGATTTGTCTCCTTGCAGGCAGCCACAAAACAAAGAAACCCAAAAGAATCCATTAAAAGCAAGAAGACTATCGAACACCCAATATGCAGAGAAAAAAAACCCAAATCATACAAACAATAAGAGCAAGTAAATAGTATTCAGATCTGCGGTTCACAAAAAGGGAGTCCGTCCGCAGACACGAAGCCACAGCCTCAGTTCAGCACAGAGCTGAATAAATGTTGCAGGGCAGCAAGCTGAACCAGCCCATCTCTCAACTCTGGCCCTGACACCCTGAACTTTTCAATCTGGCCCGGTTCTTAAATTGTCCAAACATTGGGTTCTATCACTTTGATACGCTCTAGGGCCTAGACCCTTATGCCTCAACTTGGCCTGTACCAGATACCTCCAATTCTGTCCGACGCTTAAATCTATTGAACCTCGGGTCTTTCCTTGCTCTTGGCAACGGGCCTGCTGCCTCGAAACCGTCTCACCTCACATCTACTCCCTTCGTCTCAGTTCTGCCACATTGAATCACTTCCAAGTCTAAAGGGAAGTTGTAGACTATTGCTTGCAGTGATTGTTGATCAGAAAGAGCTTTATTAATAAAGCATTTAGTTGTTTCCTTTGTTTTGTTTGCCATCAATTAGTAACTGAGCTTCACCAGTGCCACCTTATATAAAGATATAACAGAGAGGCTAAAGATATTTGACGTGTCCCCGTTGACTCTTACTGATTTTTAATTGAAGCATTCTGGCAAAACAGCTTGGTACGGCAACTGCCCTGCA
Organism: Mobula hypostoma; assembly: GCF_963921235.1. NCBI lineage: Eukaryota > Metazoa > Chordata > Chondrichthyes > Myliobatiformes > Myliobatidae > Mobula > Mobula hypostoma. Next base: position 148,603,188 of record NC_086104.1, on the reverse strand, counting down.
TGTGGCCGCAGGAAACTGCAGAGAGAGATGTGGACACATCATGGGAACCAGCCTCCCTTCCAAGGACTCTGTCTGTACTTCTTACTACTGAATGGTTCATTCCAACTGCTATTTCTCCTGTCCATATCTTCTAAGGTAAGACCTGGAGGAAGCAATTCAGCCCCTCATCCTTGGTTTGTAGAAGTAAGTTTTCAAATCAATAAAACAAGTCATAATTTCCACTAGGCCTGGGGCCTTTGAGTTCAGAAGAACATTGCCAGAACTTGAGGGCTTTGAACTTTCAGGAGAGACAGTAGACACTGAGGGTTTTTTTCCTAGAGCGAAGGTGGTTGAGAGATGACCATATTGAGGTTTACAAATCTATGAAGGGCATGGACATAGTGAATAGTCACAGTCCTTTTCCCCCAAGATACTTTCCGTCTGTTATGTTGCTGGCAGTTAGGACAGGAATGAAGGTCCTCCATCTTCATTGCTGTTTCCATAACAACTTTTTTTGACCAGTATGGGTTGTTAGCCCTGAGCTGAAACCACCCCTCCCCCAAACCTGGAGGACTGGTGGACCACTCTCAGTCTGGCCTCTACCCTTTGACCTGTGTTACATGGGTGACCCTAGCAACAAGGCCCAGACTCCAGTCAAAGTGGCTCTGAAGGTCACTGAGGCACACAAGCCTCCAAACCTCGACAAGGTTGTGGTCCTTGTGGAGGTTTTCCTAGGATAGAGGTGTTTAAAACTAGAGGGCATGTTTCAGGTGGGGAAGGGGGGTGGGGTAGATTTAAAACTGGCGTGAGGGGCAACCTCTTCCTACACAAAGGGTGGTGGGTCTTTGGAATGAGCTGTGAAAGAAAGTGGTAGAGGTGGGTACAAGTCCAACATGTAAAAGTCACTTGGACAAGTACATGGATACGGAAGGTTCAGAGGGACATGGGCCACACACAGGCAAGTGGGACCAGCTCAGGGAGGCAATTTGGTTGGCAAAGTTCAAACTACATTTATTATCGAGGCATGTATACATTATACAACCATGAGATCCGTCTCCTTACAGGCAGCCACATAACAAGACACCCAAAGAACCCATAAAAAAGCCAACCGACGCCCAATGTGCAGAGAGAGAGAGAGAGAGAGAGAGAGAGAGAGAAGAAAAAAAACAAATCATGCAAACAGTAAAAGTAAGCAAATAGCAATTAGAATGAAAGTGAGTCCTCAGAGACGAAACCCAGAGCACCAGGAGTAGGCCACACCCTTGGCCTCAGTTCAGCGCATGGCAGAGTAAATGTTATGGATCCCACAGGCATGAAGCCCAGAGCAGTCCCGCAGCCTCAAGCTCAGTGCAGCGAAGAGCAGATGGGCTGAAGGGCCTGCTTTTGCCCTGCCAAACTTGATGACTCTAACCCCTGTCTGTAGCTTTAGCATCAAATTTGACCCTTTTAAATAAATACTTCTGTAAATAACTACTATAGAAAACTTCAAACAAAGGCTTATGAGTTTGCACTTTAGCAACCCAAACCAAAATTCCAAAGCTAAAATCTCCAATGTAGCGTCTTTCTTTCCTAAAAGCTGCATTGAATTATTATTTTAATAATGCACTCAAAAGAGAGTTCTGCCATTTCTGTAAAACATATCAGAATGGTTTGTCCGGTATTTTATTTACTTTGTAAGTTGATGATGTAAGCCTGAAGGTTGCCCTGTGCCAAGATGATTAATGACGAGACCATGCTGAGGTCAATTAGCCCAGGTCAGCCGAGTGTTGAAAGGTAGCGTCTGTTCTTTTATTGAACAGTAAATTCTCACCATAAATTGTCACCTGGACTCAAGTGATTTATTACCGAGCTATTGCTCTGATCAGGTCCTTTCAGGATCCTGGTCAAGAGGAGGGGGAGAAAAAATGATGCTTTCACTGCAAATTAAAGCGTAACAGTTTGGGGAGTGCTGAAGCCTTTGGCCTAGTAGTTCTAGCTCAGCTAGTTTGGGGCCTAATTGGAAACGACAAGGCCTTCCTCCTGAATAAAATTATTGTCAACCAAATGGAATGTGTGCATGGTGCAAGGTTAAAAATCAGGGCTCCGTTTTGCAGCTGCAGTATACTCCAGGGGTTCGAGACTGGGTTGGGGGGGTCATGGCATCGCCTGGGGAAAATAAAAGCAGTTTTGAGCTTGAAAATTCAATGAATTTAGCAAAATCAATAAATCTTATTAAAATTCCTAATCCTACAGATCACAAAACGTGGAGATTCAATGTCCCAGGCTCTGTGTCTTGGGATTATTATATACTGGATGCCTTTGGCTATTTCAGTAGGATTCCTCTCTGAATATTTCTTGTTTTTCTTTCTGTTCTTTGTCTTCTCCTGACTCTTGCTGAGATTCTGATCTATTGACCACGGCAGGCTTCAGGCATCTCTCTCTCAGTGGGCATCCTCCACGTGCGCTACGGCGCTATTGAACTGTGAAAGGAATCACAACTGGTCCCAACTCTGTGGCTGCTTGTTGTGATGTTCTAGCAGGTGTGAGGCATCGGTTAGATGACACTTGGAGCATTGTGAGCAGTTTTTGGCCTTTAATTTAAGAAAGGATGTGCTGGCATTGGAGAGGGTCTGGTGGAGGTTTACTAGAATGATCCTGGGAATAAGAGGGTTAATGTGTGAGGACCTTTTGATGGCTCTTGGCCTTTGCTTGATGGAGTTCAGAAAAATGAAGGGGAGCTCATTGAAACCTATCAAATATTGATAGGCTTAGACAGAGAGGATGTGGAGAAGATATTTTCTATAGAAGAGAAGTCTAGGACTAGAGGGTCTCAGAATAAAAGGATGTCCATTTAGAACAGAGATGTGGAAGAATTTCTTCAGCCAGAGAGTGATGAATCTATGGAAGTCTTTGTGAATGCCAAGTCATTAAAGCTGAGGTTGATAGGTTCTTGATTAGTTAGGGTGTTAAAGTTACGGGGAGAAGGCAGGAGAATGGGGTTGGTGTTGTTCCTTTTCCCACCTTGTGACGCATTGGGCAGCATTTTTTGCTGTTTCCTTAGCATTTCTTTGTTTTTTGCTAACTCAACGCTCAACCCAGCATGGATGGAAAGCATGCAAGGAGCCGGCCGGATTTGAACCCCGAACCTGGGAGCATTCGCCTTGAGGTCCAGTGTTAGTGCCACTATACCACCGGCTGGCAAAATGAGGTTGAGGGTGATAATAAATCGACCATCATAGAACAGTGGAGCAGATTTGATGGGCTGAATGGCCTAATTCTGACCCTATGTCTAAATGTCCTATGGTCTTAATACATGCTGGTGGTCAAGTGGTTTAATTATCGGGTCTACATTCCTGAGGCTTAGGCAAACAGTCCAAATCGTACAAGTCAGGCAGCATCTATGGAAATGAATAAACAGTCGACATTTAGAGCCGAGACGCCTCCTCAGTCCTGAAGAAGGGTCTCAGCCCGAAACTTCGAATGTTTATTCATCTCCATTGATGCTGCCTGACCTGTTGAGTTCCTCCAGCATTTTGTGTGTTTTGCCTTGGACTTACAGCACCTGCAGATTTTCTCATGTTTGTGAGCCCAAATCCTGTCACAGCATCTGTGGGATTAAAATCCAGATAGTTAAAATGATTAGCAGAAACTACTGGACTGTTGTGAAAAAACATCTTGTTCACTAGAGGGAAGGAAATCTGCTGTCCTTTCCTTGACTCATCTGTACATGAATCCAGTCCCACTCCATAAGGTAACCCTAAAATGGCAAAAGAAATCCCTTTGGTTTGAGGAGAACTTGCATGGCCAATAAATGCCAGTGCTACCCAGAAATTGAAAAATAACCTTTGAAAGAAGCATACTAATCTTTTTGGGTTAAAAATGGAAAATGCCAAAGAAACATCCGCAGATCCCTCACAGCTGTCGTGCAAAGGCAACTTCAAAGTTCAAAGAAAATTTATTATGAAAGTGCCATATACTATCCTGAGATTCATTTTCTTGTGGACAAACCAGCTGATACAAATAAACACAATAGAATTAATGAAAAACTACACATTAAAAACAATGGATAAGGATCTATGGACAATTATAGAGTGGAGAAGAAGGCATTTGTTCTGTTGGCTTTCATCAGATTGAAGTAAATGTATTATCGAGGTACATATACGTCACCATATACAACCCTGAGATTCACTTGCCTGCGGGCACACTCAGCAAATCTATAGAATAGTAACTATAACAGGATCAATGAAAGATCAACCAGAGTGCAGAAGACAACAAACTGCAAATGCAAATATAAATAAATAGCAATAAATTATGAGAACATGAGATAACAAGATAAAGTGTCCTTAAAGTGAGATCATTGGCTGTGGGAACAACTCAATGGATGGGCAAGTGAGTATAGTTACCCACTTTTCTTCAAGGGCCTGATGGTTCTGGGGTAGTAACTGTTCTTATTCGGGAGATTGAGTTCAAGAGCCATGAGGTAATGTTGCAGCTCTATAAAACCCTTTTGACCACATTTGGAATATTGTGTGCAGTCAGTTCTGGTCGCGTCATTATAGGAAGGATGTAGAAGCTTTAGGGAGGGTGCAGGTGAGATTTACCAGGCTGTTGCCTAGATTAGAGAACGTGCCTTATGAAGACAGGTTGAGCGAACTTGGGGATTTTCTCTTTGGAGCAAAGGAGGATGAGAGGTGACCTGATAAGGGGTACAAGATAAGAGACATAGATAGAGTGGACATCCAGAGACTTTCCCCGGGGTGGAAATGGCCAATATAAGGGGGCATAACCTTAAGGTGATTGGAGGGAAGTATGGGGGGGGGGGATGTCGGAGGTAAGTTTTTCTTTATATACACAGAGTGTTAACTGTGTGGGATGCCCTGCCAGGGTGATGGTAAAGACAGATACATTAGAAACTCTTAGATGGATGTTAGGAAAATGGAGAGCTAGTTAGGAGGGAAGGTTTGATTGACATTAGGATGCACATTTGGCACAATACCGTGGGCCAATGGACCTGCACTGTGCTGTATTGTTCTGTGTCGTTCTAAACTCAGCAGGTCAGAGCTGTTTCTCTTTCAATTGGCGCTGCCTGACCTATAGAGTCTTTCCCAGCACTTTTTTCCTTTTCATTTCAGATTTCTAGTGCCTGCGGTTTTGCTTTTATTTTGCTTTTCAATCCACTTTGGATGTTGGTAGAACATCAACCCGGACACACAGTGGCGTTTGTCGTTCAGTCCGACTTGGACCATGTAAGTGGACAATGGAGTCCCAGTCTAGCAGGAAAGGCTGCAGCCTGGCGGTGTTGCATTGAAGTGTTAGTCTGGACTGTTCACCTTCCAGACAAGCATGATGCCCTGCAATTCGTCTGCCACCGGAACAGGTCTATGGCAGCTGCCCTCTTCCTGGTCCCACATTCATCTCCAGAGTGTCTGGATTGTAAAGACAGACTATTGTTTATGACTACAGCTTCATCTTCAAGATCACAATTCCAAGTTCTTGCAACACACACAAAATTGCTGGTGAAATGCAGCAGGCCAGACAGCATCCATAGGAAGAAGCACAGTCGACGTTTCGGGCCGAGTCCCTTCGTCAGGACTAACTGAAAGAAGAGCTAGTAAGAGATTATAGCAACACACACACACACACAAACAAAAACAAAAACTTGTTTGCGATTCCAAGTTCTTTACTAATTGCAGCTGTCAGTCTGGAAGTCAAGGGTTTAGTTGCAAAGGGAGGTTCCAGGCTCCAGACTTTGGCGAAGAGCTGACAACAGCATATCCCTTCCCAATGACCTTACACATTCTGTGCATCTCAGACATTCTCTCACTGGGCAGAAGATACAAAAGCCTGAAAACATGTACCACCAGGCTCGAAGGCTGCTTCTGCAGCATCTATTGTTAAAGAGCCCCAGCAGCTTGGATGGATTATATATATATATACACATACACGCACACATGTACAGTGCCCATAAAAACTATTCACCCCTCAGAAGCTGTCATGTTTTATTGTTTTACAACATTGAACCACAGTGGACTTAATTTGACTTTTTTTGATACTGATCAATAGAAAAAGTCTCTTTCGCGTCAAAGTGAAACAAATCTCCACAAAGTGATCTAAATCAATTACAAGTATAAAAACACAAAACAATTGATTGCATAATTACTAGATGGACCTTTGCCAGCAATTACAGCCTTGAGTTTGTGTGGATAGGTCTCTATCAGCTTTGCACATCTGGACGCTGCAATTTTTCCCTGTTCTTCTTTACAAAACTACTCAAGCTCTGTCAGATTTCACAAGGATCGTGAGTGAATATACCTTTTCAAGTCAAGCCAGGCTTGAGGTCTGGACTCCACTCCAAGACATTAACTTTGTTGTTCTTATGCCATTCCTGTGTAGATTTGGCCTTATGCTTGGGGCCATTGTCTTGCTGGAAAAGAAATCTCCCAAGTCACAGTTCTCTTGCAAACTGCATCAGGTTTTCCTCCAGGATTTCTCTGTATTTTGCTGTATTTATTTTACCCCCTATCTTCAAAAGCCTTCCAGGGCCTGCTGCAGTGAAGCATCCCCACAGCATGATGCAGCCACCACCATGCTTCATAGTAGGGATGGTGTGCTTTTGATGAAATGCGGTGTTTGGCTTACGCCAAACATAATATTTAGTTTGATGGCCAAAAGCCTCAATTTTGGGTTTATCAGACCATAGAATCTTCTTCCACCTGACTTCAGTGTCTCACACATGCCTTCTGGCAAACTCTAGTCAAGACTTCATGTGAGATTTTATTCAACAGTGGCTTTCTCTTTGCCACTCTCCCTTAAAGCTGCGACAGGTGAAGCACCCGGGCAACAGTTGTTGTATGCACAGTCTCTCCTATCTCAGCCACTGAAGCTTGTAACTCCTCCAGAATTGTCACAGGTCTCTTGGTGGCCTCCCTCACTAGTTTCCTTCTTGCAATCACTCAGTTTTTGAGGATGGCCTGCTCTAGGCAGATTTCCAGCTGTACCATACTCTTTCCATTTCTTGATGATTGACTTAACTGTACTCCAAGGGATATTCAGTGACTTCGAAACTTTCTTGTATCCATCTCCTGACTTGTGCGTTTCAATAACCTTTTCGCAGAGTTGCTTGGAGTGTTCTTTTGTCTTCATGGTGTAACTTTTGCCAGGGGACTGACTCAGCAGCAGTATTTGGACCTCCTTCTTCTTCTTGTGTTGTTTTATGGCGGTTGGCAAACCAGCTTTAAGGTGCATTACTGTCACCTGCTAGACTGGAGTGTGGATCGTTGGATAAACAGGAGTAGGGAAAAGAATTGCATTCCCTGTATTCTATATAATAAACCAGTCTTTCAGATACTTCATGATACAGATCTGTATTTCTCTTGAATTCCCACTTAAAATGTCTTCTACACTCACATCAGTTTTTTTGTTTATCCTAAGCGCTCCTATCATCTTCACTCTTTCTTTTTGATACATCTGACATTTTATCAATACATGTTCAACTGTTTCTGGGTGATTACAGTATTCACACAACCCAGCTGGATGTTTCCCTATTTTGTGTAATGTGTAATTAAGGTTAGTGTGTCCAGTTCTCAAACGACTGATGATCACTTCTGTCTTTCTATATCCACTTGACGATCTTTTGTATCTGACTTGAGCAGTTGGACCTTTCAGATACAGGTGTATTTTTACTACAATCAATTGAAACACCTTAACTGCACACACGTGATCTCCATTTAACTAATTACGTGTCCTGAAAACCAGTTGGCTGCACCAGTGATGATTTGTTGTGTCATATTAAGGGGGGTGAATACTTATGCAATCAATTCTTTTGTGTTTTATATTTGTAATTTTTAGATTAGATTATGAAGACACGCAGTCCTCTTTTATTGTCATTTAGTAATGCATGCATTAAGAAATGATACAATATTCCTCCGGTGTGATATCACAGAAACACAGGACAGACCAAGACTGAAAAAACTAACAAAAACCACATAATTATAACATATAGTTACAACAGTGCAACAATACCATAACCTGATGAAGAACAGGCCATGGGCACAGTAAAAAGTTCAACGTCTCTCAAACGTCCCACATCTCACGCAGACGGGAGAAGGAAGAAAACTCTCCCTGCCATGCCCGACCATAGTCCGACTCTGAGTCATCCGAAAACTTCGAGCCTCCGATCAGCTCTCCGACACCGAGTACCAAATACCATCTCTATCCAAGCGATTCGACCTCAATCTCGGTCGCCAACAGCAGGCAAAGCCGGGGATTTTGAGGCCTTCCCTCCAGAAGATTTACGATCGCGCAGTAACGACAGCAGCGAACCGACATTTCAGAAATTTCTCCAAATGTTCCTCTGTGCTTTCACATGTCTCCATCAAATCAGAATTGTCCACGGCCCCTATTTAACGGATACGATATCATTTTTCACCGGAGGGCTGCGCACGCGTGGCGCGCTGCTCTCTCTCCTCCCGCCAGCATTTAATTAATTTAGATCTCTTTGTAGAGATCTGTTTTCACTTTGACATGAAAGAGTTTTTTTCTGTTGATCAGTATCAAAAAAAGCCAAATTAAATCTACTGCGGTTCAATGTTGTAAAACCATAGAAACCATAGAAACTACAGCACAGAAACAGGCCTTTTGGCCCTTCTTGGCTGTGCCGAACCATTTTCTGCCTAGTCCCACTGACCCGCACACGGACCATATCCCTCCATACACCTCCCATCCATGTATCTGTCCAATTTATTCTTAAATGTTAAAAAAGAACCCGCATTTACCACTAAAACATTAAAACTTCCGGGGGGCGGGGGGGGGGAATACTTTTTATAGCACCGTATTTCTTATTGTAACATATAATATTTTATGTATTGCAATTTACAGCTGCCGCATAACAACAAATTTCACGACATATGTCAGTGATATTAAACTTGACTCTGGGCTTCTACTCTACTGTTTTCAGACTCTTGTATGATATGAGGATTCTTGACCTCATAACCTACCTCATTATATTCTTGCACCTTATCGAATACCTGCACTGCACTTTCTCTGTATCTTTTACACTTTATTCTGCATTCTCATTGTCTCACCTTATTTTACCTTACCGCACATTGTAATGACTTGAAGCTGTATGGACAAGACAAGCTTTTCCCTTGTCCTTCATACAAGTGACTATAATAAACCAACGCAAGAGTGAGGATTACGGATACAGGTCCTTCCCAAGAGGGAGGCACAAAGAAGGTAATTGTCAAATCACAAATAGAGAATCTTCAGATGCGGGAAATCCAAGCAACACACACAAAATGCTGGAGGAACTCAGCAGGCCAGGCAGCACCCATGGAAAAGAGTAAGCCGTTGATGTTTCGGGCCATGACTCTTCATCAGGATGGGACATCATCTGGGCCGATGTTTAAATTGCCCAAGCACTGGGTAGCGCCCCGCTCTAGGACCCCGATCCAGGTGCAGCGACACACCCAGGCCGCACAGCTCGAAGCCGTTCTCGAGCTCACCAAATCGGCGCGGAGCTCGGAGTGATCCAACCTCGCATCCAGGTTGAGGTGGACGGACATCAAAGCTCTTCCTCATCCGCTCCTCTCCAAAACGCTCACCCCATCTCCGGCAACAATACAGATTCCGGCTGGAACACGTTGCACACCGTTCCCGCCCCAAGGCGGCTCGTCCCCGAACTAGTCTCACCTCCGCAGGCCTCCTCACTGTCTACAGCGACAGTCCACCACTATCTGCTTCAGAACAGAACTATAACTAATGTTTTTAGTTGATTTGACATTATTTCTGACATTCTTCACATATACGAGGAGTAAAAATCTTTACGTTACATTTCCATCTAAATGTGCAATGTGCAATCATAGTAATTTATAATAGTTTATAATAAATAGAACAGTCAATGTAATATAGAATTCACTCAAATCAGTGTGAGTTCATCAGTCTGATGGCCTGGTGGAAGAAGCTGTCCCGGAGCGTATTGGTCCTGGCTTTTATGCTGCGGTACCGTTTCCCAGATGGTAGCACCTGGAATAGATTGTGGTTGGGGTGACTCGGGTCCCCAGTGATCCCACAGGCCCTTTTCTCACGCCTGTCCTCGTGAATGTCCTGAATCATGGGAAGTTCACAACTACAGATATGCTGGGCTGTTTGCACCACCCTCTGCAGAATCCTGTGATTAAGGGAGGTACAGTTCCCATACCAGGCAGTGATGCAGCCAGTCAGGTTGCTCTCAATTGTGCCCCTGTAGAAAGTTCTTAGGATTTGGGGGCCCGTACCAAATTTCCTCAACCGTCTGAGGTGAAAGAGGCACTGTAGTGCCTTTTTCACCACGCAGCTAGTGCGTACAGACCACGTGAGATCCTCGGTGATGTGGATACAGAGGAACAGAGGACCTTTTCAACCCCAGATCCATTGATGTCAGTAGGAGTTAGCCCGTCTCCATTCCTCCTGTAGTCCACAACCAGCTCCTTTGTTTTGAATCTCTTGCCTTATGATCTACCATGGTGCGTGGCCAAGTGGTTAAGGTGTTCATCTAGTAATCTGAAGGTTTCCAGTTTGAGCCTTGGCTGAGATAGCGTGTGTGTCCTTGAGCAAGGCACTTAATCACACATTGCTCTGCGATGACACCTGTGCCAAGCTGTATGGGTCCTAATCCCCTTCCCTTGGACTACATCGGTGGCGTGGAGAGGGGAGACTTGCAGCATGGGCAACTGCTGGTCTTCCATTCAACCTTGCCCAGGCCTGCGCCCTGGAAACCTTCCAAGGCGCAAATCTCATGAGACTAACGGATATCTATATGATCTACCAGTAAACTCTGGCACATCTTCGGTAACCGCCATCTTAAACCAAAAGTTTTTCTCCTACTTCTCAGCTTCTTTTTGCTTATAGATATTGTTGCAGGAGGGTAAAGTTGTGAGTCAAGTTGTGAACCCCGTTAATAGCTTCAGTGAGGACATATGATGATGTTGTCAGGACTTTTACGCAAATGTTGCCAGGACTTGAGGACTGGATTATGGAGAGAGAGGTTGAGCCGGCTGGGACTTTATTCACTGGAGTGGAATAGATTGAGTAGTAATCTTATAAAGTGTATCATGGCCTGGTATGCAACGCCAATGCCTTTGAATGGAAAATCCTACCAAAGGTAGTGGATCCGCCCCAGTACATTACGGGCAAGGCCCTCCCCACCATTGAGCATATCTACATGAAACGCTATGGTAGGAAAGCAGTATCCATCACCAAGAGCCGCTCATCACCCAGGACATGCTCTCTTCTCACTGCTGCTATCGGGTAGAAGGTACAAGAGCCTCAGGACTTGCGCCACTAGCTTCAAGAACAATTACTACCCGTCAGCCATCAGACTCTTGAATAAAAGGGGATAACAACACTCAACTTGCTCCATCATTGAAATGTTCCAACGACCAATGATATCTCTTTACGGACTCTTTATCTCATTATATTATGTTCTCATTATTAATTGCTATTTATTTATATTTGCATTTGCACAGTTTGTTGTCTTCTGCACTCTGGTTGATCTTTCATTGATCCTGTTATAGAACTGTTCTATAGATTTGCTGAGTATGCCCACAGGACAATGAATCTCAGGGTTGTATATGGTGACATGTGTAGATGTACTTTGATAATAAAATTTACTCTGAATACTGAACCTTGAAATCATGTGTAGCATAGATATGATGAATATCTCTTTCTCTCTCTCCCCACCATGCTTTCACAGACATTGTTCCCTCCATGATTCCCTCGTTCATTTATCCCTCCCGACTAAACTCCCTCCCGGCCGTTATCCTTTCAAACAGCCTAAGTGCTACAACTGCCCATTCGCCTCCTCCCCCACCTCCATTCAGGGCCCCAAACAGTCCTTCCAGGTGAGGCAGCACTTTACCTGCAAGTCTGCTGGGGTCACCTATTGTGTCCCGAGCTCCTGTTGTGGCCTCCTCTACACTGGTGAGACCCATCGTAAATTGGGGGACTGCTTTATTGAGCACCTCCGCTCCATCCGCCCAAAGTGGAACATCCCAGTGGCCAAACACTATAACTCCGATTCCCATTCCTGTTCAGACCTGTCAGTCTATGGCCTCCTCTTATGCCAAGATGAGGCTACCCTCAGGGTGGAGGATAAATGTCAAATATTCCATCCGGGTAGCCTCCAACTTGATGGCATAAATATCGATTTCTCCTTCCAGGAAAAAAAATCCTGCCCCTCTCCTATTCCCCAATCTGGTCTCTTATCTCTTCTCACCTTTCCTTTCTTCCCTTTCCTCCTTCCCTTTCTCCTATGGCCCAGTCTCCTCTCCTATCAGACTCCTTCCTCTCCAGCCCTTTACCTTTCCGACTAACCCGGCCTCACCTATCACCTTCTCACTATCTTCCTCCCCTCCCTTCACCTTTTTATTCTTGCATCTTCCCCCCTTCCTTTCCAGTCCTGAAGAAGAGACTCAGCCTGAAACATCGACTGTTTATTCCTCTCCATAGATGCTGCCCGACCTGCTGCGTTCCATCAGCAGTCTGCGTGTGTTGCTTTGGATTTCCAGCATCCACAGACTTTGGTGTGTTTCGGATGATTTCATACAGCCCTTTCCCAGGGATGGAGAATTGGCAACTAGAGTGCATAGGCTTAAGGTGCGAGAGGAGAGATTTAATAGGAACCTAAGGGGTAACGTCTTCACTCAGAGAATAGTTAGTATATTTAGTTACTTATTTATTGAGATACAGCACAGAACAGGCCATTCCTGCCCTTCAAGCCGTGCTGCCCAGCAATCCCTCACTTTAACCCTAGCCTAATCATGGGACAATTTGCGACGAGAAATTAACCTATCTCCCGGTACGTTTTTGGACTGTGGGAAGAAACTGGAGCACCCGGAGGAGACCCATGCGGTCACGGGGAGAACGTACAAACTCCTTACAAGCAGCAACAGGAATTGAACCCAGGTCGCCTGGACTGCAAAACGTTGTGCTAACCATGGCACTACCATGCCGTCAGAGGAAGTTGTTAAGGCAAGTGTATTTACAACGGTTAAAAGGCACTTGGACAGATACATGGGTCAGAGCAAACTTTTTTATGCCATAGATCCTTATCATTAACCAAGGGGTCCATGGACCCACTGGTTGGGAACCCCTGCTTTACAGGGTTATGGGTGAAATACAGGTACATGTGACTTGCTTAGACGGGTGTTGTACAACATGGACCTGTTGGGCCCAATGGCCTGCTCTGTGACTGTATGACTCTATTCAGATGGGAGCTCGGCTTTCACAGTGGGAAGCTCAGCACAAGGCAGGATCACCCAAATCCATGGCCAAAGGCACCAGGAAGGAAATCTTGTCTGGCTCTGGAGATTAACTACACTGGTTCAATGCAAGATTTGTGCAAACGATTTGGTGTGCACACAAAGCATGTGTGGCAGAGGCACATTGTCAGAATAGTGCATGTGTCAGCATCAGATCAGCATTATTATCATAGGCGTACTGAATGTTGTCAAATGTGTTGTTTTGTGGCAACAGTACAGTGGAAGACATGAAAAAAATACCTCTAGGTTGAAATAATATAAATATATACAAGAAATGCTGCAGATGTTGGAAATCTTGAACAAAACACATACAGAATGCTGGAGGAACTCAGCCGGTCAGGCAGCATCTATGAAGGGAGAATAAACGTCCTGATGAAGGGTCTCAGCCCAGAACATCGACTGTCTATTCTCTACCATTGATGATAGGCATGGTAGACCTATCATTGACTGGTAAGGGAACTATACTTCCCTCAATCGCAGGACTTTGCCAAGAGTGATGTGGACAGTCCAGCGCACCTGTGGATGTGAACTTCCCACTATTCAGGACATTTACAGAGACAGGCGTGTAAAAAGGGCCTGAAGGATCATTGGGGACCTGAGTCACCCCAACCACAAACTATTCCAGCTGCTACCATCTGGGAAACAGTACTGCAGCATAAAAGCCAGGACCAACAGGCTCCTGGACAGCTTCTTCCACCAGGCCATCAGACTGATTAATTCATGCTGATACAATTGTATTTCTATGTTATATTGACTGTCCTGTTGTACATACTATTAATTACAAATTACTATAAATTGCACTTTGCACATTCAGATGGAGGCATAGCGTAAAGATTTTGACTCCTTGTGTATGTGAAGGATGTAAGAAATAAAGTCAATTCAATTCCTATCCTGCCGAGTTCCTCCAGCAACTTTTGTGTGTGCTTCTGCAGAAAGACGAATAGAGGAGTAGTACTCATGGGCTGTTTAGAAATCTGATGTTGGCAAGGAAGAAGCTGTGGGTCTTCAGACTCCTCCTTGATGGTAGTCATGAGAAGAGTGTGCGTCCCACATGCTGAGGATCCTTGAAGATGCATGCCACTGTTGTGTATTTAATATTTCAATAATATTTGAGTAATCTTGTATATGTATTGTTTGATTAGGAATTCTTGTTCATTTAAATAATTCGTTACGGGTTATATGTATGAATACGTGAATTGCATATGACATCATGTGATATGTGTGCCTCGCTTAAAAGTTAACATGAAGTTTGACCCATTCCCGGTCTCCCGTGCCTTGCTTTAAATTAGTTTAATGTTTTGAAGTGACAAAACATAAGAGCCGTCGTTTTGAGGCGCTGCCTTTTGAAGATGTCCTTCATGGTGGGGAGGCTTGTGTCTGTGATGGAGCTGGCTGCTCTCCAACCCTCTGTAGCATCTTGCGAAGCTGTGCATTGGAGTCTGTGTTTCTCTGGGTTTAGGTCCCATCTGACCAACGGAAGGCCCAGAGACAAAATGTGTGACTCCCTTATTTTCAATTAATTTTCTTTTCTCATTGCCATTGTACCGGTAATGTCACGGTAATGTATGATCCCCAATTACGCGATCCACAGCTACATGGCAGAACCCTGTCTGATGGGCTGGAGTTCAGAAACCCCATCCCGAGTGTAGCGAGCTATGTACAGGTAAGCAAGCTACTTTGTGGTGAAAAGGCTGTTTGCAGAGACTAGGAGAGGCCGGCCTTCTCCCAGTCTCACACCACTGCTTAAATGTGAGAGATTGAACAATGAGAGAGGGGGGTTACACTCTCTCTCGGCCCACAGGCCACAGAGCTGAACATGTAATTACACGCTTACCAGAGGCTTTGCGGGCCTGCTAATTATCCCTGCCCACTAGAGGATCACTTCTGAGGCTGTCTACGTTCGGAATGTGGGAACTGCAATATCGTCTAATGCCCTCCACTGAGACGTAACCTCCTGTGGTGGGGGGCCAGAAGAAATGCTACATTGCTGCAGAGTGCGCAGCAAGATTTGAGAGCCATGTCAGTTCTGTCTGAAGGGAGACAGCTTTGCCGCTCTACCAAAAAAAGTCTGCAATACCGGCAGCTCAAGAAAGCTTACACAGTTATAGGGGCACCGTGATAGCGTGGCGGTTAACGCATCGAAGTTCGGAGGTAAATCCCGGCACCAACTCTAAGGAGCTTGTATGTTCTCCTTGTGACCATGTTGGGTTTCATCTGGGTGCTCTAGCTTCCCTCCACAGTCCAAAGATATACCAGTTAGTGGGTTGATCGTTGTAAATTGTCCTGTGATTGGGCTAAGGTTAAATAGGTGGGTTGCTGGGCAGCCTGGTTTGTAGGCCAGAAGGGCCTGTTCCGTGCTATATCTCTAAATAAATATCTCTAAGTAAATAAACTTTGCAATCGCAAGACCCTGTTGGACATTGATAATGTGAGATGCCGCAGGCCTGTTTCCCCTGTTTGGTGTGAGACAGGTGGTGTGGGAGCTGTGTAGTCTCAGTTGTCGCAAGAACTAGGCCTCGAGCTGTGAGCTTGCCTGCTGCTGCAGTCCAGGCGAGGAGACGTCAGAGCTGGTGTAACATGGTGTCTATGCTGAGATGGTGGGGCTGGCCTCTCAATTCAGTGCTGCCCTCTAGTGCTCGATCAGAAGAATAACAGGCTAGATTGCTGGGAACAAAACCGTCAATTTGCGGGACGTCTTGTCACATGTCGCTCAGAGTCTTGGGACTATATATGTGTATTTTGTGTGACTATCTTGCTATTTTGAATGTGTTGTGTATGTTTTGAACTTTGGTCTCAGAGGAACACTGTCTCGTTCAGCTGTATCCATGTATGGTTGGATGATAATTAAACTTGATTTGATTTGGGCCAGGCAGTACAGAGCAAGGAGGAGACAATGTGACAGACCACATGTCAGCGCATCATGAAAACCAACCTCTCCTCCATGGACTCTGCCAACACATCTTACTGCCTCGTTTAATCAAAGACCCCTCCCACTCCTGACATTCTCTGTTCCCCTCCTTCCCATCAGGCAGAAGGTACAAAAGCCTGATGCACATGCCACTGGGCTCAAGGATTGCTTCTATCCAGCTGTTATAATTTAATGACCCTCTTGTATGACAAGATGGACTCAACCATACAATCAGCCTTGTCATGGCCTTAAATTGTATTATCTGCTTGCACTGAACTTTCTCTGTGACTGCAACACTTTACTCTGCATTCCGCTGTTGTTTCCCCTTCATTTCTTGTAGCTTGTTCCTGTCTGACTTGGGGAGTGTGCCTTTAAGAGCTCTTGGCCTTCAGTGTGGGGCAACAACAGTGGATTCTGGGAACTAATTCAATGCCACATCTGATCTGGAACAGCAGACGGGGAGACTTGCATTGCAAAATTAGCAAGAGGAGCAGATGGGGTTAAAATTGGCCTTGACCTTATTGAAAAGAGGAGCAGACTTGTTGTACCAAGTTTAAAGTTCAAAGCAAGTTTATTATCAAAGTACATCTATGACACCAAATTCTGCCCTGAGATATGTTCTCTTGCAGGCATTTACTGTAGAACAAAGAAACACAATAGAATCAATGAAAAACTACACACAAAGACTGACGTGCATCCAATGTGCAAAAAAAAGACAAACTGCGCAAATACAAAAAAAAAGAAGAAATTATATTAGTAATAATAAGAGAAACCAGAAACAGTCCAACACATTACAGGATCCTACAGCAGTTTAACTCAACCTGATTACTTACACAGGCACAATCAAGTGGCAAACATCATTCACCAAAATCTTGCTTTAAGATACAAACTCTCAAATACACCATACTTTACTATAAGTCAAGGCTGATCCAATTTTAAAACCAGAGTCCCACAAATTCTATTACAACCGATTCATTATCACAGATAGGGCAATCCATAATAACCATCGGGATATAATATTACAGAATAAACAAGCAAGAACAACTTAATAGATATATCCATTCCAAAACACTTATAACATACAGAAATCAATGTGAAAAACACCAGAAACATGCTGAATTAAAAGAGGAAATTGAAAGACTTTGGAACATGAACAAGGCATACATTGGAAAAGTATCTCGTGCTTTCCCAGTGTACATGGCGAATAAACTCTTCTTGGGCTTCCATCCGGGTACAGTATCGATTATAACTGGCATTCCGATGACAAACTCTTCCACCTTCTTTGGTTCTTTATTGACTCCTTATTCCCTTCCACAGATGCTGCCTGCCCTGCCGAGTTCCTCCAGTATTTTATGTGTGTTACTCTGCATTTCCAGCCACTGCAAGATCTCTTGGGTTTATAAGTTTAATCTGCTTTTCTTCCTGAGAAATACCACGATTAATTTCTCTCTGTTGTTTTGTCTGCCTTACCTGGGACGTTGCTGCAAATTTTGAAATTGACCCTCGAATTCAGGTCGAAGTTTGAGAATGGCCAAATAATCACCTGCTGGTTAACAGATATAATATGGAGCAGGACACTGGGGGTGAACCATGAAAATTAGGCACTGTCACCTGGGGCCACAGAGAAAGCTGCACTTCTGAGGATTAGTGAAGAACATACTTGAACTGGAATTGTTGCTATCTTTTCTGTAATGGGTGGGAAGGAAGGAGGAAAAGAGCTTGTTTTGCTGTTGTTGTTTTGTTGCTTGTTGTGTTCTGTGTTGCTCAGCCAAGCATTGTGGACACACTACGTTTACGCCAGAACATGTGGCGACATTTGTGGGCTTCTCTCCAGCACACCCTCGGCTGTTAATGCAAGTGGCACATTTCTGCCTGTTTCAACATGTACGTGATAAATGAATCTGATTGTTGACTTTGGGAAGGGAAAGGAGGGCAAGCATGCGCCAGGGGAATCAGTGGTGGAGAGAACCAGCTGCATTAAATTCCAAGGTCAGATGACCTGTCTTAGGCCTGGCACAGTGATTTGCCTTGTCACCAGAAACTCTAACCCTAATCCTGTAATATCCTAACTGGTTGCATCATGGTCTGATATGGCAATTTAAATGCACAGGAGCAGAAGAAACTGCAGAGAGAAGTGGATTCAGCCCATCATGGGCATTTGCCTCTCTACCATCAGTAATACCTACAGGAGGTGATGGAGAGCCAATTGGCACAACGCTAATCACTACCTCGGTATAGCCATATTATGATCATTTTGCACCCCCACCTTTTTATTCTGGCAGTTTTCCCCTTCCTTCTCAGTCCTGAAGCAGGGTCTTGGCCTGAAACGTTGACTATTTGTTCATTTCCTTAGATGCTGCCTGATCTGCTGAGTTTCTCCAGCGTTTTGTGTGTTGCAATGGAAATTGCTCTTTTTTTGCTCTAATTATGTTTTTCCTTCTAAAAATTGCATATAATTTATGTTCAATTTATGTTTTTATCTCTTGTGAATACTGCTTATATGATACAATGCACCTCTAATACTGCAAATAATATTTTTTCTTGTATGTACGACAATAAACTCAAATCTGACTTTGACTTTGGCCCTTGGTATAACTGTGCATTCCAAAGTACATTTCTATAATGGTACTCTGTGATGAACAGTTATACAGTGGGCCAAAAAGGACTGAAGAAATTTTCAAGCGGTCAGCTGACAATTTCAAGCTGAATCAGCGAGGAATTTGGGAATTTATTCATTGGATGCAGATATTACAGGCAACACCAGCATTTATTGCACATCCCTAATTGCCTTGAACTTGAAAGTTGACTACGTTCAATGGTTTGGAGCCATAAGCAGGTTAAGGCTGGCAAATTATAAACAGAAGGGATTCTGCAAACACTGGAAATCCAGAGCAACACACACAAAATGTTGGAGGAAATCAGCGTGTCAGGTGGCATCTATGGAGAGGAATAAACAGTTGACGTCTTGGCCCAAAATGCTGACTATTTATTTTTCTCCATAGGTGCCACCTGACCTGCTGTGTTTGTCCACCATTTTATGTGTATGGCTGGCAGATATCCTCCTTTGAAACACATTACTGAACAAGATGTTTCTTTAAATAACAGTCTGATAGTGTAGTAGGTTTTCACCAAAAAAAAAGATGTGAGATGTTTTATGTTTAAGAGAAACCATAACAACTCATTTATTGTACTCCAAACACCGAACATAAAGCCCGGTAAAAGAACTTTACACAATTATGTCATCACGTCAGACCAACCTCTTAAAGTGAACCCCAACTCAATATTGGTGGATGTGAATTATGTACATTTCCACCAATTATATTACCTACTGTGTAACGGTTTATTGGTTTAATAATGTCACACCTACCAAGATACAGTGATAAACTTTATTTGCTGTCCATCCATGAAGATTATTTCATTCAGAGTGGCCAAAAGTGGCCAAAAGAAAACAGAATACAGAACATAGTGTTACCATTACAGAGAAAATGCAGTGCAGATGAACAAATACGGTGCAGGGGTGCAAACGGTTACTGTCACTGCAATGAACTCTTTCTAGAATATTCCACATTTATATACTGCTGAATTTAAATTCTTCAGCTGTTCTACCTAAGGATTCATCCTTGTATCCCCTGACTAGCAGTCCTGAATTCTGGTTGCTACCCTAGTGATTTACGTTCAGTGGCCACTAATGCACCTAATAAAGTGGCCGCTGAGTGTATGTTTGCGATCTCCCCCTGCTGTAGCCCATCCACTTCAAGGAGTGGACTGTTGTACATTCAGAGATGCTCTTCTGCACACCGCTGTTGTAACATGTGGTTGTTAGGGTTACCGCAACCTTCTTGTCAGCTTGAACCAGTCTGAGCATTCCGCTCTGACCTTTCTCATTAAGGCATTTTCACCAACAGAAATGCTGCTCATTGGATGATTTTGGGGTTTTTTGCCCCATTCTCTGTAAACTCTAGGGACTGTTGTGCATGAAGCATGAAAATCCCAGGAGATCAGCAGTTTCTGAGATACTCAAACCACCCCGTCTGGCACCAACAATCATTCGACGGTCAAAGTCACTTAGATCACGTTTCTTCCCCATTCTGATGTTTGGTCTGAACAACAACCGAACCTCTTGTCCATGGTTGCATGCTTTAATGCATTGAGCTGCTGCCAGTTGATTGGCTGATTAGATATTTACATTAACGAGCAGGTGTACAAGTGCACCTAAAAAAAATAGCCACTGAGAGTAACATCAATGCTAAACCAGGTACATGTGTGCAGATAACTGGGGCTCTATCAACCTCAAATCACCAAGCCGACCCATACAGTACCCTACCTTTGTGAGCTTCTAGGATACTGCAGGTGTGTGATGTTCTCTCACATTTTGATCAATATTCTCTCAAAAAATCCAAATCTGATCCAAGTCTGAGTACTGATAATGACTTCCAAATGGATCTCAGTCCAATTTTTGTTGTAAATACAACTATTGTAAATGTAGAAATGTATATATTATGTGCCACTCACAACACGCTGGAGGAACTCAGCAGGTTGGGCAGCATCTGTGGAAACAATCAGTCGACGTTTCAGGCCGGAACCCTTCGTCAGGACTGTCCTCCTTCTTAATACCGACCTGATTCAGATGATCAAGTTCAAGATCAAATTTAACCAAACTGTTGTGTATTTAATATTTCAGTAATGTTTGAGTAATATTGTAAATTTATTGTTTGATTAAGCATTCTTGTTCATTTAAATAATTCATGACAGGTTGTATGCAAAAATACGTGAATTGCTTATGTCTCTATGGCATCACCGTGATACCTGCGTGCCTGGGTTCACGATTCTCAGCTTTCTTATTTTCCTTTGAATTAGTTTAATGTTTTGGAGTTACAGAACTTAAACATATACAGCTAAATGAAACATCGTATCTCTGGGGTCAAGGTGCAAAACACAGTGTATATACAGTATACAGGCTAACTCTTATAGACGTCAATGGACCTGGGGTTGAGAGGGTGAACTGCTTTAAGTTCCTCGGCATACACATCACCGAGGAGCTCACGTGGTCTGTACACACCAACTGTGTGGTGAAAAAGGCACAACAGTGCCTCTTTCACAGTTGAAGAAGTTTCGGATGGCTCCCCAAATTCTAAGAACTTCCTACAAGGGCACAATTGAGAGCATCCTGCCTGGCTTCATCACTGCCTGGTAAGGGAACTGTACTTCTCTCGTTCGCAGGACTCTGCAGAGAGTGGTGTGGACAGCCCAGCGCATCTGTAGATGTAAACTTCCCACTATTCAGGATATTTACAGAGACAGGTGTGTAAAAAGGGCCCGAAGGATCACTGGAGACCCGAGTCACCCCAATCACAAACTGTTCCAAGAAATAGTACCGCAGCATAAAAGCCAGGACTAAGAGGCTCCAGGACAGCTTCTTCCACCAGGCCATCAGACTGCTTAACTCATGCTGACGCAACTGTATTTCTATGTTATATTGACTGTCCTGTTGTACATAATATTTATTATAAACTACTACGATTGCACACTGCACATTTGAACGGCGACGTAGTGTAAAGATTTTTACTCTTCATGTATATGAAGGATGTAAGTAATAAAGTCAATTAAATTCAATATATAGTCACACACAGCACATGAACTGCAGTTATGATCCAGCACATACAGTCACAGAATAACACTAGCACAAGTCCCTGAGAGGCAGGGTCTGAACATTGACAGGTGCAAGGTGCATGTTTATGTAAGACAGTATGATGTAACGGACACTATGATAATAAAGCATGCAGTTGTTTAAATATGTGAAACAGCAGCAATAAAAGATGAGAAGTGACCAGGGCAGAATCAGAGTGTGTCTGGGACTTAGGGAGAGTGGAGTTTTGGGGTGGTGTACCAGGGAGGCAGCAGATCATTCAGACGGGTGTACATTTATGCTGGGTGGCAACAGGATGTTAGTAAGTCTAACATCCTGGAGGAAAGAGCTGTTTCCCCAGACTGGAGGCACATTACTGTGCAAAAGTCTAAAGCACATATATATACTGTAGCTAGGGTGCCTGAGACTTTTACACAGTACTGTGGTAATTTTATGTATTGCACTGTACTGCTGACACACAAAAAACAAATTTCATGACATATGTGAGTGATGATAAGCCTGATTCTGGTACGGGCCTCTGTTGTGGACTGAGAGTGGGAAGGGGGCAGACAGAGAGGAATCATAGTTGGGAAAAGGGGAAGGGAGAGGGGAGAGAGTGGAAGCACACAGAGAGACATTCTGTAATGATCAATAAACCAATCGTTTTGAATAAAATGACCTTGCCTGGCGTCTCAGGGCTCTCTGCACCTGCACCAGCCCCGACCCTGGCACTCCCTTTCTGCCACCTGTCCCACCTCCCTCCTGTGGCACTTCACCAATGCTATTCCCAACATCCTTTGCTCCCGCCGGATTTACCAACTTGCTCTCTGCTCTACGTTGATAAATACAGTACTGTTGAAAGGTCTTAGGCGCCCCAGCTACATAACAAATATGAGAAAATCTGCAGGTGCTGGAAATCCAAAGCAACACACACAAAATGCAGGACGAGCTCAGCAGGCCAGGCAACATCTATGGACAAGAGATTCCACCCTCCCTTCCCCAGCCCTTTATCCCTTTTACCAATCAATTTCACAGCTCTTTACTTCACCCCTCCCCACTCTCCCGGTGTCACCTATCACCTGCCACCTTGTACTTCTTCCTCCCCTCCCCCCACCTCCTTACTCTCACTTCCTCCCATCCTTTCCAGTCCTGAAGAAGGGTCAGGGCCCGAAACGCCGACTGTTTACTCTTTACCGTAGATGCTGCCTGCCCTGCCGAGTTCCTCCAGCGTTTTGTGTGTCTAGCTATATACATGTGTGTGCCTAAGGGTTTTGCACAGAACTGCGCATGGCTGTCGGCGTAGCTCAGGCAGATTTTATTCAGAGAGTTTCGAACCCAGTGAGAAAAGTGCTGAGAATAGCACTGGGAATTCCCCAAGAGCTACCAGGGCACAGGCAGGACCCTTGGGTGCTTCCAGTTCCGAGTGTAACACTGCAGGTACCTGTGAGTGATGAGCAGCAGGCATGCTTGTTGGTGTTTATCATCAATATCTCTCCATGGTTGTAAACATCGGTGCATTTATCAGCCTGCATTCACCGCACTGAAGTCCCATTAAATTGATGGGGAAAGGGGTTGAAGCTGAGGAACGAGCAGGAACAGTGTGCAAAGTCTCATTGCCATTTTACCTCAGGCAAAATACACCACCCTGAGCATTTCCTTTCCAGCCCTGCCCCTCGTCTCTCTCTCTGTTTCCCTCGTGCGCCCTACTGCCCACTGATGTGTAAGACTGGACACTCATGTTTGCGAAAGTGTAGTGGTTAGCTTAACGCTTTTACAGGAGCCAGCGCCCACAGTCCAATTCCGCCGCCGTCTCTAAGGAGTGTATACGTTCTCCGCCGTGACCACATGGGTTGCTTCTGGGTGCTCGGGTGATTTTTATTTATTTCTTCAGAGATTCAGCCCCTTTCCAGCCTAACGAGCTCGTGTCACCCAATTTTATCCCTGTGACCAATTAACCCCCTAGCCCGTAGGCCTCTGGAATGTGAGGGAAAACTGAAACAACCGGAGGAAATCCACACGGGGAGACCGTACAAACACTTTAAAGGCAGCAGTGGAATGGTTTCCTCCCACATTCCAAAGATGCGGGAGTTAGTCGGCCATTTGGTGACATGGATGGAATTAGGCGGAGTGGTCTCGTTGGTCCAGAAGGAGCTGTGATTCTGCCACATCGCTAAATTAAAAAAAATTTAAAAATGAGAGACCATAAGCATACAAAGTACCGAGGGTGCCTTATGCATAGGAAATGTGTGTACTCATTAGGAGGGCACATTGGCCTTCATTATAAAGAGTTTTAAGTTTAGATATGGACAAATTTTGTTACATTTTGTACAAAGTGAGGGCTCACCTGGTGCTCCATTTTGGTCACCTTACCTAAGCAAAGGTTTATATTAGCACAGGAGAATGCCTGAGAGAGAATCACCAGGCCAATTTCTGGGATGAGAGGACAGGCCCATCAAGGGCAGGTGGGACTAGCTCGCTGGGCCACACAGTCAGCATGGGTAAATTAGGCCAAGGTGCCTGCTTCCATGATGTGAGACTTTATGACTTGTAATTCTAAGACTGGACAGTTTTCAGTTTGTATTCGTAGAAGTCTAGAAGAATGAGGAGCAAATTTATTGAAACCTCCAGTACCTAATAAAGTGGTCACTGCGCGTATGTTCGTGGTCTTCTGCAGCTTAATCCCATCCACTTCAACGTTCGAAGTGTTGTGCATTCAGAGATGCTCTTCTTCATACCACTGTCGTAACGTGTGGTTATTTGAGTTTCTGTCACTTTTCTGTCAGCTTGAACCAGTCTGGCCATTCTCCTCTGACCTCTCTCATTAACAAGGCATTTTCACCTCCAGAACTAATGCTCATTTTTTTTGCACCATTTTCTGTGAACTCAAGAGAGTGTGTGAAAATCCCAGGAGATCAGCAGTTTCTGTGATACTCAAACCACCTCTCTGGCACCAACACAATCATTCCACAATCAAAGTCACTTAGATCACATTTCTTTCCCATTCTGATGTTACACTTGAACAACATCTGAGCCTCTTGACCATGTCTGCATGCTTTTGTGCATTGAGTTGCTGCCACATGATTGGCTGATTAGATATTTGCATTATGAATAAGATCTACAGGTGTACGCAATAAAGTGGGCACTGGGGGTATGCTATGAAATGTATTATTTTGTGGCAGTAAAACATAAAAAATTACTATGATACAACTAATAATAAATAAACAAGTAGTGTAAAAGAGGAATAGTGAGATAGAGTTCGTGGGTTTATGGACTGTTCAGAAATCTGATGGCGGAGGGGAAGAAGTTGCTTCTAAAACATTATGGGTCTTCAGGGTCCAGTATCTCCTCCCTGATGCTGGTAATGAGAAGTGGGTATGTCCCAAATGGTGTGTGTCCGTAATGATGGATACCGCCTTCTTGAGGTACTGCCTTTTGAAGAAACCTTTGATGGTGGGCAAATGTCCCTGTAATGGAGCTGGCACACTGCCTTGTGGCTGATGAAGGGTCTTGGCCCAAAATGTCAACTGTACATATCCCTCCATAGACACAGGCTGACCTGTTGAGTTCCTTCAGAATTGTGCATGCATTGCTTAAGACTTCCAGCAACTGCAGAATCTGTTGTGTTTCAGTCTAGATGAGGGGCCTCGACTGTCCACCTCTTTCTGCAGATACTGCCTGACCCACTGAGTTCCTCCACTTTGGTGTTGTTTTTGCTCCAGGTTTCCAGCATCTGCAGTTTCTTGTGCATCTATCACATCTGACTGGATTAAGACTGACCAAAATATACCAGCTTTGTACTCAGTGTGGAGTGACGCAGTAGCATTGTAGTTAGCACAACATTTATAGGCGACTCAGGTTCAATTCCCGCCACTGCCTTTAAGGAGTTCGTACATTCTCCTCATGACTGCATGGGTTTCCTCCAGGTGCTCTGGTTTCCTCCCACAGTCCAAAGACATACTGGTTGGTGGGTTAATAGGTCTTTGTAAATTGTCCTGTGTTTAGGCTAGGATTAAATCAGGGGAATGCTGGGCGACACAGCTCCAAGGGCCGGAAGGGCCTATTCCATGCTGTATCTCAATAAACAAACGAACGAATAAATAAATAAATAAATAAATAAAATAGAAGCACCAATTCAGCAGATTCCAAACCAGCAGCACAAAGATGAGAAAATCTGCAGGTGCTGAAAATCCCAGCAACACACACACACACAAAATACTGGAGGAACTCAGCAGGCCAGGCAGCATCTATGGAAAAGTGTAAACAGTCGCCATTTTGGGCCAAGGCCCGTTATCAGGACTGGAAAAAAAGATGAGAAGTCAGAGCAAAAATGTGGGGGGAGGGGGGGAAGAAGTACCAGGTGGTAGGTGATGGGTGAAACCAGGAGGTGTGCGAGGGATGAAGTAAAGATCTGGGAAGTTGAAGGAGGTAAAGGGCCGGAGAAGGGGGAATCTGATCGGAGGGTGTAGAAGACTATGGAAGTAAGGGAAGGGGAGGACTCCCCCTCAAGGCTCTTCCAGTGCTCTGCCTCCACCACTTCTGCTCTCAGGTTGAGGCTTTTCATTCCAGAACTAATGAGATGTCCTTCTTTTCCAAAGAAAGGGGCTATCCATCATCCACCATCAACGCTGCCCTTACTCGCACATCTTCCATTTTGTGCATGTCTACCCTCATCCCATCTTCCCACTACCCCACCAGGGATAGGGTTCCTCTTGTCCTCACCTACCACTCCTGTGGCCTCCACGTCCAGCACATAATTCTCCGTAACTTCTGCCATCTCCAACAGGGTCCCACCACCAAGCACATCATTCCCTCCCCCCACTTTCTGCTTTCCACAGGGATCATCGCTTCCTATGCGACTCCCTTGTTCACTCGTCCTTCCCCACTGATCTCCCTCCTGGCACTTATCCTTGCAAGTGGAGCAAGTGTTCCACCTGCCCCTACACCTCCTCCCTCACTACCATTCAGGGCCCCAAACGGTCCTTCCAGGCAAGGCAAGCCTTCACGTGTTGGGGTCATCTACTGTATCTGGTGCTCCAGATGTGGTCCCCTATATATCGGTGAGACCTGAAGCAGATTGGAGACTGCATCGCCGAACACCTATGTTCAATCGGCTAGAAAAAGCAGGATCTCCCAGTGGCCACCCATTGCAATTCTACTTCCCATTCCCATTCCGACAAGTTAGTCCGTCACCTCCTCTACTGCTGTGATGAGGCAAAACTCAGATTGGAGGAGCAAAATCTTATATTCCATCTGGGTAGCCTCCAACTTAATAGCATGAACATCGATTTCTTGAATTTACAGTAATTGCCTCCCCCCTTCACCATTTCTATTCCCGTTTCCCCTCTCACCTTATCTCCTTACCTGTCCACCACCTCCCTCTGGTGCTCCTCCCCCTTTCCCTTTCTTCCATAGTCTTTTGTCCTCTTCTATCAGATTCCTCCTTCTCCAGCCCTTTATCTCTTTCACCGATCAACTTCCCAGCTCTTCACTACCCCATCCCCCTCTCCCTGTTTCACTTATCACCTACCACCTTGTACTTCCTCCTCCCCTCCCCCCACCTTCTTGCTCTAACTTCTCATCTCGGCCTGAAATGTCCACTGTTCACTCTTTTCCATAGATGTGTCCTGGCCTGCTGAGCTCCTCCAGCATTTTGTGTGTATGGCTTGGATTTGAAGTCAGTAAACAGAATCAGGTGGTCCTTCTAAATTATAACACAAGTGGTCTTTAATCGTAAATGTCAATCCACTCTTTAAGAAGAGAGGGAGACAAAAGACAGGAAAGTTTAGGCCACTTGGCCTGACTTCAGTGGTTGGGACGATGCTGGAATCTGTGGGAATCATTGCCACAGACAATTGTGGAGGCCAAATTGTTGGGTATATTTAAAACAGAGGTTGAAATGTTCTCGACTAGTCAGGATGTCAAAGGTTAGGGGATAAGGCAGGGGAACAAGGTTGAGAGAGTTAATACGTCAGCCATGATGGAATGGTGGAGCAGACTCGATGGGCCAAATGGCCTAATTCTGCCACTATGCTTTATGGTCTTATTAGAAGTCTTTCTGGTAATAGAGAGAGTCTTTTTGGCTGCATTGTAGTTTTCCTCTTTGATAAATTTGAATGGGCAAAATTCATGCACACTTACCCTGTCCCTGGAGTCCTGATAAACACAGTGTAGTTGCCTTTCAGATTGTTGAAAGGATCTATTAAATTTGGTAAATCTGACTTGTTTTCTTGGGCCCTGATCCAGATACAGACACAGGGGATCAGTTCACCTGAGATATACTTGCAGAGTTGAAAAGTTTCCTTGGCAGAAAAATATTTGATTGAATGAACAGCAAAAGAGCTTCAGTTTCAGGTTTGGGGCATGTATGAACTCGGAGCATTTTTTTTTAGGATTATAATGTGAACAAATGTCTTGCATACGCCAGTGATTTCCAGAACCTTCCCTTCCCATTACTACCATAAGGGAGGAGTTGCGGGAGCCTGAAGACCCAGTATCCGGAGAAAGAAATAGACAGTCAATACAGTATTTCGGGTCGAGACCCTTCACCTGGACTGAAAACACAAGTGATTCTGCAAGTGTTGGAAATCCTAAACAACATTTTCAAAATTCTGAGGGAATATAAAAGCAAGGATGTAATGTTGAGACTTTATAAAGCACTGGTGAGGCCTCACTTGAAGCATTCTGAGGAGTTTTGGGCCCTTTATCTTAGAAAGGGGTGTGCTGAAACTGGAGAGGTTCATGAAAATGATTCCAAGATTGAACGGCTTGTCATATGAAGAGCGTTTGATGGTTCCGGGCCTGGAATTCAGAAGAAGGAGGGGTGACCTCATTGAAACCTATCGAATGGTGAAAGGCCTTGATAAAGTGCATGTGGAGAGGATGTTTCCTTTGGTGGGAAAGTCTAAGACAAGAGGACACAGCCTCAGAATAGAGGGGCGTCCTTTTAGAATGGAGATGAGGAGGAATTTCTTTAGCCAGGGTGTGTGAGGAGGAATTTCTTTAGCCAGAGAGTGGCGAATCTGTGGAACTCTTTGCCACAGGCAGCTGTGGAGGCCAAGTCTTTATGTATATTTAAGGCAGTGGTTGATAGATTCTTGATTGGTCAGGGCATGAAGCGATACTGGGAGAAGGCAGGAGACTGGGGCTGAGCGGAAAATTGGATCAACCATGATTCAACCATGGATTCAATGGGCCAAACGGCCTAATTCTACCCCTATAAGGTCTAATAATCTTATGGGAATTCAGCAGGTCAGGCAGCATCTATGGAGGGAAGTGAACAGTTGACGTATTGGGCTGAGACCCCTCAGCTGGGTTGCTGAAGGTCCTGACGAAAGTTCTAGGCCCGAAACATCGACTGTTTATTTTCCTCCATAGATTCTGGAGGAAAATAAGACTTAGAAACAACTTTATCCCCTCCGCCATCAGATTTCTGAATGGTCTATGAACCCCTGAACACTACCTCACTGTTTTGGTTTTGCACTATTTAGTTATTTTTTAAATGTATATATAGCAATTTTACTGTACAGCGCTGCTGCTAAACAAGAAACATCATGTTATATACTGTAAGTCAGTGATACTAAATGTTCTTTCTGATTCTGAAGCTCAGACCTTCACAAAGCGCTTTAGAACCAATGAAAAACCATTGAAAAACCAATTAGGAATTAAAAAAAATTCATTTACAGGATTTGAATCAGGATTTTATGTCCAACATTTGGAGATTTAAGGCACGGACACAGCCATTCAGCCCATCAAGTCCACACTAACCATTAAATGCACATTTACCCTGTTACGTCATCAGCAACAATGAATATAGAACTGAGTCAGGTTTTATAAACAAACATAAACATTTATTAAACTCTGCTCAACAATAGCAAAAAGTATTCAGACGACTAACTTAACCGGAGGTTAACTGCTATAATGCAACTCTGGAACAGTTCTTAAAGTGGTAAATTCGAACACAGTCTTAAAGTGGTAAATTCAGACACAGTCTTAAAATGGTAAATTCGATAGTCCAAGTGATTTACACAGTCAATAAGGAGAGACTTCTCTGGAAACGGATTTCTTCGAGGATGTGACGTTACTGCTGATTCTGTCCAAAGGATTCACAACGAAGGAAATAAAAGGGCTTAAAGGAACTGACCTTTTCCTGGTGAATGAACACTGCACCAACCTTCCTGTTCTTACAGGGGTTATCTCAGATACAGGCCACTATTTCTGAACGAAGATTCAATAAGGTCGATCCTTTATGAAACCGCCGAACGACACCAACTTTACTCAATCCTTCAGGTTCCCATACTTTAGTAAGATTTTCACTCTCCAATACTAGACTTACAATAGAAAGTAAAACTCCACTTTAAAATGAAACTGCGTCATGAGACGAATACGCAGCATAACGGAGTAACTGATGAATTAAACAACGAATCAACTGCGTAACTACAGGGGTTTCCCGTTATATACCTGTTGAGAACATGTCAGCACGTGATCTCACACCGGCGGGAAAATTCCATCACCCCACCATCACAAGACCATTACATCATGCTCACAAGATACTCAATTACATCGTGGTCATAAGACAGTCACAAGATACCCACGAGGTATGTAACAACCCTAACTGTACACTAACCCCATTTTGTTCCTCCCCACCTTCCTGTCAACTCCCTCCAATTTCCTGGGGTAACCTACCATGGTCAGTTAACCCAGCCACCTCCACATCTTTGGGAAGTCAGAGGAAACTGGAGTATCTGGGGGAAGCCCTCGTAGTTGCAGGGAGAAGATGAAAACTCCACACAGACTGCACCGGAGGTCGAGATTGAACTTGAGTCACTGGAGACGCGAGTCAGCTCTACTAGCTGGGTCCCCAGTTGCTGTTGAGACAGTAGTGGCTAATGTCTTCATGAACTACTGCAGCCTCTTTGATGATGGTTAACCCGTCACTCGACAGCTGATCTGTGCACAGCAAGATCCCACAGACATGCAAAAAATGATGGACGCAGCCCAGTCCATCGCAGGAGAGGCCCTCCCCACCACTGGAGCACGTCTACTAGGAGCACTACCATAAGAAAGCAGTGTCTGTCCTCAGGGACTCCCACCATCCAGGTCAGAACCTCTTCTCACTGCCTCCATCAGAAAGGAGGTGCAGGAGCCATAGGACCCACACTGCCAGGTTCAGGAACAGTGATTGGCGGCCGGGGCAGGGTCAAAGCGCTCGGTGCTCAGTGCTCAGTGTCGGAGGCCTGGTCGGATGCCCGAAGTTTTCGGACAGACTCAGAGTCCGCTGCCGTCGGGTGCTTCCAATGGTGCTGCATCAGCAAGTTTGTGGTGCTTGGAGTTTCATGGCAGGGAGAGTTTCTCCCTTCTACCGTCTGCGTGAGATGATGGGGCTATCGGGACTTGAGACTTTTTTTTACCGTGCCCATGGTCTGCTCTCTATCAAATTACGGTATTGCTTTGCACTGTTGTAACTATATGTTATAATTATGTGGTTTTGTCAGTTTTAGTCTTGGTTTGTCCTGTGTTTCTGTGATATCTTTCTGGAGGAACATTGTATCATTTTTTAATGCATGCATTTCTAAATGACAATAAACGAGGACTGAGTATCCTCATAATCTAATCTAATCTAATAATCTAGTAACCTCACTCACCTCAATACTGGACTGATTCCACAACCTATGGACTCATTTACAAGGACTCTACAATTCATGTTATCAATATTATCATGATTTGTTTTTTTTTAAATTGCATAGTATGTCTTCTTTTGCACATAGATTGCTTGTCAGACTTTGTGTGTAGATTTTCATTGATACTATTGCGTTAGTTTGTTCTACTGTGAGTGCCTGCAAGAAAGGAGATCTCAGGACTGTATATGGGTACATATACAGTGCCTTGAAAACACATTCAGCCCCCACAACTTTTCACATTTTCCTATCTCAGTTCAAAATTTAAAATATATTGAAATAGGATTTTTGAGCTAATCTATAAAACATTGTGCATCATGTCAAATCAAATGAAAAATTCCAAGACCTGCTCTTGAGCTCAGGTAGAAATGGACCTTACTTTTGGGGGCAAGCAAGGATGGGCAATAATTGCTAATTCTGCCAGTGATTAGCAATTATATTGAACCTCCAAATACATAAATAAAAAAGAAATAGCCACTTGAGGCTGTTCCATTAATAATCTTGGTCTTAGCTCCTCTTTCCTACCTATTCACTTTAACACTGGATTCTTATCCTGGCCAATGATCTATTAATCTTAACTTTGGACCTGAATCAGAATTCACAGCTCTCTGGGATTCCCAGCCTTCCAAGAGAAGAGATTCCTCCTCAAAGAGGCAACTTTTTTTATTCTGAGACAAATGCTCCTGGCTCTGGATCTCCCCTGTAGGAATAATGCTTGTCCAGTGTCCACCTCGTTGTCTCCTCAGAGCCTTATAATTTTCAGTAAGATCACCTCTCATTCTTCTAAATTCCAGTAAATAGCTCTAAGCTGCCCAACCTTTCCTCATAAGACAATCCTTTCATCAAATGAATCAATACTAGTTATCTGAGGTGTCCCCATTATGTTTATTCCTCTCCATAGATGCAGCATGACTAGCCAAGTTCCTCCAGCACTTAGTGTGTGTTGCTCGGGATTTCCAGCACCTGCAGAATATCAAACACAGGAGTAACACACACAAAATGCTGGAGGAACTCAGGAAGTCAGGCAGTCTCCATGGAGAGGATAAGCAGTCAACATTTTGAGCTAAATCCCTTCTTCAGGACTGGAAAGGAAGGCGGCAGAAGCCAGAGTAGGACAATGGAGCAGGTGATAGGTGAAACTAGGTGAGGGGAAAGGTGGGTGAAATGAAAAGCTGGAAGGACATAAATGGAACTGGTAAAGAGTTGAAAAAGAAGGAATTTAATAAGAGAGGACAGTTGGCCATGGAAGAAGGGGAATGATTATTATTATGATTATGAAGACACGCAGTCCTCTTTTATTGTCATTTAGTAATGCATGCATTAAGAAATGATACATTATTTCCTCCGGTGTGATATCACAAAACACAGGACAAACCAAGACTGAAAAAACTAACAAAACCACATAATTATAACATATAGCTACAAACAGTGTAACAATACCATAACTTGATGAAGAAGTCCATGAGCACAATAAAGTTCAAAGTTTCTCAAATGTCCCACATCTCACGCAGACGGGAGAAGGAAGAAAAACTCTCCCTGCCGTGCCAACCACAATCCGACTCTGAGTCATCCGAAAACTTCGAGCTCTGATCAGCTCTCCGACACCGAGTACTGAGCGCCATCTCTGTCCGAACCATTCGACCTCCTTCTCGGTCGCCAAAAGCAGGCAAGGCCGGGGATTTTGAGGCCTAGCCTCCGAAAGATTCCCGACCGCACAGTAACGACAGCAGCGAACGGGCGTTTCAGAAATTTCTCCACATGTTCCTCTGTGCTTTCACGTCCATTCTCCATCAAATCAGAATTGTCCACGGCCCCTATTTAAGGATATGATATCATTTTCACTGGAGAGCCGCGCACGCACGGCGCGCTGCCATCTTCTCCTCCCGTGAGTGGAAGAGCACCAGAAAGGGGAAATGGGCAAGTGAAGAGAAGAAGTAGGTACGAGCCAGAGTGGGAAATGGAAAAAGAGAAAAGGGGGAGTGGGGGCGAGGAGGGGAAACAATTGACGGATTACAGGAGGTTACCGTAGAATCTCTTACAGTCATAGTCATAGAAATGTACAGCACAGAAACAGGCCCTTTGGCCCATCTACTCTGTCCTGAACCATTTAAACAGCCTAGTCCCATCGACCTGCACCAGGATCAGAGCCCTCCAACCCCTATTATTCATGTACCTATCTGAACCCTTGTGAAATCTTGTGCTTATACGTTACACATATACTGTATTCCTCCTTAAATACGGATACCAGTACTCCATGTGTGGTCTCATCTATACCCTGTACAGTTGGAGCAATTTCTCTCTACTTTTATCCTGCATTTCACTTGTTTGATTTGTTTTGTTATGCTCACTGTGCAAAAGTAATGAGCTTGACTATATCTGCATCCCAAATGAGAGGTAGCGAGCAGGACTTAAAGTGATTTGAATGCCAATAGGTACCAAGCAAATTTGGAGAAATCCACTAGATAAAGCGGATGTGCAGAGGATGTTTCCTATAGTGGGGGAGCCTAGGACTAGAGGGTGCAGCTTCAGAATTCGGTGATGTCCATTTGGAACGGAGATGAGGAAATATTCTTTGGCCAGAAGGTTGGGAATCTGTGGAATTCATTGCCACAGGTGGCTGTGGAGGCCAAGTCATTGGGTGTATTTAAGGCTGAGGTTGATCGTTTGTTATGTGATGTGGGGGGAATCATGGTCTTTCCATGACCAGGATTGTTCTTCGCAAATTTTTCTACCGAAGTGCTTTGCCATTGCCTTCTTCTGGTCAGTGTCTTTACAAGAAGGGTGACCCCAGCCATTATCAATACTCTTCAGAGATTGTCTGCCCGGTGTCAGTGGTCACATAACCAGAACTTGTGATATGCACCGGCTGCTCGCACAACCATCCACCACCTGTTTCCATGGCTTCACATGACCCTGATTCCGGGGGGAAGGGGGCTAAACAGGTGCTACACCTTGCCCAAGGGTGACCTGCTGGCTAGCAGAGGGAGGGAGCATCTTATACCTCCTTTGGTAGAGACGTATTTCCACCCACACTCCAGAGATTGATAGGTTCTTGGTTGGTCATGGCGTTAAAGGTTACAGAGAGAAGGCAGGAAAATGCAGTTGAGAAGGAAAATGGGTCGGGCATGATGAAATAGCAGAGCAGACTTGATGGGCCAGATAGCCTAATTCTGCTCCTATCACTTACGGTCCTATGATCTAAATTCAAACTCTGAAAAAGCAGTAATGCTCTAGACACGAGAAAACAAGCTATCAGAACAAAATACATGAGGAACCCCTGTTCCTTTGGCATCACAACCATCAAGACTAACCTAGGAAACGTGTTGGATACTTAGTGATCTGTTAGTCCAAATGAATGTCAACATAGGCTTAAGGTATTCATCGCCCTATTCCTGTTTGCATGTTCCTATGGTATGAAGTTCACAGTACAATCTGAAAATGCGCATTTGATTATGTTAATCACAAATGTCTCCATTTCTCCTTTAATTGGGATCTTGATATGGTTTGAACATTGATTTATTTCCACACCATCTTAAACCCTGTTTCTTTCTTACATGGGCTTTGTCTGTAACATCACATCAGGATCACACTAACAGGACTATTTGATTTTATTATTGATTGTATCTTCAGTATTTTTGTCTCCAAAGTTCAGTTATTAAAGAAACATGAAATAAAACCATATAAATAAGAGGATTTTCACCTGTGTAAAGTAGGAGTCAATATACATTGATATAAATAGTCACAGAGTCACTGAGCATGGAAACAAATCCTTCAGCCCATTTGCATCAAACCTACACTAATCTCATTTCATTCTCCCCATGCTCTTGCAGCTTCAAGGTCCGCGGGACCATGAGAATGAGGGCTGGTGACCCCCGAGATCGACGAGTCCTGGGGCCGGATGTATGGAGTCAGTGAGTCCCAGGACTGGAGGAGCAATGTTGGCCGGCAGGTCCTGAGGACAGAGGCCCGTGATCTGTGAGTACAGGGGTCAGCAAGTACCAGAGGACCAGATGTCAAAGCTCTGAGGTTGGTGAATCCAGAAGTTAAAACCTGAGGTTGGTGGGTCTGGGGGGGGGGTGCGGGGGGTGTCAAGGCCTGAAGGGTGAAGCCCATAGGTCAATGAGTCCAGAGGTCAGAAACTAAACGTCTGTGAATCTGGGACTATGATTTGGAGGTTGGAGGCCCAGACGTGGTCTGTCCTGGACTTGGAGGTCTGGCTGAGTGTGTGGGTGTGGGGTGAGAAAGGGGTTTGTTTTGTTGTTGGTGCTTGTTGTATATTGGCTGCGTGGTGTTTGCTGAACGTTCTGGGCATGCTACAATACTACGTGGAAGTCTTAGGCACCCCAGATTTTTTATCTGGTTTCAGATGTCATGGCCTTCACAGAGCCCTGATCTTAACATCATTGAGGCTGCCTGGGATTACCTAGAGAGACAGAAGTAAGTGAGACAGCCAAACTCTGCAGAAGGCAAGTTCTCCAAAATGCTTGGAACAACCTACCAGCTGATTTTCCTATAAAACTACATGACAGTGTACCTAAGAGAATTGATGCGGTTTTAAAGGCAAAAGCTGGTCACACCAAATATTGATTTGGTTTAGTTTTTTACTTTTCACTGCTCCTTATAGTAAATTCTTCGATATTTGTAAACTTTTCATTTCATTATTTTTGAAAGCATCTTTGCTTTACAGAATTTTTTTCCATGTGCCTAACATTTCTGTACCATACTCTACATTGGTGCCAGATTGTGTGGTGACAATTGCGGCCTGCCCCCAGAATATCCTCAGATTCAAAGATTCAAAGTACATTTATTATCAAAGTATCTATACAGAATATAACTCTGAGATTCGTCCTCTCACAGGTAGCCCGTGAAACAAAGAAACACTATGGAATCTGGTCAAAGAAAACATCAAGACCCAAGGCGCAAAAGCAGAACAAATTCTGCAAACAGAGGGAAAAAACCAGCGAGAAAAACATAATATTAAAACATCAAACCACAAAATATTGGAACAGTCGTGGAATGTTCAGTTTAGTTCAGTTCAGTTCAATTTAGCGCTGTCGGTGATTGACCGCTGGCGACACAGCCAGTCTGCCCCAATCAAAATTGTACAAAATAGCAATAAAAATGGAGTAACCACAGACAACCAGATTGTGCTAGTTGTTAATGCAAATGACACATTTCACAGTATGTGTCAACATATATGTGACTAATAAATAAATCTAACCTAATCTAATCTAAACTCTCCACTACACTCTAGATATTATTTACACTGGCCAATTAACCCACCAAACTTCATACTTTAGGGATGTGGTATGAAACTGTATTCAAGACAGAGACTGATAGGTTCTTGATTGGTTAGATGGTTAAGGGTTATAGGGAGAAGGCAGGAGAACAGTTGAATAGTAAGGCAGATAGATGGGCCAAATGGCCTCATTCTGCTCCTATGATCATATGCTAGTTACTGCCTGCTACACTGCTGGCGTTTAGGGCAACAATGAAGACTCTCCATCTCTGTCTGCCCTTGGACATCTTCTCCACTGCACCTCTGTGTGGTTCTGGGTCCTCATCTCTGCCTCTACGATATGGTGCCAAGTTCTTTTTTTGTTCTCCCGTGTTTCTGCCACCCTGTGGTCAGGGGTCAAATGAAGTGCCATCTTGATGATGGAGTTGGCCTCTCTTCTCATCACGTGCCCGCTCCATCTCCAACATTTCCTCATGACGATTGCAGCCATGTCCTCTTGGTGACGGAATAGGGCATGGTTGGAGATCTTTCTTGGCTAGAAAATACAGAGGATATTCCAAAGGCTCATGGAGTGGAACAACAACAGCTTGGCAAGGTCACTCTCTGTCACGCGCCATCGTTATGACCCGTACAAAAGTGCGGACAGAACACACTGGTCTTATGGTATCATGGACTTTTATCTGCTGAAGCCGGTTTGTCCGTGTCTCCAGGTTAGGATGCGAGTATGCGGGCAGTGGGCAAAATACCCCTCTAGTGTTTGTGGATCTCGTACTGGAGATGCAGTATCACTTTGCCCTGCCACTT
The DNA here is from genome assembly GCF_963921235.1 of Mobula hypostoma. Classification (NCBI taxonomy): domain Eukaryota; kingdom Metazoa; phylum Chordata; class Chondrichthyes; order Myliobatiformes; family Myliobatidae; genus Mobula; species Mobula hypostoma. The sequence goes on along the minus strand of NC_086104.1, from coordinate 148,565,681 downwards.
TGTTTTTGGCCCACGTTGTCATCATCTCGGTCCCCAACTTTCTTTTACTGGGATCTTCCTCCTCTTTAACCTCTATTCTGGAGTTTAAGTTAAAATGGTGGAGTTATTGCCTATGGATAGTGTTTTGGATTTGGGATCTTTTTATGGGGACTGTGTGCTGTGATCTGGGGGTTGAGCGGTAGCTAATTGAGGGGGGTTGTGGGGAGGGACATGCCCGGGGGTAGAGTTAGGTAATGGGGGTTGAGGATTCACAGCGAAGGGAGGTGGGGTGGGGTGGCAAATAGCATTGCAGGGGTGGGGTTTGCCCCTGCAGTAGGGGGGAGGGCTGAAATAGGGTTAGGGTTAGGGTCGACAGGTTTGCCCATGTCTCCAGAAACGCAAATGATGCAGCTGCATCCGCAAAGTGAGTAGGTCAGACTGTTCAGTAGAAATGCTTCTCTGAGAACCATCACCTTGTCGTGGTGGAGAGGCATGCGAGTTCCTGTGATCCCAAGAGCGATGCTGTCTGGAGTTGAGCCATCTGGCACCTAGTTCCTGCTAGGGTCACCCACGGCGGTAATGTCAAGGGGGAGGCTCCAGATAAAGAGTGATCTAACCATGAAAGACCTCAATACTGGAGCCAGCAGAAGATGAAGGCACATCACAACCGCAGTGAAGGTGGAAGGTGGCTGCAACAGTGAAGGGTCCCCAGTCATCTTGTGTTCTGTGCCATGGGACCCTGACCCCAATCTGTCAAGGATCGTGTGGAGGCTGCCTGTGCATCATCCTCCTCACGATAAACAAAACTATGGACAGGCATTCTCCATTAAGGGAATCTACCTAATATCCCGGATTATGTGGATCAGGGATTGGCTTCTACAGCCACCTGAGGACCCACCAATAGACAATCTCTCAGAAGAACATTATACTCGACTCGATTGTTTGAACTGCTAAGAGGAACAGGTGTCCATTCTGCTTCTCAATCCTTTACTGCCCTTCAACAAGACCTTCATAAACATCAACCCAGTTTCATTTATTTTTCCCATGTTCTGTGACTTTCTATGCCTAATAGTTTAGCTTTCATAAATCGAGGGATAGAGTTTAAGAGTCGCGATGTAATGATGCAGCTCTATAAAACTCTGGTTAGGCCACACTTGGAGTACCGTCTCCAGTTCTGGTCGTCTCACTATAGGAAGGATGTGGAAGCGTTGGAAAGGGTACAGAGGAGATTTACCAGGATGCTGCCTGGTTTAGAAAGTATGCATTATGATCAGAGATTAAGGGAGCTAGGGCTTTACTCTTTGAAGTGTAGGAGGATGAGAGGAAACATGATAGAAGTGGACAAGATAATAAGAGGAATAGATAGAGTGGATAGCCAGCGCCTCTTCCCCAGGGCACCACTGCTCAATACAAGAGGACATGGCTTTAAGGTGAGGGGTGGGAAGTTCAAGGGGAATATTAGAGGAAGGTTTTTTACTCAGAGAGTGGTTGGTGCGTGGAATGCACTGCCTGAGTCAGTGGTGGGGGCAGATACACTAGTGAAATTTAAGAGACTACTAGACAGGTATATGGAAGAATTTAAGGTGGGGGGTTATATGGGAGGCAGAGTTTGAGGGTCGGCACAACATTGTGGGCCGAAGGGCCTGTACTGTGCTGTACTATTCTATGTTCTACGTTCTATGTCTTGATTATACTCAACATCTAAGCACTGAGAGAACCCTGCTGAAAGATTTTCTTGTCTTCATGAACCATGTTACTTTCAAACTTTGATCCCAAGTTCCAGGTCTCAAGGAATAGACCTGTAATAATAAAACCACTCTTCCTTGAGCCTTAGTGATCTGCCCAGCAGAGTGGCACAGTCACAGAGCGGTTAGAGAAATCACTTTGCAGCACCTTCCATCACCAATCAGAGTTCAATTCCTGCTGCTGTCTGTAAGAAGTTGGTATGTTCTCCCCATTGCAGCCTGGGGTTTGAGGAAATGTATCTGTAACCTGGAAGTCTTTATGAATTTACAATTTTAGCAAAATGTGATGTGACAAAATGGAACCTGTGTGTCCCAGAGCGCGTTGCTGGTTTGTTGGCTTGTTTGGATGGGAGGCTTACAAGAGGTCGTGTGTGTTTTATGGTGGGCAGTACTTTATGGCAGATAGTGCTTTGACACAGAGAGAAAACAGGATGCAGCTATCATTGAGGGGAGAAGCCTCAAAAGATAAATGGACTGATTAAAGAACAAATACCATGGATCCAGATATGGAAGGTATGTAATTAAGGAATGGAATGATCTCAAAGGCATAAAGTTGATGAATTACTGATCTCTGTAAAAGTATTAAAATGGCTTGTTCTGAGCTGTGAGATTGAAGCTACTTTCCAATGATTTAACGTGTGGAGGTAGACCTTCCCTTGCAAGTAGTAAATGTGCATACGCATATAATTTGATCCACTCTGAATTTGTTGTAGGAGACCTAGTTGATCAGTACACAACATGTTTCCTTTGGGTGCTCCCGTTTCCCAACACATTCCAAAAGTGTAGGATCAGTATAATTTGGGCATGCTATGTTGGAGCTGCAAAATGTAGTGACAATTGTGGACCGACCCTAGCACAATCCTCACTGATTTGAATTGAAGCGAATGACACATTTCACTGTATGTTTTGATGGTAAAAATTCCTTTCTACAGATAGATGTTATCCCAGTTATTTGCATAGGCTGCCTTTCTGATGGTGTAATGCTGCCTAGCGAAAGGCAGTGTCCCGAAAACCCACAGAGGCCAAAATCCCACAGACTGGAGCCAGAGGGTGACCATTTTCCAAAGTGTAACTTCTAAATGGAATATAAAGTGAGATTATAAACACAAGAGATTCTGCAAATGCTGGAGATGCAGAGTAACACACACACACACACACACACACACACACACACACACACACACACACACACACACACACACACACACACACACACGCACGCACACACACACATACACACACACACGCACACACACGCACGCACACGCACGCACGTACACACACAAAATACTAGAAGAACTTGGCAGGTCAGGCAGCATCTACAGAGAGGAATAAGCTGATGGCATCTCGAGCTGAGGCCCTTCACGAGTCAACGAAACATTGTCTGCTTATTCCACTCTGTAGATGCTGCCTGATCAGCAGAGTTCCTCCAGCATTGTGAGTGTGTTACGATAGTGTAAGTTTTGTGTGTGATGTCCTCTGTGTCTCGACTTACGTAGGTATGTACAAGAGAGTGAAGAATGCATCTACACATAGAAGTGAAAATATCACTGAAAATTGATAAATATTGTAGGGTGTATCCTGAATAATTTATCACTGGGTGTAAACACACTGTATAATTTTTTTTTTTGCAAATGGTTATTTGGTATCTGCTAAAGCAGGGGGTGGATTCACAGTGAAAATAATGGCATTACTGAGATGAATTACAATTAATTGACGACTCCTTTTGCAACAAGCCTTACCCTTCTTGACCTTTGACTCGCCTGAACCCGCTCTCTTCCTGAAACACTGAACGCTTCACCAAATCCAACATTAATAAATTCCTAGAAATGTGAACTATCGACTTGAACTTTGGGAAAGGTTATGACAGAAATGTCTGCTTTTGGTGGAGAATTGTTTTACCTTACGAGTGAATTTAGTGTGCAGGGGAGTAAGCTAACATTCTCCTTAATCCTATGATGCCTATTTGACAATGCTGTTGCCTTTTGTGTGCTCATATTTGGAGCCTAACATTTCATCTCTGTAACTTCAGCTCACCCCCAGGAGAGTGTACAGCTAGTAATGATGACTCAGAAGAGATTTACTGGGCTAGTTCCAACCAATCTCATGGTCTCCAAGGGTTTCTTCTTGGCTGCGTAAGTGCTGGCTCCACTGTATGGCAGATAGAGCTAGACACTAATTATCTTCTTCTGTAGATGCCTCCAAGAACAGAGCAATGCAGCATCGCATTAACTCCTTCAGTGCTTTATTAAGGAGATGGCTGTAGGCTTTAGATCCAGACTTGTTAACATGAAACCAGGACAAACATTACAAAACAAAAATGATCGAGACATCCAAGTTGAGGGAGAATTCTCAATCTTTCCCTGCCGCCAGCAGCCCAGAACCCTTTAATTCTCAAGAGAAATCCAAGCCTGGTGCCAGCAAATTATTTCTTCTTAATTTACTCGCTTCTGTTTACTCTGTTTAACCTTGGGGATGCTTCTCAGTATTAGCTCCTCTTTCATCAAGCGTTCTTGGTGAAAGGGGAAGAAAGAGGGTCAGGAAGTCATGGTAAAGGCCACGGCCAAAGTGGAAAAGGTTAGGCAAAATGATAGAAAAGCTAGCGATTAACTCCAGTTTGATTTTAAAAGCCTACAGACTGCAGAAGGAGGGGCTGACAAAGGAGGGCGAGGCGCTTCACAGGTTCAAAGTTCTGGGATGAAAAGAGCTGGAAATAATACAGTTGTGGGATTTCAATCCCATCTCCAGAACCTGGTTCAAATCTAATCTGGGAAAGTACAAATATGTTATGATGCTGGTGGGAAAAAAAAAATAAAGTCACAGTAAACATCAGTGAAGCATTTTTAGGTATCAGAATTATGAAATGCAAACTGATGAAAAATTTGAAAAATAAGTTAAGTTTGGGTGGGGGCAGAATAGGTGGGGGGCCTGTGCAAAAGGCAGCCTGGCCTAGATGGGCTGAGTGGCCCAAACTCCTAAATAAACTTAGTGCAGGAGTGGCTAATAAGTGAAATATGTTTGGCACAGTGCGAGCAAGTGCGTGTTGAAGGCTGTCACGTTAAGCTGAACATTGGACAAGGTAACAAAATGGATCCACATTTGATTTGATTAATTATTAGTATCCAGCCAATTTTCCTCCCTACTGGTTTATTTTGCTTCCTTCTTTCGCTTTCCATAGTACTGTACATTTCCAGGAACATTGCCCATCCTCAATCATTATGTGTCATGTCATACAACGTGGGCGATCATGGTCTTTCCGTGACAATGATTGTTCTTAGCAAATTTTTCCATCTAATTGGTTCTTCTGGGCAGTGTCTTTACAAGACGGGTGACCCCAGCCATTGTCAATACTCTTCAAAGATTGTTTACCTGGTGTCAGTGGTTGCATAACCAGGACTTGTGGTATGCACCAGTTGCTCATACAACCATCCACCACCTGCTCCCATGGCTTCATGTGACCCTGATCAGGGGGCTAAGCAGATGCTACAACTTGCCCGAGGGTGACCTGCAGGCTAGTCTGGGGATGGAGCGCCTTACATTTCCTTTGGTAGAGACGTTTCTCCACCCTGCCATCCTCAGTGCTTTGGTCAAATAGCCATTCCTTTCCACCTGCTTTTGGGCAGATGAGTCAACAAACTGTTTACTTCTAAAGGGAACCTCACAGTTGAGATATCCTAATTCGCTCATCCATATTCTGATTACAAAGCGGTCATTGAGTCGTAGAGTTATGCAATGTGAAAACAGGAACATTGGCCCAATTCATCAATTATGATCAAGTCACCTTCTAAATGCTGTCTAAGTTGCTTGCCATCTTGGTCAATGTCTCCCATCCACTACATAATGTACTGGGTGGGCACAGGAGTACATTCAGCCAGAGACTCATTCCACCGAGATGCAACACTGAGCGTCATAGGAAGTCATTCCTGCCTGTGGCCATCAAACTTTACAACTCCCTTGGAGGGTCAGACACCCTGAGCCAATAGGCTGGTCCTGGACTTACTTCATAATTTACTGTCATAATTTACATATTACTATTTAACTATTTATGGTTCTATTACTATTTATTATTCATGGTGCAACTGTAACGAAAATCAATTTCCCCCGGGATTAATAAAGTATGACTATGACTAACCAAGTGTGGTAAACCATATACATATATATATATGTTGTAACTGGGTTACCTGCCTGGACACGCCCCTCTGCTGACTGCTCCTGTGGCTCCTCCCACAGACCCTTGAATAAAGGCGATTGTGCCACTGTTCCTCCCTCAGTCCAGGACAGATACTCAGCAGGGACGTGGGTCCATTTACTGTTAATAAAAGCCTTTCAGTATTTACTCTACTTCCAGTCTTTTGGAGTATTGGTAGTGCATCACCAAGCTAGTTCCGGTTGCCTGAGTTTAGCCCATAATCCTCTAGTGTTGCCACCAGCATTTTGTGTGTGGTACAGTACTAGCAATTGGCTGGTTGAGAGCTTTCCTTTATGCCAGGAACCCCAACCATTAACTGAGGGGTCCGTGGAATCCAGGTTGGGAACTCTTGCTCTAAACTTTCCTATCCATGTCCTTCAAATATATATTAATTTATGTATTTTAAATATAGCTAATTGTCCCTGCATCAAACACTCTCTCTGGCAGCTAGTTCCATATACATACCACCCTCTGTGTGAAAACTTTGCACCCTCAGGTCTCCTTGGCTTAGCCCCTCACCTTAAACCTGTGTCCCTTAGATTCAACTCCACTATGTTGGCCTCTACGAGATAGGGCATTATTTTTCCTTTCACAGCACATCATGTACTTCAATCCATCAGCGAAACAGATTGCAACCCATTGGATCGGCTAAAGAGAGGCTCCTGTTCCAGCATTCCTACTTTTATTTCATTACCAAAGCATTCGGCCACAATTTTTCTGGTGAGATTTTAAACTCAGAATCAGGGTCAGGTTTATCATCACAGGCATATGCCGTGAAACTGTGTTGTTTGGTGACGGCGGTACCACGTGATTGGCCCACAGTAACTTTTGTGGTACGGTATGAAAGGTCTTGGCCAGAAATGTCGACTGTTTATATCCTCCCATGGATGCTGCCTGACTTTCTGAGTTCCCACCAGCATTTTGTGTGTGGTACGGTACTTGCAATTGGCTGAGTGAGAGCTGACTGGCCTGTCTGCTTACCGACTTCAACAGTTCTCCTCATCCAATGATTGCAGTCTCTTGGAGCTGATGGTCCAAGACGGCTCAGGACATCTCAGGGCTGGGTTACAAATATCAACCGGGAAGTACCTCTGGCTTTCTTCTGGGCTTCCTGTCTATTTCCAGCACTAAATTTTCTGGCCATCCCAGTTCTTGGAAAAGGAAGCATATGGAATGTCCTACCACCCAGCCTATCAACATTTCTTGGAGCTGTGTATGCATTAGGAGGAGGAGTAGATCACTCGGCTACTCGGTCCTGTTTCCTCATTCAACCAAAGGTTGCTGCTGACCTGACTGCAAGCTCAAATTCGCATTGCCACCTACTGGCTGAAACCTTTTAGCGCTCTTACTTGTCGAGATGTGTGGCGGGGTGTAGATACGTCTCTACCAAAGGAGGTGCAAGGCACTCCTTCCCTCTGCTAGCTTGCAGGTCACCCTTGATGAAGACCATGATTGTGCACGCCACTGGACACGGGACATAATGATGATGATGATAACTACAGTTTGAATCATAAAGGTTATGATAGGTTACAATAAACAAATAGTGCAAAAGAGGAATAGTGAGGTAGAGTCCATGGATTCATGGACCATTCATAAATTGGGTGACAGAGGGGAAGAAGCTGTTCCTACAATGTTCAGTGTGGGTCTTTAAGTTCTTTTCCCTCCTCCCCAATGGTAGTAATGAGAAGAGGGTATTTCCTGTGTGATAGGGGTCCTTGATGACGGATGCCGCCATCCTGAAGAACAAGCTTTTGAAAATGTCATCTATTGTGGCCAAGCAGGTGAATGTAAAACATCCTAAGGCCAATTTTGAAAGCAAAGAGTTATCTGAGGCATCACAGCCAACGTTCATCTCCCAGCTGCAATTCTCAAAGGAAAAGCTGGCACGATTGCTGTATTTGGGAGCTTTCCGTTCATGCTTTGGTGGCCATGTTTCTTTCATTACAAAGTGACCGAAACTAATAAGCTTTGACTGTAAAGTACTTTGTAGCATACTGTAAGAACATGGAAGTAACTATAAGACTTGTATGTGTGTTATTGGTAATGAATATTACTTTGTGGATGGTTCCAGCAGCAGGAATTGCAAGAATGCCAAGTTTTTCTTCATCGCAGGCCAACTCATTGAGTGCTACAACAGAGTCAGAGACAGAGTGGAATAATGTTATTATCGCTTGTAATGATTTTTGTTTACAACTTCTGAATACAAGTATAGAGTATTCTTTTTAACCATTGGCCTCCTGATAATAAACAATATTCATCCCAAAGAGGAAGAAGCATAATGGAACATAAGCAGTGGGAAGTCATTCAACCCTTGTTCCTGCTCCACCATTCTATACAATAATGGCTTATCTTCTATCTAAAAAATCATAATATCTAAACTTTGACAAACTTCTATAGATGTGTAGTAGGGAGTATACTGACTGGCTGCATCCCAGCATGGTATGGAAACATCAATGCCCTTGAGCTGAAAATCCTGCAAAAAGAAGTGGATATGCCCAGTCCATCATGGGTAAAGCTCTTCCCATAATTGAGCACATCCACATGAAACGTTGTTGCAGGGAAACACCATCATCCTCAGGGACCTTGGCACCCAGGACGTGCTCTCTTCTCACTGCTGCCATCAGGAAGGTGGTACAGGACTCACACCACCAGGTTCAGGTCAGGTACTGCCCTTCAACCATGAGGCTCTTGAACCAAAGAGGATAACTTCACTCGACTTCACTTGCCCCATCATTGAAATGTTCCCACAACCAATGAACTCACTTTCAAGGACTCTTCATCTCACGTCCTCAATATTTATTGCTCATTTATTTGCGATTATTTCTTTCTTTTTGTACTTGCACAGTTCGTTGTCCTCTGCAATCTAGTTGAATCCCCAAGTTGGGCAGGCTTTCATTGATCCTATAATGGTTATTATTCTGTAGATTTATTGAGTATGCCCACAAGAAATGAATCTCAGTGTCGTATGTGGTGACATATATGTAGTATGATGATAGATTTACCTTGAACTTTGATCTGGCCCTAGTAAGTTGCTTTTATTTAAAGATACAGACCAGTAACGGAATCTTCCGGCCCAACAAGTTGGCACTGTCAAATTACACCCTTGTAACCACAATCAACCTACTAACCTGTATGTCTTTGGAATGTGGGAGGAAACTGGAGCACCTGGAGGAAATCCATGCACTCACGGGAAAGCTGTACGAATTCCCTTCGGACAGTGGCAGCAATTGAGACCGGGTCACTGGCACAGTGAGTGTTACGCTAAATGCTACACTACCGTGCTAGCCCGTAGTTCTGATTACACCTTCCTGGAGTGTAGGGGAATAAGGGGAGAACCTATAGAGGCGCACAAAATCATGAGGGTTATAGATAGGGTAAATACATGCAGGCATTTCCCCCTATGGTTGTCTAGCACTAGAGGTAATAGGTTCAAGGTGTAGGGTGAAATATTTGAGGGGAACCTGAGGGGCATCTTCATGGTGGCATGAGCTGCCAGCAGAAGTGGTGGATGTGGGTGCAATCAGAACTTTTAAGAGAAGTTTGGATCGGTACATGGATGAGAGGGGTGTGGAGGGCTATGGTCCAGGTGCAGGTAGATGGGAGTAGGCAGAGAAGCAGGTCAGCTAGGAGAAGACGGGCTGAAGAGCCTGATTCTCTACTGTAGTGCACTAGAACTATGACTCTATATTTCTCGCTGCCTCGGTAAAGCCTCCAAGATACTCAGTGACACTCCCACCCTGGACATTCTCCCTGCTTCCCCCACCAATCAGGCAGAAAATACAAAAGCCTGAAAGCATGTACCACCAGACTCAAGGACAGTGTCTATCCCATTGTTACAAGACTATTGAGTGGTCTTCTAGTATAAGATCAAACCTCATTAAGTCCTTGACCCTGATTTTGTCTGCAACTGTAACACTTACAGCTGGAATTTCTGGGGCATGTACTGAGGAACGAGAATCTCCAACATCTTGCAGTGATAGGAAAAATTGATGGAAGAAAAAGTCACAGTCAACAGCACAACACATTCATGAGTTGTCTCGGGGACGGACAGGCAAAAATTTTGAAGGGCTTACTAGAACTTCTCAGATTAAAGACAGATAGATGATTGTCCACGTCATATGACATGGCACATAATGACTGAATGAGTGACACTTGAATTTTACATCTTCAATGCACTGATCTTATGAAACTATATGTATGCATGGTATGCAAAACAAAATTTTCATTGTACCTTAGTGGCGCGGTAGCCTAGTGCTTAACGTAACGCAATTATAGGGCCTGCAACATAGCTTCAATTCAATTGTCTGTAAGGAGTTTGAACTTTCACCTCAGTGACAGTGTGGGTTTCCTCTGGGTGTCCTGGTTTCCCCCCACATTCCAAAGACCTGTGGGTTAATTGGTCACATGACTGTAATTGGGCAGCATGGGCTTATTACAAAATAAAAACTAAAAATGTGACAATAATGAATGCATTTACCAATTTAATATCTAAAAATCTGCCTGTCTCCTAGATTTACTCAGGGACTGACCTTCCGTAAACATTTTTGAGTCCAAAGACTCACTACTCTTCCTGTGAAGAAAAAGATTCTCATCTCAGTCCTGAATGACTGACCCTTTATGTTGAGCCTGTGACCCCTGGTTTTAGATATTCCAGGTCAGACAACCATCCTATCAATTGCTATAAGGTCATAGTGATCATACTGAGCTACCAAACACAGTAAGGATTGGTTTACTATCACTGGGATATGTCGAGAAATTTGTTGTTTGGTGTCCGCAGTACTCTGCAATGCATAACAATAGAAACTATAAATTACAACAAAAATATATAGATAAAATTAAAATAAATAAGTAACGCAAAATAAAGAAAAATATAGTGAGATAATGTTCATGATCTCTTTGGAAATCTGATGGCAGAGGAGAAGAAGCTGTTCCTGAAACATTGACAGTGCTTTCAGGCATCTTCACACTCCTGTCCCTCCTCCTTATAACCATATAACCATATAACAATTACAGCATGGAAACAGGCCAGCTCGGCCCTTCTAGTCCATGCTGAACTCTTACTCTCACCTAGTCCCACCAACCTGCACTCAGCTCATAACCCTCCATTCCTTTCCTGTCTATATATCTATTCAAATTAACTTTAAATGACAACATCGAACCTGCCTCAACCACTTCCGCTGGAAGCTCGTTCCACACAGCTACCTCTCTCAGAGTAAAGAAGATCCCCCTCATGTTACCCCTAAACTTTTGCCCTTTAACTCTCAACTTATGTCCTCTTGTTTGAATCTCCCCCACTCTCAATGGAAAAAGCCTATCCACGTCAACTCTATCTATCCCCTCATAATTTTAAATACCTCTATCAAGTCCCCTCTCAACCTTCTATGCTCCAAAGAATAAAGACCTAACTTGTTCAACCTTTCTCTGTAACTTAGATGAAACCCAGGCAACATTTTAGTAAATCTCCTCTGTATTCTCTCAATTTTATTGACATCTTTCCTATAATTCGGTAACCAGAACTGTACACAATACTCCAAGTTTGGCCTTAACCCTCCTTGATGGTAGCAATGAGAGGAGGGCATGTCCTGGGTGATTGGGGTCCTTAATGATGGATGCTGCCTTTTTGAGGCGTTGCCTTTTGAAGATGTCCTCACTGTTGGGGAGGCTGGTGCCCATGATGAAGCTGGCTGAGTTTAAAACTTCCTGCAGCTTTTTTCCGATCCTGTGTAGTGGCCCCTTCGTACCAGATGGTGATGCAAATAGTTGGAATGCTCTCCGTGGTACATCTGTAGAAATTTGCGAGAACCTTTGGTGACATCCCAAATCTCCTCAGACTCCAAATGAAATAAATTTGCTGTGTAGGTTCCTTGTAATTGCATCAATATGTTGGTCAAAAGGCGGTGATCCAATTGCCTTTCATTATGAAGTGTGGCACAACAGTGTAATGGCTAGAGTAACACTTCATAGCTCCAGCGATTGGGTTTCAACTCCTTCTGCTGTCTGTAAGGAGCCTGTACATTCTTCTCATGACACAGGTTAGGAAGCTGTGGGCACACTATGTTTGGGGCTGAAAGTGTGGCAACCTTGCGGGCTGCCCCCAGCACACTCCAGGACACAAACGCTGCACTTCATTGTATGTTTTGACGTACACGTGACAAATAAAGCTAATCTTTATCTATAGAGACCAGTCATTAATTGGGGGACTGCTTCATTGAGCACCTCCACTCCATCCACTGAAAGTGGATCTTCCTAGTAGCCAAATATTTTAATTCCCATTTCCATTCTGACATGTCAGTCCATGGTCTCCTCTTATACCAAGGTGAAGCCACCCTCAGGATGGAGGAGCAACGTCTTATATTCCATCTGGGTAGCCTCCAACCCAATGGCATGTATATTGGTTTCTCCTTCCGGTAAAAAGAAATCCCTCCCCCTCCCCTCTTCTATCCCCCACTCTGGCCCTTTACCTTTTCTCACCTGCCTATCACCTCCTCCTGGATCCTCTCCTCATCCTCCCCTTCCTCCTATGGTCCACCCCCTGTCCTATAAGATTCTTTCTTCTCCAGCCCTTTATCTTTCCTACCCACCTGGCTTCAACCATCCTCTTCTAACTACCCTCCTTCCCCTCCCTCCATATTTTTATTCTGGTGTCTTCCCCTTCCTTTCCAGTCCTGAAGCAGAGTCTCAGCCCGAAACGTCGACTGTTTATTCGTTTCCATAGAGGCTGCCTGACTTGCTGAGCTCCTCCAGCATTTGTGTGTGTTGCTTAAGATTGGTTTGAGCCTCTGGGGAAGGCTTGTCGTTGAAGGTCTGATTTTTGGTCAGTCTTCAGATGGTAATGTTGGGAGGGGAGTGGTGGATTAAATAATCGTCCATAACTTCTATATTTCAATCCTAATCTGTCGTCCCTCTATGCCAAGGGTTCCCAACCTGGGGTACACAGACCCCTCGGTTAATAGTAAGGCATCGTGGCATAAAAAGGGTTGGGAACCCCTGCTTTATGCTGCATTGACATTGCAGATAAATTGTTTGTAGTAGGGGGTGGGAGCTGCCCACCCTCTGGTGATTGTTTCTGCATTGTCAAACAGATCTCCCATTGCTGTATAAAATGGACTCACAGTCTGCTATGGGAGAGGGGCACTGCACAGGATCAAAATAAGCTGCAGAAAGTTGTGAACTCAGTCAGCCCTATCACGTGCACTAACCTCACCAGCATCTAGGACATCTTCTAGGAGTGACGCCTCAAAAAGATGGCATCCATCATTAAGGACCCCCATCACTCAGGACATAATACCAGAAGATACAGGAGCAGGATTAGGCCATTTGGCCCATCGAGTTTGTTCTGCTATTTCATCCTGGCTGATCCATTTTCCTCCTCAGCCCAATCTCTGTTCTTCTCCCCATATCCCTTCATGCCTGACTAATCAAGAATTTATCAGCCTCAGCCTTAAATATACCCAAAGACTTGGCCACCACAGCCACCTGTGGTAATGAATTCCACAGATTCACAACTCTCTGGCTAAAGAAGTTACTCTCATTTCCGTTCTAAATGGACGCCCCTTTATTCTGAGGCTGTGTCCTCTGTTTTTAGACACCCCCACCATAGGAAACTATGGGATATGCCCTCTTCTCATTGCTACAATCAGGGAAGAGGTTCAGAAGCCTGAAGGCACACACTCAACAATTCAGGAATAGCTTCTTCCCCTCTGCCATTCGATTTCTGAATGGACATCGAACTCATGAACACCATCTCACCACTTTTTTTCTCTTTTTGCAATATTTATCAAATTTAACTTTTGTTAAATATATATATTTAGAGAGGGAGAATAGGCAGGTGATAGTAAAGGGATGCACTCAGACTGATGATTTGAGATGTGTCTATTTTAATGCAAGAAGTATCATGAACAAAGCGGATGAGCTTAGAGCGTGGATCAGTACTTGGAGCTATGATGTTGTGGCCGTTACAGAGACTTGGATGGTTCAGGGGCAGAATGCCAGGCTTGGATGGTTCAGGGGTAGAATGCCAGGCTATAGATGTTTCAGAAAGGACAAGGAGGGAGGCAAAAGAGGTGGGGGTGTGGCACTGCTGATCAGAGATAGTGTCACAGCCGCAGAAAAGGAGGAAGTTATGGAGGGATTGTCTACTGAGTCTCTGTGGGTGGAAGTTAGAAATAGGAGGGTGTCAATAACTCCACTGGTGTTTTTTATAGACCACCCAATAGTAAGAGGGACATCGAGGAGCAGATAGGGAGACAGATTCTAGAAAGGTGTAATAATAACAGGGTTGTTGTGGTGGGAGATTTTAATTTCCCAAATATTGATTGGCATCTCCCTAGAGCAAGGAGTTTAGATGGGGTGGAGTTTGTTAGGTGTGTTCAGGAAGGTTTCGTGACACAATATGTAGATAAGCCTACAAAAGGAGAGGCTATACTTGATCTGTATTGGGAAATGAATCTGGTCAGGTGTCAGGTCCCTCAGTGGGAGAGTATTTTGGAGATAGTGATCACAATTCTATCTCCTTTACCATAGCATTGGAGAAGGATAGGAACAGACAAGTTAAGAAAATGTTTAATTGGAGTAAGGGGAAGCATAAATTGGGAACAGATGTTCTCAAGGAAATGTATGGCAGAAATGTGGCAAATATTCAGGGGATATTTGTGTGGGGTTCTGCATGGGTACATTCCAATGAGACAGGGAAAAGATGGTAGGGTACAGGAACCGTGGTGTACAAAGGCTAGTGTAAATCTAGTCAAGAAGAAAAGAAAAGTTTATGAAAGGTTCAAAAAATTAGGTAATGATAGAGATCTAGAAGATTATAAGGCTAGCAGGAAGGAGCTTAAGAATGAAATTAGGAGAGCCAGAAGGGGCCATGAGAAGACCTTGGCAGACAGGATTAAGGAAAACCCCAAGGCATCGTACAAGTATGTGAAGAGCAAGAGGATAAGACATGAGAGAATAGGACCAATCAAGTGTGATGGTGGAAAATTGTGTATGGAACCAGAGGAGATAGCAGAGATACTTAATTAGTACTTTGCTTCAGTATTCACTACGGAAAAGGATCTTGGCAATTGTAGGGATGACTTACAGTGGATTGAAAAGCTTGAGCATATAGACATTAAGAAAGAGGATGTGTTGGAGCTTTTGAAAGCATCAAGTTGCATAAGTCTCCAGGACCGGACAAGATGTACCCCAGTCTACTGTGGGAGGCAAGGAAGGAGATTTATGAGCCTCTGGCAATGATCTTTGCATCATCAATGGGGACAGGAGAGGTTCCGAAGGGTTGTAGATGTTGTTCCTTTATTCAAGAAAGGGAGTAGAGATAGTCCAGGAAATTATAGACCAGTGAGTCCTACTCAAGTGGTTGGTAGTGGTTGAAAAGATCCTGAAGCAGGATTTATGAACATTTGGAGAGGCATAATCTGATTAGGAATAGTCAGCATGGCTTTGTGAAAGGAAGATTATGCCTTACAAGCCTGATTGAATTCTTTGAGGGTGTAAGTAAACACATTGATGAAGGTACAGCAGTAGATGTAGTGTATATGGATTTCAGCAAGGCATTTGATAAGGTACCCATGCAAGGCTTATTGAGAAAGTAAGGAGGCATGAGATCCAAGGGGACCTTGCTTTGTGGATCTGGAATTGGCTTGCCCACAGAAGGCAAAGAGTGGTTGTAGATGGGTCATATTGTATGGAGGTCGGTGACCAGTGGTGTGCCTCAGGGATCTGTTCTGGGACCCCTTCTCTTCATGATTTTTATAAATGACCTGGATGAGGAAGTGAAGGGATGGGTTAGTAAATTTGCTGATGACACAAAGGTTGAGGGTGTTGTGGATAGTGTAGAGGGCTGCCAGAGGTTATAGTGGGACATTGATAGGATGCAAAACTGGGCTGAGAAGTGGCAGATGGAGTTCAACCCAGATAAGTGTGAGGTGGTTCATTTTGGTAGGTCAAATATGATGGCAGAATATAGTATTAATAAGACTCTTGGCAGTGTGGAGAATCAGAGGGATCTTGGGGTCCGAGTCCATAGGACACTCAAAGCTGCTGCGCAGGTTGACTCTGTAGTTAAGAAGGCATACGGTGTATTCGCCTTCATCAACCGTGAGATTGAGTTTAAGAGCCGAGAGGTAATGTTACAGGTTATGTAAGACCCTGGTCAGACCCCACTTGGAGTACTGTGCTCAGTTCTGGTCACCTCGCTACAGGAAGGATATGGAAACCATAGAAAGAATGCAGAGGAGATTTACAAGGATGTTGCCTGGATTGGGGAGCATGCCTTATGAGAATAGGTTGAGTGAACTCGGCCTTTTCTCCTTGGAGTGGCGGAGGATGGGAGGTGACCTGATAGAGGTGTATAAGATAATGACAGGCATTGATCGTGTGGATAGTCAGAGGCTTTTTCCCAGGGCGGAAATGGCTAGCATGAGAGGGCACAGTTTTAAGATGCTTGGAAGTAAGTACAGAGATGATGTCAGGGGCAAGTTTTTTTATGCAGAGAGTGCTGAGAATCTGGAATGGGCTGCCGGCAGCGGTGGTGGAGGCGGATACGATAGGGTCTTTTAAGAGACTCCTGGATAGGTACATGGAGCTTAGAAAAATAGAGGGCTATGGGTAACCTTAGGTAATTTCTAAGTAAGTACATGTTCAGCACAGCTTTGTGGGCCGAAGGGCCTGTATTGTGCTGTAAGTTTTCTATGTTTCTATCTATATATATTTCTTACTGTAATTTACAGTTCTGATTAGTATGTTTTGCAATGCACTGCTGCCTCCTGACAACAATTTTCATGACATACGCCGATGATATTAAACCTGATCCTGAACATGTGTAGGTTGTGGTTGTTTCACTGCTGCCAGGCTCGTAAATGAAAATCTAAACTAAAACACTGCAGATGCTGAAAATCTGAAATTTAAAAAAAGCAGAATATGCTGGAAATACTCAGCAGGTCAGGCTGTACCTGCGTGAGTCTCGCAATTGCCACAATATTCTGCGCCCTGACATGGAAACGATGACATGAGTGCAGAGGGAGCGATTCTCGGAGCCTCCATAAAAAGGTGTAAGTCAGATATTAATGTAGGGAACTGATCAGCCGGTGACTACTCAGAATGAAGAAGCGAGAGAGGTAGCACTCTGGAAATGAGGGAATGATCTAAAGGTCTGGAAATTCAGGCCCAGAATGTTACTGAGGAGCAAAGCTTCTTCATCTCACCTGGCAGACTGCCTCTCACATCCAGCAGCCTCTTACAAGGGAGCTCCGCTATCTATTGGAGCAAGAGGCATGTTCTGACTCCAGTTCTCTCTACGCTTACACACTAGCTCTGGTGCGATCCAGTTGCTCGACAAGAGAGCTGCCTCTTTACAGTTAAAATAGTCGTGGTGTGTAAATCAAAATGTATTTATGCCTAAAATTGGAAGTGTCAACAAGTAAGATCCATAATAGTTGTGAGTTGTGTGTGCATGTGTGTGTGTGTGTGTGTGTGTGTGTGTGTGTGTGTGTGTGTGTGTGTGTATACATAGACCCTCAGGTCCATACAGCGGGAGGACTCACAGAACCCCAATTAGATTAGATTAGATTATGAGGACGCACAGTCCTCTTTTATTGTCATTTAGTAATGCATGCATTAAGAAATGATACAATGTTTTTCCAGAATGATATCACAGAAACACATGACAAACCAAGACTGAAAAACTGACAAAAACCACATAATTATAACATATAGTTACAACAGTGCACAGCAATACCATAATTTGATAAGAACAGACCATGGGCACAGTAAAGTCACAGAGTCTCTCGAAAGTCCCGTCATCTCACGCAGACGGTAAACCTCCAGCAGCGCCAACTTGCCGATGCAGCATCCCAGAAGCATCCGACCACAGTCCGACTCCGAGCCTCCGACCAGCTCTCCGACACCGATGCACCGAGCACCATCTCTGCCGAGCGTTTCGAGCCCAGCCCCGGCAACAGGCAATAGGCAAGGCCGAGGATTTGGGGCCTTCCCCTCCGGAGATTCTCTATCGCACAGTAGCAACGGCAGTGAAGCCGGCATTTCAGAAGTTTCTCCAGATGTTCCTCCATGCTTCTCACGTCTGTCTCCATCAAATCCGGATTGTGCAGGGCATCCTACTTCACAGATACGATAATCAATTCGGAACGGCCGCGTGCGCTGCGTCACGCCGCCATCTTCTCCTCCCGCCTTTTACATACTGAAGGAGCAATGCCCTCACAACCTGCCCACCTCACTTCTGCTCTGCCTGTGGAAGAGCCTGCCTTTCCCACATTGTCCTCATTGCTTACCCGGAGCCATCCGAACCGGAGTGGAAGCACGCCATCCCCGATCCCAAGGCGGTGCCTTCGGAGAAGGCGTTGTTGCACGCTGTGGAGCAGTGCCCAGGATATTTGACGTTACACGGATTTGACTGCAGCAGTCACGCTCTCAAGGAGAAACATTTCTTCCAGTCCCAGCCTTGGTAAAATAAACACTAACTCCTCTCAGGGGTACGTAGAGGGGCTGGGGAAGTCAGCAGAATTCCTCCCACTCTCTCTTCCCAACAGTTATTAACCACAATATGCATAATGCACTTGTTTTAAATACCCTCCAAGTAGTCAAGTTCAAAGCCCTAAGCTTGCCCCTGAACCTCAATAGTTACTTCCAGCTGTGTCTCTCTTTAAGTCTAATTTCCCTGCTGACCTCACTCTTGTAATATATTACCCTGACTCTAGAGGGAAGAACTAACTGATGGAGATATATGTGGTGAAATGCCTCTTTCATCTCATCATACTGAGTGAGAGACAGGTTTAATTTGCGGGCTACTATATATGAGGAGCTGTTTCTCCTTCCTCCAGCATTTACTTCATTTCAGATACATGCAGTGGCCACTTTATTAGGTACACCCGTGCACCTGCCCATTAACACAAATACCTAAGCGGCCAATCATGTGGCGGCAACTCAATGCATTAAAGCATGCAGATGTGGTCAAGAGGCTCGGCTGTTGTTCAGACTTTGAAAATATGTGTACTTTGAATGTTGAACTTTGAACCTAGTCAGGCTATGTTGCAGCAAGTTCTGCTACAGCTATTTCTCAATCATAAAATGGTTGGGAACCCAAGATACAAACTATCTTTTCACCCAAGAGATGAAAAGATTCTTGCAAGCATTGACCCTTGTAAAGAACACTTGGGGTTGCATAATGGTTAGCACAACGCTTTACAGTATGGGCAACTCAGGTTCAATTCCTGCCGCTGCCTGTAAGGGGTTTGTACGTTTTCCCCGTGACCGCATGGGTTTCTTCCAGGTGCTCCGGTTTCCTCCCACAGTCCAAAGACATATCAATTGGTAGGTTAATTGATCAATATAAATTGCCATGTGACTAGGCTAGGGTTAAATCAGGGAATTCCTGGACAGTGTGGCTCAAATGAGCTGGAAGTGCCTATTCCGCTCTGTATCTCAATAAATCTTGTGAAATGAGAGTCATTATCTAAATCAAAATCAGAATCAGGTTTACCCTGATGATGCTGCGATACATCCTAGGATGCGCTGCGTCACATCATCAGTGATGTAACCTGGGGTCATTTGGTGTTTGGGATCTTTTAACATCAGACACCCTCGCCCAGGTGACCCAGCCAGGGTTGATCAGGTCCCGGCTTGTGTCCCCGCAGCATTGGTCCACAGGTCACACCTCTTGTTTCGTAGGCATCTGGAGACTCACTTAGCAGCCTCTGTAATGGTCCCGTTGGCTCTTTTCTTTGCATTCCCCCCCCTCCCCCAATGCCAAGGAGTGAGTAGGTTCTGCAGAGCGAGCAGCCAGCAAAACCTCTACACCCCACTTCCCATCCCCACAGGCTCTCAATGTGCCCTCCACACTGCTCTCCGGCACTGTGAGAAATGTGAAAAAGCACATTGTCACTGAGATAGAAATGAGTGCAGAGTGAAGAACAATGAATAACCACAGGTCTTGAGTTTACTCTTTTGTATAACTTGACAACACGTGATATCATGTTTGTAATGTCATTCAAATACTACTTATTCTCCTTTAAAGTTCTGTAAAGTGCCCCCAGTACGTAGATGAGTGGAAGAAACTGTTGAGACATTGAAGCTGTTGGGAATGCAGGGAGAACAGACACATGTGATTTGTGTACATGGGTGTTGATGGTCAGAATTGACTGACTCCAAGAAAAACTTAGAACTTTTTATTTTATTATTTTATTAGACCAAACATCAGACTGGGGAGGAAATGTGATCTAAGTGACTTTGACTGTGGAGTGATCGCTGCTGCCAGACAGGGTGGTTTGAGTATCTCGGAAACTCCTGATCTCCTGGGATTTTCACGCATAAATGTCTCTAGAGTTTACAGAGAAAGGTGCGAAAAACATAGAGCATCCAGTGAGCAGCAGTTCGGTAGGCAAAAACCCTTGTTAATGAGAGAGGTCAGAGGAGAATGGCCAGACTGGTTAAAGCTGACAGGAAGGTGACAGTAACTCAAATATCCATGCATTACCACAGTGGTGTGCAGAAGAGCATCTCTGAATGCTCACCATGTCTAACCTTGACAAAGAGACTGAAGCAACACACATCAAAGTTGCTGGTGAACGCAGCAGGACAGGTAGCATCTCTAGGAAGAGGTACAGTCGAAGTTTCGGGCCGAGACCCTTCATCAGGACCAATTGAAGGAAGAGCTAGTAAGAGATTTGAAAGTGGGAGGGGGAGGGGGAGATCCAAAATGATAGGAGAAGACAGGAGGGGGAGGAATGGAGCCAAGAGCTGGACAGGTGATTGGCAAAAGGGGATACGAGAGGATCATGGGACAGGAGGCCCAGGGAGAAGGAAAGGGGGGAGTGAGAAAAAAACCCAGAGGATGGGCAAGAGGTATAGTCAGAGGGACAGAGGGAGAAAAAAGAGAGAGAGAGAAAGAATGTGTGTATATAAATAACTAAAGGATGGGGTACGAGGGGGAGGTGGGGCATTAGCGGAAGTTAGAGAAGTCAATGTTCACGCCATCAGGTTGGAGGCTACCCAGACGGAATATAAGGTGTTGTTCCTCCAACCTGAGTGTGGCTTCATCTTTACAGCAGAGGAGGCCGTGGATAGACATATCGGAATGGGATGTGGAATTAAAATGTGTGGCCGCTGGGAGATCCTGCTTTCTCTGGCGGACAGAGCGTAGATGTTCAGCAAAGCGGTCTCCCAGTCTGCGTCGGGTCTATGGGATGTGGAATTAAAATGTGTGGCCACTGGGAGATTCTGCTGAACTTCATTTCAGTGCATCTTGCTCTTCTTCCTTTGTCATCAGACTGAGCAAATGGAGGATCTAAACTACACCCCGATCGACCTCTACTCTTTTTTTTGGGAGATTTAGTGTGCAGATACAGACCCCTTTTGTGGATCAATGCGATGCAATATTAACAAAACATCCTGTGAGTAAAGTTTAGTGACTACAGAACATGGCAAAATCTCAGAGTGTAGATTTCATTGAAAAGCCTAAACAATGTGGCTGAAATCTCTCTGCGCTACAGCAGAAGACTATGAACATACACTCAGAAGACTCTTTATAGGTATAGGAGGTATCTAATAAAGTGAGTACTGAGTGTATGTGTCACAATATTTGAACATAGGCACTGGGTCTGATACCAATGACAGACACAGCTCTTAGCACATTTTCTGCACTAGCTCCTTCACACAGCTGAAAATGAATCTCAAAGTAGTACTCAAGATATCTCAAAATATACATGCATTGATAATAAGTTTACTTTGAACTTTGTATTTGTTTCAGTGTGAGTTTTGTGTTAAGGTGGACTGCTGGTTATCGATTACCTTTTGTTGGTCTTTGCCGGGATGTGGCAGCATATGTACGGACTTTAGGTGGAATTAAGGGCTGCTACTCAGAGCAGGCCTGTTCTGCTGTTCAATGAGACTTTCTTCTCAGCTCCATCTTCTCCCCACATTTGATTCCTTTGTGGTTCAATAACCTATTCACCTCAGCTTTGAATATCTTCTATGACTACACCAAACCAGCTACTCGGGCTGAGATCCACTACCCTGTGAGAGAAGAAATTCTCCCTCATCCTCCTCTTTGTGACGACCTTAATTCTGAAATGACGGAAACTGAGGAACAGTTAGCTTACTACTTCTGAGGCCAATGTTTGCTGTAGCTGCACAGAACACAAGAATAAAGATATACGAGCAGAATTAGTCCATTCCACCCATCAAGTTTACCCACCATTCAGTTATGGCTGATTTATTATCCCTCTCAACTCCATTCTCCAGCCTTCTCCCTGTAACCTTTGACCCCTGTTTGATCAAGAACCTACCAACTCCTGCCTTAAATATACCCGATAACTTGGCCCGCACAGCTGTCTGTGGCAAAGAAGTCCACAGATTCACCACCCTCTGGCTAAAAAAATTCCTCCTCAACTCTGTTCTAAAGGAATGTCCTTGTATTCTGAGGATGTGCCCCCAGGTCCTAAACTCCCCCACTAAATGAAACGTCCTCTACAAAATGAACTACAAATTGTCCTGGGTCTGATTGCTGAAACTCCAGTAATCTATTGGCCTCGGCAGTTTGAATGACAGATTTTCCTGAGTTTGGAATATTATTTCCAAAAATACTGTCACAAACATCCAATTCACTTTGTTTTTAGGCAATAACATGGTGGTAGAGTGAATTTTCCAGTGAACTCAGTGAGTTTAAGGGGAATGCCGGAATCAGGACACAATGTGTTTCTACCATTAAAGTCCCTCACCACCTGTGACAATCCATCTCCTCATTACTACCATCAGTGAAGTCACCTGAAGCCGCACACTCAACATTTTAGGAACAGCTTCTTCCCCTCCTCCATCTGATTTCTGAATATCCAGAGAAATGGCAGATGAAGTTTAACTTAGATAACCTAGAACGAGAGGAGGAGGAGATGGCGGCAGAACGCAGCGCGCGCGGTCGCTCCGAATTGATATCATATTTGTGAAGTAGGATGTTGTGCACAATCCTGATTTGATGGAGGCAGCTGTGAGAAGAACAGAGGAACATGTGGAGAAACTTCTGAAATGCCAGCTTCGCTGCCACTGCTACTGTGTGATTGAGAATCTCCGGAGGGGAAGGCCCCAGATCCTCGGCTTTGCCTGTTGCCTATTGCCGGGGCTGGGGTCGAAGCGCTCGGCAGAGATGTTGCTCAGTGCTCGGTTTCAGAGGGCTGGTCAGAGGCTTGAAGTTTTCAGAAGGACTCAAGAGTCAGACTGTGGTCGGGTGCTTCCAGGATGCTGCATCGGCAAGTTTGCGGCGCTGGAAGCTCATGGCAGGGAGCGTTTTCTTCCTTCAACCGTCTGCGTGAGATGATGGGACTTTTGAGAGACTTTGAGACCTTTTACCGTGCCCATGGTCCGTTCTCCTATCAAATTACGGTATTGCTTGCACTGTTGTAACTATATGTTATAATTATGTGGTTTTTGTCAGTTTTTTTTAGTCTTGTTTGTCTCGTGTTTCTGTGATATCATTCTGGAGGAACAAATTGTATCATTTCTTAATGCATGCATTACTAAATGACAATAAAAGAGGACTGCATGTCCTCATAATCTAATCTAAATGTGAGGTGTTGCACCTTGGTAGGGCAAATCCAAGGAGACAGTGCACTGCTATGGGCAACATTCTTAACAATGTTGCTGAGCAGAGAGATCTTGGGATCCAAGTTCATAATTCCTTGGAAGTGGCTACAGAGGGTGGTTAAGAAGGCTTATGGAATATTTGCTTTTATTAGTCAGGACATTGAGTTGAAAAGTCAAGAGTTTATGTTGCAACATTATAGAACTCTGGTTAGGCCACATCTGGAGTATTGCATACAGTTCTGCTCACCCTACTATATGAAGGACATTGAGGCTTTGGAGGAGGTGCAGAAGAGGTTTACCAATATGCTGCCTGCTTTAGAGGGCATGTGCTATCGAGAGGGGCTGGGCAAACTTAGGTTATCTTCTCTGGAATTGCAGAGACTGAGGGGAGATCTGATAGAAGATTATTAGATTATGAGAGGCACAGCTAGAGTAGACAGGGGGTATCGTTTTCCAGTGGTGGAAATGTCTAATACCAGAGGGCATGCATTGAAGGGGAGAGGGGGTAGGTTCAAGGGAGATGTGAGGGTAAGTTTCTTTACTCAGAGAGTGGTGGATGCCTGTGGGCACGTGGCCTAGTGGTTAAGGCATTGGACTAGCGATCTGAAGGATGTGAGTTCAATCCCCAGCCAAGGCAGCGTGTTGTGTCCTTGAGCAAGGCACTTAACCCCACAGTGCTCTGCGACAACACTGGTGCCAAGCTATATCGGCCCTAGTGCCCTTCCCTTGGACAACATTGGTGTCATGGAGAGGGGAGACTTGCAGCATGGGCAACTGCTGGTCTTCCATACAACCTTGCCCAGGCCTGCGCCCTGCACCTTTCCAGGTGCAGATCCATGGTCTTGCAAGACTAATGGTGGATGCCTGGAACACAAGCTACACACACACAATACTGGAGGAACTCAGCAGGCCAGACAGCATCTAGGAAAAGAGTACAGCCAATGTTTCAGGCTGAAACCCCTCTGCAGGACTGGAGAAAAATGCTGAGGAGCAGATTTAAAAGAAGCGGGGAGGGGAGAGAGAAACGCCAGGTGATGGGTGAAACCTGGAGGGGGAGGGATGAAGCAAAGAACTGGGAAGTTGATTGGTGAAAGAGACAGGAGGCCATGGAAGAAAGAAAAGGCGGGAGGAGCACCAGAGGGATGCGATGGGCGGGCAAGGAGATAAGGTGAGAGAGGGAATAGGGCATGGGAAATGGTGAAGAAGATGGGTGGGGGGGCATTACCGGATGTTTGAGAAATCGATGTTCATGCCAAACGGAATATAATGTGTTGTTCCTCCAACCTAAGTGTAGCCTCATCAGGACAGTGGGGGAGGTCGTAAATTGACATATCAGAATGAGAATGGGAAGTGGAATTAAAATGGGTGGCCACTGGGAGATCCTGCTTTTCTTGGTGGATGGAGCGCAGGTGCTCGGCGAAGAGGTCTCCCAAGATTTTCTCTTGTCTGACGCTTGGAATGCGCTGCCTGGTATGGTAGTAGAGGTAAATACATTAGAGGCTTTTAAGAGACATTTAGATAGATGAGCAAGATGGAGGGATATGGGCATTCATTGTGTACTAGGAGGGATTAGTGGGCACGTGGCCAAGTGGTTAAGGCATTGGACTAGCGACCTGAAGGTCGTGAGTTCGAGCCCCAGCCAAGGCAACGTGTTGTGTCCTTGAGCAAGGGGGAGGAGGCGCTTAATCACACATTGCTCTGCGACGACACTGGTGCCAAGCTGTATGGGTCCTAATGCCCTTCCCTTGGACAACATTGGTGTTGTGGAGAGGGGAGACTTGCAGCATGGGCAACTGCTGGTCTTCCATACAACCTTGCCCAGGCCTGCGCCCTGGAGAGTGAAGACTTTCCAGGCGCAGATCCATGGTCTTGCAAGACTAACGGATGCCTTTACTTACTAGGAGGGATTAGTTTGTGGGGGGGGGGGGGTTAAAATTTATTTTTTAGCTGGTTTGGCACGCCATTGTGGGCTGAATGGCTTGTTTCTGCACTGTACTCTTCTATGTTGTATGTTGAACCCATGAACACTCCCTCATTATTCCTCTTTGGCACTATTTATTGATTTTTTAACCATAACTTAAAACAATTTTTATGCCTTGCACTGTACTGTTGCCACAGAAACAACAAATTTCATAATGCACGTCAGTGATCATGAACATAATAATAATAATAATAATAATAATAATGATGATGAACCTGAGCAGGGTATTCATTGTCCCAATAGTAATATCTACAACTAGTATCATCCCAAATCACTGCACGATAACATTAAACTATTAGGCCTTCACAGCAATATTTATGTAAATCTCCAGAAAGCCACAATATTAAACACCACCAGAATAGTCTGAAAGTTCCTAGCAATTGACAACTGAACATGCTTGGCTCTGCCCGTAGCTCAGGTTTTACCAGCTTGAGCTGAGAAAAAAAATAAAACTATAATAAGAAGTTTAACTCAGTCTGATTTCTTACACAGGCACAATCAAGCAGCAAACATCATTCACCGAAATCTTGCATTACAATACAAACTCATGCTATAAATACAAGCCTGATCCAGTTTTAGAATCAGAGTCTTACAAACTATATTATGACCGATCCATTATTACAGATAGGATAATCCATAACGACAGTCTGGATATAATATTCCAGGAAAACGTGCAAGAGCAACTTCCTTAATAGATATAACCATTCCAAACACATGTAAGTTGCAGAAGTCAATAAATAAAAAAAACACCAGAAATAGGCTGAATTAAAAGAGGAAATTAAAAGACTTAGGAACATGAACAAGATATATATTGTCCCGATAGTAATATCTTTAACTGATATTATCACAAAAGCATTACACAATAGCATTAAATAATTAGCCTCCACAGTAATATTTATGCAAATCTCTAGAAAGCCACAATACTAACCACCACTAGAATAGTCTAAAAGTTCCGAGTAATTGAGAAATGAAGGTGCCTGGCTATGCCAATATCTCAAGTTTTATCAGATTGGGCTGAGAGAAAATAAGAACACAATAATAATGGCAGCACGAAAATCAGCACCCAGTAAAGCTGAAGGGGGTGCAGGAACTGGAGCTTGGTGAGTCCAAGAGTTAAGACCCATAAGTTCGTAGATGCACTTATTATGAAAGTGTGTATGCAGTATACAACTCTGAGATTCGTCTTCTCCAGATAGCCATGAAAAAATGAAAAAATCATGGAAGTCGTTGAAAGAGAGACATCAGAACCATACCTCCCCTGCACACAGAATGAAAGAGAAACAAAAACTCACAAATCCTAAGCCCCCAACCCCTTCCCTCACACAAAAAAACCAACAGATCACCCTCATGGAGAAACAACAAGAACATCAAAGCCCAAGCACCCAGCCTGCCAATCAGCAACAACAAAAATGCACGAAAACACAGAAGAAACAGAACTGAGAGGCTAATATGAACTACAATTAATTTGAACTACAGTCCAATAATCCATAAACCCATAAGTTTAAAGGGAGTCAAGAGACAGGACCCATATATTGAAAGGGAATCCAAGAGGCAGGATGTATATGTTGAAAGGGAATCCTAAAGACAAGGCCTAGTGAGATTAAAGGAAATTCCGTAAATGGGACTAGAAAGCCAAATGTCAGGCTGGCGGGATTGTCAAAGAATGGGTTGTTGAATGATTGGAGTTTCACTGTAAATAAAATAAATTCTGCTTCTACTATCTCATGAACACTGGTCACGGATAATAATTTTTTTTTTAAAAAGTATATTTAATGGCTGCACCTCATATCTCTTGAATTACCATCAAAGAGACCAAACAGTAGGTGTTGACTAAAGCTCTTAACATATCAGCTGCTGCTACCTGTTTTCTCCAGATGAAGTTTGACCA
The DNA here is from genome assembly GCF_963921235.1 of Mobula hypostoma. Taxonomy (NCBI): domain Eukaryota; kingdom Metazoa; phylum Chordata; class Chondrichthyes; order Myliobatiformes; family Myliobatidae; genus Mobula; species Mobula hypostoma. Next base: position 148,538,313 of record NC_086104.1, on the reverse strand, counting down.
AAGGAACTTCATGTTTCCTGTCTGAAGACAGCAAATTCCCTCTGGTTGCCTGCCAGTTCTCATTTGGAAGACAGTAGGTGTGATTGAGGAGTACCTTATGTCTCGGAATTCTAGCTGGGAACAGCTGCATGAGGCAAAGCACTTCTTGGGCAGCGGGCTGAGTATATGGTTTGCATTACATTAGGTTGACAGTTGAGCTTCGGGCTGATCATACACATTCCAAGTGATTTTTGACTTCTTTTGAAAGGACAGGAACACTGTAGGAGTTAGAAGCCATTGCCAAACTGATGGTATGGCTGGAGGCAGTTGGTAGACCAGCTGTCTCACATGTTCCTGTAATCCAGGTTCAGTTCTAACCATGGACACGGAGTCTTGCATGTTCTCCCTGTGGGCTTCTCAATGTGAGCTTCTATCAGGTGCTCTGATTTCCTCCCATAGGCCAGAACTGCGTAGTGTGGTACGTTAATTGACCACTGTGAGTAGCCCCTAGTGTGCACATTGAGTGGTAGAATCTGGGGGCTTAGTTAATGGGGAATATGGGGACAATAAATTTAGATTAGTGTAAGAGAAACTCTGCAGATGCTGGAAGTCCAAAGCACCACACACAAAATGCAGGAGGAACTCAGCAGGTCAGGCAGCGTCGATGTTTCGGGCCGAGACCCATCTTCAGGACTGAGAAGGAAGGGGGCGAGATGCCTGAATTGGAGGGTGGGGGAATAGGAAAGAGGCTGGCTGGGAGGTGAAAGGTGAAGCCAGGTGGCTGGGAAAGGTCAAGGGCTGGAGAAGAAAGAATCTGATAGAAAGGGAGAGCGAACAGTAAGGGAAAGGGAAGGGGAGGGGACCCCTGGGCCAAATACTAGGCATGCGAGAAGAAGTAAAAGATCAGAGTGGGGAATAGAGGAGGGGAGGGAGTTTTTGCTCGCTAGATTAGATAAATTGTTATTAGTGTAAGATTAGAGCAAATGGATGATTGATGGTCTACATGGACACAATGCTCTGAAGGACATGTGTCTTTGATGAGTGTCACAATGAAAACCCAAGATATCAGAACGGATGTTTTGGCATTGGAGACAGTCCAGAGGGCATTCATAAGACCATTAGACATAGCAGCAGAATTAGGCCATTTGGCCCATCCATTTCTTCATGGCTGATCCATTTTCCTCTCAGCCCTAATCTCCTGCCTTCTCCCCGTAACCCTTCGAGCCCTGACTAGTGAATAATCTATCAATCTCTGCCTTAACACACCCGATGACGTGGCCTCCACAGCTGCCTGTGACAACAAAGCCCACAGATTCACCACTTTCTGGCTAAAGAAATTCCTCCTCATCTCCGTTCACAAGAAAGATCCTGGGGATGTACGAGGAGCATCCAATGGCTCTTGGCTTGTACTTGCTGGAGTTTAGAAGAATGAATTGGGATCTCATTGAAAGCTACTTACTACTGAAAGGTCTCGATAAAGTGGACATGGATAGGACGTTTCCTATAGTGGGCGAATCTAGGATCAGCCTCTGAATAGAAGGACGTCCCTTTAGAATAAAGATGAGAAGGAATTTCTTTATGAATTTATAGAATTCATTGCCACAAACAGCTGTGGAGGCCAAGTCTCTCGGTACATTAAATGCAGAAACTAAAACATTGTATATTGTAATAAGTAACAAACTCATCATAACTTACGGAAATCTCCGATTGAGCAGTAGGCAGCCATCGATCGCAGGGGATCATGGGTTTGCGCCTCTGGTGGACTGTGTCATCTCCAGGCCGCAAGCCTGGGCAGGAAGATTTGAAGAACCGGCTGTTGCCCATGCAGCGGGTTCCCCCTCTCCACGTCACTGATGTAGTTCAAGGGAAGGGCAAACGCCAGTACAGCTTGGCATCAATGTCATCACAGAGGTTGCCAGAGTGAAGTTTAAAACAACATCAGACTGCCTTAGGGACCCTGGCTCTGGATTTCTTTCTTGGGATTTACTCCTGAAGCTTTTCCCATGGGTGGGTATGGCCGCAAGGCAGCGGAGGATTAAAATCAGAGTTTTCCTTCTCCTAGGCGGGCTGCTGTCCAAGGCTGACGAGCCCCAGCTGCCCGAAGCAACTGGTTTTGAGGCCCCAGTGGTCCGTCTTTGCCCCTTCTCTTGTCAATAGAAACAGTTCCGTCAGGCCTGGTAGCTAAGCCACTCGTGAAGGCCAAGAGTTGGACTTGGTTGTCATTTGGAGCACTTTATAGGTAATGGGAGCTTATCCCCACTACCACCCCGGGCTATGACAACTTTAGGAACCTGATTGAGTAGCTAGATCAAAAGAGAATGGATGATTAGCATATCCTATTAACTGACAAAGAGGCTTAGGGTTTGCTGCTAATTTAAGAAATGACTATATGTTTATCCTTTTTAATACCCTTACTGTTAGCAATGCATTACACAAAGAAGCTTAATTTGTTATGAACTGCAAGTTAGCAGTTATATTTACTCATTTTGTCTGAGCCCATCAGAAATACAGTATTCCTGTTCTAACTATCTGTCACTCACCACCTCTGCAACTGGAAACGTGTTGTTGACCTTAAGTATGAGACTATTCAGCCTACTGAGCTTCCTAAATCTGCCCATCCCATCAGTTTTGCCATGGCTGTTCTTTTTAACTCCATTCACTTGCGTTTTCTCTGTAATCCTCAACCCCTTTACCAATCAAGAACTTCTCAGTCTCTGCTTAAGTACACCGAATGATCTGGCCTCCACAGCCGCCGGCGGCAACACATTTGTACAAACTCACCATCCCTCAGCGGAAGAAATTCCTTTGTTTTTCTCTTTTTTGAAGGGATAGCATTTTATTCCGAGGCTGTGCCCCCAGATACCGGACCCTTCTATTTTCTGTCTACTTTCCAGTTCCGACAGAGGACCCTGGACCTAACATCTGTTTCTCTCTCCGCAGATGCTGCCTGGCCTGCTGAACATCTCCAGCACTTTCTGTTTTTATTCCAGACATAGGAAGAACGTTGAGGCTTTGGAGAGGGTGCAGAAGAGGTTTACCAGGATGCTGCCTGCTTTAGAGGGCACGTGCTATCATGAGAGGCTGGACAAACTTGGGTTCTTTTCTCTAGAGTGGCGGAGGCTGAGGGGAGATCTGATAGAGGTTTATGACATTATGAGAGGCAGAGATAGAATAGACAGGGACTATCTGTTTTTCCCTGGGTAGAAACGTCTAATACCAGAGGGCATGCATGAAAGTGAAAGGGGGTGGGTTCAAAGAGGATGTGAGGAGTAAGTTTTTTACTCAGTGGTGGATGCCTGGAATGCACTGCCTGGTACGGTGGTGGAGGCAAATAAGTTAGAGGCTTTTAAGAGACATTTGGATAGGCACATGAATGTAAGGAAGATGGGGGGATAGGGACATGGTGAAGGTAGGAGGGATTAGTATTTGGGTGTTTGTGATTTTTTTTCAGCTGGTTTGGCACAACATTGTTGGCTGAAGGGCCTGTTCCTGTGCTGTACTGTTCTATGTTCTATTCCCAGTCTATTTTAACTTTTGTCTATTTTAACAATGTTTAGCTTCAGCTCCGAGCAAACTCCGGGCTTTACCCGTGTAAGCGAATGGCGAAGTTGCAGGATGATGGTCAAAGTTTAGAACAGGAATGAAGAGGGAGAGGTTAGCTTCATTTGTTACATGTACCTCAAAGTGTACAGTGAAATGCCCCATTTTGCATCAAACCAAATCAGCGAGGATTGTGCTGGGAGGGGCAGCCTGCCAGTGTTGCCATAATTCCGACACCAGCATAGCACGCCGACAGCTTACTCGCCCTAACCTGGATGCCGTTCATAATATGGGAGGAAACTGGAGCACCCGGAGGAAACCCACAGGGTCACAGGGAGAACGTACAGACTCCTTACAGGCTGCAGCGGAAACGAACCCCGATCTTACAGCTGCACTGCAAAGCACTTCGCTAATTGCAATGCAAATTGCAGTAATTTGGAATGTACACGACGCACCCCCATTCTGTAGAGGCATACAGCTCAGACTGTATAAGTTATATTTTTCAAAGGAAATTTAACTGCCACTTGTGAATATTTAACCTAAGTAATTATCACTAATTCAACGTCATAGAGAAATATGGCACGGAGCCAGACCCTGGAGCCCATTGCGTCTATGCCAAGCCGTTTATACTAACCCAAAAAATGATCCCATTATTTATTTTCCCACATTTTATCGACTTCCCCCAGGTTCTTTTTTTCTCATCAGCACATTAGGGGCAATTTACAGTGGTCAATTAACCTATCGATCCACCGGTCTTTGAGATGTGGGTGGAAAACAGAGCGCCCAGAGGAAAATCACTTGGACACATGTAGTCGCCACACAGTCAGCAGCTAGGTTTGGGACTAGACCTCAGGTCGTGATCTGTAGCTCACTGTTCCCATCTGGGAGTGTGCTGGTGAGTCTAGGTTCTGGGAATCCATGACCAGACAGCAAACCTGGGAGTGGCCTGAGGGAGCCAAGGATCACAGGGGTGACTCTGTGGAGGGAGAGGGACACCTAGAAGTTGCAGTGGAGATTATCAGCCACTGGTGTGGTTGCGGTGGAGGTCAGAGGGAGGTGAGAGGCTCCTGGAAAGCAACACTCCATCATCAAAGACCTCCCACCATCCAGGCCATGCTCTCTTCTCACTGCAGCCACCGGGAAGGAATTCCAGGAGCCTTACGTCCCTCACCACCAGATTCAGGAACAGTTATTACCCCTCAACAATCAGGTCCCACACCACCAGGTTCAGGAACGGTTATTACCCCTCAACCATCAGGTCCCACACCACCAGGTTCAGGAACGGTTATTACCCCTCAACCATCAGGACCCACACCACCAGGTTCAGGAACGGTTATTACCCCTCAACCATCAGGTCCCACACCACCAGGTTCAGGAACAGTTATTACCCCTCAGCCATCAGGTCCCACACCACTAGGTTCAGGAACAGTTATTACCCTACAACCATCAGGACCCACACCACCAGGTTCAGGAACGGTTATTACCCCTCAACCATCAGGTCCCACACCACCAGGTTCAGGAGCAGTTATTACCCCTCAGCCATCAGGTCCCACACCACCAGGTTCAGGAACAGTTATTACCCTACAACCATCAGGTCCCACACCACCAGGTTCAGGAACAGTTATTACCCTACAACCATCAGGTCCCACACCACCAGGTTCAGGAACAGTTATTACCCTACAACCATCAGGTCCCACACCACCAGGTTCAGGAACAGTTATTACCCCTCAACCATCAGGCTTCTGAACCAGTGTGGATAACTTCAGTCACCTCAATACTGAAATAGTTCCACAACCTGCAGTCACTTTCAAGGACTCTGCAACTATTGTTCTCAGTATTTATATGTATATATGTGTGTGTGTGTGTGTGTGTGTGTGTGTGTGTGTGTACATATTTTTGTGAGTAGTTTTTTGTTGATTATATCAATTTTGTTTAGAGATACAGCATGGTAATAGGCCCTTCTGGCCCAACAAGTCCATATCACCCAATTACACCCCTGTGACAAATTAACCTCGTAACCAATATGTCTTTGGAAAGTGGGAGGGAACTGAAGCCCCCAGAGGAAACCCACATAGTCATGGGGAGAAAATACAGACTCCTAACAGGCAGCAGCAGGAGTTGAGCCAGTTTCATTACCTCAGTCAACCAGACCGGACTTCGAGGCGCGTGATCCTGAGTTTGAAAATTACCCCTCAACCATCAGGTCCCACACCACCAGATTCAGGAACAGTTATTACCCCTCAACCATCAGGTCCCACACCACCAGGTTCAGGAGCAGTTATTACCCCTCAACCATCAGGTCCCACACCACCAGGTTCAGGAACAGTTATTACCCCTCAACCATCAGGTCCCACACCACCAGGTTCAGGAACAGTTATTACCCTACAACCATCAGGTCCCACACCACCAGGTTCAGGAACAGTTATTACCCCTCAACCATCAGGTCCCACACCACCAGGTTCAGGAACAGTTATTACCCTACAACCATCAGGTCCCACACCACCAGGTTCAGGAACAGTTATTACCCCTCAGCCATCAGGTCCCACACCACCAGGTTCAGGAACAGTTATTACCCCTCAACCATCAGGTCCCACACCACCAGGTTCAGGAACAGTTATTACCCTACAACCATCAGGTCCCACACCACCAGGTTCAGGAACAGTTATTACCCCTCAGCCATCAGGTCCCACACCACCAGGTTCAGGAACAGTTATTACCCTACAACCATCAGGTCCCACACCACCAGGTTCAGGAACAGTTATTACTCCTCAACCATCAGGTCCCACACCACCAGGTTCAGGAACAGTTATTACCCTACAACCATCAGGACCCACACCACCAGGTTCAGGAACAGTTATTACCCTACAACCATCAGGTCCCACACCACCAGGTTCAGGAACAGTTATTACCCTACAACCATCAGGTCCCACACCACCAGGTTCAGGAACAGTTATTACCCTTCAACCATCAGGTCCCACACCACCAGGTTCAGGAACAGTTATTACCCTACAACCATCAGGTCCCACACCACCAGGTTCAGGAACAGTTATTACCCCTCAACCATCAGGTCCCACACCACCAGATTCAGGAGCAGTTATTACCCTACAACCATCAGGTCCCACACCACCAGGTTCAGGAACAGTTATTACCCTACAACCATCAGGTCCCACACCACCAGGTTCAGGAACAGTTATTACCCTACAACCATCAGGTCCCACACCACCAGGTTCAGGAATAGTTATTACCCTTCAACCATCAGGTCCCACACCACCAGGTTCAGGAACAGTTATTACCCTACAACCATCAGGTCCCACACCACCAGGTTCAGGAACAGTTATTACCCCTCAACCATCAGGTCCCACACCACCAGATTCAGGAGCAGTTATTACCCTACAACCATCAGGTCCCACACCACCAGGTTCAGGAACAGTTATTACCCCTCAACTATCTGGTCCTACACCACCAGGTTCAGGAACAGTTATTACCCTACAACCATCAGGTCCCACACCACCAGGTTCAGGAACAGTTATTACCCCTCAACCATCAGGTCCCACACCACCAGGTTCAGGAACAGTTATTACCCTACAACCATCAGGTCCCACACCACCAGGTTCAGGAACAGTTATTACCCTACAACCATCAGGTCCCACACCACCAGGTTCAGGAACAGTTATTACCCTACAACCATCAGGTCCCACACCACCAGGTTCAGGAATAGTTATTACCCTTCAACCATCAGGTCCCACACCACCAGGTTCAGGAACAGTTATTACCCTACAACCATCAGGTCCCACACCACCAGGTTCAGGAACAGTTATTACCCCTCAACCATCAGGTCCCACACCACCAGATTCAGGAGCAGTTATTACCCTACAACCATCAGGTCCCACACCACCAGGTTCAGGAACAGTTATTACCCTACAACCATCAGGTCCCACACCACCAGGTTCAGGAACAGTTATTACCCTTCAACCATCAGGTCCCACACCACCAGGTTCAGGAACAGTTATTACCCTACAACCATCAGGTCCCACACCACCAGGTTCAGGAACAGTTATTACCCTTCAACCATCAGGTCCCACACCACCAGGTTCAGGAACAGTTATTACCCCTCAGCCATCAGGTCCCACACCACCAGGTTCAGGAACAGTTATTACCCCTCAACCATCAGGTCCCACACCACCAGGTTCAGGAACAGTTATTACCCTACAACCATCAGGTCCCACACCACCAGGTTCAGGAACAGTTATTACCCTACAACCATCAGGTCCCACACCACCAGGTTCAGGAACAGTTATTACCCCTCAACCATCAGGTCCCACACCACCAGGTTCAGGAACAGTTATTACCCCTCAACCATCAGGTCCTACACCACCAGATTCAGGAGCAGTTATTACCCCTCAGCCATCAGGTCCCACACCACCAGGTTCAGGAACAGTTATTACCCTACAACCATCAGGTCCCACACCACCAGGTTCAGGAATAGTTATTACCCTTCAACCATCAGGTCCCACACCACCAGGTTCAGGAACAGTTATTACCCTACAACCATCAGGTCCCACACCACCAGGTTCAGGAACAATTATTACCCTACAACCATCAGGTCCCACACCACCAGGTTCAGGAACAGTTATTACCCTACAACCATCAGGTCCCACACCACCAGGTTCAGGAATAGTTATTACCCTACAACCATCAGGTCCCACACCACCAGGTTCAGGAATAGTTATTACCCTTCAACCATCAGGTCCCACACCACCAGGTTCAGGAACAGTTATTACCCTACAACCATCAGGTCCCACACCACCAGGTTCAGGAACAATTATTACCCTACAACCATCAGGTCCCACACCACCAGGTTCAGGAACAGTTATTACCCTACAACCATCAGGTCCCACACCACCAGGTTCAGGAATAGTTATTACCCTACAACCATCAGGTCCCACACCACCAGGTTCAGGAACAGTTATTACCCTACAACCATCAGGTCCCACACCACCAGGTTCAGGAACAGTTATTACCCTTCAACCATCAGGTCCCACACCACCAGGTTCAGGAACAGTTATTACCCCTCAGCCATCAGGTCCCACACCACCAGGTTCAGGAACAGTTATTACCCCTCAACCATCAGGTCCCACACCACCAGGTTCAGGAACAGTTATTACCCTACAACCATCAGGTCCCACACCACCAGGTTCAGGAACAGTTATTACCCTACAACCATCAGGTCCCACACCACCAGGTTCAGGAACAGTTATTACCCCTCAACCATCAGGTCCCACACCACCAGGTTCAGGAACAGTTATTACCCCTCAACCATCAGGTCCTACACCACCAGATTCAGGAGCAGTTATTACCCCTCAGCCATCAGGTCCCACACCACCAGGTTCAGGAACAGTTATTACCCTACAACCATCAGGTCCCACACCACCAGGTTCAGGAACAGTTATTACCCTACAACCATCAGGTCCCACACCACCAGGTTCAGGAACAGTTATTACCCTACAACCATCAGGTCCCACACCACCAGGTTCAGGAACAGTTATTACCCTACAACCATCAGGTCCCACACCACCAGGTTCAGGAACAGTTATTACCCTACAACCATCAGGTCCCACACCACCAGGTTCAGGAACAGTTATTACCCCTCAACCATCAGGTCCCAATATGTATATATGTGTGTGTGTGTGTGTGTGTGTGTGTGTGTGTGTGTGTGTGTGTGTGTGTAAATATTTTTGTGAGTAGTTTTTTGTTGATTATATCAATTTGGTTCAGGAACAGTTATTACCCCTCAACCATCAGGTCCCACACCACCAGGTTCAGGAACAGTAATTACCCTACAACCATCAGGTCCCACACCACCAGGTTCAGGAACAGTTATTACCCTACAACCATCAGGTCCCACACCACCAGGTTCAGGAACAGTTATTACCCCTCAACCATCAGGTCCCACACCACCAGGTTCAGGAACAGTTATTACCCCTCAACCATCAGGTCCCTCGCACACTTTCCATCTGTACTGGATCAAGCTAGCAACATGGCCTTGTAAAAAAAAAACAGGCAAATGCTAAAGAAACAGCCAGAATGGCACCTGATGCATCACAAGGCACAGAGAGGGAAAACACAGCTCAGTAATGGTGTTAAGCTAAGCACTACAGTACAATTCTTGTGAATGCCTGCAACTAAATAAATCTCAGAGTAGTACAGTATTTGGCGACATAGGCATACTTTGATAATAAGTTTACTTTGAACTTTGAACTTGAAAGTTAAAATGGCCAAGAGGGAGGTTAAAGTTCCTAGGGTGATGTGGCCCAATGATGTAAAGGCTTACAATACTCTAGGATCCGCACCATTGTAATTCAAGTTGGCCCATTAAAGGTGACGGTCAACTCTGGAGACCAATCTAGAAGACCTGTTTACTACAGGGTTGGACAAACTAATAGCGATGGGAATGGGGATTTCCTGGAAAAGGCAGAAATAACAGTTTACCTGATTAATGGAGTGCAGCTGGACAAATCACTGCAGCTGTGTATTGCTAATACTGCATCCAGTTCTGTACTCCTGCCGTCTCTGTTGATGGCAGCTCGTGCAGCACATCTCCCAGCAACTGAACTATGCAGAGCAGAAAGGTTTAGACAATCTGATGTAGAATGTATGCAAATATATACTCAGTGGCCACTTTATTAGGTACACCTGTACACCTGCTCAGTTCTGCAAATATCCAATCAGCCAATCGGGTGGCAGCAACTCAATGCATAAAAGCATGCAGAACATGGTCAAGAGGTTCGGACCAAACATCGCAATGGGGCAGAAATTTGAGCTACGTGACTTTGATTGTGGAATGATTGTTGGTGCCAGACAGGGTGGTTTGAGTCCTCAGAAACTGCTGATCTCCTGGGATTTTCATGCACAACAGTCTCAAGAGTTTGCAGAGAATGGTGTGAAAAACTGAAAATATCCAGTGAGCAGCAGTTCTGTGGGTGAAAATGCCTTGTTAATGAGAGAGGTCAGAGGAGAATGGCCAGTCTGGTTCAAACTGACAGGAAGGCAACTGTAACTCAAATAACCACAGGTTACAACAGTGGTGTGTAGAAGAGCACCTCAAAACTCACAACACTTTGAACCATAAAATGATCGGCTACAGCAACAGAAGACCATGAAATACACTCAGTGCCCACTTTATTAAATTTTAATTAAATTAAAGGCATCCGTTAGTCTTGCGAGACCATGGATCTGCGCCTGGAAAGTCTTCACTCTCCAGGGCGCAGGCCTGGGCAAGGTTGTATGGAAGACCAGCAGTTGCCCGTGCTGCAAGTCTCCCTTCTCCACGACATCAATGTTGTCCAAGGGAAGGGCATTAGGACCCATACAGCTTGGCACCAGTGTCGTCGCAGAGCAATGTGTGATTAAGTGCCTTGCTCACGGACACAACACGTTGCCTCGGCTGGGGCTCGAACTCACGACCTTCAGGTCGCTAGTCCAATACCTTAACCACTTGGCCACGTGCCCACACCAATACCTAATAAATACCTAATAAAGTGGCCACTGAGTAGGTATCTGTGAGACACCTATGGGTTGAATGGACTTAGCCATAGAGTTTTGACAGTGAAGGATTCTAACACCTTTGAGACAGAACCCTATCAGATAAAAAAATTAAAAGCACTTATTTTTAATAAATGATTTTCGGCTCTACCTTGTAAAGGGAGATTAAACCCAATCGGAGTGTACCTTCAGCTTATTTTAGACTGGAACGCCACACAGCACACAATAATGAACAAGGACACTGAAATTTAAACTCTTTTGTAGACAACCTCCTGGCAAACATCTCTTGCCAGAGCCCAAATCTCAACTCTCCTGTGAGGTGCGTGATACCAACACGCCTGCTCCTGATACATGAAAGCGGAGATCAAAGAAGCAGCGACCAAATTGGGTTCCCAAACACTACAACATCAGCCGTTCTCCCCAGGGCCCGCTGCTAATTATATCTGAGCTCACTGCTTTGCAGTCCGTGCTAGTTTATAAATAACACTCTCTGTGCTGTGTGGTTGTTGACAGGCAAAGGTAGGCCATTTCCTCTTATCAATCTGCCTTCAGTGGGATCAGAGAGCTGGAGAAACCCACTCTATAACACATTCTTCATCAGCCTCTCCAGTTCGTGTTTAATGCATCTCCTTTCCGTGGCTGTGATTTAAGAGACAGCTCTCTTTTTTTTTATCTCCCTTTACAACTGCATTTAACACTATCATTGCTATGTTTAAGGATAAAATCCAGTGGCTCCAGTTGTCTGGCTCCAGCCTGCTACCTTTGGCACTCTACAACCTTTGGCACTAAGTCCCGTCCTCCTGTAACTCCTCAACTTGTTAAGTTGTTCCTCCGACATCTCCTCAAGATTTACACCTCCGAATGCCCGATCCTAAACTCTCTCCTTGGTGTACCTCTGTGGAAAGTCTTGCAATATTATCTCGAGAAATTTTCCTTGCATTTTCAGGATGGGACTGTGTACGTGTGTGGGTGTGTGGATGAGAGCGAGGGAGGAACAGGGGCTTTGCTGTTGCTTTGTCACTCGGTGTGCTCTGCTCTGTTGTGTCCCGTGTTGCTCTGCTGAGCATTGTGGGTAATCTACGTTGGCGACCCTTGCGGGCTGCTCCCAGCACATCACTGGGTGTGTTGTTTGTTAAGGTAAGTGGTGCATTTCACTGTATGCTTCCATGTACATGTGACAGATAAATCTGAATCATCTGTTAAGACCAGAATTTAATACTCAACCTTCTCTGCCCTGGGAAGATGATATTGAGCTGCCTTCTTGAACCACTGCAGTGACAAAGCAGTTATGATACAATTAAGTGGCTTTCTGGCCTGTACATTCAACCATGTTACTGTTGGTTTGGAGTCACATGCAAAATACTGTGGGTGAGGAACAGCAGATTTTCTCACCTGGTGCAGATAATCGTCATCATCATCGAATGCCTGTTACACCGCTGGTGTTTAGGGCAGCAATGAAGGTCCTCCATCTCTGATTGTCCTTGGCCATCTTCTCTATTGTGTCCCAGGTGTGGTTCAGAGTCCTCATTTCTGCCTGTTCAGGGCTTCCTTCATCGTGCCAGTAGCTCCCACTTGGTTTTCACTACTGTCAGTCATGCAGCTCCTGGGTGGAGACTCAGGAATACCATCGCACACAGATATAAGATTCTTCATTGCTGTTTCTGCAACATTGTTTTTGACCATTCGGGGTTGTTAGCCCTGAGCTGAACCCCTGAACCTGGAGAACCGGTGGACCACTCTTAGACTGGCCTCTGCCCTTTGACCTGTTTGGCATAAAGCCATAGCTCTCTGGGTCATCGAGGCATGCAAGACTCCAAACCCTATGTCAAGGTTGTGGTCCTCTTGGAGGACGGATAAATGAAGCCAAATAAGTTTTTAAGAACAGACGTTAGACATAAGCTCACCGTTACTGAGACTAGATTTTTAATTCTATTAAGAGTAATAAAGGGACAGAAAAGAGGCGACACAGTTAGCGTAATGTTTTTACAATACCGGCAACCCAGGTTTATTCCCACTGCTGTGCGTAAGGAGTTGATATGTTCGTTCTTCCTGTATCTGTGTGGGTTTCCTCGGGTGCTCTAGATTCCTCCCACGTTTTGAAGATGTACAGGTTAGTTGGTTAATTGGTCACGTGGGTGTAATTGTGCAGTGCGGGCTTCTTGGGCTGGGAGAGGTAAATCATCTCTTTTATTTAGAAATTACCACGCTGTACCTCAAAATGAAATAAAATAAAATAATAAAATTAAAAGTTCTAAGTTTTTCTTGGAGTCAGTTAATTCTGACCATCAACACCCATGTACACAAATCACATGTGTCTATTCTTCCCGCGTTCCCAACAGCTTCAATGCCTCAACAGTTTCTTCCACTCACCGACATACTGGGGGCACTCTACAGAACTTTAAAGGAGATTAAGTAGCATCTGAATGACATTGCATACGTGATATCACATGTTGTCAAGTTATACAAAAGAGTAAACTCAAGACCTGTGGTTATTCATTGTTCTTCACTCTGCACTCATTTCTATCTCAGTGACAATGTGCTTTTTCACATTTCTCACAGTGCCGGAGAGCAGTGTGGAGGGCACATTGCGAGCCTGTGGGGGTGGGAAGGGGGTGTAGAGGTTTTGCTGGCTGCTCGCTCTGCAGAACCTACTCACTCCTTGGCATTGGGGGGGGGGGAATGCAAAGAAAAGAGCCAACGGGACCATTACAGAGGTTGCTAAGTGAGTCTCCAGATGCCTATGGATCAAGAGGTGTGACCCGTAGACCAGTGCTGCCGGGACACAAGCCGGGACCTGATCAACCCTGGCTGGGTCACCTGGGCGAGGGTGTCTGATGTTAAAAGATCCCAAACACCAAATGACCCCAGGTTACATCACTGATGATGTGACGCAGCGCATCCTAGGATGTATCTCAGCATCATCAGGGTAAACCTGATTCTGATTTTGATTTAGATAATGACTCTCATTTCACAAGATTTATTGAGATACAGAGCGGAATAGGCACTTCCATCTCATTTGAGCCACACTGTCCAGGAATTCCCTCATTTAACCCTAGTCTAATCACAAGACAATATATATTGACAATTAACCTACCAATTGATATGTCTTTGGACTGTGGGAGGAAACTGGAGCACTGGGAAGAACCCCACGTGGTCACGGGGAAAACGTACAAACTCCTTACAGGCAGCGGCAGGAATTGAACCTGAGTTGCCCATAGTGTAAAGCGTTGTGCTAACCACTATGCAAGCCCAAGTGTTCTTTACAAGGGACAATGCTTGCAAGAATCTTTTCATCTCTTGGGTGAAAAGATAGTTTGTATCTTGGGTTCCCAACCATTTTATGATTGAGAAATAACTGTAGCAGCACTTGCTGTAGCATAGCCTGACTAGGTTCAAAGTTCATTGTTTAAAGTAAATTTATTTTCAAAGTATGTATACTATATACAACTTTGAGATTTGTGCCCTTACAGGCAGTCACAGAAGAAATACTAGGGTAGATAGCCAGAGTCTTTTTCCTAAGGTAGAAAAGATGACTAGCACAGAGCATAGCTTTAAAGTGAGAGGGAGAAAATTTGAAAGCAATATGCTTGGCAAGTCTTTTACATAGAGATTGGTAGTTGTCTGGAAAGAGTGATGTATATAAGCAGATTCATGGATTGTAGGTAAGTACAGCAACAAAACATTTTATTTGCGTATACGTCAAACTAACACTCATCCAAGTCACCCAAACTATAGAAACTACAACACTAAACATTGAAATCACTTGTTAAATCTGGCCAAGTTACTCACAAGATTATACAAGCAACAAACAACAACTTAACCAGGTGTGCGCCCGAAACACGAGCTCCTCCCCTTATTAACTTCAATACACCCTCAAAATGATTTCCCCCGGGCTGCCTGCAGCTCACAGCCTGGAGTGAGCTCGGGGTAAAAAGCGAGAGCCCTGCTCACGTGTGTTCACCTTTATATACCTGAAGACCGGAAGCCAGTCGCAGGTATCGCAGCACGTGGCCTGGGATGAGAAATCCGTACCACAGAGCGTGGGAGCTAACCAACAGGATGGCGGCTACATACCTGGAGAATATATTCATTTACCAGTGCGGCTGAAGTGACTTTCGGAGCAATAAATTTCTGTCAGCTAATAAGATAACTTTCCACATTACAAAGAGTTGCCGGGGGCAATAGTAGAGGAAGATGCAATAATGGTATTCAAAAGGTTTTTAGATAGGCATAAACTGTTCTGGAAACAGAGGGATGTGGATCATATGCAGGCAGAAGGAATTCCTTTAATTTGGCATCATGCTCAGTGTAGACATTATGGGACAAAGTTCCCTTTTTCTGTGCATACTGTTCTATATCCTTCACATTGTCATTTTTTCTAACATTTGTGTTTTAAACTTATTTTCCATTAACTTCACTCTTTTTTTTCTCTGCTTAAATCTTAATTTTGCCCCCAAAATGTTTCCAGTTCTGTTGTTCAACTCTGGCAAGGTAGTGTAGCAGTTAGAGCAATGCTTTACAGTGCCAGCTATAAGATTAGGGTTCGATTCCTGCCACTGCCTGTAAGGAGTTTGTATGTTCTCCGTGTGACCATGTGTGTTTCCTCTTGGTGCTCTGGCTTCCTCCCACATTCCAAAAGATGTACAGGGTTAGGAATAGTAAGTTGTGGGCATATTACGTTGGAGCTGGAAGTGTGGCCACACTTGCAGGCTGCCCTCAGCGCAATCCTCACTAATCTAATTAGAAGCAAATGACACATTTCACCATATGTATCCATGTACATAATAATTTTTCTTTATTTCCTCAGTATGCCCAGTGTTGCTCTCATGTGAACTCTTCATCAGACTGAAGAAAATCTCTAAATGCTCCTCATTGCTCACTCTTTCAAATTGAGAGATGTGACCAAGAGTTACTCATTTTTGAGCATTACTTCTACAACTCTCCTGTAGGGTGGTGACCAGAAATGATTGGAACTTTCCAAGTAAGCCTGTGTTAAATGTGTTGTAAAGCCTCCTTAAGTCCTTATGAGACTAGTTGAGATTATTTCAGAATCAGAATCAGGTTTATTATCACTGATTTACTGTATGTGACCTGAGATTTGTTGTTTTTTTCTTTAGCAGCAGTACAGTGCAAAGACATGAAAATTACTATAAATTACAGGCATAAATAAACAGTGGGAAAAAAAACGAATAGTGGGGTAACGTTCATGGGTTGGTGGACCGCTCAGAAATCTGAAGGCTGAAAGGAAGAAACTGTTCCTAAAGTGTTGAGTGGGAATCTTTAGGCTCCTGTATCTTCTCTCCCATTTAAACAACCAGAAGAGAGCATGTCCCAAATGGTGAGGGTCCTTGGTGATGGGAGCTGCCTTCTCGAGACACTCCCTCTCGAAGATGTCCTAGATAATGGGAGGGTTGTTCCCATGGTGGAGTTTACATCGTACAACATCTGATTTACTTTCAAAGTTCAAAGTAAATTTTATTATCATAGTACATATATGTCACCATCTACAACTCTGAGATTCATTTTCTTGTGGGCATACTCAGCAAAGCAATAAAATAGTAACTATAATAGGATCAATGAAAGATCAATTGGAGTGCAGAAGGCAACAAATTGTGCAAACGCAAGTATAAGTAAAATGAATCTCAATGGATGGGCAAGTGAGTGTAGCTACCCCCTTTTGTTCAAGAGCCTGATGGCTGAGGGGTAGTAGCTGTTCCTGAACCTGATGGTGTGAGTCTTGAGGCTCTTGTACCTTCTACCTGATGGCAGCAGTGAGAAAAAAGCATGATGTGGGTGGTGAGGATCTCTGATGATGGATGCTGCTTTCCTACGATATTGTTTTATGTAGATGTGCTTGATGGTTGGGAGGGTTTTACTTTTGATAGACTGGGATGAATCAACTACCATTTGTAGGATTCCCCATTCAAATGTATTAATTTCTTAATAGTGTGATAGATATTCTCTTTCCGGGGTTTAAAAGGCTTATTGCTAACCTCAGATTTCTTGCACAGCAGCATGACCTTTCCAAAGTTCACAGCTGTTTGTGACAAAGTTAAACTTCTAACCAATATTCCTTGCTCAATTTCTTGTTCTAAACAAGAACCAGTCTTCAGTTCTTAGTGTAAATTTCAAGCAATAATCAGTCTGAAGTCAACAGAACAGCTTTGCAAGCAAACAGCACTGCTTACAATGAACAAGGCACCTACAGTAGAACTATTTGTATCATTGTGATAGAGATCAAGGAAGATTCCAGACTGGACTTATTTTGGACTTAATGCATCAAGCATGGTCACAGGTATGATCAATCTATGGTTGGGATTTTGTGTACTCAGAGAATCAACCCTCACAGTATTAATTTTGGGTGTCTAGTATCTCTGACCCCAGAAGCTTTTAGACCATCTGTGTGAATCACTTAGTCCCAGCAAAGGATTCTGAAAAACATGCAGACAATGTCAACTTGTAGCAAAACAGTATAAATGTTAGAAAGCATTGTGAATTGTTAGGAATGACAAGGAGAAGGACAGAAAGGTGGGGTGACAGAAAGAAGAGCTAGAATCTATTTCTCTGCCTTTGGTTTCTGTGATTTGTTCATCGGCAACTCATTGGTATGTTCTTTTAGGTCGTAAGAATTGTACCTGTGTTTGATAATCCTTTATAGTTGGTAAATCTTTTGGAATTTAGTAATCTATGATAAATCAGAAATCCTGTCGGTATTGACAATCACCTCAGGTATACTCTCTTGTACTGCTTTACTCTCTACACCTAGGAGTGTGTGGCTAGGCACAGCTCAAATGCCATCGATAAACTTGCCGATGATACAACCATTGTTGGCAGAATCTCAGGTGGTGACGAGAGGGCGTACAGGAGCGAGATATACCAGCTAGTTGAGTGGTGTTGCAGCAACAACCTTTGACTCAACACCAATAAAACCAAAGAACTGATTGTAGACTCCAGAAAGGATAAGGCAAGGGAACACACAACTGTGCTCAAAGAGAGATCAGAAGTGGAGAGAGTGAGCAATTTCAAGTTCCTGGGTGTCAAGATCTCGGAGGACCTAACCTGGACCCAACGTATTGATGCAGCTATAAAGAAGGCAAGACAGCAGCTATATTTCTTTAAGAGCTTGAGGGGATTTGGTATGTCACCAAAAACACTCACGAATTTCTGCAGATGTACCATGGGGAGCATTCTGACTGACTGCATCACTGTCTTGTATGGAGGGGCTGGCTGGCTACTGCACAGTATTGAAGTAAGCCGCAGAGAGTTGTAAAATTAGTCAGCTCCATCTTGGGCTCCAGCCTCCGTAATATCCAGGACATCTTCAAGGAGCAATGCTCCAGAAAAGCAACATGCATCATTAAGGATCCCCAGCACCCAGGACATGACTTGTTCTCATTACTACCATCAGGAAGGAGGTACAGGAGCCTGAAGCCACACAGTCAACAATCTAGCAACAGCTTCTTCCCCTCAGCCATCCAATTTCTGAATAGACATTGAACCCATGAACACTGTCTCTTTACTTTTCTGTTTCCTTTTTTTCACTACCTATTTAACTATTTTATATATATATATATATATATATATATACAGTGTAATTCTCAGTTTTTTGTCGCTGTCATCATGTATTGTATTGAACTGCTGCTGCAAAGTTAACAAATTTCATGATATGTGCCGGTAATATTAAGCCTGATTCTGATTATGATTCTGTTAAATGTTTGTTATCATTAAAAATACAATAAGCTGTGTATAAACTGCTTTGTTAGCTGTAAGTATCTCCTCCTTGCTAAGGATGAGGGACCCACTGCTCAAATAGCCGCTATTGATAGTGAACCTCAATCGCTCCAATAGTGGCTATTGATAGCTAATCGCCAGCGCAGAGACTAGGCCCGGAAGTAAGCTAGTCTTTGAAGGGTAGCATGACACAGTATAACCTCCCAATAGTGAGGGTACCTGAGACACTGCACCTATATCGCATAGGTCTTAAAATCTCCAACTGAGTTTAGGGCTTTGAAGACAGTGAACTAATGCCATCATAATGGCTTCTATAATCTTTCCAGCATTGCAGACCCTGTCTAAACACAAAAAAACTTATTCTTCTTGTACCTTAACTCTGTTCAAATCATGATGCACCCCATTTTTCCCTGCTTTGAATGTTCTTTCTTCATACATCTAACTTTATCTTTTTCCTTTTTAACTCTGTATGTCCTCCTTCAGTTCTAATTTACTCAGTGTTTCTATCCCAAAGCTTGGCATCACCTCATTTCCAGCTGTTGACTGGCCCAAGTCCCCACTCTCATCAGCTCTAGTGCTGTTGGGCATTGTGGTTCAACAATAAAACCTATCTATAACCTTAGCCTGTTTAATTAGATGTACCTTCCTCTTATCCCGAGTGGTATTGTGCTCCATATGTACTCCCGGTTGACAGCTACTCTTTCTTGCAAACTTATGCTACAATTATTTTTCAATAATAAAATGTTTCGGAACCCAGGATATAAATGAGTTGTGTGGACCTAAATCACTAAGTCTTCAATATTTCTTTTCACAACAGCCTGGTATGCCATGTGTTTTGCTTATAAGATGCATTATGCTGTCAGGGATGGTATTTGAGTATTTAAGGTAAGCTTGTTGATTTATTGCTGGGATTTTGCTGGATTGTATGTTAGATTACATCGTGTGGCAAGGCTTCTGGGGGTCTGAATGCTGAACTCTTTCAAGGGTGCGTATTTTCGGGAGAAAAAATTTTCCATTTCAGCTTTCTGTTCTCAGCATCGTGTTCAGGGCCGATTCAGGTCTTAAAGAACTATGTAAAGACCCCAAGACAGGTACAGCATGGGTTAGATACAAAATAAAGTCATTCTACTATGTTTGGTTAAACGCAACAGGTATAGTATGGGTTGGGAAGGGAGTAAAATTCCCTCTACAATGTCCTGTCAAACACTCCCAGGACTAATGTGGGTTCTACTGTATATACATCTTCCTCACCAACGAAACAATGGGTTCTCAACTGGAGGTCTGCAGACCCCTCTGTTAATAATAGAGGGTTCATAGCATAAAAAAGTTGGGAATCCCTGATCAAAACATTTCAAGGCAATTGTAGCACAGGTTGAATCAGCATAAATCCCACTCCCTCTAAAAATTTTCTTTACTTACTGCTTACTGCCATTGGCATTTAGGGCAGCAATCAGTCTTCCACCTTTGGCAATGTTCAGGCAGTCTGATGATCTTCACTGTGTCCATAACTTCCTATAAAATGCTGGAGGAACTCAGCAGGCCGGGCAGCATCTATGGAAAAGAGTACAGTTGACGTTTCGGGCCGAGACCCTTCGGCAGGACTTGGCTTGAAACGTTGATTGCACTCTTTTCCATGGATGCTGCCTGACCTGCTGAGTTCCTCCAGCATTTTGTGTGTGTTGCTTTGATTTCCAGCATCTGCAGATTTTCCCTTGACCTTAACTTCCTCTTGGCTTTCGCTATTGTCAGTCATACAAGTTCCAGTTGGAGACTCAGGAATACCGTCACACTCAGATGTAGAAGGATTCTTCATAGCTGTTTCTGTAATGGTTTTGTTTGACCAGTCAGGGTTGTTAGCCCTGAGCTGAACCCCTGAACCTGGAGGACAGATGGACCACTCTTAGTCTGGCCTCTACCCTTTGACCTGTTTGGCATGGGTGACCCTACCAAGAGCCAAAACAGAAAACCCTGTCTCCAGCCAACAGAGCTCTCTGGGTCATTGAAGCATACAAGCCTCCAAACCATGACAAGATTGTGGTCTTCTTGGGGGATATATTTCCTGTGTCACCATTAAGACTTTCTCAGATGGAGCTTGCCATTCTCTACCTTGACCATAAGACCATTAGACATAGGAGCAGAAATAGACCATTCTGTTCATTGAGACTGCTCCACCATCCCACCACAGCTGATTTATTATCCTTCTCAACCCCATTATCCTACCATCTCCTCATAACCTTTGATGCCCTTTCTAATCAAGAACCTGTCAACCTCCACTCTAAATATACCCAATGACTGGGCCTCCACAGCCATTCGTGGCAATCAATTTTACAGAATTTCCATCTATTGGCTAAAGAAATTCCTCTTCATCTCTGTTCTAGAGGGAACAGAGTTTCTATCCCGGATTAGAAATGGCAAGTACTAGAGGGGATGCAATTGAGGGTAGAGGGGTAAAGTTTAAGGGAGATGTGCAGAGCAACTTTTTTGCATAGAGAGTGGTGAGTGTCTGGAACAGACTGCCAGGAGGTGTGGTGGAAACAGGTATACAATAATGGATAACAAATCTGAGGGAGCCAAAAGATACTGCTTGAACCATGAGGTGCTGCCTCAGCTGTGTATAGGATCCCATAACTTCCAACTTACAAATGAGTCCACGAGGGAGTTAGAAACAGGACACTCTGGAGACCTCCAACACTTTAAGAGGTTCTGTATTCAGATTATATAGGAGCTGCACGTTCCCAGAATGAGTCAGGCTTATCATTATAAAAATAGTGAATGAAGATTGGTAGACTGGGTCTTGTTCACCTTGGAAATCAACAGCTAAAGGTGAACTTTTCCTTAATTGTTGAAAGTCACATATGGTTGGATCGACATTACATTTCTGGAGACACTCAGGAAGTTTCACCTAGGGTTAAACAAGAGAGCCACATGAAGCCTGGTCACTCTATTATCTTGATGTTAGTCCTTGTTTGTTTTTAACATATAATCCACTCGTTTATGAGATGTGGACATTGTTTGCTGTGCCAACAATCATAAACACAAGAGGTTTCTGCTGGTGCCGAAAATCCAGCGTAACACAGGCAAAAAATGCTGGAGGAGCTCAGCAGGTCAAACAGCATCTAAATAAAGAGTTGGCGTTTTAGGCCAAGAACCTTCATCAGGATTGGAAAGGAAGGGGAAAGGAGCCAGAATAAGAAGGTGGGAGGAAGAGAAGGAGTACAAACTGGAAGGTGATAGGTGAATTCAGGTGAGGGGGAAGGTAGATGGGTGGGGGAGGTGGGGTGAAGTGAGAAGATGGGAGGTGATAGGTGTTAAAGGTACTGTGCACATCAATACAATCACAAAGAAAGCATGACACTTCAGGCAATTAGATTATGAGAACACTCAATCCTCTTTTATTGTCATTTAGAAATGCATACATGCATTAAGAAATGATACAATGTTTCTCCGGAGTGATATCACAGAAAACAGGACAGACCAAAGACTAACACTGACAGAACCACATAATTATAACATATAGTTACAGCAGTGCAAAGCAAGACCATAATTTGATGAAGAACAGACCATGGGCACAGTAAAAAAAAGTCTCAAAGTCCCGAGTCGATCGACTCCCGAGTCCCCGATAGCAGACGGCAAAAGGGAGAAACTCCCTGCCATAAACCTCCAGGCACCGTCAACTTGCCGATGCCTTGGAAGCAGCCGACCACAGCCGACACTGAGTCCATCTGTCCGAAAACTCCGAGCTTCCGACCAGCCTCTCCAATACAGCCTCCTGAGCACCTTTGACCTCTCCCCGGCCGCTGAAACACACAAAGCCGAGGATTTCGGGGCCTTCAGCTCCAGAGATTCCGGTTACCACACAGTAGCAGAGGCATCGAAACGGGCATTTCAGAAGTTTTCCAGATGTTCCGCTGTGCTCTCACGTCTATCTCCATCAAATCAGAATTGTGCACGGTCCCCTACTTGACAGATGATAGACATCATCACCGAAGTGACCGCGCGTGCTGTCGTCACGCTGCCATCTTCTCTCCCCTCCCGGGATTACAGGGCTTTGGTTTTAACAGATGTACCATTAAAAATATTCTGACTGGTTGCATTATGGTCTGGTACAGCAATTCAAATGTGCAGGAATGTAAGAAACTGCGGAGAGCAGTGGACTCTGTCCAATATATCATGGGCTCATCTCTCCCCCCCCACTTAGACCTTTCCCTCCTCTTTGCAGGTACTGCGAGGCCTGAAGTCTCACACCACCAAGGTCAAGAACAGTTACTTTCCTTTAATCATGTGGATCTTGAACTGACCAGCACAACTGTAACAAAGGTTTTGCTTTCTGAATACTTTTAGGTGTATCTTAGTGTATTTTTGAATGTTGATAATGAAAATCACCATGAAATTTCACTATAATGCACCATTTAAAAAAAAAATCACCTATAATTCTTATCTCAATTCATAATTCAAGTCAGAATAACTGATGCTAAGATTAAGGGAGGTGATTTTGTCGGTCCGCAAATCAAACAGGTCATCAATGACAGGCAATTCAAAGAAGCTCTAGTGGGACCAGAGAAAATCACATGGAAGGCATTCAAGGATGTTGCTGAAAATTTTCTTGGCAACTACAGAGCACCAAACTATGTGCAGCTGGTTGACAACGTGCTTCAAGCATACAAAACCATGAAGTGCACCATGTCACTAAAGATTCATTTTCAACATTCTCATTTAGACTTCTTCCCTGCAAATCTTGGTGCTGTTAGTGATGAGCACGGCAAAAGGTTTCACTAGGACATTGTGGTCATGGAGAAATGGTATCTGGGCAACTGAAATCCATCAATGCTGGATGATTAATGTTAGACTCTTAAGCGAGATGCCTCATACACCAAGTACAAATGAAAATCATCAACAAAACAATTTTAGCTTAGTTGAACTATTGTAAAGCATCAGCACTTAAATGCAGTTAAATGCATTATATTCGATAAAAGTTAATTTCTTGTTTCTCCAAATTCTTAAGTGATACAATTAGTCTGAAATTCTACTTGTGTCAGCTTCAAGCAGTTTACCACCAACAAAAAAAAAATTCTGAGGAAACAACACTTTCAAAAATTTTTTTGTCCTGTGTAATCACTGGAGTTTAGCATCACAATGACTACTTGATCACTTTGCACTAAAATGGACTTCATTTTTTTTTGTTCTAATTGTGTTGTTTTTTGTAAGAAATCATACTTAATGTTTGATTTATGTTTTTTGTATTAAATGCTGCATGTATGATGCTATTGGCCTGTGATGCTACTGCAAGTAAGTTTTTCATTGCACCTCTGATCATGTGTACTTGTGTACATGATGGTAACTTCGACTTTGACTTCAAAATGTGCTTCAAGTTTCAATACCTCATCAAGAATCATAAACTCTTCCCCCTCTGCCTCTCCTGCCCCTCACAAAACTAATCCAAACTCTTATCCTGGGAGTAATATGCTGATATCCTGTAATGAAATAAAGAAAAGATGACTTTGCGTTCCACATGATGTCCTGTCAGAATAGATCTGCTTAATGTTTCTTTACATTTCTTCAATCCGGCTCTAGGATATTCTACTCTAACTCTCTCCAGATGTCCCACACTAGAAAATGGTGGCGTGCTTCATGACCACAAGGGGCATCCAAGAAGGCAAGGGATATTTTTTCTTGAAGAAAGATCTAATTTGCACTGAAGTCTTTGTACCAGGACACCGAGAGAGGGACACATCTCAGTTGAGAGGATTGCAGGCAAAAGATTCTGTTCCATGTCACAAGAGAATGTGTGTACTAAAAGGAGTAGCAACATGAATCAGGGAATGATTTTCAGCATAATCATCTTGGTCAGCATGGACGAATTGGGTCAAGGGGCCTGCTTCCATGTTGTGTAACTCCCTGACTCTTTGATTCTAATATTAAACATTAAAGATTTGCACAATCTGTGACCTGGGTTCATTTCCCACCACTGTCCCTAAGGAGCTTGTACATCCTCCCTGTGATCACGTGGGTTTCCTCCAGGTGCTCCAGTTTCCTCCCACAGTCCAAAGATTACTGGTTAGTAGGTTAATTGGTGATTGTAAATTTCCCGTGACTGGGTTAGGGTTAAATTGGCAGTTGCCAGGCAGCGTGGCTCGAAGGGTGAAGAGCCTGTATCTCAATAAATAAAATATAAAAATTAAAAGATCGTAGGGAGAATGGAGACACAGATGGGAAAGGAGGTTTTAATCTCTTTAACGTGGCTGAGATAAAGGAGGCTATATTTCAATCCACTGAGACCATAAAGAGGGGTAAAAAACGGTGTGTAGGTCACAAACACAAAAAATATGCAGATGCTGGAAATCCAAAGCAACACACACAAAATGCAGGAGGAACTCAGCAGGCCAGGCAGCATCTATGGAAACTAATAAACAGTCGACATTTGGGGTCGAGACCCTTCATCAGGATTTCAACAAAGAAGATGAAGGTCTTGGCCTGAAACGTTGACTGCTTACTCTTTTTCTTAAATGCTGCTTGACCTACTGAATTCGTCCAGAATTTAGGGTGTGTTGGTATCATTGAAGGTGAGAGTGGTATGGTTCTAGGTGACCATTCTTCTTCGCCAAAATCTTCCTTGACACAGGAGGGTTCTCACTGAGACCAGTAAATATATTTCTCTCAATTGCAGATCATTGAGATTCAAACAAGGAAAGGATAAGCTTGACTAAGATCAGGATGTTGTGCTTAGATTAATAAATCCGTGTACTGTATCTTCCAACATCTGAATCCCTTCATCGAGACAATTAAAACCACTAAATTATTAATGCCTCGTTTCATCTTGGTACTAGTCACAAAAAAAATTGCTGCCTCTGATTGTGTTTTTGTGGCCTGTTTAATCACTGCAAACCTTAGTAATTAAACTGTTGTTCTTGTCTGACACTCAATAAATTACTCGATCTTAATGCTTGGTAATTGTGCAAACCTTTCCACATGCTGAGCCAATTACACCAGCAATTATATAGCGCTTTGCAAACAAAGGATGAATAATAGAGTATCACAGCTACCCCAGTGACTGATCTTGCACACAATTATTTTTTTGTTGTGGTGGGGCGAGGGGTAGTGTGTGAGAGGTTCTTTTCTGATAAGTCTTAAATGGGTTTGTTCCAATCTGGCACCACAAGCTCCCTTGTATCACACCCAAACTACTGGAGGAACTCAGCAGGTCAGGCAGCATCTATGGATAGGAATAAAGAGCCAACGTTTCAGGACGAGATCAGTTCCTCTTCTTCTGATTCCACCCTGCCTAGCCAATGACCTCCCAGTTTTCAAACAGATCCTTAAAAACCTTTCTTGGCAGTTCCCTGTCCTTCCAACTTCCTGCTTCCTGAGTTGCTCTCCACTAGGTGTCCACCTTTTCCTTCCCTCTGTCTCCCTAAATGTGTGTTTAAATCATGGGAGATGCAGCAAAGAAGTAGGGGGGACAAGGCAGACAGACAAATTCCAATTCTCCACTCATGTGGTCTTCATTGCATAGTTCTGCATGTAACCCTAAAGACCATTGGTATCAATGACTGCTCCTGTCACAAGAGTTAACAGGATGTATGGCAGATTAAAAAAATTATTCTGCACTAGCAGACCATCCCAGTGCTAATTTTTTTTTAAATTGAGATACAGCATGAAATAGGTCCTTCTGGTCCTTCAAGCCATGCTGCCCAGCAACCCTAGTCTAATCACAAGACAATTTACAATGACTAATTAACCCACCAACAGGTACATCTCTGGCTGGATTATAGTAGGAAACTAGAGCACCCGGAGGAAATCCATGCAGTTACGTGGAGAACATACAAACTCCTTACAGGCAGCGGCAGGAATTGAACCCGGGTTGTCTGTACTGTAAAGTGTTGTGCTAACCACTACGCTACCATGCTGCACTCAAGCCTTTCCTCATCTACATCTTTTCCCTCAGATATTAGCCCCGTCTCCCCTAAAAGCACCTGCTCAATTTTCCTCAGTCACTCAACATGTGGGTAAGAAAGTCATTTTCTCTTGTTGTTTGGATAAAGAAGTTTCCCCTGAATTTACTGTTGGTATTCTGGGTGACCATTTTATATTGACATCCTCTCCCTGCACTCCCTTCCCTCTGTACCTGCTCTATCACAGCCTTTGTAGTTCTCAAGACCTCTGCCTTTTCTCAGAAGAAGAGACACGGTTATTCAGCAGCAAAACACACACATAAAGTCCTGCAAGGACTCAGCAAGTTAGGTGGAAGGGAATGAAAACTTTCCAGTCCTGATGAAGGGTCTCGACCCAAACTATGTCTTCTAAAACTGTGACAAACGTCTGTAGATGCATCCTGACTGGTTGCATTGTGGCCTTTTAATTCCATGATCATTATCTGCAGAAATCAGTTAGCGCGTAGGTACGCACGAAGAAATCTCCTCGGCAGAGCTTCCAAGTACTACTAAAAGATACCCATTTAATCTGCTAGAGAAACACTCTAAAAGTGTTCGATAAGCTCAAAAAGTCAGACATTTCAGGCTGTGACTCTCCAAAATATCAACCCTCCATAGAGCTGAGTTTCTCCAGCATTTTGCGTGCGTTGTGCTGAACTGAGGCTGTCTGGCTGCGGTGAAGCCGGGCTCCGTGTCTGTGTGCTCATTTTAGAAACATAGAAACATAGAAAATAGGTGCAGGAGTAGGCCATTCGGCCCTTCGAGCCTGCACCGCCATTTATTATGATCATGGCTGATCATCCAACTCAGAACCCAGCCTTCCCTCCATACCCCCTGACCCCTGTAGCCACAAGGGCCATATCTAACTTCCTTTTAAACATAGCTAATGAACTGGCCTCAACAGTTTGCTGTGGCAGAGAATTCCACAGATTCACCACTCTCTGTGTGAAGAAGTTTTTCATAAAACTTCAGCTCTGAATGCTATTTGCTTATGTTTATTGTTTGCACGATTTGTTTATTTTTCTTTCTGCTCTTTGGGTATTTGACATTCTTTGCTTTTTAAACGGTTTCTATTGGGTTTCTTTGTTTTGTGGCTGCCTGGAAGGAGATGAATCTCAAGGTTGTATAAAGCATACATATTTTGATAATAAATGTACTTTGAACTTTGAGTTAAGATTTCCAGCATCTGCAGAATCTCTTCTGTTTATCATTAGGGACCTCCACCTCCCAGGACATGCCCTCTTCTCATTGTTACCATCAGGAAGGAGGTACAGAAGCCTGAAGGCATGCACTCAACAATTCAGGAACAGCTTCTTCCCCTCTGCCATCCGATTTTTGAATGGACATTGAAACCATGAGCACTATTTCTCTACTTTTTTAAAATATCCTATTTTTTTGGCACTAGTTACTTACTTTATCTTACTGTAATTCACAGTTTTCCTTTTCTCTTTATAATTATGTATTGCATTGTACTGCTGCCACAAAGTGAACAAATTTCTCAACGCATGCCAGTGATATTAAACCTTATTCTGATTCTGTTTCGGTACATCATGGAATTTGGTAACCTCGTTTTAAATTGGTGTTATTTTGTGCAGATTATAACAGCTTTTGGCATACTTATTCATCTTCCCTCTCTTCAACTTGCGCACTGTGATATCTGTGTCAATCTGGAGCTAATATATGACACAGTCAGGTGTGGGTCAGGGGGATATCACACCCATTAACACCATTTCCAGGGCTTGGGAGAGGTAGTGTTTACAATAAAAAAGTACACCATCATAATACTGGAGTTAATGACTCACTTTTGTCTGAGGCATTTGCTTGCCCGTGATTAGTTTTATTCTTACCGAGTGGTGTTTTTGTCATGAAACCTCTGTAAATCCATCAACACCTCTCTGGGACTTTGGGAAAACACACATCCAAACACCTTTTTGGAAACACCGGAAAAATCTGAAAGGGATTGCAGGAAAACGTACCACAGTGTTATCCAAGGGTCAAGAGCAGAGAGGTTTCAACCGCATTGTTCACTGAAATCTACGCTCTGAGATCTTGCCAGGTTCTGGAGTCACTAAATCTTACTCACGAACAGCTATGTTAATATTACATCACACTGTTCCACAACATGGGTTTGTGTCTGCAAACCTAATCTCCTAAAAAAATAGAACATTGGCAATAGCACAGTACAGCTCAGGAACAGGCCCTTCGGCCCACAATGTTGTGCTGAACCAACTAAACGAATAATCAAATGGCTAATTAATCTCTTCTGCCTGGACAATGCTTTCCATTTTCCTCACATTCATGTGCCTCCCTAAAAAATCCTCAAGGTATCTGCCTGTATCACCACCCTAGGAAGCGCATTCCAGAAATCCACCACTAATCAATAGACATTGATCCAGGCACCCACCACTAATCAATACAAGTTGCTGCTTACAACTTCCATTTACACCGCCTGATGAAAACACGAAGGAAAGCAGACTGCTGTTATACCTTTTTGGCGTCTTACTTTATAGAAAGATTAGAAGTCTATGCCAGCCCTCAGGATATCCCCCACCAAGTGAAAAATACTGCAGATGCTGGAAATCTAAAATAGTAAAAGAAAATACTGAAAAAAGATACTTGGCAGTTCAGGCAGCATCTGTGGGAAGTGAAACAGAGTTAACACTTCCGGTCTGAGAGCCTTCGTCAGGTGAAGTGTTAATGGCAACTGCTCTGCCTCAGATGACAAGAAAACACACATAGTTGTCAATGTAGCCCAGTCCATCACGAAAATCAGCCTCCCCTCCATCGACTCCATCTATATATCCTGATTTCTTGGGAAAGCTGTCAACATAATCAACGACCCCTCCCACCCTGGTTATTATTCCTCCCATTGGGGCAGAAGATACAAAAGCCTGAAAGCATATGGACCAGGCTCAAGGATTAGATTAGATTATGAGGACACTCAGTCCTCGTTTATTGTCATTTAGTAATGCATGCATTAAGAAATGATACAATGTTCCTCCAGTATGATATCACAGAAACACAAGACAGACCAAGACTAAAACTGACAAAAACCACATAATTATAACAAAAACAACAGGAATTCTGCAGATGCTGGAAATTCAAGCAACACACATCAAAGTTGCTGGTGAACACAGCAGGCCAGGCAGCATCTCTTGGAAGAGGCACAGTTGACGTTTCAGGCTGAGACCCTTCGTTACAACAGTGCAAAGCAATACTGTAATTTGATAAAGAGCAGACCACGGGCACGGTAAAAAAAAGTCTCAAAGTCCCGATAGCCTCATCATCTCAGCAGATGGTAGAAGGAAGAAAAACTCTCCCTACCATGAGCTTCCAACGCTGCAAACTTGCCGATGCAGCACCCTGGAAGCACCCGACCACAGCCAACTCTTGAGTCCGTCCAAAAACTTCGAGCCTCCGACCAGCCCTCCGACACCGAGCACCGAGCACCATCTCTGCCGAGTGCTTCGACCCCGGCCCCGGCAACAGGCAACAGGCAAAGCCGAGGATTCGGGGCCTTCCTCTCCGGAGATTCTCGATCGCACAGTAGCAGGGGCAGTGAAACAGGCATTTCAGAAGTTTCTCCAGGTGTTCCTCTGTGCTTCTCACGTCTGCCTCCATCAAATCAGAATTGTGCACAGCATTCTACTTGATAGATTACAGATATTCATTCCAGAGTGGCCGCGCGCGCTGCGTCGTGTCGCCATCTTCTCATTCAGCTTCTACCCTACAGTTATAAGACTCTGTTACAATAAGGATGAACTTTTGATCACTCAATCCGCTTCATTGTGGCATCGACACTTTATTTGTCTACCTGCTCTGCACCTTCGCTGTAGCTAAAACATTATATCTACATTCTCATTTCTTTGTACTAGCTTAGTGAGTTTATGTATGCAACAATCCATCCGTGTGATGTGCAAACTTCCAGCTACACGGGGAAAGTTGCCAACCTCTTGGTTGGCCATTTCCCTCCCACATTCCAAAGACATACTGGTTAGTAGGTTAACTAATCATTGTAAATTTTCCCGTGATCAGGCGTGTGTTGAATAGGTGGGTTGCTGGGTGGCCCGGGGCTGTATCTTTAGCTAATTAACTAACTAACTAACCAGCAAATAAGTAAATAACTAGTTAGATTAAATAAATAAAGAGAGAGAGAGAGAGAGAGAGAGAGAGAGAGAGAGAGAGAAATAAATATATAAATAAATAGATAGACAGGTTAGATAGATCGATAAGAAGATAGAATTATTAAGGGCCCTTCCCACCCAGTCTTTTCTCTTCTCACTTTTCACTTCACCTTGGTACATCTGACAATCATAAGCCAGGGAGAACATGAAAACGCCATGCAGACAACACTGGAGGTCAGGATCGAACCCCCGTCAGTAACTCTGCGGAGGTGGCACCAGGTTATAATTCCATAGCTGGGAATTCAGGCATGGATCTCCAAACCACAAGGAATGTAAACTTGGCTGAGGGAGGTGGGTTGCTCCAGGAGCTGATTTTTTTAACCCCATTCTCCCACCTTCTTCTCTAACTCATAACCCCATTACCAGTCAATAACCTTTCAATCTCTGCCTTAAATGACTTGGCCTTCACAGCCCTCTGTGGAAACAAATTCCACAGATTCTGCACCCTCAGGCTAAAGGAATTCTTCCTCATCTCAGTTTTAAATGGGCTCCCTTTATCCTGAGGCTGAGCTTTGGGAAACTAGACTCTCCTACTAATGGAAGCATCCTCTCTACGTTTACTCTATCCATGCTTTTCAGTATCCAGTAGTTTTCAGAGAGATCTCCCCCACTCATCCTTCTGATCTCCACTGAGTACAGGGCCAGAGACATTAAACGCTCAGAGACATCAAACAGGGATTGGTGCAGGATTAGTGTAAGTGGCCTCTTGATATGGGTTTGGCGGGACAAAAGGCTTGTTTCCCTCTAGGACTCCACAGGGGAATACAAAACGGGAAAATTCAGGGCTACAGTTATGGACAGAAAGAAGGTAGAATATGTCAAATAGACAGTTGAGTCAGTTTGACAGGAATATCGGGGGAGGGCAGCCGAGGAAGAAAGGGAGAAAGAGGAACTTCCTTAACCCTGATTAGTGTTGTGGTAATCTCTGAAATTTGGCCCTGCTCTGCTTAACCGTATCGCATTACCTTGCCTCGGTGCGGCATGGTGTCAGAACCTGGTGCTGTCATGTCAATGCCACCTACGTTGCGCTCTACCCTTCCCAGCTGCTCTTTCAGCAGCTTTTAACAGCAGAGATAATGAGGAGTTGGAAGGTAATATAACCATTGATCAGATCGGTGAGCTGCATGCCAGTGATAGGAACAGCTGGGACTTATCAGTTCAAGGCTGGCTCCTCCATTGAACAACTTGGGTTCTGTTACCTCTAAGAGACCGCAGCCTTCCTTGATTTATTATCAGGGGACGTCGATAGTGCCTCGTGAGGTGGACCGGTCAATTAGCAACGCTACTGGTCTCAACTGCCCCTCCTCCAAGCAGCGAACTACCTCCTGCTGCCTTCCAGAGGGTCAGAAGAGCCGTGGGCTTTGGTTAGCCGAGAGGGCACAATCGGGACAGTTGGTGGCTTCACCTTAAAGATACTTTTCCTGTTTTCTCCCCCCTGTTGCCCTGAGGTTGATTTATCATTGCGGAGGAGATGAAAGCCATCACACCAGGGGTAGGGAAGGAGATGCCTTGCAGAGCCATCTCAGTTCTTGGACTTACTTTCAAAGGCAAGTGACTCAGGCTCTGTGGACCTGCCGGACAATGTGATAAATGAGAGTTTTGTGCACTTTTAAATTTCTCCCCCACTGAATTGCAGGGAGCAATTCAAGTAGCAAAAATGAATCGTCCAGTACTTCTAAATTTGCTTCAACTATACAAAGCAGTGTTTCAGTGCTGTAAACACGAGAGATTCTGGAAATCCAGAGTAATATATACAAAATGCTGGAGAAACTGATCAGGTCAGACAGCATCTATGGAAAGGAATAAAGAGTCAACATTTCTGGCCGAGACCCTTCATCAGGTCTCAGTGTTGTCCAGCGTTTTGTTTATTTCGTTGATACCAGAGAAGAGAGAAATTTTTGTCCTCCCCACTAATCTCATGCCTAATCCCTCCCGACTCTATAATATATTTATACCTTCTCTGTAATTATATTCTGTATTTGCTTATTGCTTTCTTTGTACTACCTCAATGTACTGATGTGATGAAATGATCTATATGGGTGACACACAGAACAAATCCTTTGCCCCAGAGGGATTCCCATTCCCTTTCTGACATATCGGTCAATGGCCTCCTCACGTTCCATAATGCGGCCACCCCTCAGTGTGGAGGAGAAACACCTTATATTCCGTCTGGGTAACCTCCATACACAAAATGTTGGAGGAACTCAGCAGGTCAGGCAGCATCTATGGAAAAGAGTAAACAGTCGATGTTTCGGGCCCAAGAAGTGTCTCGGCCAGAAACATTGACTGCTTATTCGTTTCAATGGACAATAGACAATAGATACAGGAGTGGGCCATTCGACCCTTTGAGCCAGCACCGCCATTCACCGTGATCATCCACAATCAGTACCCCGTTCCTGCGTTCTCCTCATATCTCTTGACTCCACTATCTTTAAGAGCGCTATCTAACTCTTTCCTGAAAGCATCCACAGAATTGGCCTCCACTGCCTTCTGAGGCAGAGCATTCCATAGATCCACAATTCTCTGTGTGAAAAAGTTTTTCCTCAACTCCATTCTAAATGGCCTACCCCTTATTCTTAAACTGCGGCCTTTGGTTCTGGTCTTCCCCAACATCGGGAACATGTTTCCTGCCTCTAGCGTGTCCAATCCCTTAATAATCTTACATGTTTCAATCAGATCCCCTCTCATCCTTCTTATTCACGGATGCTGCCTGGCCTGCTGATTTCCTCCAGCATTTTGTGTGTCTTACTTTGGATTTCCAGCATCTGCGGACTTTCTCATGTATATGGGTAGCCTCCTACCTGATGACAAGAATATCGATTTCTCCTTCCAGTAAAAATTTTTCCCTACCCCTTCCTTCTTCTTCTATTCTGCACACTGGCCTCTTACCTCTTCTCACCCACCTATCACCTCCCCCTGGGTCCACTCCTCCTTCCCTTTCTCCCATAGTCCACTCTCCTCTGTTTGCTTTCCCTCCCCACCTGGCTTGACCTATCACCTTCTAGCTAGCCTCCTTCTCCTCCCCAAACCTTTTTATTCTGGCATCTTCCGCCTTCCTTTCCAGTCCGGAAGAAGGGTCTCAGCCAGAAACATTGACTGTTTATTTATTTCTATTGATGCTGCCTGACCTCCTGAGTTCCTCCACTATTTTTTGTGTGTTGATTTTCCTGTACCTTGGTATAAGTGACATTAATAAACCAATTTACCAGTTTACAAGTCCCTCAATCTCTCTTCTGCACTGGCTCTCTCTTTCCTACACCTTGCACCCTGGATGTTGGTGTTAGAGAGGGAATGGTTCCACAGAGGAAGGACTGAGCAATGGGTGAACACCATCCCTCCAGAGCAGGGGTTCCCAGCCTGGGGCCCACAGACCACTCCGTTAATGGTAGGGGTACATGGTATAAAAAAGGCTAGGAACCCCCGCACTAGAAGTTACCAAAGAGGCAGTTGTGTCTTTGGAACTGCACGGAGGAGATCCCCCGGGTGGCCTTGAGGAAGGTGAAAAGGAGGAGGTCCTGACAAACGCGGGAGGCGGGGGTGGAGATACATCTCTACCAAAGGAGGTGTAAGGAACTCCTTTCCTCTGCTAGTCTGAGGGTCACTCTTGGGCAAGGTGTAGCACCTGCTTAAACCCATTCTCCCCCCCCCCCCCCATCAGGGTCACGTGAAGCCATGGGAGCAGGTGGTGGATGGTCGTATGAGCAGCTGGTGCATATCACAAGTCCTGGTTATGCGACCACTGACACCAGGCAGGCGATCTCTGAAGAGTAGTGAGAGTGGCTGGGGTCACCCATTTTGTAAAGACACTGCCCAGAAGAAGGCAATGGCAAACCACTTCTATAGAAGAATTTGCTAAGAACAATCATGGTCAAGGCCATGATCACCTTCATCATACAACACGGCGCATTAAGATGACTGACGAGTGAAACGAATAAGAGCATCAAGGAAGCTTTACTCTCATTTCATGTGTCAATGTAGCAAGTGGAAGCTTTACTGGGACCTTTCGCGCTACATTGGCATTCCCAATCCCTCATTGTGCTGTTGACTTGCGTGGACTCCCAGTCCAGTTGTCTCATTTACTCCATGAACTTCTCCCAGTCCACTCCAAATCCCTCAGAGTTTTTGCTGCTCTGTATCCCTGTAGCCTCCTCTGTCCTTCAGTACGCCAAGATCTGCGCAGTCCTCCAAATCTCAAGTCAAGTCAAGTCAAGTCACTTTTTATTGTCATTTCAACCATAACTGCTGGCACAGTACACAGTAAAAATGAGACAACGTTTTTCAGGACCATGGTGCTAGATGAACAATACAAAAACTACACTGAACTACGTAAAACAACACAAAACTACACTAGACTGCAGACCTACCCAGGACTGCATAAAGTGCACAAAACAGTGCAGGCATTACAATAAATAATAAACAAGACAATAGGCACAGTAGAGGGCAGTAGGTTGGTGTCAGTCCAGGCTCTGGGTATTGAGGAGTCTGATGGCTTGGGGGAAGAAACTGTTACATAGTCTGGTCGTGAGACCACGAATACTTCGGTGCCTTTTGCCAGACGGCAGGAGGGAGAAGAGGTTGTATGAAAGGTGCGTAGGGTCCTTCATAATGCTGTTTGCTTTACGGATGCAGCGTGTGGTGTAAATGTCTGTAATGGCAGGAAGAGAGACTCCGATGATCTTCTCAGCTGACCTCACTATCCGCTGCAGGGTCTTGCGATTGGAGATGGTGCAATTTCTGAACCAGGCAGTGGTGCAGCTGCTCAGGATGCTCTCAATACAACCTCTGTAGAATGTGTTGAGGATGGGGGGGAGGTGTGGGAGATGGACTTTTCTCAGCCTTTGCAGAAAGTGGAGACACTGCTGGGCTTTCTTTGCTATGGAGCTGGTGTTGAGGGACCAGGTGAGATTCTCCGCCAGGTGAGCACCAAGAAATTTGGTGCTCTTAACGATCTCTACGGAGAAGTCGTCGATGTTCAGTGGAGAGTGTCCTCCTGAAGTCAACAACCATCTCTTTTGTTTTCTTCACATTCGGAGACAGGTTGCTAGGTGAACTAAGTATCCAGAGATCTGGATAGTTAGTTCACCTCTAACCCTTTTCCTCTCTTGCACTGGTGAACTTGCTTGCAGCAGTCAAAGACCCACCTCTTCCCTCAACCCCTCTGAAGTTAAAATAAATACATTCAATATATAAAGCATTTCTGGGACCTCTGATTGGACGTGTTTATTTAGGCAGATGTGGGGCTTATTAGCTTTAGTGCACGTGTGAGTGCATGGGAGTTAGATGGATGTCTGTCAGTGTACATGTGAATGAGTTTTGGGGTGTTCCTGTGGCTATGAGTGACTGTGTATGTATATCATGTAAGGGGCGGTGTGAATGTAATACATGTTTGATGTGTTTTGGTGTGTTTGTCTACTTGTGTGGAGGGATAGGATGGGTATACTGCTAGTGTGTGTGAGTTTCAGGTGGTGCTACTTAGGACGAGTGACTACCTACTGGCAGTTTACAAAGCAATAAATACAACTAAATACTTCATTAATAACACTTTTTCTGTAAAAATTTATGGTAAATGATTATCACAAACAGTGAAGAGATGAACGAAAGCAAGGCTGAGTCGAGGATCGAAGCATATGTGCGGGAGTGAGGTCAAGGCTTGTTTGATACGGAAGCAAGCAGAGAAAAGGGGGAGTTTCAAAGCCTGTCCGCCTACTCCGCGAGAGAGGTTTGATCGAAGTGCTGGGCCAATTTGGAAAGGTCAGTTGCGGTCCTAAACATGGTGGTGGGGTCCAGGCCCAGAGTACACTGATGCGACAGGACTCGGGTCCTAGGGTGAGGAGGAACTCGATGTTCGGGTCAGGCCAGTTCTGCTCACTGTTCTGCAACCTTGACTCGGCTCTGCACTGAACTGAAGCTGAGGCTGCGGCCTGCTGCAGCTGCTCCAGGCTTCGTATCTATGGACTCACTTTCGTTCTAAATGCTGTTTGCTTATTTTTATTGTTTGCACTATTTTTTTTTCTCTCTGCACATTGGGTGTTTGTTGGTCTTTTTTTATTCAGTTCTTTTGGGTTTCTTGTTTTGTGGCTGCCTATAAGGAGACGAATCTCAAGGTTGTATTAGTTTACATATTTCGATAATAAATGTATTTGGAATCTTTGCAATCTAAGTGTGTGTGTGTGTGTGTGTTTTTGTGCGTAGGCCTTTATGTCTGAGTGCGTGTGTGTGGAGTGATGGGGGCAGCATAATCTCCCTGTGGTGTCACATGTGCACAGGATGGTATATTCCACCTGGAGGTGACCGGAACCCGTCTGGTCAGGCCACTTGATACATACACTTTTTCACAACACTGGCAATACTCAAGCCTCATATTCCTCAGTCCAGTTTCCCTATCTCCCAACCCAGCCCACTATGAGTGCAAGAACAGGAACTTTAAAGTTGATGTCTTACTGTTCATCAGTTCAATAAATCCAAGTTAGGCAGACCAATCAGAGGACTGGCCAAGTCATGAGATGAAAGTCCAGTGGACTTCCTGGAAAGTGGAAGCTTCTTCCATTGATTAAGAAAATGATTTGCTCCAAGTTAAAGCTCAAAGACTCTCCAATTCTGGACCTTGACTGCCAATGTTAGCATGGGATATAATCTGACTGAACATCTGATTCACTCCCTGGCTCCAGTCCAGCCAAGCCAAAACCTGTGGGAGAGTAGATCAAGATATGCAAGGTTAACGGCCAACAAATTGGTGGAGCTGGTAGAGCAGCTGTCCTGAATCTCCAGGGACCCGGGCTCAATCCTGACCTCTGATGCTGTCAGTGTGGAGTCTGCATGTTCTCCCTTTGGGCTTGTGGGTTTCCTCTGAATGCTCTGGTGTCTTCTTACATTCCAAAGGCATACAAGCTGGTAAGTTGGTTGACCGCTGATAGCAGGTGAGTAGTAGAATCTTGGAGGAGAAAGAAGATTCGTATAGGGTTAAACACAAGAAAGTCTGCACTTGCTGGAAATCCAAAGAAACACGCACAGAATGCTGGAGGAACTCAGCAGGTCAGGCAGCATCTA
The DNA here is from genome assembly GCF_963921235.1 of Mobula hypostoma. Taxonomy (NCBI): domain Eukaryota; kingdom Metazoa; phylum Chordata; class Chondrichthyes; order Myliobatiformes; family Myliobatidae; genus Mobula; species Mobula hypostoma. The sequence goes on along the minus strand of NC_086104.1, from coordinate 148,500,362 downwards.
TGGAAATGAATAAAGAGTTGCTTCCTCAGGACGAGACCCTTCTTCAGGACTGGAAAGGAAGGAGGAAGACCCCAGAATAAGAAGTTGGTGGTGGGGGGGAAGCTATCTAGAATGCAATAGGTGAAACCAGGTGGGCGGGAAAAGTAAAGGGCTGGGGAGGAATAAATCCGATAGAAGAGGAGTGTGGACCATAGGGGACAGGGAAGGAATAGGGGACCCAGGGGGAAGTGATAGGCAGGAAGGAGAAATTGATATTCATGCCATCAGGTTGGAGGCTACCCAGATGGAACATAAGGTGTTGCTCCTCTAGCTTGAGGGTGGGCTCATTGTGGCACAAGAGGAGGCCATGGACCAACATGTCAGAATGGGAATGGGAATGGGAGGAGGAGAAGATGGCGGCGCGATGCAGTGCGCGCGGCCGCTCCGGTGAATGATATCTGTAATCTGTCAAGTAGGGTACTGTGCACAGTTCTGATTTGATGGAGACAGACGTGAGAGCACGGAGGAACATCTGGAAAAACTTCTGAAATGCCTGCTTTGTTGCTGCTGCTACTGTATGGTCTGGAATCTCTGGAGGAGAAGGCCCCGAATCCTTGGCTTTGCTTGTTTTGGAGGCTGGAGCGAGGTCGAAGGCACTTAGCAGAGGATGGCACTCGGGAGGGTGTATCGGAGGGGCTGGTTGGAGGCTCGGTTTTTCGATGGACGGACACAGTGTCAGCTGTTGTCGGGTGCTTCCAAGGCATCAGCAGTTGTCAGTGCCCGGAGGTTTACGGCAGGGAGTTTCTCCCTTTTGCTGCTTGCTATTGGGGACTGAGGCGTCGATCGGGACTTTGAGACTTTTTTTTTACGGTGCCCATGGTCTGTTATTCATCAAATTATGGTATTGCTTTGCACTGCTGTAACTATATGTTGTAATTATGTGGTTCTGTCAATGTTAGTCTTTGGCTTGTCCTGTTTTTCTGTGATATCACTCTGGAGGAACATTGTATCATTTCTTAATGCATGCATGCATTTCTAAATGACAATAAAAGAGGACTGAGAGTTCTCATAATCTAATCTTCTAATCTAATCAGAATTAAAATGTTTGGCCACTGGGAAGATCCGTTTTTGGCAGATGGAGAGGACGTGTTCGACAAAGTGGTCTCCCAATACACAACAGGACTCACTGATGGAGAGGAGGCTGCATTGGGAGCACCGGACACAGTGGATGACCCTAGCAGATTCACAGGTGAAATGTTGCCTCACCTGGAAGGACTGTTTGGGGCACCGAGTGAAGGTGACAGAGAAGCTGAATAGGCGGGTGTCTCACTTTGGCTTCATGCAGGGATAAGTGATGTGAGGGTGATTAGTGGGGGGGTGGTGGGGAATGAATGGACAAGGGAATCATGGAGGGAGTGATCCCTGGATCCCTGCAGAAAGTGGAGAGGGGAGTGAGGTAAAGATGTGATTGGTGGCAGGATCCCTTTGAAGATGGTGGAAGCTGCAGAGAGTGATGTGTCGGATGTGGAGGCTCATGGGCTGGTCAAGGCCAGGAGGGGTAGAGTAATTAAGTGCTTAATGGTTGGCATGGACTTGGTGGGATGAAGGGCCTGTTTCTGGGCTAGTCCATTCCAGGAGTACTGAATGCTCCGAAGGTATTTGCTGGCATGATTGTGGATGGGGAAAGCTGGAACTGTCCATAAGACCATAAGACAGGAGCAGAATTCGGCCATTCGGCCCATTGAGTCTGCTCCACCATTCCATCATGGCTGACTTATTATCCCTCTCAACCCCATTCTCCTGCCTTCTCCCCATAACCTTTGACACCCGACTAATCAAGCACTTATCAATCTCTGTTTTAAGTATACCCAATGACTGAGTCTCAGCAGTCGTCTGTGGCAATGAATGTCCTGTGACGGAGGCCTGTCTGTGTTTGTGAGTGGGTGGGTGGGTTGGTGGCAAAAGGGCCTGTTTTGTCGTTTTTGCTGCTTGTGTTGTTCTGCTGAACATCGTGGGCATGCAATGTTGGCGCTGGAACCTGTGGCAACACTTGCGGGCTGCCTCCAGCGCATCCTTAGCTGTACGCAAACAACACGTTTCATTATAAAAGCAAGGACGCAAGGTTGAGGCTTTATAAAGCACTGGTGAGGCCTTGGAGTACTGTGAACCGTTTTCACCCCCTTAACTAAGAAAGGATGTGCTGGCGTTGGAAAGTGTTCAAAGGAGGTTCACAAAATTGATTCCAGGATTGAAAGGCCTATCACATGAAGAGCATTTGATGGCTCTGGGCCTGTACTCACTGGAATTCAGTAGAATGAGGGGGCGACGTAATTGAGACCTATCGAGTGTTGAAAGGCCTTGATAGAGTGGATGTGGAGAGGATGTTTCCTCTGGTGGGAGAGTCTCAGACCAGAGGACGCAGCCTCAGAATAGAGGCGTCCTTTTAGAACAGAGATGAGGAGGAATTTCTTTAGCCGAACAGTGGTGAACCTGTGGAATACATTGTCACAGGCGGCTGTGGAGGGCAGGTCTTTACGTATATTTAAGGTAGAGGTTGATAGATTTTTGATTGGTCAGGGCACAAAGGGATACAGGGAGAAAGTGGATCAGCCAGGATGGAATGGTGGAGCAGACCTGATGGGCCAAACGGCCTAATTCTGCTGCTATATCGTATGGTCCTATGAACTTCTTTCTGTTTTGAAGTGCTTGTGATAAATGAATCTGATTGTATGGAAATGTGACCGTCCCTTGTTACTTTATGGTTGTGTAAGTCTTCAGTGTGAATGAGCTCTACTGAGTTGCTCATAGCTGAGGGGTTCAAAGGGGTTGTGATCGGGTGTGCTCACAGGAGTTGTTCCCAGTCAGGATCCTGGCCGGCGCTCCTCTCCCTCGTCCACAGACCATCACACTGATCCCAGCACCAACAATTGAGCTCCATATTTCATTGATGTTAATTTACCTGGGCAGCACCCTGGCCAAATTTTCCTTGTATAGAATCAACACCTGTTTTCCCAGCACTAATTCAAAATCCCACTTTCCATGCCCAAGTTCCAAGTCCCAGCATTCTCACATGGATCCCTGACTCCGTTTTCAAATGTAGATACTCAATCCCATTTTCCCAGCCTAGGTGACAGCTCCCACTGCTCCTGGTGATCCCACATTTCCTATGCTGGTTTCAGACTCTATTTCCCCTGTACTGATTCTTAATTCATGTTTCCTGTTCCAGCACATCTTCCCCATTCAAACTCCTAGTCCCATTTGTGCTCCAATTGCACTTGTTGGATTTGAGTGTAAAATTGTTATTTTTCTCATAGTTTAACCTTTACTATTACCTCTTCTCACCTGCCTCTCACCTCCCCTCCTCCTTCCCGTTCTCCAGTGGCCTACGCTTCTCTCTTATTAGATTCCTTCCTCTCCAGCCCCTTACCTTTCCCACCCACTTGGCTTCACCCATCACCTTCTAGCTAGCCTCCTTCCCCTACTCCCCTCCTTTTCACTCTGTCATCTTCCTTTCCAGGCATGAAGAAGGGTCTCGGCCCGAAACGTCGACCGCTTGTTCATTTCCATAGATGCTGCCTGACCTGCTGAGTTTCTCCTCCATTTTGTGTGTGTTGCTCTGGATTTCCAGCATCTGCAGACTTTGTCCTGTTTCCTCGCACTATGGTTGCTTGTATTTTTTTATGTAATCCCCAATATACATGTAATTGTTCAGTGAAATTTTCAGTAACTGTACTATAGTTGATTCTGTATTTTTCGAGAAGTTGCTCTGCAATAGGTGTCACGGCACTGAGTCTGGCTATTTTGTAGATTATTGCTATCATTGGAATGTCTTGTTGTTGGGTCTAGTCTGAGCCTAGTTTTAGTACAGGATGACCACAGCTTCTTTATTCTTTGTCTTTTTTCTTTGCCTTTATAGCATCTAATAAATGGCCGTGGGCAAAAAGTTTTATGCCTCTTTTTTGACTTCCGAAGAATCTTTGGTTTGCAAAATCATCAGGATCCAACACACTTTTGGGTATCTTTTGCCATCTGCTGTCCTGACAATTTCGCCACTGCTAACTTCACCATTCAACTGCATTAGAGCCGAATTACAGTACCAGCAGCCCAGGTTCAATTCCCGCTGCTGCCTGTAAGGAGTTTGTACTTTCTCCCCATAACCGCTATGGTTTTTCTCCCATGGTGCAAAGATGTACTGGTTGGTAGGCTTATTGGGCAATGTAAATTGTCCCATGACTCGGCTAAGGTCAAATCAAAGGATTGCTGAATGGCGTGGTACCACAGCGGTTAGCACAGGGTTTTACAGTACCAGTGACTCTGATTCATATCCCGCCGTTGTACATTCTTCCCGTAACTGGCTGCTCCGGTTCCCTCCAAAGACGTACTGGTTGTTAGGTTCATTGATCGTTGTAAGTTGTCCCATGATCCGGCTAGGGCTAAACTGGGATTGCTGGATGGTGCGGTTCAAAGGGCCGGAGGGCCTATTCCACGCTGTACCTCAATAAATAAATTAAACATATTCTGTAATAGCTCTGTGCGACGTTATCTTTGTGGCACTGAATACAACAATGACCAGGCAAAGATAAAATCACTCTTGTACAACCCCAGAAGTCTAGACTAAGCCAAACAGAATGGAAGATCCTCTTTAACCAATAAAATGAATGTGTCCTAGTATGGCACAGCATGGAACCAGGCCCTTCGGCCCTACTCATCTATGCTGACCCTCTTGTCCGTATTTGGCTCATATCCCTTGAAACTTTTCCTCTCTATACCTGTCCGGGTGGCTTTTAAATGTTGTTATTGTACCTGCTCAACCACTTCCTCTGGCAGCTCCTTCCAGATATGTGTCACCCTCTGTATGAAGGAAATACCCCTCAGGTCTGTTTTAAATCTTTCTCCTCGCATCTTAAATCTATGCCCTCTAGATAATGATTCTCTGAGAAACAGACTGTGTGCATTCACCCTATCTATGCCCCTCTTGACTTGATACACCTCTCTAAGGTCACCACTCAGTCTTCTACCTTCCACGTGCTTGCCTGTCCAAACTCTCGCTATACCGCAGGTCCATGAGGCCTGGCAGCACTCTCGTATATCTCCTTTGCACCCGTTCCAGCTTAATGGCGTCTTTCCTGTGAACGTGGCAACCGAAACTGTACACAGTCGACAATAACGCCTTCCTGGATTGAAACCGCGTCGTGATGGAGAATTGTCCGTCTCACCCTGTGGATGAGCTGTATCAAGAGGGCTGACGAGAGCCACAAGGAGAGTTGTATCCACACCAGTCCCAGAGTGTTTGATACCAACTAAAATAGAAGGCATTCAGATTCCAATACTTTTTATTCAAAACTTTTCTTTTTCCAGATAATTTAACTTTTTACAAACATAAAAACGTTTGCATTTCTGGTTTTAAAAATCGATATTGGCTACACATGGGCAACAGGACAGGCATCAAAATGACAAAAAAATAGCCAGTTTTTCTATGAAAATTGCATAAAGAAATATTTTTCTTTTCTCTCTCAACACATTTTCATTGTCTCCTCACAACCTTTGCTGCCTCCTTTTCCTGAAGGTACTGACTCTTTCTGGGGTCGGCGGAGGAGGGTGTAGTTTTCCAGGGACTGCTCCCTGTTCTCCAGCACCTCACCCATCACCAGTCTTCAGGTGTAAGCCTGGGCACTGTGTAATGATGGTCCCCTCTCTCTCTCTCTCTGTTTCAGGGCACTGGGATGGAGGCCTGTACAATTCTCACCCAGCCTGGAGTCAGAGTGAGTGGGATGGCGAGCAGTAGCCCCTCTTCTCCAGAGGCGACACCTCAGGTGTTGAACCAGAGACCTATCCATCCCACAATGCTTAATAAGCAGGTATTTCAGTCTGCCAAGCAGATCCCTGCTCGCTGAACTGAACCGCAAAGCCAGCAGACAAAAATATACTGAATCACCTTACGAAATATTAAGGGATACAAGCGTTTATGTTCCAGAATTACATGGATCGCACATGCAAAATAAAAACAAAAGGTGCAACAAAATTATTACAAAAAAAAAATCTCTTCTGAGGAATAAATTTTCCCTTTGCATCGTACTGCATTACAAAATTTCAACACAGTGGTTATATAAATATTTCATTACAGATTTCCCATCCCTCCCCAGCAAAAAAAAAACACATGTCAGACTGTATTCATAACCACATACAAAACATCAAAGTTATTAGTTCTGAAGGACGGGTGCGCCATTATCCCCCTTCTAACACCCCAACAGCCAGTCAACATCTGTTGAAGAGAGCTACAATGCTGGGTACCACTAAGAATGTAAAGAACAGTGGGGGGAAGACAAAGATAAACAGGCAATGAGCAGGGCTTTGGGGAAACTATGGTCTAGAATTCTGAGAACAAACACTGTGGCTAAAGAGTAGCAGAGCCAAATGTCCTGTGAAGGAATGAGGCCTGGTTTTAAAAGGGCAAGGGGACAACTAGACTCGGAGCTTAGAAAGAAGCAGAGCTGAAATGAGAAGAAGATCTGTCTTGGCGGATATTATAGAAAGAAATGCTTCGTGTTGGAGCATCATTCATTCCTGATCTATCAAAATATCATTCCCAATACATGGTTTCTCTCCTTTCCTCGCTGTCTCACCTGCTGTGAATTTCCAGCAAGCTCATTTTGATTTCGGAAGACTAGCCTTGACCATCTTTTATCCTCTGTCTCCTGGGCGCAAAGGGGTGGCGGTAATCTGGGCTCGAGTTTGAATGTACAAACGTAAGAACACCGCTCTCCATATAGGGAAAGAACTATGGCAGATCTGAAGTACAAGGGACTATTTCTACCACTTTTTTTTTCTTTTTCAGCTAACAATTATACAGTCAGTTACAGGCTCGGCTCCATTTCATTTTGATTGACTCAGCCCATAATAGGAAGGATGTTGAGGCTATGGAGAGAGTTCAGAAGAGGTTTAGGGGGCATGTACTATAAAAAGAGTTCGGACAAATTAGAGTTGTTTTCTCTGGAGCAGCAGAGTCTGATAGAGATGAGGAGGAATTTCTTTAGCCAGAAAGTGGTGAATCTGTTGAATTCTTTGCCACCGGCAGCTGTGGAGGCCAAGTCATTGGATATATTTAAGGCAGAGGTTGATAGCTCTTGATTAGTCAGGGCATAAAGGGATATGGGGAAAGACAGGAGACTGGGGCTGGGAAAAAATGGATCAGCCTTGATGAAACTGATGAGCAGTCTCGATGGGCCGAATGGCCTAATTCTGCTCCTATATCTTATGGTCTAAGTTTGTAAATTTCTGAGAAGCTTGCATATGGTCAAAATGGCTAATACCAAAGGGCATGCTTTTAAGATGAAAGAAAGAACATTCACAGATGTGTGGGGCAAATTTTTTAAACACAGAGCACTGGGTGCTTGGAACATGCTGTCAGGGGTGGTGGTGGAAGCAGGTACAATAGAGGCATTTAAGAAGCTTTTAGATAGGCACATGAATATGCAGAGAATGGAGGGATATGGACCATGTGCGAACAGAAGGGATTAGGCAGCATTAGCTTAATTAATTTGGCACAACATTGTACTGATGTCCGGCCTGTTCTGTGTTCTATATACAGAGTGACAGAACCCACTTTGTTTCACCTGTTGGTAGCCAATTGTCATGTGGAAGAGATTGGGCTTTCAAATTGGAAGATACGTCCTTTGTCTCAACTCACAGGTCTTGGAATGACACTGCAGTGAGGAATTTCAGATGAATACAATTATTCTATTAGCTGATTTAATGGGTACAAACCTTTCCCAATGTTCATCTCAAGCCCCTGTCTCTCTCGCCTCCACAGTTAGTGAAGTGCTATGTTTTGGAGGGAGGGGATCAGTGTGTCAGTTTATCTGCATGCACTAAGGATCTACCAAAGAGACTTTATGGACCAATGGTGACTCTTGGCAAGGAGTTATTTTTGCATGTTCTGAAGGAGGTTTTGAACAGAACAACCACCCAGAAAAATACTTCCAGTATCTAATACACAACTGAAGCTCTCTCTGGCATGCACAATATCACATCTCCTACAACTTTCAGCCTCATGATGATTGCAGAAATGTTCTGAGCTTACATTTGCCCTATAATTGTCATAGGCCTCTTGCTTGGAGCCAAGGAAGTAATTTCAGATAACCTGTAATGACGTTAATGTTTGTAGATGGAAAGGGGTTTTGGGAATGGGAGGAAACTCTTTGACCTCTACCCCATGACAGGACCAAATACTTCCAGGTCAAAAATGGCATTTCCTAGCTAATGGATTATCCTGACAACTACCATCAAGCAGGAGGTACAGAAGCCTTAAGTCCCACACAACCAGGTTCAACGACAGCTACTTCCCTTCAACCATTTGGTTTTTGAACTAACCTCCACAACTCTAATCACAACAGTATGGCGGTATTGTTGTACCTTTCTGCGCCTTGTGGCGCATCGGCCGGCAACCTTGTCGTTCCGTTAGCACTTTTTGTTTTTTTTATGAGGCCGAGTTGCTAGCTCGACACTCAACCCAGCACAGATGGAAAGCATGCAACTGGATTCAAACACCGGACCATCTGTCTTGAAGTCCAGTGAGGATGTCACGATACCACCAATCAGCATAGTAACGTGATATTATGGCCACTTTTATCATTTGCACTAATATGAAGATTTTTCTTGTTCTATTTTTGTTTTTGCTTGTAAAATGTGTGTATGGCATGTTTAATTCCCTTTTAATTGTAAATGCTACTTATCTGATGCTATGTACCTATGAGTAAGATTTTCATTGCACCTGTACAGATAAGTACTTGTGCATTTGACAATGACCTCTGCTTTGACAATTCATCCAATTAATTCAACTCAAATCCAGTTCATGATTAACCTTCAGCTCTACACACTTTACCTCGTCCCTATAGGGGGTGGACAACCTTCATCTCATCCAAGCTAGAAGTTTGGACCCATCCCGACAGTTTCATTCTACTTTGTACGCTCGATAGGTGGCCACCAACCTGCCTGTTAGGTCTGAAACAATTTTTACAATGCTACTGCATTTTTCAGATGAAAGACATAGACTGAAATCTCGAGATTCAGTAAATAATTCCTCCTCTCCTCCACCCCTTTTTAACCCACCTGGAATATGAAGTGTTATGCGGGGGCAGTCAAACAAACTCAGAGCTCGGAAAAGTGGGTGACAGTGTATCAACCTAGACAGAGTGCCTCAGTAAATGGGGCAAACCCTAAAGTTGTGGGGGTCCTGCATACACACAACTGCTCTCCTCTGCGCACCCCACTCCCCGCATACACACACACACACACACACACACACACACACACGCACACACACAGACACACGCTGGTACATGCACACACAGACAAAACACAGACAACACACATACAGCACAGATACACATGCATACCTTACAAAATACACATGTGCCAAATACTCAACCCGTACCACGCACAAATTACATTCACCACACGCACGTGCCTTGCGCCGCACGCCACACACAAGCACGCCCACACATATGCGCTGCCCTCATTCAAGGATCTCGCATGCAAAATACACAAATTTACGCCTCACAGCCGCACAACTTACACGTCATACACACACTCAGGAGCATTGTACAGAGGAACCACAAACAGGGAGCCAGCTTTTGGCCCCGCCACACAGACCGGAGAAATGGTAGACATGTTGTTTATTTGGGGAATATCTTGGACAGGGTGCATGTGTCTAGGTTGAATCGATTTTCCTTCCCTAGCCCAGGAGAACTGAGTCCAAAAACATAACCACATCACAATCCTAACCAAGTTTAGCTGACCTGTAACTGAGATAACAATGCCCTGTGGTCAGTATGGTTGAACGTCACAAGGGCAGATGCTGAAAAGCATATAAACCTCAGGACAGCCCTGCACCATTTTAAAATTCAATAACCACAGCCTAGACAATCTGACAATAAAGGATGCTGCTCCTTTAAGGTACTGCAAATTTTCTTAAACCTTTAACTTCTAATGTTACCACTCACAACAAGCCATCTATTGACACTTTATTCAGCTGCATTTAAAAAAAAATCTTTTACTTCAGTATCTAGTTCGTAAGCCAGCTCTCTTATCCAAAGGGTTAAGCTGATAAAATTGCCACATTAACCATTATACAAAATAGAAAATTGCAATTTTTTAAAGATTTCTCACCCCCCTCCCCCGCCCACCCACCCCCACCCATCAACCTTGTTCTGTCTCTCCCGCCACCACCTTTTGCCCTCTCTTCCATGGGTACGAGGTTTCTTAAGTATGGATGAAGCCGAGTTTTCTACAATGCTGCAGGGAATTTGTTCAGTCCAGGCAACAAAGTACGTTAGCTGTGCTCCCGCTTCTGAGGGAAGGCTGCTAATATTTTTGACAGCTGTTGATTCTGGTGATGCTGTTTTCGTGGAGGGTGAACTTTGCTCCTTGGAATGCGAAATAGTGACAGGAGAGAACAGTCTCACATTGGAGGAACTACGAGTCCAGTCATGGCTGCAAAGACAAGAGGGGAAAATAGAAACAAAGGTAAACATGTGTTGATCCATCATTTTCATATAGATATCAAATAAAGAGACAACAAGGCTACATCAGAGTTGGGCCATCTTGATACATATTGAGATATTTCCAATATAAGCTTGTTGATGCCTTTTGTGCTTTCAGTGTCTCAGATTCTCTGTGAGCAAGGTATCCCTCTTTCTCTTCATCTCTGCTGTTGGCACTAACTCTTATGCGCCAGTTCCCCATTGCCCTGGGTTAGCTGATATTTCAAGAATTTCTCCTCTTCCACCTTGAACACTTCGAATAACCTGATCTCTACAAGTCGCTGGGGTAGGAAACTCCAGGGATTCACCGCAATCTCACCAGTTCTACCCTGAATTTTTCCAATGATCTGGCCTTCACAATTCACTGGGGTAGGAAACTCCTGAGATTCACCACAATCTCACCAGTTCTACCCTGAATTCTTCCAATGATCTGGCCTTCACAATTCACTGGGGTAGAAAACTCCTGAGATTCACCACCATTTGCAAAAAGAAATTTCTATGCACCTCCATCTTAAATGACGAGCCCCTTACCGTATAACTATATCCCCTCATTCAAGACCGTTCCAATATTGAAAACATCTCTACAATTATCATGTGAAGATACTCTGGATCTTATATGCCTCAGTAAGATCACATCTCATTTTCTCAACTCTAAAGAATCTAGATCCAACTTATTTAGCCTGTCTTGATTGGATGATTTTCCGAATCCGGGAATTAGCCTGGTGAAAGGGCACTGGATGAGTCCATATGAAGAGTCGCAACCCAAAGTTTTGATCAGCCATTTCCCTCCACAGACCTGCCAAATTAACTTAATTTTATTTATTTATTTAGAGATAAAGCATGGAGTGGGCCCCTCCAGCCCTTTAAGCCGCACCACCCCAGCAAACCCTGACAACCCCGATTTCAACCCCAACCTAATCACAGGACAGTGACCAATTAACCTACCCAGTACGCCTTTGGATTGTGGGAGGAAACCAGAGCACTCAGGGGAAAGCCACACATTCCACGGGGAAGACGTACAGAGGAGTATTTAAAGTGCAAGTGGTTAAATTTTTGGAACATCAGCGAACCCAGGGCAACGGGGAACTGGCACAGAAGAGAAGATGCCTGGGGTAGGTCAACCAAATGACAGGGCAGCTTTGATGGGCCGGGTGGCATACTCCTGCTTCTACTGTCCTGCATTCTTTCAGACAGTCAGGGCAAATCCATAACTGGAACACTTAACATTCTCTTGCCCATATTCTGGTTATTACACTCAAAATGTAACCGGCTAACCCAACACAGTGCAGGAAACGAAGCCTAGACCCTGGCGAGCACAGGTCAGTGCACGTCCACAATGAGTCCGGCTTGTCCATGGATGCTCCCATATTGTTATGGTATTTGTTTGAAGCTGTTCCTTCTGTCATTCTTGGTTGCTGGGGTGGGATGGGTCAAGTTGCATGGAAGGTTTGCTAACTTTGGCTCTAGTTCGCACTTTGCTAAGGTCCAGCATTACTAAAAGGATATCAGGAAACTTGGAGCATAGAACTGACACTTCATCTCTGCACTGACCATGATGCCAATCTAACTAATCCCATTTTCCTGCACATGGTCCACATCCTTCAGTTCCCAGCCTGTTTATCTACTTGTCTAAATGCCTCTTAAGTAGTGCTATCATATCTGTTGTTACCACCTGCCCTGGCAGTGTGTTCCAGGCACCAACCACTGCAGTAAAGAAATAGCCATGCACACCTTCTTTAAACTTCCCCCTTCTTACCCTAAATCTATGCCCTCCAGTATTTGATCTTTAAAGTTCAAAGTTCAAATGAAATTTATAAGTACGGATATGTCACCACCTTGAGACTCATTTTTTTGCAGGCCATCACAGAAGAATGGAGAAATACAATAGAATCAATGAAAAACTACACACAAGCAAAGACTGACAAGCAACCAATGTGCAAAAGAAGACAAACTGTACAAATAAAAAAAACTTTCCACCCTGGGAAAAAGATATTGATTATCAAAGTGTATCTATGCCTCTCATAATTCTATATACTCCTATCAAGCGCTGATGCTCCAGAGAAGATGGTTCAAGTTTGCCCACTCTTCTTGCAGCTAAGACTCTCTACCCAGGCAACATTCTGGAGAACAACTTCAGACCCTTCTCCAAATATTTTCTATGGCACGGTGACCAGAATTGTACATAATGCCCCAAATGTAGACTATATAAAATTTTTTACAGCTGCAACATGACTTGACTATGTTTATACTCACGTGTCCAGACTGTAGAAAAGAAGAATACCATTTACCTTCTCCACCACACTAACTACTTGTGTTGCCACTTTCAGGAAACCACGGACTTGCTCTCCAAGCTCTCTCTGTACATCAGTGCTCCATTTAATGTATACTTTCTTTTGCATTTGACGATTGTCTGCGTTAAACTCCATCTTTATTTCTCTACCCAAATTCCAATTGGTCTATATCTTTCTGTATCCTTTTAACAATCTTCCTTATTCTACACTCTCTACCAATATTTTATGTTGTCTGAAAATCTACTAATCTGCCCACCTATATTTTTATCCAAACCATATACACTAAGAGGTCACTTTATTAGGTACAGAAGTGGAACTTGGAGTGGTCTTCCGCTTCTGTAGCCTAGCCACTTTAAAGTATCGTATGTTGTGTGTTCAGAGATGCCCTTTTGCAAACCACTTCTGTTATTTGAGTTACTGTCACCTCCCTGTCAGCTTGAACTAGTCTGGCTATTCTCTTACATAAGAACATAAGAAACAGGAGCAGGAGTCGGCCATCTGGCCTGTCAGTCCTGCTCCGCCATTCAATAAGATAATGGCTGATCTGGCAATAGACTCACCTCCACCAACCTGCCTTTCCCCCCATAACCCTTAATTCCCTTACTATGTAAACATCTATCTAACCTTGCGTTAAATATATTTACTGAGGTAGCCTCCACTGCTTCATTGGGCAGAGAATTCCACAGATTCACCACCCTCTGGGAAAAGCAGTTCCTCCTCAACTCTGTCCTAAACCTACTTCCCCAAATCTTGAGGCTATGTCACCTAGTTCTAGTTCTCTTCTGACCTCTCTCATTAACAAGGCGTTTTTGCTCATAGAACTGCCGCTCACTGGATTTTTTTCCCCTTTTATTGGTACCATTCTCTGTGAACTCTAGAGACTGCTGTGCATGAAAATCCCAGGAGATCAGTAGTTTCTGAGATAGTCAAACCGCCCCATCTGGCACCAATGATCATTCTACTATCAAAGTCACTTAGAACCCCACATAATATTTGATCTGACCGTCTTGATCACATCTGCATGCTTTTATGCATTGAGTTGCTGCCACATGATTGGCTGATTAGATACTTGCATTAACGAGCAGGTGTACGGGTGTATCTAATAAAGTGGGCACTGGGAATATATTACAAGCAGCAGAGGTCCAAGCACCAATCCCTGCTGAATGTCACTGGTCATAGACCTTTGGCCAAAACAAATCCTTCCATCACTACCCTCTGTCTTCTCTACCCCATCCAATCTATCAATGTTGCCAACTCACCATGGATCCCATGTGATTTTATCTTCCAGACCAGCCTACTATGAAGGATACAGAACCTTGTCAAATGCTTTACCAAACTCCACATAGACAAAATCCACTGCCCAATGCTCATCAATAATCTTTATCACCTCCTCAATCAAATTGTGAGGCACAACTTCCTTTACGCAAAGCCATGCTGTTTCTGACTAAGTCCATACATCATAAGTTATGCTGAACATTAGTGAAATGTTGGTTTGGGCAAAAGACTAGGATCCTACTTTCTCAACTTGCAACTTTCCTGTACATTTAACCTCACCTGTCTCTACTGTGTATGACCTTTAGAAGTACAGTCTCTTGATCAGGGGTTCCCAATCTTTTTTTAATGTCCTGTGTTAAAGCGATTTTTGGGTTGAGCACATCTAGCAAATAACCTCATCTACCAAGCTTCAAATCTGAATATAGATTGTAGATTTAATTTAAAATGCAGCTCTGAACAATGGGTTCCTAAAAGCCTTGAATCACAGACCAGACAATGCTGATTGAAATTCATTTAGAGGACTGTGGCGTGGTTGCAAATCAGGAGGTATGAAGTTTGTGTGTAGTTTTAAAGAAAGCACTGTGGATGCATTGTAAATATGGAATTGTCCTTTGATATTTAGCAGATAAAATATCAGGCAGTATGGGGCAGTCAGACCTTTTCCCAATCAAAAGGGTCTCCATATGAAGCCTGCTGTATCTTGTTTTCTTGAATAAAGAGGCTGCTTCATACCTACCAGCACCATTCTCTGGTGAGTTCATTCCTCATTCACACAACAACTCCACAGACCCCTGCCATGAACCAAGAGGTGCGTGGACCCCAGATTGGGAACCCCTGCTCTAGATTGTCTGCTTTGCCTTGCTCTTCCCACCGAAATGTATCACTTTACAATGCTCACTGTTAAATTTCATCTGCTTTGTCCACCAGTACCCTCAAGGCCCTTCATACACTGCTTACCAAATAGTTTCCTCTGGTCCCCAAATTGCTCCCTTTCAAGGCATTAACCTTAGCTTAACCTCTCCTGTTTTCTACATACTGTCAGTCTCTTGCCTTTTCAAACATGCATTGGATTCTTCAGAGGTAATTATTACCCTCCGGGTGGTTGCTTTGTCCTGAGGTCTTTTGAAGCTCAATGGTAAAATGAGCATTTGAATCCTTTGCTGGCATTTATAAGGACCAGTTTTGTAAATTTGGATCATAATTCAGCAGAAATTTTTATCATAAAGAAAGAGGATTGTAAGAGATCAAGCAAACAATAAAAGGCTGGTGGAATATGGCAGATCTAATTTGATACAGAAATGTGAAAAACTGGGGCAATAAAATTAGATCCATGCTCTTTGGAGTCTAAAGGAATGAGGGGTGATCTTAGAACATAGAACACAGAACAGTACAGTACAGGAACAGCATGTTTGGCCCACAATATTGTGCTGAACCAGCTAAAAGGCAAATCAAAAACACCCAAACACTAATCCCTCCTACCTACACCATGTCCATATCCCTCCATCTTCCTCACTTCCATGTGCCTATCCAAACGTCTTTTAAAAGCCTCTATTGTATTTGCCTCCCCCACTATACCAGGCAGTGCATTCTAGGCATCCACCACTCTCTGAATAAAAAACTTACCCCTCACATCCCCTTTGAACCTACCCCCTCTCACCTTCAATGCATGCCCTCTGGTATTAGACATTTCAACCCTGGGAAAAACGATACTCCCTGTCTACTCTACCTGTGGCTCTCATAATCTTATAAACATCTATCAGATCTCCCCTCAGCCTTCGCTGCTCCAGAGAAAACAACGCAAGTTTATCCAGCTCCTCATGATAGCACATGCCCTCTAAAGCAGGCAGCATCCTGATAAACCTCTTCAGCATCCTCTCCAAAGCCTCAACATATTTCCTGTAGTGGGATGACCAGAACTGTATGCAACACTCCAGATGTGGCCTAACCAGAGTTTTATAAAGTTACATCATCTGATGTAACGTCAAGAGAGTACATGAAGGTGCACATGTGCAACATGCTGCCAGGGGTGGTAGTAGAGGCCGATATATTAGGAGCATTTAAGGGACTCTTAGATTGATACATGGAGGAAAGAGAAATAGTGGGCTATGTGGGAGGGACAGGTTCACTTGATCGGTTAAGAGGTCAGCAAAGCACCGTGGGATGAAGGGCCTGCAATATGCTATACTATTCTGTGTTCTTTGAAAGACAAGATATCTGGATGTTCAAAGATGTAAAGTACTTTTATTATCTCGGTATGCAACCCTGAGATTTGTCTTCCCACAGACAGCCATGTTACAACCAATGGAACCCATTCAAGGGTGGTCTTTGAGGTACATGTGAACTTCTTTTTGCAATCTTTGGGGTTCTTTGCCCAGTCTAGCAGGGGTTCCTAACCTGGGTTCCATGGACCCCTTGCTTAATAGTATAAAAAAGGTTGGGAACTCCTGATCCAGAGAGGTGGGGAGGCTGGAACATTGGGAAAACTTAAAGAAGACCCAAGTACATTTTTGAAAGATTGTGGTGCTAAGGGCAATGGGAAACTGATACATTAGAAGAATCGAGGCCTGTGGTAGATTAGCCACAATCATATAGAATGGTGGGACAGTCCTGAGTGAATTGCTTCTGTTACCTAAATATCTTACGCTCAGCATATCGAAAGGATAGAATTCTAAAGAGGATGGACTTGGGGACATGAAGATACGAGGAACTTTGAAGGTGGGGAGTTAGTAAAATAAATAATTTATAATCACAGGTCTTGCAGAACGAAGTCCAGCAGTGCTACTGGAAGTTGGATGTATCTACATCTGGTTTCCAGCATTGAATGGGCCACCAACTTCCACTAAAAAGATAAATGTTCACTTGTCAATTTCATTTTAAGCAATGCTGGTTTTAATTAACTTAAACCTGTGATTGTGCTTTTAGGCAAATGCACTACTGGAAACAGTAAAAGAACTTCTGGCAGCATGAAAGCTTTGGACAACAGAGTAATCAGAATCAGGTTTAGTATCACTGGCATATGTGATGAAATTTGTTACATTTGCGACAGCAGTACATAATAATTGAGAAAAAATTGTGAATTACAGTAAGTTTATGTATATTAAATAGTAGTGCAAAAATAGAAATAAAAAGTAGTGAGGTAGTGTTCATGGGTTCAATGTCCATTCAGAAATCGGATGGCAAAGAAGAATCTAATGCGGATTGTCAGAGTATCATTTTGTCTTACAAGACTTGATGTCTTTTCATAGATGCTACCTGGCCTGCTGAGTTCCTCCAGCATTTTGTATGTGTCTCATATGTCTGGCTGCATTGTCTCCCATCCACTCATACCTGACCTCACCAAGATGGAGTCATGGATGTCTAGAGGAAACAGCAATGAAGAATCCTTCTACATCTGAGTGTGACTGAATTCCTGAGACTCCACTCGGGACTTGCAAGACTAACAATAGTGAAAACCAAGAGGAAGCAATGGAGATAATGAAGGAAGATGATGGAGGACCTTCATCGCTGCCCTAAATGTCAGTGGTATAACGGGCAGTAATACATTAGCCTATACTTTTGGCCTGTGGGAGGAAACCAGGGTAGATTTGTTTAGAAATACAGCACTCTACATGTCCAAAGGAAAAAAATCAAGTGAAGTGGGTCATCGGGGAGCTTGGAACCAAAACTCCAAGGCCAAAATTTGTATGAGAAGCATGTGGTTTTGGGCTGAAGCATTTTCTTGTCCAAGTGCTAGAAATTCTGCAGATGCTGGAAATCCAGAGTAGCGCATAGAAAATGCTGGAGGAACTCAGCAGGTCAGGCAGCATCTACGGAGGGGAATAAACAGCCAACAATTCCGGTCGAGACCCTTCATCAGGACTCATTCAGATCTCATCATCAGTCCTGATGAAGGATCTCAGCCAGAAACGTCAATGGTTTATTCCTCTCTATAGATGCTGCCTATCTTGCTGAGTTCCTCCGGCATTTTGTGTGTTGCATTTGTTATCCTCGTTCAAGCTTCACCTGATTACAATTGCACTCTGATGATTTGATTCTTGACTCTTGGTCCTGTAACATCCTATATTTCCCTTGAATCCTTTTATGTCTGGCAAATTAAATGTTTGGGTTCAGTTCATCAGTCGGTTTGATTCCCAAAAAACTGCGAACATCCAAAATGGAAACCAAATTTTCCTGGATTTCTGTGGTTCTCCTCTAAGCTGTTGAGTAAATGACGAACCTGTTGTACTGTTTGGGCTGCACATGCCAGGACCAATTACTGGCCTGTCTCGTCTTGCCTGATCTCAACAAGGCAGAGACAAGTTGGGATCCCACTGATTGGTCTTTGTATCCTTGTCCAGGAGGGTTGGGTGTGTAGGGAAAATTAGTTGGTTTCCTGCAGCATAATGTTGGACTGCTGAGATGGATCTTGGACATCACAGATTTACCAAGTGGATATATTTGTTATACCAGTCTGGCTTTAATTATCTGCTTGTGTCCTAACTCATGCCAAATATCATTTACCCACTAGGCTCACTGGCCTATTATTGCTTCTTGTCCCAGTATCTCAATATCAAAATGCACACTCTCGTTGCCTAACCTCTACTTTTCACTCCAACATGAACACATCTCACAGCTTTCCAATTCTGAAGCTGTGTACCTTCCTGATTTCCATTGCTCTGCATGGCCATGCCTTCATCTCTTTGGGCCCTAAACTCTGGCATTCCTTCACTAGGCCACTTGCCCCATCTCTAAGCACCTTTAAGGAAAAACACTGGGGGACACAGGGCTACACCTGGTCTGTAGGTGAGGGAGGAGTCTGTGGGATGATGGAAAAGTTGGAGACTAATATGGAATCAGTATAGAATCAGGAAGTGGTAATTAATAGAACCCTAGAAATACAGCATGAAACAGACCCTTCAACCCAACTTGAAGGATTTCTACAAAGTGAACCGTGGAGAGCATTGAGACGGGTTACTTCACCACCTGGTATGGATGTACCAATGCACAGGATAGTAAGAGGGCTTCAGAGGGTTGTAGATCCAGCCAGCTCTCCACAGGCACAAGCCCCCACCCTCACTGCCTTTTGAAGGATATCTTCAAAAGCCAGTGCCTCATTATAGGCCCTCACCGTGGTGACATGCCTTTACTCATTACTACCACAAGGAAGGAGGTGCAGGAGCCTGAAGATGTGCATTCAATATTGTAAGACCAGCTTCTTCCCCTCAGCCATCAGATTTCTGAATGGTTCATGAACCCATGACCTTCAAGAGGACCACAACCTTGTCCTAGGGTTTCGGGGCTTGCGTGCCTCAATGACCCAGGGAGCTATGTTGGCTGGAGTCAGGGCCTTGTACTTTGGCTCTTGGTAGGGTCACCCATGCCAAACAGGTCAAAGGGTAAGAGTGGTCCAGATTTGAGGGTTTAGCTTGAAGCTAACAACTCTGATTGGTCAAAAAATTGTTATGGAAACAGCAATGAAGAATCCTTCTACAACTGTGCGCGACGGTATGGACTGACAGTGAGGAAGGACCTTCACTGCTGCCCTAGGTGCCAGCAGTGTATCAGGCAGTAAGTAAGTAAGTAAGTAATGAACCCGTGAACACTACCTTACTACTCCTCTTTCACACTTTTTTAATATTGTAAATTTGTTAAGCCTGCTCTATACTGCTGCCACAAAACAACAAATTTCATGACCAATGTAAGTAGCAATAAATCTGATCCGGATTCTAAACTCGCTCATGCCGACCATGGTACTAACCAATCATGTCCATATTGGGCTCATATCCCTCCAAACCAAGGGTTCCCAAACTCTTTTTTTTGCCATAGACCCTTATCATTAACCAAGGGGTCGGTGCACCCCAGATTGGAAACCCCTGCTCTAAACTTATTATCATCAAGATAAACCTATTATCCCCATTCATTGTTGTACTTCATTAATTATGATGACTTTTATTGATTTTTTAATGGTTCAGTGGGCAGAAGGAGCAGTTTCCATGCAAATTTTTGAAGAGTTGATAATCAACTTTAGGTATAATCGATGGTCGTATCTTGGGATTAAAAGAAAATATTCCTCAGAGAAGAAACACAAAAATTCAGGAGGATTTGGTTTCCATGTTGGGAGCTCCCAGATTTTTGGGGAATCCCACACACTGACTGGTTTAAACCCAAAGGTTTAAGTTGCCAGAAATAAAAGCATTCAAGGAAAACATAGGATACTACAGACCGGGAACCAAGGTGACTGAAATCATCCGAAGCTTGGACGAGAGTAACACACACAACACACAACATGCTGGAGGAACGCAGCAGGTCAGGCAGCATCTATGGAGAGGAATAAACCGTTGAAGTTTTGGGCTGAGATCCTTCAGCAGGACTGACGATGAGACTGAATGAGTCCTGGTGAATAGTCTCCGCCTGAAACATCCACTCCATAGATACTGCCTGATTTGCTGAGTTCCTCCAGCATCTTATTCATGCTACTCTGGATATCCAGCATCTGCAGAATTTCCTGTGCTTGGACAAGGGAATTCTTCAGCCTAAAATCACACAACTCTCACACAGATTTTGCCTTGGAGGTTTGCTTCCAATCTTCCCGATACCAACTTCACTAATTTTTGTTTTCACCTGCACATGTGCAGTGCTATATTTCTAGACAAGACTACTCTGGTTTCCTCCCACAGGCCAAAGATGTAGGTTAACAGATTGCTGTAAATTACTCCTGGCATTTGGTTAAGCGGGAAGAAGAAGCAGTTTCCCTAGAGCATGACGTCAAGTTAAAATTTTGAAGAGGCGATAATCAACTTTAATCGATGGTTGTGCATTGGGATTAAAAGAAAATATGCCTGTTTATCATTGATTACTAAAAATAATCTAACTGTAAATGCTTATTGTATTTTTTTAGGCTGCATCAGATCCAAAGTAACCATGATTTTGTTCTCCTTTACATGCGTGTGCTGAGAATGACAATAAACAATCTTGAATCTTAAAAAGGTAAGATTCAAGTGTAAAATAAACTTTTAAATGTTCTCCATTTCACAAAGCATTTTGTGAAGAGTGATCACAGACCTGCTGCCCGTGGGAATTCTCCCTGTTGAAAGCAGGTCTAGGGCAGGTAATATGATCCCAGTCTGCCTGGCTGACACAGCTCAAGGTCCCCACTTCCCAAGGTACTTCAGGGAAACGTCAATGAACTACAGCTTTCCCGTCTCCTGTTCTACCTCCAACCAATCCCTTGCTGCTGAAATAAACTACATTTCTGGTCATTTCTGTCTTTGGAGGTTAGATGAGGCATGATTCAAAGTTTAAAAAAAAGTGATTGAACATTTATAAAATATTTTTCTGTCAATAAGCAATTAACATTCGTGTCCATAGCTAATTTTCCTCTCAGAGGATTGAAGCAAGCTGTACTCTTGCCACAACTTCAGCCCAGCAGGCTCTGCTCAGTATCAAAAGTGGTACATTTGCAATTTGACAGTGTAGTTTCAGAGAGACATACAGCACAGAAACAGGCCCTTCTGCTCATCGGGCATGTACTACTCTTTGAGTACCCATCTACAACAAACTCTCTTATCAACTCCTGGTTGGTAGTCTTCTATTTAAATGCTTGACCAGAATACTTCTTAAATGTTACAAGAGTCTTTTCACGGAGTTTGTACATTGTCCCCGTGGCAACGTGGGCTTTCTCCGGGCGCTCTGTTTCCCTCCCACATTCCAGAGGCATGCTGGTTAGGGTTAGGAAGTTGTGGGCGGGCTTTGTTGTGCTGAAAGCGTGGTGACACTTGTGGGCTGCCCCCAGCGCATCCTCGGACGCTGTTGGTTGTTGATGCACAATGACACATTTCACCGTATGTTTCAATGTCCACGTGACAAATAAAACCAAACCTCTTTTCCTTTATGCCTACCCAGTGTGTCACAGATTCAATTTCGGCTCATCACCTGACTTTATTTTAAAAAATTTTTATTTAGAGATACAACACGGCAACAAGACCTTCCAGCCCAACAAGCCACCACCGCCCAATTACACCCATGTGACCAAATAAACTACTAATCTGCCATGGTATGCCTTTGGAAGGTGGGAGGAAATTGGAGCAGCTGGAGGAGACCCACGTGGTCATGGGGAGAACATATAAACTCTTACAGATAGCGGTGGGAAATCTTCAGCAACACACACAAAATGCTGGAAGAACTCAGCAGGTCGGTGTTCAACAACATTTCTGACCTCTTCTTCTCCAGTCCTAATGAGGATTCATTTTACTAACTCCACTAAAAAAAGTAAGAGTTCCTCTAACTTCTAGAGAGTTATGAAGAACAGAGCATATCTGGTGTCTGGGTTTCACCTGGCTCTTTGCATTTGGTGGAATTTCATCTGATACGTTGCTCCAGGGTAAGACAGTATCACTAGCAAGTTAAACACACATGTGGAGCATGTGGAGCCAACAACCACCTTCATCTCAACAGTCACAGAGCCAGGCCCTTCAGCCCATCAACTCTGTGCTGGCCATCAAGCCTTTATTTACACTACTCCCGTGTTATTCACAATATGCTGGAGCAACTCAGCTGCATCTACGGGGAGAAATGAACAGTCGAAGTTTCAGGCCAAGACTCTTCACCAGGGAACCTCCTTCTATAGATGCTGCCTGACCTGCTGAGTTAACATAGAACATAGAACAGTACAACACAGTGCAGGCCATTTGGCCCACAAAGCCTGTGCCAACCATGATGTCCATATGTCTCCATTCCCTCCTTCTTCATGTGTCTAAACGCCTCTTAAACAGCAATATATTTATTTCCCCCATCATCACAGACAGTCTGTTCCACGCACCCGCCAGTCTCCATGTAAAAAAACTTGCTGTGCTCATTCCCTTTAAACCCTCCCCCTCTCACCTCAGGTAGGGTTTTGAAGGAATTTTAAATTGCATTGAAAGTTTTGTTTTTGGTGGGGTGGGGAGCTTACTTGAGGACTACTCTCACAGATCTTCTATTCCGTCAGCAAATGAGGGGAGATTTGATAGAGATCTACATAATCATGAGGTGTACAGATAGGGCATGGGTGGTGGGGTGGAGATGCGTCTGTACCAATGGAGGCGTAAGGTGCTCTTTCCCTCCGTTAGCCTACAGGTCACCCTTATGCAAGTTGTAGCACCTGCTTAGCCCCCCTGCCCCCCCCCCGATTAGGGTCACGTGAAGCCATGGAAACAGCAGATGGTGGACGGTCATATGAGCATTTGTACATATCAGAAGTCCTGGTTATGTGACCACTCACGCCAAGCTGACAATCTCTGAAGAGTATTGATAATGGCTGGGGTCACCTGTCTTGTAAAGACACTGCCCAGAAAAAGGCAATGGTAAACCACTTCTGTAGAAAAATTTGCCAAAAACAATCATGGTCTTTTTTTTTTGGTGTGTATTTTGCCTCAGATGGAACTTCTCATCATTAAGCACCCCCGTCACCCAGGACATGCCCTCTTCTTACGACCATCAGCGAGGGGGTACAAGAGCTTGAAGACCCACAAAAAAAAACAATCATGGTCATGGAAAGACCATGATCTCCCACGTTATACGACACGGCACAAAATGATGATGATACACAGATAAAGTGAATGCATGCAGGCTTTTCTCCCTCAGGCTGAGTGAGACTAGAACTAGAGGTCATAGATTTAGGGTGAAAGGTGAAGTATTAAGGGGATTGTGAAGGAGAACTACTTCACTCAGAGGGTGGTGTTAGTGTGCAAACAGCTGCCAACGGAAATGGTAATGATGGGTTCGAATGCAACATTTAAGGGAAGTTTTTTTTTGATCAGTACATGGATTGGAGGAGTTTGGAGGACTATGGTCTGGGGGCAGGTGGATGAGATGACTTTGCTGACACGGTGCACCCCACAACTGTGCAGGAAGGTCAAAGCTGCGAACTGGGATCCAGGGAGACATCGTGCCGTGGGTGTACTGGTGAGAGGGAAAGTCTGGCTGAGGAAGATCCCTGGGGTGGCGGTTTGGAGAAATTCACAGCTCTCCAGATCTCATTTGACCGTTGCTCTTTTGAAACCGCTCACAATCCTAGACAAAGCCCGCAAGGCAGTCTGTTGTCCGAAAAGTGATCTAATTCTAAGCGCGGGCACCAAGCACATTCCGTCTCTCTCCATCCTGGGTTCTTTTCCTTTTCATTTCATTTACTTGGCGCGGAAGCGTGAAGCTTTACAGCAGCCAACTGTAGGAGTGGGGTTCAATTCCCACTGCTGACTGTACATTCTCTCTGTCCGCCAAAAGGACACAACATTGTCGTGGTTTGGAGATTTGCGTACCTCAATGGCTGGAGTCAAGGCTTTATGCTTTGGCTCTTGGTAGGGTTACCCATGCCAAACAGACTAAGAATAGAGGCGAGACTAAGAGTGGTCCTCCAGTCCTCCAGTCCTCCAGGTTCAGGGGCTCAACTCAAGGCTAACAACCCTGACTGATCGAACAAAGCTGTTACAGAAACAACAATGAAGAATCCTACATTTGAGTGCAACGCTACTCCTGAGCCTCCACCCACGACTTGCATGACTGACAGTAGTAAAAACCGAGCTCCTGTCTCGATGAGGGAAGCCCTGAACACCGCCAAAGATGGAGGACCTTCACTGCCACCCTAAACGCCAGTGGCGTAACGGACAGTGGAAGAACATTCTCCCTGAGGGAATCTGATTGAAACATATAAGATTATTAAGGGATTGGACACGCTAGAGGCAGGAAGCATGTTCCCGATGTTGGGGGAGTCCAGAACCAGAGGCTACAGTTTAAGAATAAGGGGTAGACAATTTAGAATGGAGTTGAAGAAAAACTTCTTCACACAGAGGATTGTGGTTCTGTGGAATGCTCTGCCTCAGAAGGCAGTGGAGGCCAATTCTTTCAAGAAAGAGTTAGCTAGAGCTTTTAAAAATAGCGGAATGAAGGGATATGGGGAGAAGGCAGGAAAAGGGTACTGATTGTGGATGATCAGCCATGATTACAGTGAATGGCGGTGCTGGCTCGAAGGGCTGAATGGCCTACTCCTGCACCTATTGTCTGTGACTGTGTGGGACTCCTCTGGGTGCTCCAGTTATCTCCCACGTTCCAGAGGTGTATGGTTAGGGTTGGTGAATTGTGGCCACGTTATGATGGGATCGGAATCTTGCCAACACTTATCGCCTGACCACCAGAGTCCTCGCTGGTTTGGCTTGAGGCAAACGGTGCGTTTGGCTGTATGTTTCGATGTACGTGTGAAAAATAAAGCTGATCTTTCATCCTTTGGATTTCCAAGCTCACTCTCTCACAAGGCATTGCTCCTCCAAGAAGTCAGTACACAACAAATCCTCCATCTCCAGCTCCCGTACTCTTTTGCAATCTACAGTTAAGCCAGACGCCACGGCCCCTGCTTCCTGGGAAGGGCCCATTGGCTTGGTACCGGTGAAATGACGCTATACTATCATGTTAGGAGGTGGAGAGATTGGCCCAGAGTCCAGTTACTGGCTTCTAGTTCCTGGCTTGTTTCCAGAGCTGTTTGAGTGGGGTCAACCACTCTGAACTCACTGGTCCCTGTAGCTTAAGTTCTGCATCGTTCTCCTCTGACTACTGATTCAATGAACAGTAGATTTTCAAAGCCACTCTCTACATCTTCAGCAACACACACAAAATGATGGAGGAAATCAGCAGGTCAGGCAGCATCAGTGGAGGGAAATAAACAGGCCGAGACCCTTCATCAGGACTCGAAAGAGACAGAAGTCAGAATAAGAAGGTGGGGGGGGGAGGAGAATGAGTACAGGCTAGAGGGTGATAGGTGAGGCCAGGTAAAGGGGAAGGCCGGTGAGTGGGGGAGGGGGATGACGTAAGAAGCTGAGAGGTGATAGGTGGAAAAGGTATCTAAAGAAGAAGGATCTGATAGGAGTGGGGATGGCTGGAAGAATTGGATCTGCCCACGATTGAATGGCGGAGCAGACTCGATGGGCCGAATGGCCTACTTCACCTCCTATACCTTATGATCTCCTGGTCTTATAGGATTGAGGACCATGGAAGAAAGGGAAGGAGGAGGGGAATCAGTGGGAGGTGATGGGCAGGTGAGGAGAGGAGAAGGGGTGAGAGGGGAGCCAGAATAGGGAATGAGAGAAGAGGCGGGGAGGGGAATTACCAGAAGTTCGAGACATCAACGTTCATGCCACCATGATGGAGGCTACACAGATGGAATGTGAGATGTTGCTCCTCCAACTTGAGAGTGGCCTCATTGTGGCAGCAGAGGAGGCCATGGACTGACATGTCAGAATGGGAAGTCAAATTGAAATAGGTAGTTGTTTTACACAGCTCTGTTGATCTCCCCTTGGTCTCTCTGTAAATATGAAGTTTACCTAATCTCTACTCAGAACTACAGTAACTTTCTTTATCCCTTCTGCTAATGAGGAGAGATCTTATAAAGGTGAACAAAATTATGAGGGGTAAAGAGAGAGTGAATACATGAAGGCCTCTTTCCCTCTTGCTGGGTGAGACCAGAACCAGAGGCTATGGGTTTAGGGTGCAAAGTGAAACATTTAAGGGGAATCTGAGTGGGAAACCTCTTCACTCAGACGATTATGTGAGTATGGAATCAGCTGCCAGCGGAAGGGGTAGTCGTGGGTTCAGTTGTGACATTTAACCCAGGGGATGAACAGTTCCTGAGATACTCAAACCACCCCATCTGGCACCAAAAATCTTTCCATGACCAAAGTCACTTAGGTCACATTTCTTCCCAGTTCTGATGTTTGGTCTGAACAACAACTGAACCTCATGACCATGTCTGCATGCTCTTATGTATTAGTTTGCTGGCACGTGATTAGCTGATTAGATATTTGCACTAACGAGCAAGTGTACAGGTGTACCTAATAAAGTCGTCACTGGTTGTAGATCATACTCCCCTCCATTATCTCCCCAAAATCAAATTTCCCATTCTTTAGTGACATGACTCCAATAAAAAAGATAAAGAAAGAAATTTTACTGTTGCTAGTGCAGAGTAACCTGAAATGTTGCTAATAAACATCCCGTCCTAATACATTTGTCAGGGAAATTCCCATTGAAACAAATTGTGAGAATCAAAGAAATGAGGAAGTACTGGCAAATTCATCTGATAAATTAAAAATAATTCAATCTGAAGCCCTTTTCATGTTCTAAAAATAGGAACCAAATAAATGCTTAAAGATGTGAAAAGTAATTCTTAATTTCACTGCATAGTTTTAATGTATCCCAACTCTGACCCTCCTCTTTCCTCCGAAGAGGCTGTGAGAATGTTCTGGAAAGTTCTCACCGTTGCTGGCCACAAGTGTATAAAACAAAAACAAAAAAGTGATGTTTATCTGTTTGCTGCATAGAACATGTGACAAGGCAAGGGGTGAGAGACGTACGAGTGTGTGCACTCTGACAAATTCCCTGTGAACAGCATTACAGTTACACTGCACTTCTCTGCAACACCATATTTGCAGTTGGATCGACATGTTTGAAACACTGCAGGGATCCAGCAGCATCTGTGGAGGGAAATGTACAATCAACGTTTTGGGCCGGGGCCCTGCTTCAGGACCCTTGGGTCGGCTGGTGGCGCAGTGAGATCAGCGCCGGGCTCGCAAACTGAGGTTCCCAAGTTCGATCCAGTGACAGACCGCTCCCGAGCGCGCTCTCCATCCGTGCCTTGTTGATGTCGAAATCGCAACTCGACCTCATTAAAAAAAACCACTGCCACCCCCAGTTTAAATTCCCACACGGAATACTGTGGAGGATCAAATACCCAAACCCAAACCCTTTATGTGTCGCCATCCAGCATTGTGTTATTCAAAGTTCAAAGTCAATTTATTATCAAAGTTCATATATGTCACCATATACAACCCTGAGATTCATTTTCTTGCAGGCTTCTCAATGATTCTAATAACCATAATAGAATCAATGAAAGACCACACCAACAGGGTGGACAACCAATGTGCAAAAGACAACTAACTGTGCAAATACAAAAAGAAAGAGAAAAAGAGATTGAAAAAGATAGATAGATAGATAGAAAGATAGATAAGCAAGCAAAGCAAGCAATATATCAAGAACATGAGATGAAGAATCCTTGAAAGTGAGTCCATAGGTTGTAGGACCATGATTGCCTACATTATACGACAGGTTACGTAATGATGATGACTACTGGAGATGGGGCAGGACTCAACCTTATCTCAGGAAATTGAAACTGGGAAGGTGATGAAACTGTCAGTAAGGGAACACTTTGGGGAACAGTGACCATAATTCTTCAAGTTATGGAAAGGGGTAGGGCTGCTCCTCATATTAACATCCGGAATTGGGGGAAGAAGCATAAGAGAGCAGCTAGATTAGGAGATTAGGAGACTATCCCATCAGACCATAAGACATAGGAGCAGAATTTAGCCCATCGACTCTGCTCTGCCATTCAATCACGGTTGATCCATTATCCTTCTCATCTCCATTCTCCTGCCTTCTTCCCCATAACCTTCGACACCCGGACTATTCAAGAACCCATTAACCTCCGCTTTAAATGTGCCCATTGAATATTAGAGTACCCACTCATCCTTTGATAAGATGGAGGTGAGCTCGCATCTCTGACCACTGCTGTCCATGTGCTGAAGTGCTTTATGCATGACAAGCTCTAATGATAAAATTAATTAAATTTGAATTGTAATGAGGCTGTTATTTCTTTTTTAACTTTCAAAGTCTTTGCATATCCCAAGATGCACGGCCCCAACTACTTACCCTTGATGACATAACATACACACACAAAATATAGAAATAATACTATTTTAAGTGAGCCCATCAAGGGTCTGCTTTAGCCAGATGGTGGTGAGTCTGTGGAATTCGTTGCCATCGATGACTGTGGAGGCCCGTTGGGTATACTCAAACTGGAAGTGACGCCTTGTCCTGACATAAGGGTGCCTAGATTCAGAGCAAGCAGCAGAAGTCCCTTACAATCTATTGCAACACATGCAAAACACTGGAAGGGTGCAGCAGGTCAGGCAGCATCTATGGAGGGAAATAAACAGTCGACATTTCTGGCCGTGATCCTTCATGAGGCCTCTTAGGCCTTACAACCTCCTTGCTGTCTACACTTTTCCCACAGACCTTCATAAGCGTCACAGTCTTCCAGGACTCTTAGCTTTTGACCCATTCAACAGCAGCACCAGCCTTTCTACTGACTGGGTGACAGGTTGCTCGAGGGATGTTATTGTAATCACACAGTGCATGACTACATTGAGTGAAAGAGTATAACAGCAGAGTCATAAGGTACTACAACAAAGAAACAGGCCCTTCAGCCCATCTAGTACATGCCAGAAGACCAAACCTTCCGATGAATCTGTGGGACTCATTACCACAGATGAACGTGCAGTCAGGTCACTGGGTGTACTTAAAGCAGAGGCTGATAGATTCTTGATTAGGAAGGGCATTAAAGGTTATGTGGTGAAGGGGGAGAATGGGGTTGAGGAAAATAAATCAGTCATGATGGAGTAGCTTCTGAGTCAGGACTTTGTGACTTTAAGGGGAACCAGTAAGAGGGAGGAGTCCTCTTGTCCACAAGTTGTTACTTTACACAAGGTTTGACCACTGCCTATTAAAACTCTATAATCTCACACATTAAAACTGACAACCAATTAATAAATCAAAAGTTTTACTACGAGAATACAGCACTGTGACTTTCTGAAGCATTTCAAAACACTGGCACTGAATACTCCAAAACTGCGATGACTCACTACAAGGGCAAATTTTTCAGCTGTACACAGCATGATGCCACAAACAGCTATGAGATCATAGCCGGATAAACTTTTTGAAGTGCTTTGGTTGGCAGTTAACTAGCTGTCAGGCCATAAAGGGGGCATTTTTTCCTCTTCTTTGAGTGGTTTAGGCCATTCTCAATCCTATAAAACACTGTAAAACATTTTTTCTGTGTGATTTATTTATTATTTATATATTGAGTTACAGGCTCTTCCAGCCCTTCGAGTCGTGCAGCCCAGCAAACCCCGTCGATTTAACCCTAGCCTAATCACGGAACAATTTACAATGACCAATTAACCTACCAACCGGTACACCTTTGGTCTATGGGAGGAAACCGGAGCACCCGGGGGAAACCTACGCGGACACGGGGAGAGAGTACAAACTCCTTACCGACAGTGGCGGAAATGTAACCTAGGGTGCTGGTACCGTAAAGTGTTGTGCTAACTACTACGCTACCATGTTCACTCGTGCCTGTGTCGATGTCTGTTTTTGTGTGTGTGTGTGTGTGTGTGTGTGTGTGTGTGTGTGTGTTGAGGGGGAGTGGGAGTAATTATTTCAAAGTCTTAATTAAACCCTCCCCCAAAACACCCGATGCCCAAAATCAGTGACCTGAGGAAAAGCCAGAGAACATTCTGTGACTTGTTTCCCTGAGGGTTCAGCTACATGAATAGCAAAAGCAGCCACATCGGACAGCATTGATGCTCTCTGGCCCATCTAGCCTCCTGTGGTTGGGCTGTTCTGAATCACCCTCGGAACAGACAGGAATCGTATCCTACCCCACTGTGTTCAGTGGAGCATTAGGGAACGTTTGTTTTCAGTCCCTGGAAGCCTGGCTGTTCTCTGTACAATCCCATAATGCTTTTCACATTTTAGACCATAAGACACAGGAGCAGAATTAGGTCATTTGGCCCATCGAGTCTGCTCCGCCAATCAGTCTCGGCTGGTCCTCTTTTCCCTTCCTCAACCCACTCCTCGGTCTTCTCCCCGTAACCGCGTCCAATCAAGAACCAGTCAATCTCTACCTTAGATACATCCAACGACCTGGCCTCCACAGCTGCCTGTGACAACCAATTCCAAAAGTTCACCACCTTCTGGCTGAAGAAATTTCTCTGCATCTCTGTTTTAAATGGAAGACCCTCTATCCTGAGGCTGTGCCCTCTTGTCCTAGACTCCCCCACCATGGGAAACATCCTATCCACATCTACTCTGTCTAGGCCTTTCAACATTCAAAAGATTTCAATGACTCTGAACTCTCTGTGAGTGTAGGTAGGGAGGGAGAAGATCTGGATGGGGGAGCTGATGGGCCTGTATGAAAGAGAATAGATCAGGGGGAAACAAGTGGGGAATGGGACTGTTGGATTGGTGTGATGGTCAGTATAGAATTGAAGGGTTGAATGCTCTTCTACATCATGAGCACCGAGTCAAAAAAGGAAAAGCAAAATTCCTCATATTCTGATGACCTCTTGCCCTGATGTAATGGTGCCTGGGTTCAGAGCCAGCAGCAAGCAGCTTCTTACAATCTATTGCAACACAGACAAAATACTGGAAGAACTAGGCCGGTCAGGCAGCATCTATGGAGGGAAATTAACAGTTGATATTTCTAGCCAAGACTCTTCAGCAGGACTCTCTTGTACCTTACAACCTGCTTGCTGCTTTCACTTTTCCCACAGTCCTTCATGAGCTTCACAATCTTCTATAACTCTTAACTTTCGAACCATTCAAGAGCACACTAGACTTTCTACTGACTGGGTGACAGGTTGCTTGAGGGAGGTTATTATAATCACACAATGCATGACTACATTGAGTGAAAGAGTACAACAGCAGAGTCAAAGAATAAGGCAACACCGAAATAGGCCATTCAGCCCATCTAGTCCATGCCAAAGGACTATACTTTCTGGTGAATCTGTGTCACTCATTACCACAGATGAATGCGGAGTCAAGTCATTGGGTGCACTTAAAGTGGAGATTGATAGGTTCTTGAATAGTAAGGGTGTCAGAGGTTATGTGGTAAATTTCCTGCTCAGGGCAATGGTTGGTCCATGCAGCTGTAAAAGAAGATGAGAGGGAACGATGCCCTCATTGCTCTGGTTTTCACCCAACATCCCAAAGCTGAGTAGGTGTTTCCTTTTCTATTCAGAGATACCTCACAGTAACAGGCCCTTCCTGCATAGAAGGCCTGTGCTGCCCAGTTAGGACCAAAAGGAAAACAGGACCAAAGATAACAACAAAAACAAGTAGGTTAAGTGGCTGCTATAATTTGACTGGTGCATC
Source organism: Mobula hypostoma (assembly GCF_963921235.1). Lineage (NCBI taxonomy): Eukaryota > Metazoa > Chordata > Chondrichthyes > Myliobatiformes > Myliobatidae > Mobula > Mobula hypostoma. The sequence continues at coordinate 148,468,288 of NC_086104.1, read as the reverse complement.
GGCGTGTGTAGAATTTTGGGAGTGTAGTTGATAGGAATGGTGGGAGAATTAAAAACAAGATTATTTTAAGTATATGCTTGATATTCTGGGTTGAAGGGCGAGTTTCCCTGCTGTATGAAGCTATGACTTGGGGGGGTTCAAAGTTCAAAGTTCAAAGTAAAGTTATTATCAATAAGTACGACCCTGAGATTTTCTTTCTACTGGGCATACTCAGTAAATGCAAGAACCATAATAGAATCAATAAAAGACCACACCAACAGGGTGGAACAACCAGAGTGCAAAAGACAACAAACTCTGCAAATACAAAAGAACAAAGAGATAATAATAATAATAATAATACTAAATAAATAAGCAATAACTATCAAGGCCATAAGATGAAGAGTCCTTGAAAGTGAATCTTAGGTTGTGGGAACAGTTTGGTGATGGGGCAAGTGAGGTTATCCCCTTTGGTTCTAGAGCCTAATGGTTGAGGGGTAATAACTGGTCCTGAACCTGGTGATGTGAGTTCTGAGGCTCCTGTACCTTCTTCCTGATGGCGGCAGTGAGAAGGGAGCGTGACCTGGGTGGTGGGGGTCCCTGATGATGGATGCTGCATTCCTGCCACAGCGTTTCATGTAGATGTGCTCAATGGTGGGGAGGGCTTTACAGGTGACAGACTGGGCCTCATCCACTACTCCTTGGAGGATCTTGGGCGATGCTAAAGCAGCTGGTAATGCCCCTCGGGCGCTGTTGCCGAGACGATTCCACCTCCCTCGTGCCTCTCCCTACCACCCGCCCCTCGCCAGGTCCTCCACACCTGCGCCACCCGCCCTCTCACGCACAAATTCAACGCAGCCAAAAAGCCGATCTCCTCACCTCGGAATCCACTTCCGTTCCCACTGGAGCAGGCTGGGGAGGGGGACTCTTGGGGTCGGATCACCGGTGCAAAAGCGCTCTTTTGTTTCACTGCGGGGAAGACAGAAGATGAGAAGGGAAGCATGGCAGAGGTGCTGCAGGACAGAGGGACAGCGGAGGCCACGGTCGGGCTGGGAGGCATAACTGCAAGAAAATAAAACAAAAAGGAGGAAGAAGAGAACAGCTCTGTCTTAGACATAAAGACCCAACGGCTCCTGCAGAAATGGAGTATTGGATTAATGGAGTTGGGTGCATTTATAATTTCAAGGGACCCTACCTTTGTAGGACAATACATTGTGTTTTTTCCTTCTGAAGCTACACCTAGTCACCATTTTGCTGTGACTTTATAATTTAAAGGAATTATAATTGAAAGGCAGTTTTAGGAAATGTTTCATCCATTTGAAATGCATCCAGCCATTGCTTTGTCATAGTCTGCACTGGTGATTGGATGCTTGGTTCATTTACACTCGAAGTGGAGTATGCAGATCTCAAGTGCCAAGACTGCCACTTGTCTTTCAGCTACAAGTGGAAGAGCTGCAGGTAATTGAACAACAACAGCAAAAAAAAATTGATTCAACTTCTTCAACAGCTTGGTTCCTGGTTAAAGCCCCTCATCTCCACAATTCCTTATGAAATCTCTACCCTCTTATTTATCCCCGTATATAATATCTTTCCCTCTCACTCTCTCTCTCCCTCTTCATTGGTGATACCAAAGTGTTGGGATGGACAGTAGTTTTTGACAGACTTTAGATCAAGGTCTCTTTGGGGAGTTTTGCTATTGCTTGCATGGATGGGGGGGTTGACTCTGCTGGTTTAAGTGGGGCAGAGGGGAAGGGTCAATGCTTCTGCTCCTGCTTGTACATGGGAGGGGGGTGTTTTGGGGTTTTGAAGTTATGACAATTCATTTTTTGGGGTTTCTTGTTTCGTGGATGTCTGCAAAGAGTAAGAATTGCAGGTTGTATATGGCGTACATTCTCTAATATTAAAATGAACCATTTGAACCTCAATGAGGCCGTGGTGGATGCAGAGACTCGCAACGTTTAAAAAATATCCAGGTGAGCACTTGAACCTTAGAAGTATCAAGTGTTGGTAAATGCGATCAGTATAATGCAGGGGTTCGCAACCTGGGGTCCATGGACCCCTCAGTTAGTGGTAGGGGTCCATGGTATAAAAAAAGGTTGGGAACCCCTGATATAGTGGGTACTTGGTGGTTGACAGAATGGGCACAATGGGTAGAAGGGTCTTTTTCTGTGCTGTGTGAATTGTAAATAATTCAACAAACAACCTCACTTCCACTTGCTTTAATGGGTCTCACTTGCACAGAGCTAGAAGCTATCGAGCACTTCGCTGACATATGATCTTAACTATAATCTATTACCATTCTCCCACAGGACAGGTAGAATAGGTTAGAGGATAGAAAATTCATTGAATAATCAGGTATGCAAATATAATTCAGCCCATATTTCAAAGTCACATATTCCATTCTTTTTATATAGTATCTTCATTATCAAGGCCCTGCCTGATTTGTAAATGAACTTTAAAAAAAATTGCAGCCAACTTGCCAATAAGATGCACAAAGTTCCAAAAAAAAGTAATATGAACATTTATTATTTCTGCCAATTTGCAAAGGTTGGGAGGAAGTTGCTTAAGTACTTTTTAAAACATTACATTGACTGAAAGGCCAGGAAAAGTGGAGGTGCAGAAGACATGTCCATCAGTAGGTGAGACCAGGACCCGAGGGCACAGCCTCAGAGAAAAGCGGTGTCCGTCTGGAATGAGATGAGGAGGATTTTCTTCAGCCAGAGGGTGGTGAATCAGTGGAGTTTGTTGCCAGAAAGGGCTGTGGAGGCCATGTCACTGGGTGTACTTAAGGTAGAGATGGAGAGGTTCTTGATTGGGAAGGGGGTTAAGTGTTATTGGAAAAACGCAGGAAAAGTGCTGAAAAATCAGCCACGTCTGAAAGGTATAGCACGCTTACCCTAATTCAGCTCCGATAATTTTATGGTTTATGTCATTAAATTGTGGTCGTGGCACAGTTTGCAGCTATTATTGTTTCTCGATATACAAAATTTTTAGCTGCCCTGGATATATCTATACGAGCCGAAAACTTTTGCAAGGTACTGTATTTCCCATGGTGCACTGCAACTCACTGTTCCAATCGAGGGATGCGATTGGTTGGTCTCCCAAGATCCACAGCAGAAACAAGTAAGCCTGAGGCCTGAGACTGGGTGGGTGCACGGCATGCCCCAAAAGTGGCTAATAAGCAGGCAGAAGTTCCAGGAAAAGCTTTGAGAGAGAATGGAACCCCAGAAATAGGGATGCGTGGAATAATTGGACCCATTGCAGCAGACATCTCTTATGTTTTCAAACTTCAAAACATTAAACTAATGCACTTCCAACAGGCTGCTAGTCGTCCCGGGTTCATTTTAAAAGTACCTTATGGCCAATGTTAAATTATTAAACAAATATTTTAAAAATATTAAAATATTAAACTAATTCAAAGGAAGGCACGGGAGTCCAGGAATATGGGTCTCACTTTGTGTTTACTGTAATTGCAAACATTTTCCCTATTTCTGCAACATAATTTAGTTAGGACCTCAGCAAATATATATATGAAATCAAGAAGATACATGATTATTCTGGGATTCATGGTAGTAGGTTAATTTATAATACAGGTTGATTTCTGCAATGCTACCACTCAGAGAGCATTGTATTAACAACATGACGTTTACATAAGAAATTTTTATGGCGCGTGTAGACATAGGAATTTATAAAGGCAAGTTATTGACAGAACAGAAGCAAAGCTTATAGGCATGCAGGTGAAAGTTGCTTTATATGGCATAAGTACACAGCACAGTAACACGAAGTGTCTCATACTTTAACACGTACGCTTGTGTTACACCCCAGTACCACAGTAGAAATCTGTTTCCTGATTGGGTTAACTGTTCTTAACTCAGTTAAATAGACATCATTGGAATGCTACATCAAAAGTTGCAGATGTACGTACAGCCATTATATTACATTCTCTTGAAGTTCGAGGGATGGGGAATGAACTTATAAAGTGTTCCTTAATGTGAGAACTATATACATAATGATATATGTGCATTATATGCTGAAGATGTGGGCTGGTTACTCAGTTACACACAACCTGCTTCTACAACAACATGTTTGGGAGGCTCACATTTCAGTAAAGTACAAAGCTTTACAATCTGAGGCATGACATCACATTATCTTGTGGCTAAGTTGTACCAGGGTAGTAAACTTCGAAAGTGGTGGAGAGTATATAGAGAGGTAATTGGACTGCCACATCCAAAGTTAAGTTGGCTGTTCAGCCGTTATATTCCGTTCACTTTTAGAGCAAGTGATGGGAATGAATTTATAAGGCATTCCTTGATGCAAGAACTATATACCCCATAATATGTACTTGGGAGAGGCACAGTTGCAGAGTTGTTAGCCTCATGCTTATTACAAGGTCAGTGACACATCTTCAGTTCTGCTGCTTCCTGTAAGGGGATCGTACATTCTCTCCGTGGCTGGGCGGGTTTCCTCCGGGTGCTCTGGTTTCCTCCCACATTCCAACAATGTACAGGTTAGTAGGTTAATCGGTCCCATGGGTGTAATTGGGTAATACGGGCTCGTTGGGCCAGAGGGGCCTGTGACCATTCTGCCTGTCTCTAAATATTTGGAACATCAGACTGCAGTGACATCTCCTAAACTTCCTTAAACTATTAAAAACACACACAGGCAAACAGACTGTAGGTTTGGATTAAACTGCAGGTTTAGAAGGCCATGTTATATTCGGCAGAAGCTGCAAGAGGAAATGTATTCACATGTCGTATTTTGATACAATAGGTTAATAAACAGGTTATTCAGGACAGCACTGAGAATGAACAGCACGTCAAGTCTCACTTTCTAACATTATATATTGAGGGAAGCCTACTGGGTGACGGTACCAGAGGCAACCTTGCTCCTGAGGCACTAGATCCCAGCCTGCATGTGTTTCAAGGAAGAAAGGGAAGAAAAAGTACGAGCGGGGAGAATCCGGTGAAGATTACACAATGGTGCCATTCCCTCGAGGTTTGAGGGGGACAGGTGCCTGCTGAGGGGTTAATGGTGTAAAGTGAGAGGAGATGAAAGAATCCAAATGGTTTATCTAAATGCAAAGGCAGCTTAAGCTCTGCAGTCTTGTTTCTTGAAACACAAATACATGTGATTAATTTTCTACAGCTCAATTGTTCATAGGTGCAGAAAACTGATGGGGGAAAAGAACGTTTCCTAGGATTTTGGGCCTGGGTGAGAATGAATAACAGTACCCTTCCTTCTTCAGTTTTGTCTCGCACTTATAACATGGTATGGGTGATGGGTGGAGATACATCTCTACCAAAGGAGGTGTAAGGTGCTGCTTCCCTCCATTAGTCCGCAGGTCACCCTTGGGCAAGGTGTAGCACCTGCTTAGCCCCCCGATCAGGGTCAGGTCAAGCCATGGGAGCAGCTTGTGGATGGTCGTATGAGCAGCTGGTGCACATCACAAGTCCTGGTTATGCCAGGCAGATGATCTCTGAAGAGTATTGACAATGGCTGGAGTCTCCCATCTTGTAAAGACACTGCCCAGAAGAAGGCAATGGCAAACCGCTTCTGCAGAAAAGTTTGTCAAAAACAGTCATGGTCATAGACCATGGTTGCCCATGTCATATGACAGGACACATAATGACGATGATGATGATGATGACCACTGTTTCTTGACTTTCCAATGCCTCACACCTGGGCAGTTTGCATTGCAGCACAGCGCTAGTTCAATCTTTAAGATCTTATGCCTACACACTGAGAGACTGCAGGGGCAAAGCTTTGTGTGGGCTTACAGTATCTTTCAGCAATGAACAATTTTACTTCATTAACGTGCTTATTGACTTTTGCGATTGGAACACTGCTGACAAGACCAGTCGTTATTTTCCCATCCCTTAATAACCCTTGAAATTGTGGTGACAAGTCACCTTCTTGTGAACTTGCTGTTGGGGACGGAGTTCCAGGAGGTAGAGCCAGTGACAATGAAGGGTTGATGATCTATTTCCAATCTGGATTGCTGTGTGACTTGGAGAGGAACCTGAAGGCAGTGGGGTTGCAGTCTTTGTCTTCCCCAGTGGTAGAAGATAAAGGTTGGGGACACACAAAATGCTGGAGGAACTCAGCAAATCATGCAGCATCCACGATGAAGGGTCTCGGCCCAACACGTCATCTCTTTATCCCTTTCCATGGCTGCTGCCTGGCCTGCTGAGTTCCTCCATCATTTTGTGTGTGTTGCTCTGGATTTCCAGCATTTGCAGAACACCTTGCCTTTCTGAAGAGGAACCAAAAGAGGCAGCATTTGTAACGAGTAACACGCATCAAAGTTGCTGGTGAACGCAGTAGGCCAGGCAGCATCTCTAGGAAGAGGTACAGTCAACGTTTCAGGCCGAGACCCCAGGGGGTCTCAACTGTACCTCTTCCTAGAGATGCTGCCTGGCCTGCTGCGTACACCAGCAACTTTGATGTGTGTTGCTTGAATTTCCAGCATCTGCAGAATTCCTCGTGTTTACATTTGTAACGAATGGTCTCTTTCAGCTCTACGTGTTTTGTTTCATATTCTGTGTTTTCACCCATTCTTTCTTGCTGCCGACTGGCACATTGGAGGTTCAGGATTTGATGTCCTTGTTGCCGGTTTCCATGTGGGGAGATCTGTTAGCTTATTGTGCGAGGGAAGGGGTTGGAGGTTTGCAGTTTGATGTTCTAGTTGCAGTTTTCAGTGTGGAGCGATCTGTTTGTTTTTTGGCATGAGGGAGGGGTTTGGGGGTTTGGGGTTTGCGAGATTTGGTTTCTTTTTATGTGTGGTGGGGAGTGATGTTTTTCTTTTAACGACGTCCATAGTTTTCCTTGTTTTGTGGCTATCTGGAGAAGATGAATCTCAGAGTTGTATACTGCATACATACTTTGATAATAAATGAACCTTTGAACCTTTGCCTGAGGTCTGTTGTAGTCAATTGAAAGAAGAATCAGGGGTGCTTACAGGTATGTGGACTGACGACGCCCAGCTTCCTGCTAAGCACAAGTTCCACGTGGTCCAACTCACCACCGGTCACATGCCAAGGAATTTCCAACCTTAGGTGACATCTTGCCAGCTTTTAGAGTCATTCTGTAGGGCCTTGCCTGAACATCACCCTGGACTGGGATTAGTGGACAATGATTCACAGTCGGAACGATTCCCCTATTGAAAAGCACCAGCCAAAACTAGGATCTTCTCCAAACAAGGTAATACACACAAAATGTTGGAGGAACTCAGCAGGTCAAGCCACATCAATGGAGAGAAAAATAGTCAACATTTCGGGCTGAGACTCTTTAACAGAGCTCTTGACGAAGGGTCTCGGCCCAAAATGTCCTCCAGCATTTTGTGTATGCTACTCTGGATTTCCAGCATCTGCAGAATCTCTTGGTGCTTATGATTTTCTGCTGAATCTAGACCCCACACCCTCAGCCCAAGTTTGAAGCATGACAGAAACTATTTGGAGCAAAACACTGGACACTGATGGAACTGAGTGTGTCATGCAAAATCTACGGAAAGAAATGGACAATGTTTCAAGCCACACCCTTCATCTGGCCTCCAGATGAAGGGTCTCGATCTAAGACGCCAACTGTCCACTTCCCTCCACAAATGCTGTTTGACCTGTTGAGTTCCGCCAGCTACTTGTGGCTCGCTCCCGATTCCAGCATCTGCAATCTCTTGTGTCTCCACAAGCCTTTTGGAACCAGAATCAAAACCTTCGCAATGTCTGGATGCGGAACCACACTACTGACAGAAACATTAAAATAATTGACTCCAGCTTCACTGAAACCCCTCCAGAGCATCAGGCTGTTACGTGAGAAACATCAGGAAGACAAGTTAGTGAAACCGCCTCCGTCTGGTAGAGTTATGCTGAAGGAAAGTGACACTTACTCCCATAGGGTGAACTGGCAGGAGAGCTGTTTAGGAATCCTGGGGAACTGGGCACGCCAAGGTTCGACATTGGCACATTGCTGTAGCCATTGATATTGCCACCGACCGTGCTGTAGTTTGACTGTTGCGGCGAGTGGGTGGGTGCGTAGCCCCGGGGGGAGATGCTGCTGCTGTTGTGGATGTAACCTGCCCATAGAAACAGAGGAAGATTAGCGTTAGCGTGCCGAGACACCAAGATAACCACTCGGCATACACTGACTAAGAACAGGACTAGAGTTCTGAGTCATCAATACAACAGTCAGCAGTACAACAACATACCGGCAAAGAACAGGGTTAATGTACTGAGGTACCAATATAACTAGTCAGTATCTATAGAGTAAGAACAGGGTCAGTGTACCACGGCCCCGAGGAACCCAGTTAATGTATATAGAGGAAACACGGACGAACGTACCAAGGTACAAATGTAATATCTATTTATTTATTGAGAGAGAGCACGGAGTGGGCCTTTCTAGACCTTCGAGCTGCACCAGCAACCCCGCAATTTAATTGCTAGCTGAATAACGGGACAATTTACAATGACCAATTAACCTCTTTGGGGTAGGAAAGAGGGAGGAACCTGAAACACCTAGAGGAAACCCACACGGTCACGGGGAGAACGTACACACTCCTTGCAGGCAGTAGCAGGAAATGAACCCGAGTTGCTTGAACTATAAAGCGTTGTGCTAGCCACTGTGCTACCATACCATCGTCATACACAGGGGAAGAACAGGGTTCAAAGCGCAAAGTTCAAAGTAATATTTTTTAGATTGAGAACACTCAGTCCCCTTTTATTGTCATTTAGAAATGCATACATGTATTAAGAAATGGTACAATGTCTTTCCGGAGTGATATCACAGAAAACAGGACAAACCAAAGACTAACACTGACAGAACCACATAATTATAACATACAGTTACAGCAGTGCAAAGCAATGCCATAACTTGATGAAGAACAAACCATGGGCACAGTAAAAAAAAAGTCTCAAAGTCCCCGAGTCCATCGACAGCAGGCGGCAAAAGGGAGAAACTCCCTGCCATAAACCTCCAGGCACCGTCAACTTGCCGATGCCTTGGAAGCAGCCGACCGCAGCCGACACTGAGTCCATCCGTCCGAAAACTTCGAGCTTCCGGCCAGCCCCTCTGATACAGCCTCCCGAGCGCCATCCTCTGCCGAGCGCCTTCAATCTCGCCCCGGCCGCTGAAACACGCAAAGCCGAGGATTTCAGGGCCTTCTGCTCCAGAGATTCCAGTTACCACACAGTAGCAGCGGCAGCGAAACGGGCATTTCAGAAGTTTCCAGATGTTCCTCCGTACTCTCACATCTGTCTCTCCATCAAATCAGAATTGTGCACGGCCCCCACTTGACAAATAACAGACATCACCACCGAAGCGGCCGCGCGAGCTGCCGTTGCGCCGCCATCTTCTCCATTTGATAAATTTATTATCGAAGTACATATAGGTCACCATATACTATCCTGCGATTCATTTTCTAGTAAATTTATTATCAAAGTACATATAGGTCACCATATACTATCCTGCGATTCATTTTCTAGTAAATTTATGATCAAAGTACATATATTCACCGTATACTACCCTGTGATTCATTTTCTTGCAGGCATTCACAGTAGACCAAAGAAATACAATAGAATCAATGAAAAATGAGACACAACGACAGACAAACAATAAATGTGCAACAGAAGACAAGCTGTTTAAATGCAATGAGTAAGTAAATAAATAAATAGTTCTGAGAACACGAGTTGTTAGCCCTTGAAAGTGAGTCCATAGTTTGTGGAGTCAGTTCAAAGTTGAGGTGAGTGACGTTATCTTCACAGGTTCAGGAGCCTGATGCTGAGGATAACAACTGTTCCTGAACCTGGTGGTGTGTGGGTTAGTGTCCCGAGGCACCAATATAGTCAGTCGGCTTAGAGGAGGTCTGGAATTCTGGGACCAGGTGAAAGGAATTGCCCATTTCCCTCCATAGATGCTTCCTGACCCGCTGTGTTTCTCCAGTGAATCATCTGACTGAACATTTAGAGATCTGCTGGGTAAGCCACAGAAGAATGTGACTCATTACCTCCGAGAGAGAGAGAGAGAGTGAAGGAATGGAACTGGCTGACGAGCCCAAAACTCTCTGTGTACAGTTCAAGGTAAAACAGAAACGTTACTTGAATTAGGTAAAACACTTGCTGAAGAGCAGGAAAGTAAATTTGCTGTAGCCTGATAAATTGAGTTAATACCATCACATCAGAGTCAGGTTTAATATCATTGTCAATACTTGAATGTTATGAAATTGGTTGTTTTGTGGCAGCAATAGGTATAATATTTTAAATATCACCTGGACAAGCCAGCGAGCACTGTGAGGGTCATGTTTTTTGACTTCTCCAGTGCGTTCAGCACCATCCACCCTGCTCTGCTGGGGGAGAAGCTGACAGCGATGCAGGTGGATGCCTTCCTGGTGTCATGGATTCTTGATTACCTGACTGGCAGACCACAGTACGTATGCTTGCAACACTGTGTGTCCGACAGAGTGATCAGCAGCACTGGGGCTCCACAGGGGACTGTCTTGTCTCCCTTTCTCTTCACCACTTACACCTCGGACTTCAACTACTGCACAGAGTCTTGTCATCTTCAGAAGTTTTCTGATGACTCTGCCATAGTTGGATGCATCAGCAAGGGAGATGAGGCTGAGTACAGGGCTACAGTAGGAAACTTTGTCACATGGTGTGAGCAGAATTATCTGCGGCTTAATGTGAAAAAGACTAAGGAGCTGGTGGTAGACCTGAGGAGAGCTAAGGTTCCGGCGACCTCTGCTTCCATCCAGGAGGCCAGTGTGGACATGGTGGAGGATTACAAATACCTGGGGTTACGAATTGACAATAAACTGGACTGGTCAAAGAACACTGAGGCTGTCTACAAGATGGATCAGAGCCGTCTCTACTTCCTGAGGAGACTGAGGTCCTTTAACATCTGCCGGACGATGCTGAGGATGTTCTACGAGTCTGTGGTGGCCAGTGCGATCATGTTTGCTGTTGTGTGCTGGGGCAGCAGGCTGAGGGTGGCAGACACCAAAAGAATCAACAAACTCATTCGTAAGGCCAGTGATGTTGTGGGGATGGAACTGGACTCTCTGACGGTGGTGTCTGAAAAGAGGATGCTGTCCAAGTTGCATGCCATTTTGGACAATGTCTCCCATCCACTACATAATGTACTGGTTGGGCACAGGAGTACATTCAGCCAGAGACTCATTCCACCGAGATACAACACAGAGCATCATAGGAAGTCATTCCTGCCTGTGGCCATCAAACTTTACAACTCCTCCCTTGGAGGGTCAGACACCCTGAGCCAATAGGCTGGTCCTGGACTTATTTCCTGGCATAATTTACGTATTACTATTTAACTATTTATGGTTTAATTACTATTTAATTATTTATGGTGCAACTGTAACGAAAACCAATTTCCCCCGGGATCAATGAAGTATGATTATGAATATGACTAAATAAGTAGTGCGAACGAGAACAAAAATAGTGAGGTGGTGTTCATGGGTTGGTTCACAGTCTCTTCAGAAATCTGATAGCAAAGGGAAAAAAGCCGTTCTTACAACATTGAGTGTGTGTCTTCAGGCTCCTGGACCTCCCGGTAGTACAGGGAAATAACTTTGTTTTGCACGTCATCCATACAGGTAACTTCATTACCAAAGTGCATTGAGGTAGTTCAGGGGAAAACAATAACAGAGTAAGACTATAAGATATAGGAGCAGAATTGGGCCATTTGGCCCATCAAGTCTGCTCTGCCATTTCATCATGGCTAATTCACTTTCCCTCTCAGACCCAATCTCCTGCCTTCTCCCCGTATTCCTTCATGCCCTGACTAATCAAGAATCTATCAACCTCTGCCTTAAGTATACCCAATGACTTGACCTCCACAGCCACCCTTGGCAACGAATTCCACAGATTCACTACTCTCTGGCTAAAGAAATTCCTCCTCATCTCCGTTCTAAAAGGACACCGCTCTATTCTGAGGCTCTGTCCTCTTGTCTTAGACTCCCCCGCCATATGAAACGTCCTCTCCAAATCCACTCTACTGAGGCCTTTCAAAATAATGCAGAGTAGAGTGTTACAGTTACGGAGAAAGTGCAGTGCGGGCAAATAATACAGCGCAAGGCTTTAATGTGGTAGGCTGTGAGCTCAACAGTCCATCTCATACGGGGGGAGTGGGGGGTGGCATTCAATAGTGTTATAACAGCAGGACTGAAGCAGCGTTTGAGCTTGGTGGTATATGCTTTCAGGCCTTTTTTTGTTGCCTCCCAATGGAGGGCAGGGAAGAGAGAGTGTCTGGGGTGGGATGGATCTTTGAGTCTATTGGCTGGTTTACTGAAGCGTGTGGGTAGAGCCTGTGGAGGAGACTCTGGTTTCTGGGATGTGCCAAACAGCATCCACAACTTGGTTTCTTGTGGTTTTGTTACATGAACTGGCCCACACGTCAATTCCAGACCTACATTTAGTGACTCCTCAGGGACAGCCAGTGACGGTCATGTTGCAGGAATAATGGACAGAAATTAAAATTAACTGAGTCACGAAAAATGTCTTTATTGCAAAAGAATGCAGCCTTCCTCCTACTTGCTAATTTTGTTGATTGATGCCGGCTGTTTGCCGGATGGGACATGGGACTCTGAAGGTCACGGTTGACAGTGACAAGCTGGATACAACGAGAGACCTCCTACTCCAATCATCTCTGTCCGGTCCTGGTCTGATTGTACACAGTGAAAACCCCTATCACCGTTACAAACTCAGTCTCTGCAAGGCTTTTATTTTCTTTCTCAGGACTGAGTATTGACAGTGACGATGGCCAAATGTGATGTGTCCCACAGAGTACAACCACAAACTGTTACAGAGTCTTAAAACATGGCACTTCAGGTCAAACATTTCATGCCAACCATTCAGAACCAATCCTGCACTCATCACATTTTATCCTCCCCACAGTTTATCATCTTTCCCCTAAGATTCCACCCCTCACCTACACACTAGGGGTAATTTACAGTGGCCATTTACACCTTTGGATGGTAGGGTGGAGATACATCTCTACCAATGGAAGCACAAGGAGTGCCTTCCCTCCACTAGCCTGTGGGTCACCCTTGGGCAAGGTGTAGCACCTGCTTAGCCCCCCGGTCAGGATCACATGAAGCCATGGGAGCAGGTGGTGGTCGGTCGTACGAGCAGCTGGTGCATATCACAAGTCCTGGTTACGTGACCAGAATCTCTGAAGAGTACTGATAATGGCTGGGGTCACCCGTCTTGCAAAGACACTGCTGCCCTGAAGAAGCAGGCAATGGCAAACCACTTCTGTAGGAAAAATTTGCCAAAAACAATCATGGTCTTAAGACCACGATCGCCCACGACATACAACATGGCACTTGATGACAATGATGGTGATCTATGCCTTTGGAATTTGGGAAGAACGAGAGAAACTGGGCTATACCCACAAGGTCACAGGGAGAAGATGCAAACTCCATGCAGACAGAGCCAGTGCCCAGGTTTGAACCAAGCTCCTGCAGCTATGAGGTAGGAGAATTACTCGCTGCATCACTGTATAACTCTATTATCCCTCAGGTGTCTCTAGGGACAAGGGGAGAGTTTATGACTGATTGCACAAACTCACCACCACTTATCGTCCATCCTTAATTGTCATAGAGTCTCAAAATTAGGGAGCAAAAGTGAGCCATTTGGCACATTTATATGGACCAGCCACGATGAAATGGCAGAGCAGATTTGTTGGGCTAAGTGGCCTAATTATGCTCCTATATCTGAGGTCTTATGGTCTTTATCATGCTCCATCCTTTGATCATGGTTGATTTGCTGTCCCTTTCGACCATTTTCCTGCCTTCTCCCCATAACTTTTGACACTCTTACACGCCTACTAATCAACCTCCGATTTAAATATACCCAACGACATGGCCTCTACAGCAGTCGGTGGCAATGAGTTCCACAGATTCACCACCCTCTGGCTAAAGAAATTCCTCCTCATCTCTACAGCACAGACAGCAGCCCCTTCAGCCCATCTAGTTCATGCCAAGCTCTTTTACTGCCTAGACCCATCTACCCACACCTAGACTATATCCCTCCATGCCCCTTTCATCCATGTACCTAGCCAAACTCTTAAATGTTGCAATGAAAATCGCATGCACCACCTCTGCTGTGAGAGTGCGAGTGGCCACTTAAAAAGTCAACCATCTGAGATGGGTTCAGAGGCGGCCAGATTAGGTAAGGACAGCAGATTTCCTTCCCTGCTGTTCACTAGTGAACCCTGTGAGCTTTCTGAAGAGTCACACACATCAAAGTTGCTGGTGAACGCAGCAGGCCAGGCAGCATCTCTAGGAAGAGGTACAGTCGATGTTTCGGGCCGAGACCCTTCGTCAGGACTAACTGAAAAGAGCTAGTCCTGACGAAGGGTCTCGGCCCGAAGCGTCGACTGTACCTCTTCCAATAGATGCTGCCTGTCCTGCTGCGTTCACCAGCAACTTTGATGTGTGTTGCTTGAAATTCCAGCATCTGCAGATTTCCTCGTGCTTGCGATTCTGAAGAGTCAATAGTTTTGTGGTCATTCTTACTAGCAGGAAAGATTCAAAGATTAAAGATGGGTTTTATTCGTTGCATGCACATCAAAACATTGAAACGTACAGTGAAGTGCATCATCCGTCTCAAATCAAATCAAATCCGCGAGGATTGCGCTGGGCATCCCTCAAGTGTTGCCATCTGTTCAGCGCCAACGTAGCATGCCCACAACTCACTAAACCTAACCATACGTCTTATGAAGATGGGAGGAAACCAGAGCACCTGGATGAATACCACCCAGTCACGGGGAGAATCTACGAACAGTGGTGGCAACTAAACCCCGATCGGCGATCACTACTGCTGTAAAACGACTGCGCTCACCACAGCACCACCGTTCCTCCCATTTTCTTGTTTTTTGTTATTGTTACTGGCATTTAAATTCTACAGGTCTCCAGCTTTGAAGTCAGGTCTCTGGATTGTTGGCCTTGGTCTCAGGACTGCCCGGGCAGTAAGTTAACCCTGTTAGCCAAGAGGTTCTTGAAAGGAAAGAGAGGATTTACAAAGATGTTGCTGGGACTGGAGGACTTGAGTTTTACGGAAAGATTGAATAGGTTAAGGCTTCATTCCTTGGAACGTAGAAAACTGATAGGAGATTTGATAGAGGTATACAGAGTTATAAGGGGTATAGATAGGGTAATGCAAACTGTCTTTTTCTACTGAGATTGGGTGGGCCTACAACTGGAGGTCTTGGGTTAAGGGGGAAAGGTGAAAAGTTTAAGGGGAACATGAGGGGAAACTTCTTCACTCAGAGGGCCGTGAGAGTGTGGAACAAGCTGTCAGCTCAAGTGGTGCATGGTGAAACATTGAACAAGCAGCAATAGGATTAGATATAAGAGATCCTGCAGTTGCTGGAGATCTAGAACAACACCCACAAAATGCTAGAGGAGCTCAGGAGTTTCTCCAGCGTTTTGTGTGTGTTGTATCGATAAGATTATTTCACTACGAGGCATAAGAGACAGCAGATGCTGGAATTAGAGTGACGATCTGCTAAAGAGGCTCAGGAGGTTGAGCAGCGAGGGAGGGAGGGAAGGAGTTGTCGAGGTTTTGGGTTGAAAGCCTGCAGCAACACTGCCTCATCTGGAAAACCGACACCAGTCTTCCCCCAGTAGATTAACTGCGGCACTTCACTAATTGTACCTCTTACACAGAGCCACAAATTCTTCTTTGTGCTCTTTACAGAAACAATATCTGGCTTCAGGTTCCTTACTGGGGATAAGCTCCCACTGCCTATTAAATGCTCGCACTGGTGTGAGTCTCAAACGGCCTCTGACATCTAAGCCCAGCTCCCGGCTTCACGTGTGGCTTGGCTACTAAGCCCAGTGGAACCGCTTCTACTGACAGGAAAAGGAGCAAAGGCAGGTTACTGGTGCCTTAAAATCAATTGTTTTGAGCAGATGGGGCTCATCAGTCATGGTTGGCAGCTCATTCAGGAGAAGGAACGTTCTGATCTCGATCCCCCACCGCCTTGTAGCTATACACACTCTTGAGGAAGACTCGGGAGAAAACCCCAAGGAAAAATCCAGAGCTGGAGTCCCTAAGGCAGTCCTACATTGAGTTCAACACTGACTGGCAGCTCCTGTGATGCTGGTGGTGCCAAACTGTATGTCTTTGGATTCATCAGTTAAGTTGGGAGATGGATCCTCCCGCATGGGGAACAGCTTGCTCTTCACATCGTACTGCCTGGCTTGTGTATCACTTAGACAGCTAGGATGCAACATCCATAGTCAACTCTGACCAATGGAAGGCCTCGTCTGGTTTCAGGAGCTTTGAGGATAACAAAAAGGAGCATTCAGATAAGCATCTGACTCCTCAAGATTCCAGCATTTGCAGCCGACTGTGTCTCTACGGGAGCAGAGTAGAGACACAAGAGAATGCAGATGCTGGAGGAATTCAGCAGGCCAAGCAGCATCAATGGAGGGAAATGGCCAGTCAACGTTACAGGTCACGACCCTTCATATGGAGTAGGAGTAAGCCATCTTACCCTTTCAAGCCTACAGCAACATTCATCATGGGAGATTTCTCCCTCAGTTCCACCTTCCTGCACAATCCCATCATTCCTTTAACATCCAGGTATCTATCAGTTGTACTGAATTAACTCAACGACTGAGGCTCTACAGTACTC
Organism: Mobula hypostoma; assembly: GCF_963921235.1. NCBI lineage: Eukaryota > Metazoa > Chordata > Chondrichthyes > Myliobatiformes > Myliobatidae > Mobula > Mobula hypostoma. The sequence continues at coordinate 148,451,662 of NC_086104.1, read as the reverse complement.
CTGTTAAAGGAATTCCACAGATGTGCTAACCTCATCATCTCAGTCCTAAATAGTCTCCCCTTTATTCTCAAATCCTGGTCCGAGAACCTTCAGCCAAGGCAAGCATCCTCCCTGACAATCTCTTTAAGAGTTTTCCAAGTTATGATGAGATCTTGTTCTTCTAAACTAAAGAATACAAAGTATCAAAATACATTAATTATTGAAGTAGGTATACAGAATAACTCTGAGACTTGTCCTCTCACAGGCAACCACAAAATAAAGAACCACCATGGAACCTGTTCACGGAAAACATCAAAGACCCAACGCACAAGAAAAAGAACAAATTGCGCAAACAGCAAAAAGCAAGCAAACTACACATAGAATATCAAACATCAAACCAGTTGTATTCAGTTTAGTTCAGTTCAGCAGTCCAGAGCCAATCTTTGCCAAAATCAATCGCCCCAATCAAACTGCTCAAAAACAGAAAAAAAAAGAGTAACCAGAATCCAGGAACATGTGAACCTCAAAGTCCCCCAAAACGAGTCCACAGCCTCACAGATCAGTCCCAGCAACACGGTTTGCAAGACTCCGTCACTTTCTTCTGGCAATACTGTCCTATTCCAGACAATATCTCCTCATAGAAAAACACCCACTATCCCTAGAAACAGCCCAGTGAATCTCCACTGCATTCCTATCATGAAGAACATCCTTTCTTTGTTAAGGAAACCAAAGCTATACATAATTCTCCAGGTTACTAAGACACATTGCCTTTGCAAAATGACTTCCTTACTTCTGGATATCCAGCAGCATAACATGAGCCAACTTTGCTGTGGAGCAGCACAGTAGCATCTTGGTTGGTATGCAGACATCCCACCTCTCCCGGAAGTTCCGGGAGTCTCCCGCATATTAATAGTGGCTCCCTGATGCCCGCAAATTATATACAATATCCCGGAAATCAATTTTTTTGAGAGCGAGAGAGAGAGAGAGAGAGAGAGAGCGTAAGAACGTGCGAGAGAGAGAGCGCGCGAGAGCGACCACAAGAGAGAGAGAGAGCACACGAGAATGACTACTAGAGAGAGAGCGCGAGAGCAAGCGCAAGAGTGACAGAGAGAGAGAGAGAGACAGCGCAAGAGAGAGATAGAGCGCCATGGGAGAGTGTTCCAAAAAAAGAAAATATAAAGCATACGTCACCCCAGACTACCCTAAAGTGTACCCCTGCCTAATAGGGATCAAAAATAATGACAGTGTTGCTCACTACACTGTTTGCAACAGTGAATTTTCTATTGCCCATGGTGGGTTAAGACTGTAAAAGACATGTTGAGGTGAGTTTAACAGGTGTCATTCATTCAATGGCATAGATAACGTTATTTAAACTGGGTGGCTAGCTGCTAAGGAGCTACTCTATTGCAGACATCCCTCCTCTCTGGGAAGTTCCGGGAGTCTCCCGCAAATTGATGGTGCTATCTCCCTGAAATTTGTTTTTGCAGGGTGGGATGTCTGGGTATGATGCGATTACAGCTCGGGGCATTCCAAAAATCAGAGTTCAATTCTGTCGCAATTTGTAATACTATGCATGTTCTCCCCGTGACCACGTGGATTTCTTCAGGGTGCTCTGGTTTCCTCCCACAGTCCAAAGACTTACCGGTTGTAGATTAGTTGGTCATTGTAAATTGTTGATTAAGCTAGGGTTAAATATGTGGGACGCTGGGCAGTGTGACTCATTGGGCTGGAAAATCTTCCGCACTGCATCTCTAAATAGATTAAATAAATGGGAATTCGTTGTCACAGACGACTCTGGGGCGAATTCATTGAGAAGATTTAAAGTAGAGATTGACAGGTGCTTGATAACAATCAAAGGTTACGGGGAGAAGGCAGGAGAATGGGGTTGAGAGGGATAATAAATCAGCCATGATGGAATGGTGGAGCAGACTCAATGGGCCGAATGGCCTATTCTGCTGCTATGTTTTATGGTCTATGGTCTAACTCCCAATTCTTTTGAGTCACGGGCAGACCGCCTATCCAATAAGCTCAAGAGAACTGCCTCGTGACTCCAGAAGATTCATCAACAATACCCAGCCTACCTAAAGCTGATTGGGAGCCATGGTTGGCCATGAAATAATAAGCAGCCACGAGCATACAAGAAAGTAGCAGGAATAGGTCATCTGGTCTCTCTGTCATCCAATATGTAAGTTGACCTGCTCTTTCTCAGTGCCAATTCCGCAGTGCCTTCAGTTATTAATATTGGGCAGGTAGTATGACAAGATTTAAAAGGCATTTAGACAGGTCTAAGGATAGAATAGGGAATAGACCTTAAGACATACAGTACTGTGAAAAAGTCTTAGGCACCCTAGATTTTTGTAGGGTTTCAGATGGTATAGCCTCCACCGAGCCCTGATCTCCACATCATCAAGGAGTGTGGGATTACCTGGAGAGACAGAAGCAAGCAAGACAGCCAAAACCAGCAGAAGAACTGTGGAAAGTTCTCCAAGAATGCTAAGAACAACCTACCAGCCGATTTTCTTACAAACCTGCACAACACTGATGTGGTTTTAAAGGCAAAGTATGGCCACAACAAATATTGATTAATTTAGTTTGTTACTGTTTGCTGCTCTTTATAGTATTTTTTTTGATATTTTGAAATTTATCATTTTTGAAAGCATCTTCGCTTCACGGAATTTTTTTTACACGTGCCTAAGACTTTTGTACAGTACAATAGGAGCAGAATTAGGCCATTCAGCCCATTGGGTCTGTTCTGCCATTCCATCATGGCTGATTTATTATCCCTCTCAACCTCCTTTTCTTGCCTTCTCCCTGTAACCTTTGACACCTTTACTAATCAAGAAACTATCAGCCTCTGCTTTAAATATACCCAATGACTTGGCCTCCACAGCTGTCTGTGGCAATGAAGTCCGCCAATTCACCACCATCTAGTTAAAGAAATTGCTCCTCATCTCTGTTCCAAAGGGATGTCCCTCTATCTGAGGCTATGCCATCTGACTACGGTTAGTATTTCACATGGTATCCTAGTTCTACAGTCACAATGTCAATCCAAGGAAAGCAAGTCTCAGGAAGTATGACACATTTCAAGACAAACTTGTGCACTGAACTTTGCTCCTTTAGTGTGTTTGAAATAACACTGAATGATCCATAAAGCAGATGGCACCACAGAGAAGGTGTGGTGGAGAGGTGAACTTGACAGTGGCAGGTTTATGTTCGTTGCAGTTACTCCAAGTTAAGATGCCCAGTTAAAACCCAGAGCGATCCTGCTGCAACACACACACACAAAATGCTGGAGGAACTGAGCAGATCAGGCAGCATCTATGGAGGGGAACAAACTGTCAACATTTCAGGCCAAGACCCTTCATCAAGACTGGAATGGATGGAAACAGAAGCCAGAATAAGAAGGAGCGGGGTGATAGGTGATAGGTGAGACCAGGTGAGGAAGAAGGTGGGTGAAGAGAAATGCTAGAACTGATAGTAGAGATAACTGGCTAATAGGGAAGGAATCTGATAGGAGAGAACAGTGGACCATGGAAGAAAGAATAAATTTCTACTAATATCTGCACAATTCAGTATCTGTTACACTGCTGCAACTTGGCTTGCTCACAAAGTAAAATGTGAAGCCATCAGTCCTCGCTCTCTCTCAACATTCTACCACCTACTGGCTCACATTCAAGGACTCTTTACAACTCATGTTCTCAATATTGTTTTTATTTGGCTTATTTTGCACATTGGTTGCTTGTCTGTTTCTGTATAGCTTCCCATAAAATTCTGTTGTGTTTTTTTTCCCTGTAAATGCCTGAGTAGTACAAAGTAGTATATCGTAACATCGTCACATATCTGTATTTTGATAATAGATTTACTCTGCACTCTCTCTTTCTCCAACCCCACCCTCTCCACTCTCTCCCTTTCCCTCAAACTCTTTCTTTCTCTCTCTCCTCCCCACTCCCTCCCCCCCCTTCCTCCCTCCCCCTCTCCTCTTTCTCTCGCTCTCCTCTCTCCTTTATTTTCCACTTCTCTCTCTGATCCGCCTTGATTTGGCACCAAACCACGCACTGCAACACATCGGGAAACTAATAGATCAAATGACAGGCTCAGTTGAGCTTTCTACAACTTCTCAGTGGGAGTAATAACAACAAAGACTGAACTACGGAGAGGGCCAACATATTCCTCATAAGTGATTTCACAGTTAACAAGCTACTCCAATGGTCTCCCAATCACTGTGCATGTATGTGTGTTAAACTCATTCCCAGCACAACAAGACTATTGTTGAGTAACTTCACAGCACCCTGCGCCCACTCCGCACATCTGCACAGCCACAATGACACATGATGATTTCCTGAGACGACGGGAGGGGAATTTGGACAGTGATATCTTCAGCAAGGATTCCGCTGATACTTTTGCAGTCTTTAAACCTACTCAGAGCTCAGAATGACTGTTAAAAGCAAGAAAATTCATCTAGCGCTCCCGTCTCAAATAGTAAGAAAGATCTTTTGAGCTATTGGGCTGTGAAACTTCTTCAGCTTACTGTGGTATTAGTGGAGCTCCTAGCAGGGCCATCTGCCCATCACTATTGAGAGGTGGTAGGAATGACCCTTCCACAGTTCTTCTGGTGAAGTTGCTTCCACTGTGCTGTTGGTGAGAGATTTCTAGGACATAGAGCTCTGCTAGTGAAGGAAGAAGGTTCCTTCAGGCTGTTACAGCCAGGGGTGTTAAAGGGGATAAACCCCCACTACCTATTAAATGCTCCCACTCTTGAGTAGCCTCTGACAACCAAGTCCAGCTCCTGGCCTTCACGTGTGGCTTAGCTACTAAACCCGGCAGAGCCGTTTCTACTGACAGCAGAAGGGCCCAAGGTGAGTTACTGCTGCTTTAGAACTAGTCGTTTTGGGCAGATGGGGCTCATCAGCCGTGGTTAACAGCTCAACCAGGAGAAGGAAAGCTCTGATCTCACATCTCCGCTGCCCTGCAGCTGTATCCCCTCATGGGGTAGGCTCCGGAAGTAAACTCCAAGGGAAAAATCTGGAACTATCCTACATTGAGTTCAATGCTGACTGGCCACTCCTGCGCTGGTCCTGGTGCCAAGCTCCATCGGTCGCTTCCGTTCCTTTGGGTTCATCAGATGCGTGGAGATGGAGAGCTTGCTGCATGGGCAACAGCTTGCTCCCCATATCGTTCTGCCCTGGCTTGCTTATCTAGACAGCTAGGATACAACATCCATGGTCGATCCTGACCAACGGAGAGCTCAGATTCAATATGAGGGAGGGAGGAGAAGATGGCGGTGCAACGCAGCGTGCGCGGCCGTTCTGAATGATATCGTATGTGTTAACTAGGGGCCGTGCACAATCCTGATTTGATGGAGACAGCTGTGAGAAGCACGGAGGAACACCTGGAGTAACTTCTGAAATGCCCGCTTCGCTGCCGCTTCTACTGTGTGATCGAGAATCTTCGGAGGGGAAGGCCCCAAATCCTCGGCTTTGTCTATTGCCTATTGCTGGGCCTGGGGTCGAAGCGCTCGGCAGAGATGGTGCTCAGTGTCGGAGAGCTGGTCGGAGGCTCGGAGTTTTCGGACAGACTCGGAGTCGGACTGTGGTCGGATGCTTCCGGGATGCTGCATCGGCGAGTTTGCGGTGCTGGAGGTTCACCGTCTGCGTGAGATGATGGGACTTGAGAAAGACTTTGAGACTTTTTTTTACCGTGCCTATGGTCTGTTCTTTATCAAATTACGGTGTTGCTTTGCACTGTTGTAACTATATGTTATAATTATGTGGTTTTTGTCAGTTTTTCAGTCGGTTTGTCATATGTTTCTGTGATGTAATTCTGGAGAAACATTGTATCATTTCTTAATGCATGCATTACCAAATGACAATAAAAGAGGACTGCATGTTCTCATAATCTAAATCTAAGGAAGCCGATCTGTTTTCACATTGGAGTAGCTAGTGGAACCCCTGCATCACTTTTCCATTGATCTTGACCTTCTCCGCTGTCGAGGTGGAGTCCGAATGCCCCCCCATGACCCTGTGACCCTCCTCTGGGTGCTCCAGTTTCCTCCAACACCCCAGTGGTGTGTGGGTTGGTAGATCAACTGACCACGGTAAGTTTCCCCTTGTGCATCGGTAAGTGGTAGAAACTGGGACGTGTGATGGGCACGTGAGCAGAATTAGATAATGAGATTAATGTAGAATCAGTGTAAATGAGGGACTGAGGACCAGTACAGACACAGAGGTCTGAAGGGCTGTCTGTCTCATCAGGGGATCTATTCAGATCAGAAACAGGAACAAGGAGCAGCTTTATATTTAGACGTCTGAGCAGTAGGCGGGAGACACATCTCTACCAAAGGAGGTGTAAAGCACTCCTTCCCTCCACCGGCCTGCAGGTCACCCTTGGGCAAGGCGTAGCACCTGCTTAGCCCCCTCGATCAGAGTCACGTGATGCCATGGGAGCAGATGGTGGTGGTTGGTCGCATGAGCAGATGGTGCATATCAGAAATCCTGGTTATGCGACCACCGACACCAGGCAGCCAATGGCTGGGGTTGCTCATCTTGTAGAGACACTGCCCAGAAGAAGGCAATGGCAAACCACTGCTACAGAAAAATTTGCCAAGAACAATCACGGTCAAAGACCATGATCACCCACGTCATACAACACGGCACGTAATGATGACAATGACATTTGCCTGTATTATGAATTTGCTCCAGTGTGTTGGTCAGGGCACAACATGCAATAAAAAACAACATTCAACAACTATAAAGAATAAAGAATTATCAAAAAATAAGTTTAGAGGTTAAAGTGCAGATATGGAATAAAATGTATGTATTTGCAATGCAAACAGCATTATAAAAAGTGGTTTAAAATGTCTACAGCGTAATGGGATAACTAGAATGGTTGATCAGATTAACTGCCTGGGGGAAGAAACCTTTAACTTGGTGTAAAATTTTAATGGTGCTTTCCAGAAGGGAACTTTTGGAAAAAGGCTGTTGGCAGGGTGGGTAGTGGCCACAGCAAGTACCTAAAATAAGAAGGAATTATGAAGTAATCAATCAACGACACCAGAGGTTCACAGTTTAGCCTCCAGACTTAAGCACCACTCAACCTGAGTCATCAGAACCCGGGCTAGTTTGGTCAACGCTCAGGGACTCTATTTGTCAGGAAGGATGGTAGTGAGTGGCCGTGTACGGGCTTACCTTGGCTGTTGCCCTGTGCAGACTCTGAGATGCTAACGCCCAGCTGGCCGCTGTACGAGTTCATCCTCATCATGCTGCTGTGGCTGGGAGTGTTGGAGAGGGCGGGAAGCTGGCTGGGGGTGCGCGGGACGCTGTACAGAGCTTCCGCGATGTCAGCTGCTCTCTTCAGGATCATCTCCTGTAGAAAATACATCATGTGCAAGGAATTATCAGACTGAAGACTGGAATGCACAGTTATACAGCCTAGAAAGAGGACATTCAGCCCACCTCAACCATGCCAACCAAATTATATACTTGAGCTAGTCCCATTTCCCTATCATTTCTTCATCCATTATCTGCCGTCTCGTATGACGTAGGCAGTAATGGTCCCATGACCAATGTTGTTCTTGGCAAATTTTTCCACAGAAGTGGTTTGCCATTGCCTTCTTTTGGGCAGTCGTTAATGAAAGGGTTATCATACGAGAAACATCTGATGGTTCTGGGTCTGTACTCGCTGGAATTTAGAATGATGAAGAGGGATCTCATTCAAACCTTTTGAATGTTGAAAGGCCTAGACAGAGTAGATATGGAAAGGATGTTTCCCATGGTGGGGGAGCCTAGGACAAGAGGGCGCAGCCTCAGGATAGAGGGGTGTCCATTTTAAAAAAGAGATGCAGAGAAATTTCTTTAGCCAGAGGGTGATGAATTTGTGGAATTTATTACCCCAGGCAGCTGTGGAGGCCAGGTCGTTGGGTGTATTTAAGGCAGAGGTTGATCAGTTTTTGATTGGGCATGGCATCAAAGATTACGGGGAAAAGGCCGGAAAATGGGGCTGAGGTAGGGAGAAAAGGATTAGCCATGATTGAATGGCGAAGCAGACTCAGTGGGCCAAATGGCCTACTTCTGCTCCTATATCTTATGGTCTTAAGATGGGTGACCCCAGCCATGATCAATACTCTTCAGAGATTGTCTGCCTGGTGTCAGTGGTCGCACAACCAGGACTTGTGATATGCGCCAGCTGCTCATACGACCATCTACCACCTGCTCCCATGGCCTCATGTGATCCTGATCGAGGGGCCTAAGCAGGTGCCACACCTTACCCAAGGGTGACCTGCAGGCTAGCAGAGGGAAGGAGCACCTCCGCTACGGAAACACTAATGCCTCTGAAAGGCAAATCCTACAAAAGGTAGTGGATTCGGCCCAGTACATCACAGGTAAAGCCTTCCCAACTGTGAAGCACATCTGTCATTGGAAAGCAACATCTATCATCAAAGATTCTCACCACCCAGGCCATGCTCTTTTCTCACTGCTGCCATCAGGTAGAAGGTACAAGAGCCTCAGGGCTCGCACCACCAGTTTCAAAAACAGTTACTGCCCCTCAACCATCAGGCTCTTGAACAAAAGGGGATAACTACACCCACTTGTCCAACCATTGAGATGTTCCCACAATCAATGATCTCACTCTTGAGGACTCTTTATCTTGTTATTTCAAGTTCTCATTATTTATCGCTATTTATTTATATTTGCATTTGCACGGTTTGTTGACTTCTGCACTCTGGTTGATCTTTCATTGAACTATTCCATAGATCAATTAATAGTAAAATATTCAATAGTTACTAATCTATAGATTTACTGAGGAAGCCTGGAGGAAAATGACTCTCACGGTTGTACGTGGTGACATATATGATAACAAAATTTACTTTGACGTCTCTTTGTTAGAGACGTATCTCCACCCTGTCACCCTATTTACTCCATAAACATGAAACCATGGAATATTTTTGTATTTGGTGTTCCCTTCCTCCTACAATAAAATGCAAGTTTTTGTTACCAAATTTCCTGATTTTTGTCTGCATCTCACGTGCTTTGCTTAGCCATCACTTTCTGACACCTCACCTGCCGGCCACATCATCCAATGGCCTCCTTCTCCTTGCTCTTTGCATTCATTTTTAATTTCTGGCCTTGTACCTCAGTACTGACAGTGGTTCAGTCTTGCTTTTGAAAATGGAAACATCTGAGCCCTCCCATCCAGATTTTCAAACCCTAATAAACTGTGAGGGCATAAACGGCTTTTGAGGGCTCCCTCCTCTGTCAGATGCTCAGATACCCTGAAGGAGAACCAAGAGAGGTCACCCAAGTGCCCTGGACAACACTGGTCTACCAAACTCCTGCAGGCAGATTACCAAGTCCCCATAGCTCTGAGTGGGACACAATTTAACTTGAGTAATGAATCAATTGTGAAGGGAAATCTGTTGGTTTACAGCGAGGGTGGGATTTATTTTCTGTGTGCTCTCTGAATCTGGTGCGCTAGAACATCGTGGAGATGCAACAGCCTGCTGATGCTGGAAACTGGAACAACAAACAAGATGCTGAAAGATCTCAGCAGGTTAGGCAGCATCTGTGAAGCGAAATAAGCAATTGACAATTCAAGTCAAAATGTCTTATCAGTCCAGGGCCTGACCCAAAACATTGACAGTCCATTTCCCTCCACAGGTGCTGCCTTCCTGAGTTCCTCCAGCATCTTTTTTATTGTTTTAAACCTTTAGATGGCCAAAATATTTCAACGTCATATAGTGGTCACCAGTTCAAGGACCATGAACCACAAATGCATGGTTCCTGGATAGCATTGGCATAATAGCGACTGTACTACCTGAGGAGCATCAGGAGAGCTAATCTAACCCAAAAATTGCCTGCCAACTTCTATCGATGTGTGATAGTGTATTAATATAGGGAATGACAGTGTGGTACTCTAGCTGCAGCAAGACAGATCACAAAGCACGCCAACGTGTGATTAGGACAGCTCAGTACATCCTTGGCACTCAACTACCAGATCTGTAGACTATTTACAACTCTCGATGCCTATGGCACACTCATAACATCATTAAAGTCCCATCCCATCCTGGACACTGTCTGTTCAATCTCCTGCCATCTGGTAGAAGATACAGAAACATCTTAGCCAAGACAGTAAAACTGAAAAATAGTTTCATCCCGAGGGCTGTTGTGCAGCTGAATACGCTACATTCCAGCTTGCCAATGGCCTTTGAAGGTTATGGACTATCAAAGTCACTTGGTGCATGCAAATATGGGATTTTTTAAAGATTAAGCCATACTGCATGAATTGTAAGTATCTGTTTTTGCACAGATTGGAACAACACCAGAATCTCATTGTCTTGAGCAATGACAATATCCTAGTCCAATATATCTCCCATGTAAGGGAGAAGGGTAAATAACATTTGGCCCATCGGATCTATGCTAGCTCTCAGAGCAATACCATTCACCCACATTTCCATGTGACACTTTGACAGGTATATAAATAGAAAAGATTTGGAGGGATTTGGGCCAAATTAAGGTATGTGGATCCAATTTGGATAGGCATCATGAACTTGATAGTTGGATCTGTGGTTTGGGAGGGGTTGGGGGAATGATAAGCAGATGATTTTCGCATTGGTTGCTTTGATCCCGGCCTAACGTTCGAGCACTTCGGTTGGGCTTTGGGTATAACAAGGCAGAAGCACCAATGGAAAAGCTGGAATGAAGAGTCTCTTTCCATGCTCTACAACTCTAGGGCTCTAACATACTCGTTTTCTGGAAACAGTCTGAAAATACTTCAGTGGTTTCTTCTCTTTCTTCATTTTGTTAAATATCACTCCAATTGATCTCTTTTTCCTTGGATTTTCCCTATTAAAATACACCAGAGGCCAATTAGAGAATCTAATTAACCACCCCGCATGCTTCGGTACATGGGAGGAAATCAGAGCACCCGGAGAAAGCTCAGCTAGCCACAGGAATAATGTGCAAACTTCATACACGCAGCACCAAAATCAGAATGAAACTGAGCCCCTGGAAACTATGACCCTGAGAAAGGAAGGACATCAGATTGCTTTCTTTAAAGAAGATCAATGAATCGAATAACCTTTTTATGGTTGGAATTACCATGGTCACACGTATTGGTATTGCATTCCCAATTTCTATTAGTTAGCTGAGTTTAAATTTTCAAGCAGTCATTACATTTTACATTTCCAGGCCATTGCTTCAAAGCTTCTTCTGCCCAGTAGTTCATCTTGTCAACCATTCTAATTAGTCCCCCACTTCGCCAGCACCTCATCTCGTACCTCAGTCACTGCACTATAAAAACTTTAAACCATTTTTAACGATGCATACTTGTATTTATGTATTTGTGGGTATTTTATTCTGTAAAATATGCAATAAGTACATAACTAACAGCTTGTACTTCTAACTTTATTTTTATATAATTCTATATTCTGTCTAATTGTTGAAGGTTGTTTTGAGTTGCATGTCTCACCCCTCACCAACACGCCACAGCAAATTCCTAATACTGTACGTGGAAATGTACACGGTGAATAATGTTGATCCTTGAACCAGGTTTGTGTGGACCTGAGACTTGTAAGGGTGGCGAGGACCTGGACGTGTTATAGAGTTATTAAAACAAAACTTCACATCACATTAAAAGTTTGTACCCCTAGGCAAGTAATCTGATCAATTTAGCTCCCCTCCCCAACCCCACTATTATCTCAGTCACTGAACTATAAACACTTTAAACCACTTTTTATAATGCTGTTTACATTATAAATACATGCTGGTATACGACCTTAAAGACACAGGAGCAGCATTAGGCCATTCAGCCCATTGTCTGCTCCACCATTCTATCATGGCTGATTTTTCAACCCTCGCATCCCCATTCTCCTGCCTTTAAACCTTTGATGGCCTTAACTATCCACTTTCACTTTAAACATACTTAATGACTTGGCCTTCCATCTTTGTAAATGAATTCCTCAGATTCACCACCACCATCTGACTAAAGAAATTCCTCCTCATCTTTGTTCTGAAGGGACATCTTTGTATCCTGAGGTTGTGTCCTTTGGACCTAGACTCCCCCACATCCTCTCCACATCCACTCTATGTATTTCTAAACATTTTACGGTATTATCTGTACTTTTAGCTTCCATGTAATTCTTCATTCTGTGTAATTGTTGAATGTTGTTTTTGTTGCATGTTGCATCAAAACACGACAACAATTTCCTACTACATCTAAATGTATATGGCGAATAAAGTTAATTCCTGAAATTGATTCATGATCCTTCAAGACCTCTGAATACCAGTCCTGTAAACAGCCATTGTCCCCACATCCAAAGCTCCACTTGTTAGTCTCGAAGTCCCCTGGGATATCCTCCAGGCTGCAGTTATCAATGATGAGCTGCCATCTGGGACAAGAGTAGACCAGAAGAATCCAAAAAAATAAAAAAATTCCTGTCACCATAAATGCCAGGAGTTGTTACTCATGAGAGTATGAATAAGCTGGTAGCTTAGCAGCCAGCCCTGTATTAGATGTACCATCCTGGAATCAAGCCTAAAACCACAGGCCCAAAACCATCTGGATGGAAGCCTAAGACCGCATTGGTTTAATGCCAGTGAGTTCAAGTGAACAGAGGCAGCTAAAGTATGTATCATTAATCACACATTTGTTTGACATCAATTTATAGCTAGTGAGGTTTATTCTTTTCAACACCAAATACATAAAGCTTGCTCTGGTGGTAAAAATCCCACTGATTGTGGTTCAGACCACTTAGAGCTGGAAGGCTTCAGCTGGTCTGAGCTGTTGTCTCCAGGGTTACAGATTACTTGCAACATTTGAAGCTCTGGAGGAGCTCAGCGGGTCAGGCAGCATCTGTGCATCTATGGAGGGAAATGGACAGGTGATATTTCAGCTTGAGACCCTTCGTCTAGACTGGAACAAAAGAGGGGCGATAGCCAGTATAAAAAAGTAGGGAAAAGGGCGGAGCAAAAGCTGACAAGCGATACACAGGGTTGGTGGATGGGGCAATGATAGACAGATGATTTTCGGATTAGTTGCTTTAATCTAGGCCCAAAGTTGGAGCTCTCAGGTGGGACTTTTGAGGTACGACAAGACGGAAGCACCACTGAATCCACCCATCCTTTCCATCTGCCTGGATCGCTCTCTGGTAACCCCTGCTGGTGAGCGCTTGTAAGCACAGGCCAGCTTTCGAGCAGAGCCACGGCTGGTGGAGAGCCGCTGCCTCACAGCATGAGAGGCCTAGGGTCAATCCTGACCACAGACACAGTCTGTGTGGAGTTTACGTGACCATGTGGTTGGTCTGGATAGTCCCACATTCCAAAGATTAGAATAGTAGGACAAATGGCCGTTATAAATAGCCCCTAGTGCATCGGGGAGTGGTAGAATGTTGGGGCAATTGATGTGAAGGCGAAGAGAATAAATGAGATTGGTATAATTGGATGGTTGATGTTGGCATAGGTTTGATGGGCCGAAGGGCATTTTCCCTGCTCTATGATTGATACAACCTCCTGGCCCAGCCCTCGCTCCTGCAAGGCAATATAGGACCAAAGACCATTAAATATAGGAGCAGAATTAGGCCATTTGGTCCATCAAGTCAGCGTCACCAATTATCATAGCCGATACATTTCCCCTCAGCCCAATTTCTTGGCTTCTGATTCGTCAAGAACTTATCAATCTCTGCCTTAGTGATTCTCAATGATTTGGCTTCCACAGCCACCAGTGGTAACAAATTCTACAGATTCACCACTGTCTGGCTAAAATGGATGTCTCTCTATTCTGAGGCTGTGCCCTCTGGTCCTAGACTCCCCCTCCATAGAAAACCTTCACATCCACTGTATCAAGGTCTTTCAACATTTGATAGGTTTCAATTATATCTCCCCTCAATCCTTTTGAATTCCAGTGAGTACAGATCTAGGGCCATCAACTGGTCCTTATATGGTAACCCTTTCATTCACAGAATCACTCCTGTGAACCTCCTCTGAACCCTCTCCAATGTCAGCACATCCCTTCTCAGATAAGGGGCCCAAGACTGTTCACAATTCTCCAAGTGAGGCCTTACCAGTGTTTCATAAAGCCTCAACACTGCATCCTTGCATGAGATGCCAATGAATTAGCCAAGCTACCCAGCCAGGGGCAAAGAGAAGCACGCTCTAAGATCTCAGTGCAGGCCATTTCAGTTGGGTTTCTCTGCTGCCAATACTGCAATCTCACCCTAATCCTTCAGGGTCCAAGGGGACAGACTCAGAATAAAGGGGTGTCGCTTTAGAACTGAGAGGAGAAGCGGGTGGAGAATCTGTGCAACTCGTTGCCATGGAGGGCTGGGGAGGCCAAGTCATTGCATATTTATGGTTGTATTTAAGGCAGGGATTGAAGGGAGGGGGGTTAAATGTTACAGGAAGAAGGCAGGAAAAAGGCGGGTTGAGGGAAAATCATCAGCCATGATTGAACAACAGCGAAGGCTTGAAGGAGGGAATGACCTTAACTCGGCTCCTATATCTTGTGGTCTTATGGTTCTGCTTTTGAATTTTAGGGTGGCAGAATTTAGGGAGCTACTATAGAGCTGAGGATGGGTCAGCCTTCATCCACGATCATCCCTTAGATAATCACGGATCACCTGGAAGATGCTCAACCGGTGAATAGGCAGACGAACAAAAGAGTGCACTTCAAGGTGAATGCACCAAATGGTTTACCTGTCCTGACGAAGGGTCTCGGCCCAAAACATCGACTGGTTACTCTTTTCCATAGATGCTGCATTTCGCCAGCGTTCTCTATGTGTTTATTTGTCCATTTATTCTTCCACTCTTAACACCTCTCAGCAAGTTTAGAAGATAATAAACTTTTATGATCTGCTGTTTGACAAGAACAGGCAAGCCCAAGTCGCTGCTGTTCCTTCGGCGAAGTGCTGTTTACCAGCTGCTGTTCAGGGTCCTGTTTTCATTGTGGCTGCGGCAACAACCTCACAAGATGGGGTTCACGAAACTGATTTGACGACAGTAAAATACACCCAAAAGCTGGAGTTTATCCTCCAAGGTGCTGTGCTAAACTGGTGTAATTGCACCCCTGTCTTCCAAAAATCTGACTGAAGTACACTTGGTGGCCACTTTATTAGGTACAGAGGTGGAACCTGGCGTGATCCCCTCCTGCTGTAGCCCACCCACTTCAAGTTTCAACATATTGTGCATTCGGAGATGCTCTTCTGCACACCACTGTTGTAACACGTGGTTATTTGAGTTACTGTCATCTTCCTGTCAACTTGAACCAGTCTAGACTTTCTCCTCTAACCTATCTCATTAACAAGGCATTTTTGCCCACAGAACTGCCGCTCACTGGATGTTATTCTGGTTTTCACACTATTCTCTGTAAACTCTAGGGACTGTTGTACGTGATAATCCCAGGAGATCAGCAGTTTCTGAGATACTCAAACCATCCTGTCTGGCGCCAACAATCATTCCATGGTCAAAGTCACTTAGATCACATTTCTTCCCCATTCTGAATGACAACTGAATCTCTTGACCATGTCTGCACGCTTTTTTATGCATTGAGTTGCTGCCACATGATTGGCTGAATAGATATTTGCATTAACGAGTATGTATACAAATGTACCTAATGAAGAGTCCAAATGAAGAGTCTTGACCTGAAATGTTGACTGCCCATTTCCTTCCATAGATTTGCTGAGTTTCTCCAGGGTTGTGTTGCCTCATACAAAGCTCGCTGCTGCCCCCTCTGTTGGCAGACCCGGTGCCGTAGGGAAAATGCCGAAGAGTAGATGATCAACCCAGTCCCTCCCCCAAAGAGCGCTACGTGAGCTTTAGTTGATAATGGCTGCTAATGAATTTAAAGAATAAAAACCTTAAAAAATCAGGACTTTGTATGAATGCAATTTTTATATACTTTCTGTATAAATACTGTTCTGCACATATAAGATTGCACTTGCAGTCATTTCGGGGAAGACCCAGGAACTTCTAGGAAACACAGGGAATTTCCTTGGTAGCTTGGGGAATTGCTCGGAAGCCCTGGGAATTTCTGGTCTCAGTTGCCTTTGGATCAGTGAAGTAGTTCTAGCTGGTCATTGAACAGCGAGGCTGTGTGAGGCTGTGTGCAGGACGTTGACCTGACACCACCGACCCTTCATTCAAATCCTCTCTCCTCGACATTGCCTGATCTGCTCCTGGTTTTGTCATGAAGAAGCAAAAAAGATCAGAGGGATGTTCCATCTGTGTGATCCATGGTGAGTAGCTGGCAAAAGTAGGCCATGCTCAGAGTACTGAGGTTGAATTCCTCAAGGTGCCCAGAACTTGCCGACAGCACCACATTGATTGGCCTTATCTCAAATAATAACAAGGTGGCCTACAGGGAAGAAGTCATCTCTCTGACACAATGGTGTCATGAAAACAACCTCTCCCTCAATGTTGCAAAAACAAAGGAGCTGGTTGTGGATTACAGGAGGAATGGAGATGGGCTAACCCCTATTGACATCAATGGATCTGGGGTTCAGAGGGTAAACAGCTTCAAGTTCCTCAGCATCCACATCACCGAGGACCTCACATGGTCTGTACGTACCGGCTGCGTGGTGAAAAAAGCACAACAGTGCCTCTTTCACCTCAGACGGTTGAGGAAGTTTGGTATGGGCCCCCAAATCCTAAGAACTTTCTACAGGGGAACAATTGAGAGCATCCTGACTGGCTGCATCACGGCCTGGTATAGGAACTGTACCTCCCTTAATCGTAGGACTCTGCAGAAAGTGGCGCGGACAGCCCAGCGCATCTCTAGTTGTGAACTTCCCATGATTCAGGACATTTACTAGGACAGGTGTGTAAAAAGGGCCTGAAGGATCATTGGGGACCCGAGTCACCCCAACCACAATCTATTCCAGCTGCCACCATCTGGGAAGCGGTACCGCAGCATAAAAGCCAGGACCAACAGGCTCCAGGATGGCTCCTTCCACCAGGCCATCAGACTGATGAACTCACACTGATTCGAGTGTACTCTATATTACATTGTCCTATTTATTATGAATTACTAAGATTGCACATGGCACATTTAGATGGACACATAACATAAAGATTTTTATTCGTATATGTGAAGGATGTAAGAAATAAAGTCGATTCAGTTCAAAAATGGCTACATACATAATTTGACAGCACTTGTGCACAAGACAGAAAACAAGTGTGCCTCACTGTACCCAACTTCTAAGAGGAGACTCTGCAGCCTCTTAACATAAGCAGAGGAGGCTGCAGAAGGACTTGGACAGATGAGCGGAATGGGCAATGTGGCAGATGGAATACAATGTAGGGAAACGTATGGTCATGCACTTTGATAGAAGAAATAAAAAATGAAGACTATTTTTCTAGTATGGAGCAAATTAAAAAATCAGAGGTGTAAAGGGACTTGGGAGTTCTAGCGCAGTGTCCCCTAACAGTTAATTTGCAGGTTGAGTCAGTAGTAAGAAAGGCAGATGCGATGTTAGCATTCATTTCCAGGGGACTAGACCATAAAAGCAAATATGAAACGCAGAGGCTTTATAAGGCTTCGGCTCAGATCACAATTTTTAGTTTACAGCCTAATATCGAAGAAAGGATGTGTTGGCATTGGAGAGGGTCCAGATGAGATTTAGATGAATGATCCTGGGAATAAAAGGGTTAATATACAAAGAGCGTTTGATGGCTCTAGGTCAGTAATGACTGGAGCTTAGAAGAATGAGGGGCAATCTCATTGAAACCTACTGAATATTGAAAAGCCTTTTTAGGGTGGACATCGAGAGGATGTTCCCCATAGTTGGGGAGGCTGGGACCAGAGGGCACAGCCTCAGAGTAAGAGGACATCCTTTAGAACAGAGAGAAGAAGGAATTTCTTTAGCCAGAGTATGGTGAGTCTTTGGAATTCATTGCACAGATGGCTGTGGGGGTCATGCAATTGGATATATTTAAAGCAGAGGTTGGTAGATTCTTGATTAGGAAGGGCATCGATGGTTACAGGGATTGAGGTTGAGAGGGAAAATAGATCAACCTTGAGCGAATGGCAAGTAGAAGTGATGGGGCCAATTGGCCTAATGGTGGTGTGCAGCAGCGTCCAGGTTGGAGTCAGTGCTGCCCCCCAGTGTTTGCTTGGTGGAAGACAAGCTGCACAATCCTGCTGAAGGGTCTTGGCCCGAAACATCGACTGTACTCTTTTCCATGGATGCCGCCTGGCCTGCTGAGCTCCTCCAGCACTTTTGTGTCTTGCTTGGATCTCCAGCATCTGCAGATTTGCTCTTGTTTGTGCACAACTGCAGGTTTCTGCGGCATTCAGGGCTCAGTTCTGAACTTTTTTTGCATGGCTGTATCTTACTAATATCTTCATGTGCTTGTTATCTTCTATGTGCTACGTGTGCTTTGTGCTGTGCATGACTGTTGGTACCGCGTTTTACACCTTGCTCCCAGAGTAACACTGTGTTGTTTGGCTGTATTCATGGGTATTCAAGTATGGTTGAATGACAATTAAACCTGAATTGAATTTAATTCTGCTCCTATGTCCTATGGTCCCATAGTCTTAAGGAAATTCAGATGAAATTCTAAATTGATGAGATTTTAAATGGTTTCAATTACATCATACTTCTCAGACATCCCAGCTATAAATTGTACTGTCTTGTCTGAAGCAATATAAGTCAAAAAAATGACACAGTAAGGAAACAGATCTTCAGCTCACCAAGTCTGCACTATTAAGCATCCATATTTACACTAATCCTATAATAACCCATTTTCATCTCCCTTCATTCTCATCCGTGGCACTTCGGTTCCAGAACACACCTCCACACTCATTCCCATTCCCACATGTTGTTCCACGGCCTCATCTGTTGCCATGATAAGGCCACACTCGGGTCAACACCTCATATTCCATCCGGGTAGACTCCATCCTGATGGCAGTGGCCAGTTAGCCTACCAACCTAACTATCTTTGGAATGTTGGAGGAAACAGGAGCACTTGGGGGAAACCCACACAGTCGAGGGGGGGATGTGCCAACCCTCGGGTCAGAACTAAACTCGAGTCGATGGAGCTGAGAGGCAGCAGCTCCTCGACCTGCGTCACTGTGCTGCGCCATGATTGGACTCTGAGGTCTGGCTCTATTTGATTGATGTGTAGTCAGTCCAATCAGTAAACACTCTGCAGTACCTGATTATTTGGAGGTCCTCCATATAAAGCCTCTACAAGGTCTGCCGCCCTCTTCAATAACATTTCCTGTGGGATAAAGCAGTCAATTAATCTCTGATATAAAGTCATAAAAGGATCACAGAACTTAACTCAAGCACCTTAGCCTATTAATTATAGGCTTGCCAGGCCTGGTCAATATTTCTCTGGGTGGCCTGATCTTTACAACCAGCCCTGCTGTGCCTGACTGTTGATCTTGTCTCATGTTTAGTGCAGGAAGAGGGGAAGATTCTCCATGTTGTGAGGGTCCTGGGTCAAAATGGCAGCTCATTGTCCCCGACGCCTATGCCAAACACAGAAAGAAGACTGCAGATCATAGCTTCCACAAGTATCTCACCTCTAGAAGGTCAGGGAGTGGTAGGACATTTCTGGTGTCCCACAAGCCCAAGTTTCCTACCCTCGGGGTAGTTGGCCATGAATTATAGCCAGTTTTTCTGAGGACGTGGGCACGTGGCCAAGTGGTTAAGGCATTCGACTAGTGATCTGAAGGTCGTGAGTTCGAGCCCCAGCCGAGGCAACGTGTTGTGTCCTTGAGCAAGGCATTTAATCACACATTGCTCTGCGACGACACTGGTGCCAAGCTGTATGGGTCCTAATCCCTTCCCTTGGACAACATCAGTGTCGTGGAGAGGGGAGACTTGCAGCATGGGCAACTGCTGGTCTTCCACACGACCTCGCCCAGGCCTGCACCCTGGAGAGTGAAGACTTTCCAGGCGCAGATCCATGGTCTCGCAAGACTAACGGCTGCCTTTATACTTCATATTTTCTGAGGATGGGAAAGGGGGCTTATGAAATGTGCCAGATGGTGGAAGGGGCCCAGAATTTTATTCACTGCTAGATGAATGCCAGAGTCTTGGCTACAATATTTATTCACTGACAAACACATGGTCCTGCATAGACCCATGCGTGCAGTATAAATTTGAAATGATATTCAGGTACAATTTTAACAAGAGTGACTAAAGGTGAATTAAATCACCAAGTGATTGAACCTGTAGCACAGAGCACCAGGCATCTTCTTTATAGTGCTCTATAGCTACCAATCCCCCCAACCCCCACCCCACCATTCCATTTTCATCTCCTTTCCTTCACTCATTGACTCATGTTTTAAATGGAATCTCTCCAAGAGATTCGCTCTTTTGTTTAGAAATTGATCAGTGCCTTTGTCATAACTGACTTGTCGCGAATGGGCAACGAAATTCCACCTGCATTCCTTGGAACTTAAAAGAGCAAGGGGTGATCTTAATGAAACTTATTATATAGTGGGTGTTACACAGGGTAGATGTTGTGGGTTTCATTGGTGAAAGGGTCTCGTATGTTGGGACATAGTTACACGTTGGAATAGTAACTGGAAAATGCCTTGTGCAGGAATGTCATAGAGGGTATGAATCTCTAGAATGGTGGCTTCCCAGTTCAATTTGGCTTCCCATTCCCATTCCTATTCCCATATGTTGTTCCATGGCCTCTTCTATTGCCATGATGAGGACACACTCAGGAGCAACACCTCATATTCCATCTGGGTAGGTTCCAACCTGGTGGCACAAACATCAATTTCTCTGACTTTCGGTAATTTCTCCCCGCCCCTTCTCTTTTTTGACAATTCCCATTCTGGATACCCTCTCACCTCTTCTCTTTTTCTCACCTGCCTATCACCTCCCTCTGATGTCCCTCCTCCTTCTCTTTCTCCCGCGGTCCACTGTCCTCTCCTATCAGATTCATTCTTCTTCACCCCTTTATCTCTTCTACCTATCACCTCCCAGCTTCTTACTTCATCCCCCCCCCCCACTCCCCAACCACCTTCCCCCTCACCTGGTCTCACCTATCAGCTAGTACTTGTCCCCTCCTCTCCTCTCCCACCTGCTTTACTGGTTTCTGCCCCCTCCCTTTCCAGTCCTGACGAAACATCTCGGCGTAATGTTTATTCCCTTCCGTAGATGCAGCCTGACTTGCTGAGCTCCCTCCAGCATTTTGTGTGGATTGCTCAAGATTTCCAGCATCTGCAGAATCCCTTGAGTGTAAGCTGTACTTACAGACCTTTCTGAGCAGAAACCTCTAATGCATCAGTGCCAAAGGCTCACTGTAAATCTATGCTACCCACACCCAGCTTTGCAGAGACATAGACCATGAACTGTGTCACACAGCACTGTATTAAGTGGCGGAAGAATTCAACACTTTATAAGCTGATTAGAGGCTCACACAGCACTTCTGATGTGCTGGCAGTGACTTTCAGGGTAGAACTGTCCACAGTGCTGAAACACACAGGGGCAGCTCCCCAAGGCTGCCCAATTAAGTTCTGTGATTCAAATGAGTTTCTTCTTCGCGGGTGAACACTTTAGAAGAAACAGTTTCCTTGATGCCAAAGGGAAATAAAATGCACATCTCTCAACTTGGGTGCTCTGAAGTGAAGCTCCATTTGTCCGGGATCTTTGATTTAATTCCTGATCTCCCGGCCTGTTTGAAATTGATACTGAGATATGGGTTCTTCCTTCGTGTTTCACGGAGGGAGAAATGGAAGATAAAGGAGGGGGTGCAACTAGAAATGGGCTGAAAATAGCAGCAGAGCTGGCCAACGAAGAGGATTTCAGACACTCTATTCAGGCTGGGACATGGAAGTTCATTCTTGGCAACAAGTTCAGGGTTCCTTCTGTCAGGAATATGATAAAGCAGACTCCCTACTTTCCAGAGCAGTGGTCCAGGATAAGGCTCCATCGTTCTTGTGCGACAAAGTGCCTCTTCTGGTTGCCACTAAGTGCTCTGGATGGCTTATCACTGGGGGTGCCCAGTGGGTGCACCACCCACCCTGCCCATTGGGAGCACCACCCACCTGCCCATTGGGAGCACCATTTTTTCAGCCTAGTGGTTACACCATCTTCCTGCCCAGGCAACACCACCCTTCCTGCCCAGTGGGATCACCATGTTTTCTGCCCAGTGGGTGCACCATCGTTCCTGCACAGTGGGAGCCTCACCTTTCTTGTCCAGTAGGAGCACCACCCTGCTTGCCTGGTGGGAGCAGTACCCTTGCTTCCTAATGGGAGAACCACCCTTCCTTCCCAATGGGAACAGCATCCTTCCCGCACAATGGGAGCATCACCCTTCCTCCCAGGGGCATAAGAGAGCAGCTGGAGGGTAAAGGCACGGACTGAATGGTGCAGCTTTCTGCGGTGAACCTGTCTCCCTAATGCCTTGGGACCTGTGCTACCAGAAGTTCACTCCCCTTGAGTGAACATACGCATAGGTTCCAAGGGACTGGCAGTAGATTGGACCAGGTTTCACCCAGAGCAGACTACTCACACTTCAGTGTTTGTGGGCAGCTAAGCAGCTAATGGACCGAGCATCGTGATGATGTACCACACTGGTGAGGTGCCATAGATTCCACTGTTAGCATGCAGCCAATTTGCTAATCTCGACCACTGGTTTGCCATATTTGGTCTCAACATCTTTGGACAGGCAGGGAGGAAGATTTCTAATTGCTGTTGGATGTGCGGATGTGTGTGTGTGTGTGTTTACATCTTGAACAGAACTGCACTTGCAATGCCTTTCATGGTCAAATATCGATTGGCTTCCAGTCTAAAGGATGACCCATCGTATTACGTCAGAGTTTATAGCAAACTAGACGGGCGGGCGGTGGGGGGGGGGGCGGAATGAAGGAACTGTAATTGTCTGTCAGAAACCTCGCAAAGAAACCTTAGCAGGTGCCTACTGTGGTAAGAACAGGGCTCCACACATTGAATGCAAGCACCAATTTTACTCAGTGTTCTTCTACTAACCTTTGCTAGTCTTTCTGGATCACCAGGGTGTCGTGGGATGACCTTCTGTAGCCTCTGGAATCCGTAGTCTATTGTGGGCTCATTCAGGGCTGTTGAACCAAGCGAGAATTTGACCACGTTAGCTCAGGCAAAATTGAATATTGCTATACATTTTCAATATCTGGGTAGTCAAAACAGCAAGGTTTCACCATAAAAAGGAGACAGGTCAAGAAGTAGTTCTTGTCCTATGTGGTGAAGGATTTAATTTTATTGAGACAGAAGCTGGGGAGGGGATAGTTGGCACACTTAAACAAGTACAAGTCAATACAAGTATGCTGTACGATACACAACACAGAGACTTTATAGTGTATTATCCCAGAACGAGGGCTAGACTATTCTCCACTTCCAAACTGGGCAAAGTCCATTTAAAGATAAATATAAAGAGTAGCTATATTTGTCCCAAGAACATCGAAACATCAAAACATACAGTGAAATACAACGTCTTGCATCAAATCAAATCAGCGAGATCTTGCTGGGCAGCCTGCAAGTGTCAACATGCTTCATTCACCAAGATAGCAATCTCACGACTCACTAACCCTAACCATACATCTTTGGAATGTGGGAGGTAAACAGAGCACTCGGAGGAAACCCATGCAGTCATGGGGGAAACGTACAAACTCCTTACAGGCAGCGGCAGCTATTGAAACCCGCTTTTACAGATGGCTGCTGTAAAGTGTTGTGCTAACCACCTCGCTACTGTTCCAAAAGGAACACATAAATAAATTCAAAAGGTGAGGTCCAGGATAGAGATACGCAGAACGTGTTTGTAGATCACACTTAGAAATACTGTATGCAGATCGTTTAGATTAGATTAGATTATGAGGACACTCAGTCCTCGTTTATTGTCATTTAGAAATGCATGTATTAAAAAATGATACAATATTCCTCCAGAATGATATCTCAGAAACACAGGACAAACCAAGAGTAAAACTGACAAAACCACATAGTTATAACATATAAACATACAACAATTACAGCACGGAAACAGGCCATCTTGGCCCTTCTAGTCCGTGCCGATAGTTATAACAGTGCAAAGCAATATCGTAATTTGATAAAGAGTAGACCATGGGCACAATAAAAAAAAGTCTCAGAGTCCCGATAGCCTCATCATCTCACGCAGACGGTAGAAGGGAGAAACTCTCCCTGCCATGAACCTCCAAGCGCCGCAAACTTGCCGATACCACACCATTGGAAGCACCCGACCGCAGCGGACTCTGAGTCCGTCCGAAAACTTCGAGCCTCCGACCAACCCTCTGACACCGAGCACCATCCTCTGCCGAGCGCTTCGACCCTGCCCCGGCTGCCAAGGAACAGGCAAAGCCGAGGACTCGGGGCCATTCCCTCCGGAGATTCTGGACCACACAGTAGCAACGGCAGCAAAGCGGGCATTTCAGAAGTTTCACCAGATGTTCCTCCGTGCTCTCACGTCTGTCTCCATCAAATCAGGATTGTGCACGGCACCCTGCTTGACAGGTAACAGATATCACCACCAGAGTGGCCGTTGCGAGCTGCGTCACGCCGCCATCTTCTCCTCCTCCCTCCAAGGCCGACTACAGTCCGTCCTGTGTGTTTTGTTTACGATGTCCAAAATGGTCTAACCCTAACCATACGACTTCGGACTGTGGGAGGAAACCAGAGCACCCAGAGGAAGCCCTCACGGTCACGGGGACAACGTACAAACACCGCACAGGCAGCAGCAGGAATCGAACCCCAAGCAGTGATCACCAGCGCTGTAATAGTGTCACCCTAACTGCTATACAACATGCCACACCATCTGATGGACAATGAACCTTTATATAAGAAGTTGGATGTTAGATAATGCTAAAACCTATTGAGGAGGAAGTGGAAATGAACATCAGGCAGAGAGTGGTGCTGCAGACATTGGAGATTGTGGTTGGGGAGGCAGTACAGAGCTTAGGAGTGAGTAAACATAGCTCAAAGTTCAATGTAAATATATTATCAAAGTACAAAAATGTACTACCTTGGGATTCATTTTCTTGCAGGTATTTACAGGAAATAAATGAAATACAATAGAATTTATTAAAAAAAACTATATATAAACAAAGACCGATGGATAACCAATGTGCAAAAGAAGACAATTTGTGCAAATGAAAAATACTGAAAACATCAATTGTAAAGAGTCCTTGAAAGTGAGTCCGTAGGTTATTGAAGTTATACATGCTGGTTCAGGAGCCTGATGGTTGTAGGTTAATAACTGGTCCTGAACGTGGTGGTGTGGAACCAAAGGCTTCTATGCCTCCTGCCCAATGGTAGTGGTGGTAATTTTGGGCATGGCCTTGATGGTGGATACTGCTTTCTTGTGGCAGCGTTCCATGTAAATACTGTATACTCACTAGTGGGGAGGACTTTGCCTGTGATGGAGTGGGCTGTATTCACCACTTTCGGGGCCCTTTCTTTTCCTGGGTGTGGCGCGTGGCCAAGTGGTTAGGGCGTTGGGCTCACG
Source organism: Mobula hypostoma (assembly GCF_963921235.1). Taxonomy (NCBI): domain Eukaryota; kingdom Metazoa; phylum Chordata; class Chondrichthyes; order Myliobatiformes; family Myliobatidae; genus Mobula; species Mobula hypostoma. The sequence continues at coordinate 148,426,238 of NC_086104.1, read as the reverse complement.
ATCTGAAGGTCATGGGTTCAAGTCTCGGCCGAGGCAACGTGTTGTGTCTTTGAGCAAGGCACTTCACCACACACTGTTCCAGTCCACCCAGCTGGAAATGGGTACCGGCAAATGCTGGGGGTTAACCTCGCGATAGACTGGCGTCCTATCTGGGGGGGGGAGTCTTGTCTTGTACTTTCAGTCGCTTCACGCCACAGAAACCAGCATAAACACCAGCCTGATGGGCCACAAGGCTCGGGACAGACTGTAACTCTTCTTTTCCTGGGGACTGATGCTCCCCAGACTAGTTGACACATTCATAGACTATAACATGAAGGGATTCGTAACCCAAGTCCTTGCCTCAGTCAGAGACATGTACTGTAAACCATTTATTATTTTTATTTAGCAATACAGCATGGAGTGGGCCCTTCCAGGCCTTCGAGCCACACCACCCAGCAAACCCTGACAAACCAGATTAACCCAGGAAAAGGATCTAGTGCCTTCCTGGTGTATATGATGAATCATCTCTTCTCAGGCTTCCAGTGTATACAGGTATTGATTATAATCGACGTTTCGATGGCAAACTCTGCATCCCTGATGAAGATGGCAGAGTTTGTCATTGAAACATCGATTATAGTCGATACCTGTACCCAGCTGGAAGCCCAAGAAGGGTTTATTTAGATTAATACTAATCGAATCACAGGGCAATTTACAATGATCGATTAACCAACCCTATACTTCTTTAGACTGCGGAGGAAAGAGGAGAACCCACGCAGTCCAAAGGGAGGACTTACAGAGACTCCTTATGGAACTGCACCGGGTTTGAACTCCAAACCGATAGCTATAATCTATAAACGGTTATTCAGTTTACGAATGATATCTAACGATAAAATTAAACGCGCTTGGGAATTGGAACTTCAAGAGTCATTTTCAGACAACCAATGGAGTAAAATTTATCATTTGATTAACAACTCATCTATTTGTGCCCGTCATTCCTTGATACAGTTCAAGGTAGTGCATCGGGCCCATATGTCAAAGGATAAACTAGCGCGTATTTTCTCCAATATTAATCCTATTTGCGACAGATACTGAGTTGGCCACTTTAACTCATATGTATTGGTCTTGTATAAAGCTAGATAACTTTAGGAGAGATGTTTTTAAAACACTATCAAGAGTTTGGGATTTGGATCTACAACCTCACTTGCTCACGGCAATTTTTGGGATTATCCCATCGGAAGCAGGAAATATTCCTGTTTACGCTCAATGTATGATAGCCTTTTCGACCTTACTGGCTAGCAGAGCCATTTTATTAAAGTGGAAGGATTCTAATCCACCTACGGTCTTTTATTGGTGCTCGTCCATCATGCCCTGTTTAAGTTTAGAGAAAATAAGAAGTTGGACATTTGATACATCCTTTAAACTTGAACAAATATGGCAACCTTTTATCCAATATTTTCATTTAATTTGATTTATTACTCTTTCAAGTTTTTTTTCGAGGTTTTAGATTTGATCAGAAAGTTTTTCTCTCCTCTTTTTTTGGTTGTATCCTCAAAATGGACTGCCCAGTCCCTTTTTTTTTTGTTTTGTTTGTTCTGTTTCTTTTATAGTGTAGTGGAGTTTTTTCTTCCTCTCTACTTAAAACCCAATTTTTTTCCTTTCTCCTTTTAACTGGTAACAGGAGAATTGTTATTTTCTTTTTTTTATTATTATATATTTTATACTAGTTTAACAATATCTATAACTTTGACAGGGTCTATTTTAATTTTGGTTACTGATATATATATTTGAACTAATTCTCCTCTTGATTGTATTTGATTGTATCGATGTTTTTTTAAATCAATAAAAAGATTAATAAAGAAAGAAAGAACTCCAAACTCCGGAAAGCCCTCAGCTGTAATAATGTCATGGTAACTGCTACACTACCGTGTCACCCCATGGAAACTAGACATCATGGAGCTACGGTAAGTAGTACCAACCCAAAACTCTGCTAGTTTTGACACTTAGAATTTGTGATGATCACATTCATGATGAACTTCCATGCTCAACAAGTTAGCCCTGTGATACTTGCCACCCCAGTATGTCAGTAGAAGTTCTGGGTTTGAAAGGCTAGAACTAATACAAAAGTCCTACTAGTTGTTGCTCAGTGGGGATCACGCTTTTCCCCCCGAATCAGAAGGAACCGAACTCAGGTTTCACCTCAGAAACTTGAGGTCAATTCTCCAGTCCAGGGGTTCCCCATCTTCTTAGATGCCATGGACCAATACCATTAAGCAAGGGGTCTGCGGACCCCAGGTTGGAAACCTCTGTTTTCAGCCGATTCTCTAACGCATTCCCAAGGCAGGGCTGAGCTGTCAATGGACCCGTTCTTTTGGTTGAGGTGCATAGAGGAAAATCCCATGGCAATGTAGCTGGGGAGCAGGGAATGAAGCCTTGGAGCCCTGGTTCATATTTAATCTGAATTTTAGATTATAAAGTGATAACCATATTGCTGTTTGTAGGAGGACATTAGAGCACTAGAAATGCCTTTATGGCTTTTCTGGTCCCATTACAATTCCATCAAGACCAAAGCCAATATCACTAATGGCAACTATAAAATGGTACATTAAGGCATCCATTAGCCTCATGAGACCATGGATTTGTGCCTTGGAAGGTTTCCAGGGCGCAGGTCTGGACAAGGTTGTATGGAAGACCAGCAGTTGCCCATGCTGCAAGTCTCCCCTCTCCATGACACCGATGTTGTCCAAGGGAAGGGCATTAGGACCCATACAGCTTGGCACCAGTGTCGTCACAGAGCAATGTGTGGTTAAGTGCCTTGCTCAAGGACACACGTGCTACCTCAGCCAAGGCTCGAACTAGTGACCTTCAAATCACTAGACGAACGCCTTAACCACTTGGCCACGCGCCAACTGGTTAAATGGTACATGGAGCTTAGGAAGACAGAGGGTTATGCAGTTGGGTAATCCTAGGCAGTTTCTATAGTAGGTTATATGGTTGGCACAACATCATAAGGTGAGATCAGGTGAGGGGGCTAGGAGATACCCAGTAAAGTGTCCACTGAGTGTATCTTTCTTATTGTAGCTTACAGTAATTTTTTACATCGTGCACTGCACTGTTCCTACAAAACAACAAACTTCACGACAGATGTTTGCGATAATAAACCTGATTCTGACCCCACGACCTCTGCTTTGAAGCTGGATTATTTTTAAAGATGCTTTACAAAACCAAGATGCTCTTTCTAATTTTTTTTCCCCAAAGTCCTCGCCGAACCTCGTTAGGATCTCGCATTTTATTGTTTTCCTGCGCTGCCTTGAAGCCGTTACGCTTCATTCCGCATCCTTATTGTTTTACCTTGCACTACCTCAGTGCACTGTGTAATGATCTGATCTGTGTGAGCTGTATGCAAGATGAGACTTTCACTGCATCTCGGTACGTGTGACAATAATAAACCATTTCCAATTCCTCCCCTATTCCCTGAAGGCACAGACACAATCATAGGGAACGCTTGCTTTTCTACAGTGTCTGGTCTTCTCCGGGGCCTCCCAGTGGACTTTAGAAATAATGAAGGGCCGCTGGTGTGGAGCTGCGGATTTAATCCCGGGAAATCAGCATTTGATTTGTAAGCAACGAGATCCCACGTAAAGCTGCAGAGTTATGAAGTAATAGAGAATGGAAATGGGCTCTTCGGCTCATCTGCTGATCAAGGTGCCCACCTAAACCTGCCCTGTTTGCCCACGTTTGGTCTGTGTCTCTCTAAACCACGGGTTCCCAACCTGGGGTCCACAAGGCCCTTGCTTAATGGTATCGGTTGGGGAACCTTTTCTAGACATACCCATCTGAATGTCTTTCTTCTGCAGATGTTGGAAATCCAGAGCATCACATACACGTGCAAAATGCTGCAGGAACTCAGCAACTATGGAGAGGAATATGCAGTTGACGTTTCAGGCCAATACCCTTCATCAGGACTGGGAAGGAAGGGGGAAGAAGCCAGAATAAGAAGGTGGGGCGGGGGGGGGGAGAGAAAGGAGTACGAGCTGGGAAGGTGAGATCGGGCGAGGGGGCTAGGAGGGTGGGTTGGTGTGAGAAGCTGGGAGAGTTCGAATGCTGAAGAAGAAAGAATCTGATTGGAAAGGGGAGTGGACCGTGGGAGAAAGGGAAGGAGGAGGGACACCAAAGGGAGGTGATGGTCAGGTGAGAAGAAAAGGGGGGGGAGAGGGGAACCAGAATGGGGAATAGAGAAAAGGTTGCTCCTCATGTTCCATCATATCAGTGCTGCCGAAGCCCGCGCCATCAGAGAGATGCTGATGACCTGCTGAGCTTCTCTCCAGCATTTTGTGTGGTCTCTTAAATGTTGTTAATTGATCTGCTTCAACCACGTTCTCGACCTGCTCATTCCATAAACACACCACCCTCTACACAAAGAAGTTGTCCCTCAGGTCTCATATAAATCTTTCCACTCCTACCTTAAACCTATACCCTCTGGTTTTGGATTCCCTTTCCCTGGGAAAAAGACTACGAGTATTCACCCCATCTACGCCTCTCATGATTTTATACACCCCTGTAAAGTCCTCCCCTTCTGCCTCCTACATTTCAAAGAATACAGTCCTAGCCTGGTCAACGTCTCCCCATAACTCGGGCCCTCGAGTCCTGGCAACAACCACGCACATCTTATTTTCACCCTTTACTGCTTAATGACATCTTCCATATAACAGGACAACCAAGCTCTACCACAATATGGGTGATAGAATAATGGAGGGTTATGTAGGAGGGAAGGGTAGGATTGATCTTTGAGTTTGTTAAGAGATCGGCACATCGTGGGCCAAAGAGCCTGTAATGTGCTGTAGTGTTCTATGTTCTAATATTACAGATGCAGCTTTCTACAAAAATAACTTAACATCTCAATATCCTGACTGGTGAAGGTCAGTCTGCCAAATACTTCCTTCACCGCACTGTCTACCTGTGAGGTCACTTCCAGTGAAACGTGATCCTCAGCAGATCATCTGACGTTTATTGCTGTTACAAGAGGGGTTAATATTAGTCAGGACACCAATGGACACTTCAAATCGAGACGTGAAATCATTTATACCCAGTGGAGAGCAGATGTGGCCTTTCAGTCTGATTAGAAAGATGGCACATCTGACAGGGTACAGCCCCACTATCACTGCACTGGAGAGTCAATCTAGATTTTTTTTCTCAAGTCTCCAGAGTGAAATCTGAATGGAAAAGCTGACAAAAAGTGGTATACGCAGCCCAGTCCATCACAGTCAAAGCCCTCACCACCATTGAGCACACCTGCGAGAAGCGATGCCATAAGAAAGCAATACCCACCATCGAGGACGCCCACTAGCTAGGCCAAACTCTCCTGTTGCTGCTGCCATCGGGCAGAAGGTACAGGAGCCTCAGGTCCCACACCCCCAGGGTCAGGAACAGTCATTTCCCCTCAACCGTCAGGCTCCTGAACCAGTGTGGGTAACTTCACTCACTCCAACATCGAACTGATTCCATAACCTAATTAAGGAGTCTATAACTCATGATCTCAGTATTATTTATTATTAATTTTTTTTTTGTATTTGCACAGTTTGTCTTTTGCACATTGGTTGTTTGTCAGCCTTTGTGTGTAGTTTTCCACTGATTGTATTATACTTCTTTATTCCACTGTGAATGCCTGCAAGAAAATAAATCTTAGGGTAGTAAAGGGTGACATATATGCACTTTGATAATAAATTTACTTTGAACTTTGTACACATTTAACTCTGAAGTGAGAGCCATGGTGAATGAAGCCTTTCACCCGCTCAAGCTTGTACTTCACCCAACTCAAAATGAATTATTACAACCATGTGAACTTTAAAATCAGCCCCTGAGCTAGGACTGTAGCATAACTGGGACCAGTCTTAAGCACAAAACATGGTTGCATGAAGATTCATCAGAAACAAACTCACTCGTAGGACAGGACAGCACAGGAATAGTCCAGTCCCCTCAGCCCACAAAGTTGTACTGAACCAATTAAACTCGTAACGCCAGGGTAGCGTCGCGGTTAGCGCGACGCCATTACAGCTCGGGGCTCAATTCCGATGTCATCTGTAAGAAGTCTGTATGCCTGCCCTGTGAAATGCTTGGGTTTCCTCCGGGTGCTCTGGTTTCCTCCCACAGTCCAAAGATGATGGTAGGTTAACTGGTCATTGCAAGTTGCCCCATGAGTGGGGCTAGGGTTAACACAGGGGTTGCTAGGCAGCGCGGCTCGAAGGGTCTGCGCTGGGTCTCAGTAAATAGATAGATAGATACGCAAATGAATACGCAAGTAGACACATCACTTGACTAAACCGATCCCTAGTACCTACACAGTGTCCCGATCCTTCCATTCTCTGCATATTCATGTCCCTATCTGAGAGATAATTTCTGTCTCCCTGGCAGGTGAAGACATTATAACAGACTAACTAGAGCAGAGGTTCCCAACCTGCAATCCACAGACCCCTTACTTAATGGTATTGGTTCATGGCTTTGGAAAAAAGGGTTGGGAGCCCCTGAACTACAACGACCAAGTAGTGCAAGTTAAAAAAAGAGAGTGTTTCAAGTTCTTCTGCCCTCACAGTGATAAAAAGCACCGTGCTTCTGAGATTATCTTCCCAGAGAAAAGCTGGCTGGCATTGTGGATGAGTGGATTGGTGATGTCAGGAGGGACAGCGGGTTCTGCCCGAGTCAGATGGCACATGGAGGACGGTGGTGCTGATAGTAGACACGTGACTGGAGGGGCATGTGGGCTAGGGTGAAGGGGTAGACAGTATGAGGTGAGGGGGGCTGACCTGGTGCCTGGGGAAGTGAACGTATTATAATGAGTTCTGGTCCAGGGGCTCCCCCTCATCCTAAAACAATCAAAGCACCACCATTCAAAAACCCTGTCCCGTTTTCTGAACAGCTGCGAGAATCCGAGGCTTTCCTGTGGAAAGGGCAAATTCCTGAAGCGTTAAGCCATTTTGCACGCAGCGGAATAGTTGCCCGAACTTCGGAAAAGAAGATGAACGAAAAGCCAAGTAAGGGAAGATTCTATTCATTAAGAACTTGCTAACAATTTCCAACAATTCTCTAGGTGGTGATTTTAATGTTACTGAGAAATATATCCTTGCAAGTAATTTAATAATTCACCAACGAGAGGAAATGCCAGTGGCAATTACATCATCAGAGAATGTTCATCATGCTCCTTGAGATGCTTGCAGGAGAGCTCGTAGTGATAAAGGGTTCCCCAGAGCACCAGCATGTGGCGCTTGAGGTGAAGGGAGGAGGGAAGGGGGGGAGGGTTTAGTGCTGTTCTGCTCCTTGGGTCCATTGTCCTAATAAATTTCTGCCTCTGAAACATAGAGCTTGCAGATGGAGCCCGGCAACACAATTGTTGCTGCACTCCAGTGGGAAATTAGAAAGCTGGAATGGGTAACCACATTTAACCCCTTCTGAGTCTCGGGGAAGGTCCACGGCCGGCTGAGGAATGTGTGGAGAGCGGGAGATCCATCTCTCTCTACCCTACTCCCTACCCCCCCCCACCCCCACCAAACCCAGGAAAGAAAAAAAAAATCAGGAAACCGTTTCTAGGCAACCTGATAGGATTGATTGATTGTGGAGCTTAAGCATTTCAGGTTTTACAATGCTCAAAGCAGCTTTTGTGTCTTCTCATGCTCACAACTTTCCTCCCTGCTTTCTCTGGCCTCCTTTTCCATAGGAGCGCACTCAGGCCGGGGTGGCAGTTTCTCAGCGCACAGCTCAAAGGCCATTCTTTTGGAGGTTGTAAATGCCACCAGTCAGTGCATCTGCACAGGACGTCACAGCCGAGCCTGATGTTAGCTGACACTTCAAGGGTACGGGCCAGCATGCGGAATCTTGGACAACTGACCCAATGATCCAGCTTCAGATGAAAGTTCAATACAAACCTGCAGATGATGAAAACCTGACACAAAAAAAATGCTGGAAACAGTGAATCAGTGTTCCTCTTTCCACTACAGATGCTGACTGACCGACTGAGTTTTCTCAACATTTTCTGTTTGCCGTTCTGAATTCAAACCAGCCTCGGCAGCTACATAATTTAAAGCCAAGCTACTAAATATACCTGGAGCCAAAAGTTTGTAACAGAAGAAGCAACAGATTGAGGTAAAAGTTCATCTGGTTTATTCCAGGGAAGGAACTAGTCTCGCCTGTATGTAATTCTAGACTGACCTACGAGACTGGCTCTGAACTCCTGGGGCAAGTAGTCACAATTAAAGCTGGTCTTGTCAGAACATCCTCCAGGTGATTACATAAAAACTGCAACTGACTGGATACTGAGCTTGTTCTCTGTTCCATAATTCAGACAGACCTCTCTAGATTCAAGAACCAACTTGATTTATCACATGCACATTGAAAAGTGCAGTGAAATGTGTCACTTGCATTAACAACCAACACACCTAAGAACACAATAAGCAACAAAACAATAACAGCAGAACAAGACCCCATTTCTCCCTCCCACCCAGACACATACACAGTCCTCCAACCCCAAGACAGGCTGTCTTCTTCAACCTCCAGCCTTCAGCGAACGCAGAGATTTGGATGCAGATATTGGGCCTTTGACTATCCCAGTGGACTCGCAGAAACGGGATTCCAGCCAATGGGCCTTGACTTCCGGATTTCTGATTTGACCCCTGGTTCCCGTTGATCACTCCACTAAGGTCCATCCAATCCAAACACAAAACCAGCGAACATACCCGGGACTGTCCTGATAACCACAAAGATGGGACCTCTCAATCAGTGATCAGCTCCCTGTGCCTAATTAACAGATTGTTAGTGAAAAATAAATCCTTGCAAGAAGGTTAAGAATGTAACATTGTGTGGAAACAACAGTGCTTTGCATGAGAAGGGAGGCCATCCTGTTGCAAAATGTAGAAGGTCAGAGAGGTATTTTCCGAGAACGCTGGCCAGGAACGGTTAGCACAATGACCACTGAAGCAGTTCGATTTCCACTGCTATCGCCAAGGAGCTAGTACATTTTCTCTCTGTGGCTACATGGGTTTCCTCTGGGTGCTCTGGTTTCCTCCCACATTCCAAAGGCATACGGTTAGGATTAGTAGGTAGTGGGCACGTGATGATGGCACTAGAAGCTTGGCAACAACTTGCAGGTTGCCCCCAGCACAATCTTCTCTGATTTGATTTAACACATACGATGCATCTCACATTCTGCTCTGAAAAATAAAGCTAATCTCTTTCATCTCTTTTGAAGGAGTTAAGATAAGTATATATTTGAGTCATTAATACTTCTTTGAGCTTTGCTGGGCAGATCCAGAAAATATATACTGCTTTAGCTCAAGCAGATGAAAAATAATTTAAATATATTCATATTAGTTGTAATTACTTGCAGCTAAAACTACTGAAGCAGCTTCTCCTTAATTAGAAATCTCCCTTGTTCAGGGTCTTTGTTCTCCATCTAAATCTTTTGTTCTCTGCTCAGTCACTAGATACTTATTATCAGCACAGAGGGCATGCCAGCAGAGCTGATGTCTCACAGCTTCAGAAAGCTGGGTTCAGTCCTGACCTCCAGTGTGGTGTTTGCATGCTATCCTTGTGACTGTGTTGGTTTTCCCTCAATACTCACTATCCAAAGGCTCAGGGTTGGGGGGGGGGTAGATTAATTGGGCACTGTAAACTGTCCCTCATATGTAGGTAAGGGGGAAAATCTGTGGGAGGTTGCTGGGAATGTGGGAAGAATACAATGGGATTAGTAAAAATGGGTTCCTGAGAGTCGGCATGGGTCCGTGGGCTGAAGGGCCTGTTCTCTCGATCCTGCAAGTGGCAGGATCTCCCAGTGGCTACCCATTTCAATCCGACTTCCCATTCCCATTCCGACAAGTCCGTCCACTGCCTCCTCTACAACCATGACGAGTCCAAACTCAGGTCAGAGGAGCAAAATTCTGTCTGGATTTTTCCCAACTTCCGGCAGTCTCTCCCCTCCCTCCTTTTCACTTTTTCTATCATCCATTCTGGTTAAGCTCTCACCTCTTCTCCTCTCCTCACCTTCCCATCACCTCCCTCTGCTTTCCCTTCTCCCCCTCTTCCATGATCCATTCTCCTCCCCTATTAGAATCCTTCTCCCTTAGCCCTTTGCCTCTTCCACTTTCACCCTCCACTCTTTAAACTTTATTTCCCCTCCCCCCCCCACATGGTCTAACCTATCACCTGTCAATTTGTGCCCCCCCCCACCTTCTTATTCTGGCTTCTTCCCCTTCCTTTCTGCTCTTAACGAAGGGTCTCAGCCCGAAGCCTCGACTCCGTAGATGCTGCCTGACTTGCTGAATTCCTCCAGAATTTTGTGTGTGTTGCTCAATATTTTCAACTTTTGTAGAATCTCCTGTGTTTAAGGTATAACCTTCCACATCTTTAACCCTGTTTCTCTGTGCAGGAATCCTTAAGGATTCTGTGTGAGTTTCCAACTCAAGTAAAAAATTGTTCCTCGGCTTATTCTTTAAGCTTTTCAGTACTTCCCCGAACTGATATTATGTTTCCGAACACTTGATATTATACTGCACGCATTGCCTGCAATGATACAATCTGTCCTGTGGAGTTTAAATGAAGGACTGCTGATCTCATTCGAATCTATAAAAGTCTTCCCGGTTTTGACAGGACAAATGTTGAGAGTCAGTTTCCCTAGGGTGGAGTGTCCAGAGGTAAAGGTTATGGTCTCAGGATTAAGGCTCGATACTTTAGGACTGAGGTGCCCAGGGAGTTGTGAATCCTATCACTCATTCATGAAGCCCACTTGAGGTTGAGATTGATAAGACTGGCAATAAGCTGTAATAATGAATGGAGAAACTCAGCATCTAAAGAGGGGACCTGATGATGTGTCTCAGCCCAAAAGATTGACTGTTTATTCCCCGCCATAGATGCTGCATTGTTCCTCCAGCATTGTGTATATGTTATTCTAGATTTCCAGCATCTGCAGAATCTCTTGTGTTTATAATGAAGAGAGGAATGGATTCAAGGAGTCATACGATCTTTTCCAGTTTTCTAATACTTGAAGCTGTGGTTATGTTTGTCAACTGAATAAAAACTGTTTCTATATAGTTCTCATAGACTGGAAAACGATTGTCTACATCGTTTTTAACACAGAAAGTACTCCCTTTTGAGTGTTATAAAACATGCTGCAATGTGAGGCTTGTTTGAGAACCCGAAATGGCTGAAGAGAGGATTTCTCAAACAGTTCTCCAAATAAGGAGCCATTCGGGACTGAGAACAAGAAGAATTTTGTTACTAGTGGGTGGCGAATCTTGGGAATTCTCTACCCAAGTGGTGTGTGGAGGTTTAGTTATTCACAGCAGCGATCAATCAATTTTGAGATATCAAAGGAGTTCACGGTTGATGCAAAGAAATGTGGGTGAGGTAATAGATCAGCTGTGATCTTATTGAATGCAAGAACATGAATCAGGGGCTGAAGGGCCTACTTAAATTCTGTCCCTTGTGGTATCATGCTTCAATCAATGATTCAATTCCTCCTCCTTGCGACTGCTTATTTTTAACCAATTTACAGTGACTAATTAAGTTTGTTAGCTGGGCTGGTGGTGTAGTGGCATCAGCACCAGACTTCGAGGTGAGTGGTCTCGAGTTCGAATCCAGCCAGCTCCTTGCATGCTTTCTACTCATGCTGGGCTGAGTGTCGAGCTAGTCAAATGCTAAAGACATGGTAAAAATGCTGCCCCATGCACGAAAAGGAACAACAGCAATTAAGTTTGTCAACGTCACAAGCTGCCAGCTTCAATTTTGATTTGTGAACCATCATTCATGGTCAGTTCTGCACAGGAACAGGTCCTTCGGCCCATTTTGTTGCATCTAACTAATTAAGCTAATAACACCTTATTAAACTAATTCCTCCAGCTTGCACATGGCCCATTCTCTGCATATTTCTATGGCTCTTAAACACATAGTTACACTTATATTTTACTGCCATTAAGTGTGGTGGAAAATTCGCATTTGGGAAAACTTCTATCCAATATATGGCCAACTGGCAGGAAATGAGGTCTTAATAAGATTAGCTGCTGTTCACAATGGGTGGAGATACATCTCCACCAAAAGAGGTGTAAGGCGCTTCTTCCCTCTGCTAGCCTGCAGGCCACCCTTTGGGCAAGATGTGGCACCTATTTAGCCCTCCGCCACCAGATCAGGGTCATGTGAAGCCATGGGGGCAGGTGCTGGATGGTCATACGAGCAGCTGGTGCATATCACAAGTCCTGGTTTTGCAACCACTGACACCAGGCAGACAATCTCTGAAGAGTATCGATAATACCTGTCTCGTAAAGATACACTGCCCAGAAGGAGGAAATGGCAAACCCCTTCGGTGGAAAAATATGCCAAGAACGATCATGGTCATGGAAAGACCATGACCATCCACGTCATATGACAGGGCACAAAATAGTGATGATGACTGTTTACAAAGACTTTGGGCTGAAAGAAAAAAAACAAAGTTATTTAACAAAAAACCCTTGCTGATCTCAATATACAGAAATTAATTATTCAAAAAATGAAGGTCTAATGCAACCCAGCAATATTCAAAGAATCATAATGCAAAATATTTTCCCTTAGTTTTCCTCATTTGATGGATTTAATACGGATATAGACTTCCCTTGTATCCCCACCCTTTTGAAACGCAAAGCATCATTAGACAGACTTGATCTCCCAATCTACCTCACTGTGACTCTTCACTTAATTTTTCTGCCTGCCTGCATTTTCTCTGTAAATATAATAATTCCCCCTGGGTCCCCTCCTCCTTCTCTTTCTCCAGGAGTCCACTCTCATCTCCTATCAGATTCCTTCCTCTCCAGCCCCTTATCTTTCCTACTCACCCCACATGGCTTCACCTATCACCTTCTAGCTTGCCTCCTTCCCCTCCCCCCCCATCATGTTTAATCTGGCAATTTCCCCCTTCCTTCTCAGTCCAGAAGAAGGGTCTTGGCCTGAAACGTCGACTGTTTATTCATTTCCATAGACGCTGCCTGACCTGCTGAGTTCCTCCAGCATCTTGTGTGTGTTACTTTATTCTGCATTCTGTTTACCTATTTTATACCTTGATATCTTTCCTGCGTGGAATGCTCTGTCTGGAGGGTTCTCAAACAAAAGCTGGTCACTGTATTTTGGTACTTGTAACAACAGCAAACCAATTACCAACTCCACTCTGGGCATTGTGAAATAATAGTGCCATGAATTAGGAAGAGAGAAACAATCAACTCTATGATTGTCCCCTTGTCATGTGGGGGAGGGGGAGGGTAGTTTACTTGTTGGTCGAAAGCCCCATCTACTGTGCCAGTCATTGATTGGCCTGTTTGAGGGATTCAGCAGCTCTTTCCCATTGGTTGCCTCGTGTTGCCACAGCACCGGTGTCCAGATTCAGGCACCTCAGGGGTATAGGACCAGTACGTCAGGAGGCTTGGTCTCTTTTCTTTCAACCACAGGGCCTTCGTCACAACAAGTCCAGAGCCATCAAGTGCTCCTCAATCCCAGGATCAATCTGGTGAATCTTCTCTGGACCCATTCCAATGCCAGTATGCCATTTCTTAGCTAAGGGGCCCAAAACTGTGCTGGGCACTTAAGAGGTGCAGAGTGAACTATATTACTCACTAATGATACTGTGGTTAACTGACTGGTAGAGCAGTCGACCAAACTCTCTTTCTAAGCCATAACTGCACAGCTGAATTGAGCAGAATAGTAGTGACTTTATTCTGCACCCAAGCTGTACTAGCTTCAAAGTTCAAAGTAAATTTATTATCATTGGTGGCATCCGTTAGTCTCGTGAGACCACGGATCTGCACCTGGAGGCCTCCAAGGCGCAGGCCTGGGCACGGTTGTATGGAAGACCGGCAGTTGCCCATGCAGCAAGTCTCCCCTCTCCACGACACCGATGTTGTCCAAGGGAAGGGCACTAGGGCCAATACAGCATGGCACCAGTGTCGTCGCAGGAGTTGCCAGAACAAGGTTGAAGGCAACGTCGGACTGACTTTTGATAATAAATTTATTATCAAAATACATATGTATCACCAGACACAACCCTGAGATTCATTTTCTTGTGGGCATACTCAGTAACACCACCACATAATAACTACAACAGAATCAATGCAGGACCACACCAACTTGGGCGTTCAACCAGCTTCCAGAAAAGGAGAGTGGAGAGAAGCAGGAGAGGAGCATTGCCCTTTGCAAATACAGAGGAGAAGTAACCCTGGCCAGTGAGAGGTGAACTGCGCGTGTCTCGTCCTTCGACAGCCATTGGGATTGGTTTGCGGCAAACGGTACTGGGATAAAGCTTGTTGAGAACTTTTGAATGATGTCTGCACCCAGGCATTTTGTTGGAGGAACACAAAGAAAGTGCCTTTAATAGATGCAACGGCGTACATAGCAGTCACGAATGTGGTTCTCCCATAAAGGTATCATGTTCCTCCTCCTTTAATGAAATTGTATAAGGCTCCAAGGAAATGTTCGGTTGTTCCTCACCCCCACCCACCCCCAACCACTGACAATTCACATTGTGATTCATGGTGAAAATGCCTCTGCATTCTCATGTAATGCCGGCAAGGCCAATGACATAGTCTTAAAAACAGGTATATGGAGGAATTTAAGGTGGGGGGTTATATGGGAGGCAGGGTTTGAGGGTTGGCACAACATTGTGGGCCAAAGGGCCTGTAATATGCTGCACTATTCTGTGTTCTATGTTTTGTTAAAATGCAATGGGAATGGGGTGACTGCTCTCACCCATCTCACTGCCTCATCCACGTGTGAAGTGAATGCCTTAAAGTAGCTTTACGTCCATTAACAAGTCAAATCAGGTCTATTGTCATTTGACTATATACATGCATACCGTCAAACACACATAACACACAATAATTTATGAAAGTAAGGATGAAATCTACAACTGGATTACACATAAATAAACAAACTGGTGCATAAATTAAATATTGTAAGGTATAGAACAGATTAACCAGTGACATTTTGAATGCGATGTGGCAGTGAGTTCAGAAGCCTAATGGCCTGAGGGAAGAAACTGTTTCCCACCCTGACCGTTCTTGCTTTCATGCATGGGCGTCTCCTGCTTAATGGTAGAAAGTCAAAGCGGATGCTGGATTGGTGGGTGGGATCCTTCATAATCCTAAAGGCCCTGCGTACACAGCGCTCCTGATAAATGCCTCCGATGGATGATAGGGATACCCCTATGATTGTCTCAGCTGTTCTCACTGTCCTATGTAGGGACTCCTGGTCCGATGCTTGGTTGCTCCCATACCAGATGGAGGTGCAACTTGTCAGGGTGCTCTCAACAGCGCTCCTATAAAATGCAGTTAAGATTGGGGTGGGGGCAGGAAAGGGCTCACTTTCTTCAATCTGTGCCTTCTTAATCAGGGAGGTGGCAGTAAAGGGACCAGGTAAGCATTACACAGTTCATCCTCTGCTAGCTGGTCTTCACCACCAGAGACTGATCAATCAATCCTGATATTCTGGGATTACTTTTCTCAAATCATGTTTTTTTTTCTGTGACCTGCCTCCAAATCCCCTTAAATACATCTCCCTGTTTCTTTGACCCCTTTCACCTCCCGAGCATCAGAACCAATAACTTCTTGTACTTGTCTCTCGGCTTTGTATAGTCTTCTGACATTTTCTTCTCACATGGAAAGTATTATATGAATGAATACAATTCAGACTGGGTGACTGCTTTGCAGAATGTCTCTGTTCAGTTCACTGGGGTGATCTTGAGTTCCAGCCTTCTGTCACTTTAATTCTCCTTCTCGCTCCCTCTCTGACCTCTTTATATTTGGTCTCCTACACTGTGTCAAATAAAGCTGAAAGGAGAAAGAAGGAGGGACAGTATCTTAGTCTTTGAGGACTGCACTCTGTAGTTCACGTTATGTGTGTCCGTGGTTTCTGGTCACTCCGTTTTTTTGTTGCTATTTTGGGCGATTTTGATTGGGGTGGCCTGCAGATAATGAATAACACATATAAGATTGAACTGAACTGAATATGCCTGGACTCTTTCAATTTTGTGTTTTATATTCTGCGTTATTGCAATTTCTTTTTTTTTGTGCGTGGGGGGGCGGTGGTTGATGTTTTTCTTCGAACTGGTTCCACGGTGTTGCTTTGTTTCGTGGCTGTCTGTGAGGACGAGAGATCTCAGGGCTGTGTAGTTGCATATATACTTTGATGATAAATGTATTTTGAACTTTGGTGATGCCACACAGCTTTCAGGACTCAATTTCAGATCTGAGATTAGGATTAGCTTTATTTGTCACACGAACAGCAAAACGTCGAAACATAGAGTGAAATGTGTCGATGACCTGTGCAGTCCAAGGGTTATGGTGGGCAACCCACAAGTGTTGGCACACTTACGGTGCCAATATATCATACCCACAGTTTAGTAATCCTAACTTGCATGCCTTTGGAATGTGGGAGGAAACTGGAGCACCTGGGGGAAAATCCACAAGGTCATGGGAAGAATATATAAACTCCTTACAGATGGCCGAGGGAATTGAACGGAAAAGTGATCACTGGCGCTGAAAAGCAATTAGTTAACCACTATGCTACCAAGCCGTGCCAGATATCTCCACTGAGATATACTCCTAGTGGCCACTTTATTAGGCACACCCGCTCATTAATGCTAATATCTAATCAGCCAATCATCAGGCAGCAGCTCAGTGCATAAAAGCATGCAGACATGGTCAAGAGGTTCAATTGTTGTTCAGACCAGACATCAGAATGGAAAAGAAATACAATCTGGTGACTTTAACCATGGAATGATTGTTGGTGCCAGATAGGGTGATTTGAGTATCTCAGACACTGCTGATCTCCTGGGATTTTCATCCACAACAGTCTCTAGAGTTTACAGAGAATGATGCTTAAAAACTAAAAGCATCCAGTTCTGTATGCAAAAATACCCTTTTAATGAGCGAGGTCAAAGGAGAATGGCCAGACTGGTTCAAGCTGACAATAATTCAAATTATCAGTGTTGTGCAGAAGAGCATCTCTGAATGCACAACACGTCGAACCATGATGTGGATGAGCTACAACAGCAGAAGACCAGATTATACACTCAGAGTGTATTTAATTCATACAGTACTGTGCGAAAGTCTCAAGCAAATTAAAAATAAATTCTCCAAAGCAAAGCTGTTTTCAAAAATAATGAAATGAAACATTTCAAAATATCAAAGAATCTACCATAAAGAGCAGTGAACAGTAAAAAACTAAACCAAATCAATATTTGGTGTGACCAACTTTTTCCTTTAAAACCGCATCAATTCTCTTAGGTACACTGTCATGCAGTTTTATAGAATAATCAGCTGGTAGGGTGTTCCAAGCATCTTGGAGAACTTGCCACGGTTCTTCTGCAGACCTTGGCTGTCTCGTTTGCTTCTGTCTCTCCTGGTAATCCCAGACAGCCTCAAAGATCTGTGGAGATCAGGGCTCTCTGGAGGCCACACCATCTGAAACCACATTTAAAAATCTAGGGTGCCTGAGACGTTGGCACAGTGCTGTATGAGTGCAATTTAATATATGACACGTGATGGAAGGAGAGAGGGTTATGCAGAGTGATGCAAACAATACTGGATTGTTGTGGGAATGTCCTATTCTCAGGATAATGCCAAGGCTTTCGCAGGCTCAATCGAGTATAGATTAGTTGACTTTCTTTCAGTTGAAATTTGCATTATTAAAGTCCTAAAGCAAACTTTAACACTCCCCGTGGAGGATTAAGTGATGCTAAGTATAGTATTGACTATATTCATGGAGCTGCTCTCAATCCAATTCCCCAATGAACACATCAGCTTGTCAAATATTTAACTTCATGCCATCCTGCAGTTATTAAATAAAATGTAATATAAATATGACTAGAAATTCAGATACAGTTTCCATTTAATTTGATGAGGGGGTTGTCAAAACGAAAGGTGCGGAAACCATTGATTTTTTTTACACTTTAACCTTTGATGTTCCATGGGAGTTTAAACATCCAGCAGCGTTCTTCTCCTGACAAGTTTACTCATCTCACAGCGCCCGTCGTTCGGCTCAGGAGACTGAACAATAAAAGCTCCGCAAAAAAAAAAATAAATAAATAATCAGGTGCTTCATGTAATCAGTCCATCTGGTTTATTTTACCTTACCTCAAAGCAAAAATGAGATCACAGCACTGGCAACTGAAAGCCTGACTGGCGTTCCTGTTAGCGATTTAGAGATGCATTGTACTAATTGTGATCCCGCTTTCAGACGAGCAGCACTGTGGCGCAGATGGTAGAGCTGCCGCCTCACCCCACCCCCAGCATCCTGAGATCATAGGAGAGTACAGCGCAGGAACAGGCCATTCGGCCCACAATGTTGTGCTGAAACAGCTAAAAAGTACATCAGAAACACCCAGACACTTGTCCTTCCTACCTACACCATGTCCATATCCTCCCATCTTCCTTACATCTACGTGCCTATCCAAACGTCTCTTAAAAGCCTCTAATGTATCTCCCTCTACCACCATGCCAGGCAGTGCATTCCAGGCCTCCACCACTCTCTGAGTAAAAAGCTCACCTCTCACATCCCCTTTGCACCTACCCCCTCTCACCTTCAATGCATGCCCTCTGGTATTAGACATTTCAAACCTGGGAAATAGGCACTCCCTGTCAACTCTGTCTATACCTCTCATAATCTTATAAACTTCTATCAGATCTCCTGTCAGCCTCCGCTGCTCCAGAGTAAATAACCAGCAACTTCTCTACAAGCAAGTTCAATCCTGACCTCTTGTTCCGTCCGTGCAGAGTGCGCACGTTTGAGGTTTGATGTGTCATGGGTTCAGGGCCGATCTTTTGCACATCAGTGTTGCCGTGGAAAAGCAGCATCCAACATCAATGACCCTCACCACCCAGACCACGTTCTTTTCTCACTGCTGCCACGATGCAGAAGATACAAGAGCCTCAGGACTCGAACCACCAGGTTCAGAAACAGTTACTACCCCTCAACCATCAGACTCTTGAACAAAAGGGGATAACTACACTCACTCTATTTCTCAAACACGGGGAAATCTGCAGATGCTGGAATTTCAAGCAACACACATCAAAGTTGCTGGTGACCGCAGCAGGCCAGGCAGCATCTCTAGGAAGAGGTACAGTCGACGTTTCGGGCCGAGACCCTTCGTCAGGGCTGCCCGAGCGTCAACTGTACCTCTTCCTAGAGATGCTGCCTGGCCTGCTGCGTTCACCAGCAACTTTTATGTGTGTTGCTCATTCTATTTCTGATGTTCCCACAGCCGTTGGTCTCACTTTAAGGACTCCATATCTTGTAATTTCATGCTTGTTATTTATCGCTATTTATTTATATTTGCATCTGCACAGTTTGTTGTTCACTGATCCTGTTTAGAGTTACTGTTCCTTAGATTTGCTAAGTACGCTCGCAGGAAAAAGGACCTCAGGGTTGTATGTTGTGACATGTATGCACTTTTACGTTGCACTTTGACCTTTGCGATGCATGGTTATTTAAGTTGCTGTCGCCTTCCTGTCAGCTCGAACTGATGTAAATAAATAGTGCAAATAGATAATATTTGTGGGTTCATGGAGCATTTCTGACCACTCTCCATCGTTGGGACGGCTTCACTGAATTAGTTGAATATGCTCTCTTCATGCTTGGAATAAAGAGCTCAGAGAAAGTATGGCTGCAGACTAGCCAAAGGATGATTAACAATGTTCAAGGTGTTTTACATAAATGCAGGGTGTTGTTGCATACTTAACTAGGGAAACGGCAAATCCATTTCAGTGCAGAAAAGCAGAACGAGCCCTGACTCAAACCCTATTCTCCTCACTGTTAATTTCAGTAAAGCCGAGTGCATAAGATATATGAGAGGCCATTCTTCTCGAGCCCCCCACCCCCACCCCATTCCCCAAACCCTTTCACTAGACACAAGACACTAGAATACTACAGCACAGTACAGGCCCTTTGGCCCTCGATGTTGTGCCGACCCATATATTCCTTAAAAAAAAGTACTAAACCCACACTATCCCGTAACCCTCATGCAACGTCAACATCGTGCAATGTCCACCCACCTGTGTATATGAATCGTCCTGGAGCACCCTTGCAGAACTGCTTGGACTTGTAGGACAGTGTGACTTCCACCACTCCAGGGATGTGTCGCGGGGGCGTCTGCACTCGGATGGCATGGGGAGTAATCAGCTGAAAGGCATGACAGAGGCAGAAGTTCGGGGTTTGACCCTAGCTCAACAGATCTCACCTGTCCTCCCGATCCCACCTTCTTGGCATGCAGTGCTTCTGTTTATTGTTAGAATGGGAGAAACGGTGATAGGAATGAAAAGTCCTTTGTTTATTAACACCCTACCGCTCCCCTGTCTGATCTCCATGAGTCTCCAGTCTCTTCTTCCATAACAATGTCTGCCCTAATAACTCCATAGTCTAGTTCAACTGAACACATTACCCAGCCAAGCCGTCTATCCACGGCCTCCTCTACTGTAAAGATGAAGCCACACTCAGGATGGAGGAACAACGCCTTATATTCCGTCTGGGTAGCCTCCAACCTGATGGCATGAACATTGACTTCTCAAACTTCCGCTAATGCCCCACCTCCCCCTCGTACCCCATCCGTTATTTATTTATATACACACATTCTTTCTCTCTCTCTCCTTTTTCTCCGTCTGTCCCTCTGACTATACCCCTTGCCCATCCTCTGGTTCCCCCCCCCTTGTCTTTCTCCCTGAGCCTCCTGTCCCATGATCCTCTCATATCCCTTTTGCCAATCAACTGTCCAGCTCTTGGCTCCATCCCTCCCCCTCCTGTCTTCTCCTATCATTTTGGATCTCCCCCTCCCCCTCCCACTTTCAAATCTCTTACTAGCTCTTCCTACAGATAGTCCTGACGAAGGGTCTCGGCCCGAAATGTCGACTGTACCTCTTCCTAGAGATGCTGCCTGGCCTGCTGCGTTCACCAGCAACTTTGATGTGTGTTACCCAGCCAAGCCAGCTTCTTTCCCCACTTCATTTCACTGTGAACAAATCCAATCATTTTATTGCCCTACGGTTCAATGGTTCCATTTGACGTCGACTGTTTATTCCTCTCCATAGATGCTGCCTGACCTGCTGCGCTCCTCCAGCACTGCATGCATGTTGCTGAAGTGTTGCTCCCTTTGTGCTCACTGAGCTGGTTTTTGGGTGGTGCTCATGCTGGGTTTGAACTGGATTCGCTCACTTGCCCGTCTCCGGTCCACGCCAGGCAGGGAGACCAGTCTCCGAGAGTCCGGCTGGAAGCTTGGCACACTGCACCTCTACTGAGACACTTGGCTCAGAACAGAACTGCAGCCACTCACACACACCATTTGTGGTAAATTTCCCATCCAGGTTGAAGATTAACTTTATTTGTCACATGTATATTGAAACATACAGTGAAATAGAACAGAGAACAGTACAGTACAGGGAACAGGGCCTTCAGCCTTCAATGGTGTGCTGTACCAGCTAAAAAGCAAATCAAAAAAACACTGAAACAATAATTTCCTAATCTCTCCTATCCACACCATGCCCATTTCCCTCCATCCTCCTCACATCCATGTGCCTATCTAAACGTCTCTTCAAAGCCTCTAATGTATTTGCCTCTACCACCATACTAGACATCCGCCACTCTCTGAGTAAAAATCACACGCCTCCCATCCCCTTAGAACCTACCCCCTCTCATCTTCAATGCATGCTGCCTGACTTGCTGAGTTCCCTCCTGTAATTATGTGTGCTGCTCAAGTGTAACTAGCTCTTGTTCCCTTGGTGCTAATTTCTGTCATTTGCTTCAATAACCATCACAGTCGAAGGATGTGTCCGGGCAGTTCGCAAGTGTTGCTATGCTTCCAGTGCCAACATAACATGCCCACAGCTCACTGACCCTAATCTGTACATTTTGGACTGTGTGGGGGGAAACAGGAGGACACACAGGGAACCCACGCGATCACAAGGGAGAGCGCACACACACCTGACAGACAGCCGCAGGAATTGAACCCCAATCACTGGCACTGTAGGCCGTTGCGCTAACTGCGACAGACCTGTCTTGGTTTCCCTTGGCATTGGGTCTATCGAGCTCAGCTCAACATGCAAAATGCTGGAGGGATTCAGCAGGTCAGGCGGCGTCTATGGAGAGGGATAAACGGTCAGTGTTTCGGGCTGAGACACTTACATCGGAACTCAGCCTGCCCTGCTGGGTTCCTGCAGCATTTCTTGAGTGTTACTCCAGATCTTCAGCATCTGCAGAATCTCTTATGACTCTGTTTCCATGGCTCCACCATGCCAGGCCCCGATCCGTCGTCACCCAGGTTTATTCACCCTGCTGTTCCCATGGTAACCTACCTCACTCCAAACCAGCATTGTACCAAAGAGAACTTGCAATCCGTCGAAGAAGTTGTCCCCGATAATGATAACCATGGCGCCTCCAGTGGTCCATCCTTCACTGGGACTGATTGCTTTGATGCATGGCGTAGCTAAGCAGAAAGAAATGAGATTACTTGTACTTCACGACTCATTTATCATTAATACTGTCATAGTCACTGCGGCTGTGCTTCCTCCTGAGATCTACATAAGCAGTTTTTCTCTGGATGAGAAGCAGGAATATCATATATTTCTTTTTTAATTGAATCATTGATGGCATGTGGCTGGCACTTATTGCCAAACCCTATCAAACAGGCCGTGTTCAGCTCGAATTGCACGCCGTCAAACACCTGGCAGGCTCACGCCCTCAATCACCCGACACACCCTGGCTCAGCGTGCGTCCCCCACAAAATGAAGCCATTTCCCATGCAGGCTGGCCTGACGAGACCTCCCAAACCAGCCACATCTACGGTCAAGGAGGGGAAGGGGAACACGACAACTTGTCATTGATTCTGCAGTGTGGTGCAGCTGATGCCACATTGCAGTGCAGTTGGATGTTGCAAGAGTTAGACCCGGAAATAAAGAAAAAACTGTAATTACATACACTCTGGCCATTTTTCTAGGTATAGCCTACACCCAATAAAATGGATTCAAAGTGTATATTCGTGCTCTTCTGCTGCTGTAGCCCATCCGCTTCAGGTTTCGACATGCTGTGCATTCAGAGATGATCTTCTGCACACCACTGTTATGATGTGTGGTTATTTGATTTACTGTCACCTTCGTGACAGCTTGAACCAGGCTGGCCATTCTCCTCTGACCTTCCTCATCAACAGAATCAACAAACTCATTCGTAAGGCCAGTGATGTTGTGGGGATGGAACTGGACTCTCTGACGGTGGTGTCTGAAAAGAGGATGCTGTCCAAGTTGCATGCCATCTTGGTCAATGTCTCCCATCCACTACATAATGTACTGGGTGGGCACAGGAGTACATTCAGCCAGAGACTCATTCCACCGAGATGCAACACAGGGCGTCATAGGAAGTCATTCCTGCCTGTGGCCATCAAACTTTACAACTCCTCCCTTGGAGGGTCAGATACCCTGAGCCAATAGGCTGGTCCTGGACTTATTTCATAATTTACTGGCATAATTTACATATTACTATTTAACTATTTATGGTTCTATTACTAATTATTATTTATGGTGCAACTGTAATGAAAACCAATTTCCCCCTGGGATCTATAAAGTATGACTATGACTATGACTAACAAGGCATTTTGCCCACAGAGCTGCTGCTCACTGGATTTTTTTTCTTGTATACCACCCCATCTGGCACCAACAATCATTCAACAATCAACGTCACTTAGATCACATTTTGTCCTCATTCTGATGTTTGGACTGTAGAACATCCAAACCTCTTGACCATGTCTGCATGCTTTAATACATTGAGTTGCTGCCACGTGATTGGCTGATTTCGCATTGACAAGCAGATGTGCAGGGGTACTTAATAAAATGGCTACTGAGTGCATTTCTAAATCAGTTACTCAGAGGTAGTAGTACCCCTGCTAACCTTCTCATTCAAGTTGGTGGAGGTCACAGTGTTTGCAAAATGCTGCCAGAAGTAGCATGTGTGGGTGGCCCCTGTGCACTAGTTACCAATAGACCATAAGATATAGGAGCAGAATTAAGCCATTGTGTTTGATCCACCATTCCATAATGTCTGATTTATTATCTCTCTTAGCCCCATTCTCTTGCCCTCTCCCCATAACCTTTGATGCACCTATAAATCAAGAACCTATCAACCTCCACTTCAAATATACCCAATGACTTGGCCTCCACAGCCATCTGTGGCAATGAATTCCACAGATTCACCACCCGCTGGCTAAAGAAATTCCCCCTCAGCTCTGTTCTAAAGGGACATCCCTCTACTCTGAGGCTGTGCCCCCTGCTCCTTGTACTACCTTGATGCACTGTTGTAATTGAACAATCCGTATGCACGGCTTGCAAAACAAAGTTTTTCACTGTCCCTCAATACCTGTAACAATAACAAATCAATTTATCATAAATTACGTGAGAGCAAATCATATTCGGTATCTCACGTTTTTTTTGTAAATTCTGTGTGAATTTTCATTACGCAAATGACCATAATGCAGGTATCCCCCATGGAGCTGCAGCATGCTCTTGGAACAGCACTCATCCAGCCACCCGGAGAGCTGTCTACAGTGCTCCATCATGTGTTGCTGTAGATCATCAAGAAGAGGGTGCACAGCAGGAGTTCCCAACCTGGGGTCCACAGACCCCTCGGTTAATGGTAAGACTCCATGGCATAAAGGTTTGGGAACCCCTGGGAGAAAGGTGCTAGGACCAGTGTCACTATCATTTATTTATCTATTTGGATACAGCACGGAAAAGTCCCTTCTGGCCCTTCGAGCCACACCACCCAGCAGACCCCCAATTTAATCCTAGTCTAATCACGGGACAATTTACAAAGACCAACTAACTGACCAACCAGTACGTCTTTGGATGGTGGAAGGAAAGTAGAGCACCCGGGGGAAACCCACATGGACACGGGGAGAACTTACAGACTCCTTACAGACAATGTCAGGAATTGAACCCAGGTTGCTGATACTGTAAAGCATTGTGCTAACCACTACCCTTTCGTCCCGAGCAGCTGCACGACAGAGATCTACGGGCTGATCTATGAGTTCTCCCCAGGTACACACACACACACACACACACACACACACACACACACACACACACACACAGAGGTGGACATCAAGTGCTGCTGGAACATGACTGTGAAAGTCCATGAAAGATGCCCTTTGGTCTGCCCAAAATTTGTTGGCCTGCCAGCACATCAAGATGTCCATGGAGGAAGGCTGGCGACCGACACATTCCAGGCTGCAGGAGTGCATGCTGAGGGACGGCACTGAGGTTCAGTGCAGACACAGCAAGTGCTCGGTGGGAAAGGGCCACAGTAGAGGGTTCTTCTACTAGTGGACAGGGAGGAGCCAGCTTGGGTGAGGAAGCCCCTCAATTTGGTTTGGAATGTTGTTGCTTGCTTCTACTGTTTGCATGATTTGTGTTTTTTTTTCACTTTCTCTGTGCATCGGGTATTGGTCTTTATTTTTTTTTAATTAGGTTCTTTCGGGTTTCTTGCTTTGTGGCTGCCTGTAAGCAGACAAATCTGAAGTTTGGATAATTTATACATTCTTTGATAATATCTGTACTTTGAATCTTTGGACTATAGTAGTGTACCACACAGGGGGCCACATGAGTGGCAACAGTCCTGTTAGTCTTAAGGAATATAATGGAGCTCTACTTACAGCGTTGACTATGATTGCAAGAATGAAAGAGCATTGCACAGTTTATTCTTGTAAATAAGTTTCATTATGAATAAATTTACTTTGATATTAAAAAATTTGTACTTTATAGAGACAGGAAATGATTTGCAGTTCCTCTGCACAGTTTTCCTATTTAACCTGTTCTGGCATCTGATCTCTGTGACTGAAAACTCTCCCTCTCTGCCAAAAAGACCGCGGTTCTCTGTTCCATTCATTCTGTTTAAACTGGAGGCTGTAACATGGACCGAGGACCCTCAGGTACATTTCCAAAGAGAAAACCCAAGTGAAAATGATGTACTAGGTACTTTTAAACAGGAGGCAAGCGTTTCAGTTAGATGTTTGAAATATGGTACTTGTTGTTAAAGGAAGCCTACAGCAACCAAAAAGCTTCTGAGTAATGAAGGGTGTCAACACCAAAGTTACAATCTGACATGGTGCTTGATTTACGATGTACTTCATGAACCCAGCGTGTTGAAGTAAGTGTCCTACTTAATTCTCCAAAACAGTGCTGAGCAGGAGAAATCTGAAGAGGAGGTTTGTAGCATGCTCTACATTGTG
This sequence comes from Mobula hypostoma, assembly GCF_963921235.1. Taxonomy (NCBI): domain Eukaryota; kingdom Metazoa; phylum Chordata; class Chondrichthyes; order Myliobatiformes; family Myliobatidae; genus Mobula; species Mobula hypostoma. The sequence continues at coordinate 148,400,005 of NC_086104.1, read as the reverse complement.
TACGGTTTGCAGAGTTATGGGAAGCGATCAGTCCTCTCATACACACAAACAAATTAGCTATCTGAAATATCACCAGACCCGTTTTCCTTCATCCATTCACAGGATGTGGCTGTCAGTGGAAAGTCTGAATTTACTCCCTACACTAAAGGCCCCATGGACTACTCTCCAGTTTAAGATGGCGCTGGTGAAGTGGGCGTCCCATTACTCATAGTTCAAATGGCGTGAAATGCAACAAAAATCATTGTCAATAACACCTTTTCTGAGATAAATTGTGGTAAACTATTATGGGCCTGCTCCACCTGCTCCAGGATTGGGGCCTATGAATCAATTTGGTTTGGAATTACTGCTCCTCGTTTCTATTGTCTGCATGATGCGTGTTCATTTTTCTCTTCCTCTCTGCGCATTGGATGTTGGTCCTTTTTTCAAAATTGGATTCTTTTGGGTTTTTAATTTTGTGGCTGCCTGTAAGCAGACGAATTTCAAGGTTGCATAAGTTGCACGTGCATTGATAAGAAATGTACTTTGAATCTTTGACTGCGCCTTTGCCAATAGCGATTAAAACACAGAACAGTGCAAGCCCTTCATGGTGCTGAACTTGTAACCTACTCTAAGATCAACCCCTTCTCTCCTACATGACATTCTATTTTTCTATAATCCATTAGCCTTTCTAAGCAATTCTTAAATGTCCCTAATGTATCTGTCTCCATCACCATCCCTGGCAATACATTCCACGCACATACCCTTCTCTTTGTAAAAACAACTAACTCCAACATCCATTAAAATCCATTGCAGAAACTGGAGTTACGTATAGACCAGACTAGGTGGCCTCCTTCTCTTAAGTGCAGTGAAGAGTATTCGTCACAGCCTGATATAGAAACACCAATGCCCAGGAACAAACAGGTCCACAAGAAGTGAGGGATACAGCCCAGTCCATCACTGGCAGAGCCCTCCCCATTAATGAGCACATTTACAAGGAGCGCTGGCATCAAGGGACCCCATCATCCAGGCCCTAAGACCATGTTATAGGAGCAGAATTAGGCCATTTGACCCATCGAGCCTGCTCCACCACTTCAAGCTGGCTGATCTATTCTCCCTCTCAGCTTCAATCTCCTGCCTTCTCCCGCAACCCTTCACGCCCTGAATAATCAAACTCTGCCTTAAATACACCTAATGACCTGGCTTCCACAGCTGTCTATGGCAACAAATTCCACAGATTCACCACTCTCTGGCTAAAGAAATTCCTCCACATCTCCGTTCTAAATGGATGTTCTATTCTGAGGCTGTGTCCTCTGGTCCTACTCTGTATCACTACAGGAAACATCCTCTCCACATCCACTCTATATAGGTCTTTCAACATTCGATAGGTCTCAATGAAGTCCTGCCTGATTCTTCTAAATTTAAGCAAGTAAAAGCCCAAAGCTATCAAACAATTCTCAGATGATCACCCTTTCATTCTCAGAATCATTCTCGTGAACCTGCTCTGAACCCTCTCCAATATCAACACATCCTTTCTCAGATTAGGGCCCAAAACTACTCTCAATGCTCCAAGTGAAACCTCACCCGTGCATTATAAAGCCTCAGCTTTACATCCTTACTTTTATATTCTAGTCCTCTCGTGTAAAAACAACTAACTCCAACATCCATTAAAATCCATTGCAGAAACTGGAGTTACGTATAGACCAGACTAGGTGGCCTCCTTCTCTTAAGTCACTTCATTGAGACCTATCGAATGTTGAAAGACCTATATAGAGTGGATGTGTACATTTGTCTTGCTCATCACTGCCTCAACCTTTAGAGAATGCTGCACAAGTCCCTCTAAACCTCAGAATTTTGAATTTTCTCCCCATTTGGAAAATAGGCTATGCTTTTGTTCCTTCTATCTAAGTGCATGACCATACACTTCCTGACACTGTACTCCATCTGCCACTTCTTTGCCCGTTCTCCTAGTCTGTATAAGTCCTTCTGCAGTCTTTCTGCTTCCTCAGCACTATCTGCCCCTCCACCTATCTTTGTATCCTTTGCAAACTTCAGTTCCATTATCTGAATCATTGACATATAACAGAAAAAGAAGCAGTCCTAACACCGACCCTGCTAGTCACCGGCAACCAATGAGAAAAGGCTCCCTTCACTCTCACCCTTTACCTCCTGCCAATCAGCCAATCCTCTATCCTTGCTAGTGTCTTTCTTGTTATACCATGCACGCTTATCCCGCTAAGTTGCCTCATGTGTGGCACCTTGTCAAAGGTCTTCTGAAATCCAAGTATCTACTGATTCTCCTTTGTCCTCAAAGAATTCCATCCTTAAAGGAAACCATGCTGACTTTTGCCTATTTTATCATGTGCCTCCAAGTACCCCGAAACCTCATTCTTAATAATGGACTCCAACAACTTCCCAACCACTGTAGTCATGCTAATTGGTCTATAATTCCCTTTCTCTGCCTCCCTCCCTTCTTGAAGAGTAAAGTGACATTTGCAATTTTCCAGTCTTCCAAAACCGTGCCAGAATCTAATGATTCTTGAAAGATCATTACTAATGCCGCCCCCCCCCACCGCAATCTCTTCAGCTGCCTCTTTCAGAACCCGTGAGTGTAGATCATCTGATCCAGGTGACCTACCTACCTTCAGACATTTCAGCTCCCAAGCTCCTTCTCCCTAGTAATAGCAACTGCACTCACTTCTGCCCCATCTCTTTTCTCACGACTACTATTGGGCAGGAGGGTCAGGAGCCTGGGGTTCCACACCACCAAGGTCAGAGCAGTTATTACCCTACATCATCAAGCTCCTGAACCAATGAGGATAGCATCACTCATTGAACTGATTCCACAACCTACAGACCCACTTTCAAAGACACTACAACTCATGTTCTCAGTATTATTTATTTACATTTTTATATATATTTGCATAATTTGTTTTCTTTTCCACGTTGGTTATTTGTGAATCTCTATTTACATACAGTTTTTCACACGTATTTCATTTTTTTCCTATAAATTAGTCGCAAGAAAATGAATCTCAAGGAAGTATGTGCAATATATGCATCCTTTCACATGAAATTTACTTTCAATTTTGAACTCAGAACTTTAGCAGACCTCTTCCTCTTAAGGATATTTGCAAGTTCTTAACAACAATTCAGTCATTTTGCTACGATGGGATTCAACCTTGTACCTCAGGGTTTAAGAGTCCATTGGACTCCAGGCTCAGTAGCTCAACCATTGGTTTGCTGTTGTTTGTCAGTCTTTGTAGATGTAAAGTTTTTCATCAATTCTATTATATTTCGTTACTTTCCTGCAAATGCCTGCAAGAAAAGGAATTTCTGGGTAGTATATGGTAAAATACACATACTTCTACAAAGCAGCATCCATCAGCAGAGATCTCCACCACCCAGGCCATGCTGCTGCCATCAGGTAGAAGGTACAAGAGCCTCGGGACTCACACCACCAGGTTCAAGAACAGTTACTACTCCTCAAACATCAGGCTCGTGAATAAAAGGGGATAATTACGCTCACTTGCCCCATCACTAAAATGCTCCCACAGCCAATGATCTCACTTTAAAGGTTCTTTATCTTATTTTCTTATGTCCTCATTATTTATTGCTATTTGTTTACGCTTGCATTTGAACAGTTTGTTGTTTTCTGCACTCTGGTTGATTTTTCATTGTTCCTGATATAGTTACTATCCTATAGATTTGCTGAGTAGGCCCACAAGAAAACAAATCTCAGGGTTGTATATGTACTTTGAACTTTGAACTTTGACTTTGCTTAACCATTGTTTACTGTGACTTGTTCTTTCAACAACAAGACAAGATTCCTGCATTAACTCATTGGTTTGATTCTGAAACATTTTATCCTGCCAGACGTTTAGACTCTGGTCCATGGCGGGTGAATATTGTTGACCCTTAATTAAATAAAAATTGCTATGGATGACATAACAGAGAGCTGGGCTGTGCAGCGCAAGGGTTAAACTGAAAAGGCAGGTGGGAACACAATTAGACGAAGTCATGAATGAGGCAGTGCAATGTGGAATTATGGAGAGTGAGAAAGTGGTACAATATCTGGATCATATACAAGCAGCTCACTTAGTGTTAAAATAAGATTAGATTAGATTCAACTTTATTGCCATTATGCCGAGTACAGATACAAAGCCAATGAAATGCATTTAGCATCTGACCAGAAATGCAAAGAATAGTGTTATTTACAAAATAATTTGTGAATAAAAAAAGTGCTACAGCACACAAATATAAAAGTACTGAGACAGTACAATACGGATGCAATACTGCTTAGCGCTGTGATGTGAGGTTCAGCAGGGTCACAGCCTCAGGGAAGAAGCTCTTCCTGTGCCTGCTGGTGCGGGAGCGGAGGCTCCTGTAGCGCCTACCGGATAGGAGGAGAGTAAAAAGTCCATGGTAGGGTTGAGATGCAAGTAACATTGGTTGCATGGCCTAAAGTTGGCAAGTGCCTTTGACATTTGGCACCTAATTTCATACAGAGTCACAGAATGGTGTGGTGAAAACCCGTCAGCCCTCCAAATCCGTGTGACCATCTAATACTCTTTACCCGTATTAGGACTGTGCCATAAAGGATCCAAGAGGGACCGTATTCCACTTGGTCCGTACCCGAAAGGGTTTCCAAAAAGAAGGGCATAAGACATTGGAGGAAACGTCCTTGCCGAACTGGTAATTGATGGAGGCCTGGAAGAAGTCACTTGCCTGGCCTTCAGGCTGAATTCCACAGAGACCACCATAACAGAGGAATAAATAACTTGATAAAAGAAAGGTTTGTACATTTTCATAAACTTCCCTCAAGGCTCAGTTATTAGCAGAATTGGCTGGGTCTGTGCTGTCATACAATACAGTGCAAATCAAAGCAAGCAGCCATGGCTGACTAGTGTAAGAGTGACAGGATCAAGACAGGCTGTGTGTTGGTATGTTTGCCTGGAAGTGCAGTGGGACGGGGGGAACCAAGCATTTCCTTTTGCGGTTGCCTGCGGAAAGGGCTAACTCTGATGGGTTAGTGGATCAGCGAAGGGAGAGAGCCAGAGGCGGGAGATTGATTTTCTCCAGAACATTCTGATTTTTTTTTTGACACTTCCAGTGCATTAAACCTCACGTGGATTTGGGGAGGAGGAAGGAAAATCTGGAATGGGAGGATTCTGCACGCCTCTGGATTTCAGTACAAGGTTTCTGTTCCACCGCCGTGAGGTTTTCGCTCCTGTGATTGGCCCGGATGGTCTGTGAACAGTCGTGTTCATGACTGATTTAAATGCATTAAACCATTTAGATATCGAACGTGGCTTGTTGGTGGCCACTCTAACTTCAGGCTAGAAAGATAATCCATTTTGGAACGAGTTGTTATTTTAAAAATATGGAAGAATTGCAACAGTAAAACAACTCGCTGGATCCAGTTCTGTTCAGGAGGAATCTAATCCTGATTTAACTTTTGAAAGAATTTGTAATATCCACCCAGAAGTACAGGCACACTTACACATCACACATGCCACACATATGTGGATGCACAGTCCCACCAGCCCCACACACACACACACACACACACACACAAAACCTCCTGTGAATGCACAAACACACGTACACCATGCAGAGCATTTGGCAAAGTTTTTTTTAAAGTATTTTAGTTTTTTGCAGTGTGAGGATTTATACTAGGAGACTAGATATGTCAGGATGTTATTCTGTAAAATCACTCCATTGTATGGTTTAACCCTGCTTAAAAGGCTGGCCATGTAACAATCTAAACTATTCCACTTCTCCTCAGTGATCACATGTCTGTAAAATGTCCCTGTTTCACTAAGCATTTCTTTCACATCACTTCCTTCTCGTTCACAGGATCGGAGAATTTTTAGGGGATAGAAGTAAGCCATTTGGCCCGTCAAGTGCCTAACTGTCTCTTTCTCGCGCTATCCCACACGTCTCGCACCGCTATGCCTTCCCTGCAAGCCTACAGGGTAATTTCTGTCAACTGCCTTTTCCATTCACTCCTGTTTTACAGGCAGTGAGTTCAACTCCAGCCACTGGGTAAAAAAATGTTATCCTTACACCCACCAAAGTACCTTTTGCCTTTAATCATCTCCGCATTACTCCCACCCCCCATCTCTCTCCTTTGTCCTGTTGTCCACTGAACAAGATTCCAAGAAGTGAGGTAGCTTGCCTGTGATTCAGACATCCCCGCGGTGCGATCTTAAATCTTTAAAATATGACCCTCCAAAATTTTCTAATGCTGTATACATTATGGACATCATAAGACTCGTCAGAAGACTCCCTCTTTTACGGCCCTTGACCTTTCCCACCTATCACCTCTGAGTTTCTTACTTCAACACCCTCCTCACTCACCCACCCGTCTCACCTGGTTTCACCTACCACCTGCCAGCCTGTATCCGTGCCCCTCTCTCACCTTCTCAATCTGACTCCTTCCCCCTTCCTTTCAGAAGCAGAGTCAGGATCAGGTTCAGTATCACCGGAATATGTCAGGAAAATAGTTGTTATGCGGCAGCAGTACACAATAATAAAAAAACTGTAAATTATCGTCAATATATATATTTTAAAAACAGCTAAATTAAATAAATAATGCAAAAAGGGGAAACAAAGTGGTGTTCATGGGCTCAATGTCCATTCAGAAATCTGATGGTAGAGGAGAAGAAGCTGATTCTGAATTGTTAAGAGAGTGCCTTCGGGCTCCTGTACCTCCTTCCTGATGGTGGCAATGTGAAGAGGGAATGTCCTGGGTGGTGTGGTCCTTAATGCGGACCTGATGAATGCAGTCCTGATGAAGTGTCTCAGCCCAGGATGTCAACAATGTATTCCCCTCTGTAGATGCTGCCTGACCTGCTGAGTTCCTCCAGAATCTTGCGTGTGCTACTGTGAAATGCATTGTTGGCATCAAATCAAAACAGGGAGATTTGTACTGCGCAGTGTGCAAGTGTCACCGCACTTCCAGCGTCGACGTAGTAACCCTAACGCGCACGCTTCTGAAACGTGGGCAGACACTGGAGCACCCAAAGGGAACCACATGATCATGGGTAGAACGTACAAGCTCCTTACAGGCAGCGCTGGGAATCGAACCCCAATCTTGCAGCCAGCCCTCGGAAACGACTGCATCAACTGCTATGCTGCAGTGCCGTCACAAAAGATTGAGCTTGAGGAGCTATCAAAAGCAAAGTGCACATTTGCACAGCTTTGGCTAAATTGCTTTTTCTAAACACTCTCAATCTGTGAACCTTTGCGAAACTGCACTCGCAGGTGATTATGCCGTCTTTAAGCAAATCAGCTGTGCTTCATTATCCATTTGAAGGGTAGTGTACGTGTTCGTCTGCTATTGCTGAAGATTCCAATCAAAATGTGGGGCTGAGCCTTGGAAGAAGCTGTGGCCAACTTGGTAGAGAAAGACAGGGACACAAGAGACAACAGGTGTTGGAATCTGGAGTAACAAGTGATTTATTGGAGAAATTCGGTGGTTCATACAACATCCATTGGGGGTCGGGGGAGTAGAACTGCCAATGATCCCGGGAATGGAAGGGTTAACATATGACTGTTTGATGGTTCTGGGCCTGCAGCATAGACAAATTAAAGAATGAGAGGTGACCTCATTGAAACCTATTGAAAGGCCTAGATGGAGTGGATGCAGAGAGGACATTTCATATAGTGGGGAAATCTAGGACCTGAAGGCACAACCTAAAAATGGAAGGATATCCCTTTAGTACAGAGATGAGAAAGGATTTCTTTAGCCAGAGGGTAGTGAATCTGTGCAATTTTTGCCACAGATGGCCGAGAAGGCCAAGTCATTTGGTATATTTAAAATGGAGGTTGATAGGGTCTGGATAATTAAAGTTTTCCTACGTTACGGGGTCGAAAGTTGTTTTCCCTCTATAGATGTTCCCTGTGCTGTTCACAACCTTCGTCCAATCAAAATTATTTTAGAGCAAATCAGGAACCTTTTATGATATACCCACTCTGCGTAAGGCTCCACAAACATAGATGTAGCAATAAGATCATAAGACTATAAGACACAAGAGCAGAATCTGGCCATTTGGCCCTTCAAGTCTGTTTTGTTATTTGATCATGGCTGATCTATTTTCCTTCTCAGCCCCATTCTCCTGCCTACTCCCCGAACCTTTGACCCTCTGACTAATCAAGAACCCATCCAACTCCGCTTTAACTATACCCAATGACTTGGCCTCCACAGCGGTCTGCGGCAACGAATTCCGCAAATTCACCACCCTCTGGCTAAAGAAATTCCTCCTCATCTTGGTTCGAAAGGGATGTCCTTCCATTCTGAGGCTGTGCCCTCTGGCCCTAGACTCTCCCTCTATTAGAAACATGGAGGTGAAGCTCACGGGAGCTACTGCCTCACAACTCCAGTGAACCAGGAGTTTACCTGAGTTTCCTGTGGCCATGTGGGTGCTCTGGTGTCCTTCTACAAACCAAACACATACAGTACGTGTTGGTAGGTTAGTTAGCCACTGTGAATTGTCCTCGGTGTCGAGGCGAGTGGTCAATGGGAGGGTGCTGATGAGAACCAGACGTGCGAGACTAATGTAGGATCGGGATAAATGGGTTGTTAATGGCTAGCATAGACCCAATGGGCCGAAGGGTCTGCTTCTGTGCTGCTCCCCTCCATCACTCCTTTGGGGTCGATTAGAGAAATAAGGGAGGACAAGGACAGGAATTCAGGACCAGGGCAAGACAAAACTTTGGAAGGTAAGAGGTATTCAACCTGATGGTCACCATCTTAGTAGCATAGATGTCCATGAGTTCCTAATGAAATGAACGTGAAGGAGGTAAGGGAAGAGTATTCTAATAGACAGTGTGCAGTAAAGAAAGACACAGAGGGGTTATTTGAGTGAGCAGGGATGTATGGGTGGCAGAGTTATTTACATGGCTACAATATGACCACTTTGCACTACAATGGACTTGTTTTTTATTGCAGTTGTGTTTTTTCTTATTCATTTTTTGTATAATTTATGTTTAATCAGTGTTTTCCTGTGAATGCCATGTCTCTGATGCTACATGCCTGTGATGTTACTGCACGTAAGTTCTTCATTGCACCTGTGTATACAGGAGCTTAAGGACACACCACCGAGTTCAGGAACAGTTATTAACTCCCAACCATCAGCTTCTTCAACCAGAAGGGACAACTTCACTCAAATTCACTCTCCCCATCACTGAACTGTTCCCACAACCTATGGACTCACTTTCAAGGACTCTTCATCTCATGTTCTTGATATTTATTGCTTATTTATTTATTATTATTTATTTATTATTATTTATTGCTTTTTTTGTACTTGCAGTTTATCGTCTCTTGCACACTGGTTGTCCACCGTGTTGATGCGGTCTTTCATTGATTCTATTATGGCAATTGGATTTATTGAGTATGCCCACAAGAAAATGACTCTCAGGCTTGTATATGGTGACATATATGTACTTTGATAATAAATTTACGTTGAACTTTGAACACATAGTTGTGCATACCGATGATCTGACCAGATGGGGTTAATTCTGTTCAACACTGAAGCTAATATTATTTAATTCCTGGCTCTCTAAGTAGGGGCCGCTACTCACGAATGAGTCTTGCTTGTTCATTCATTCATGAGGGAGCATCTTAGATAGGATCAATTTGTTCTCACCTACCAGGTTAACAATCTGCTGGAGGAACTCAGCAGATCGAGCGGCATCTGTGGGAGGAAAGGTTGAAGGATTGAAACTCGGCCTCAGGACTTCAGCTTTTGCCTTGAAACGTTTGACGATTCCTCCCCTCCCACAGACGCTGCTCGAGATGACTTTTCCCTTTGAGAAGCACCATCATTAGAAACGGGCGGAGAGTTGCTATTTGTCGATAAGTCATGGGGCAGGTCTGCTGTATCCTTGCACAGTGCTGGCGGCTAATCCCCTGCTTCTCTCGCCAGCCCTGGAGTCGCCAATGTTACACCCGACTGAGCAACGGCGATGAACGACTGAGCTCGGCCATTACCCCGAGAGCGAGAAGGAATCCTTACAGAACGACTGCCGGCCGCCTAATCCGTACTTTATTTTCGTTAATCCAAGCGGATACAGGCATCATCCATCACTCGCGAAGTTTTCCTTGCCACTTCACAGGGCGGTTAGATGTCAACCACACTACCGTGAGCCCGGAGTCACATATGGGTGAAACCAAGTAGGGGTGGAAGACTCCCTTCCACCACCTGACCAAACACACATTTATGATAATTTGATAGTTTTGTGGTCACCATTACCGAGGCTGGTTTCTTATTCCAGATTTATTTAATAGAGTTTAAATACCCCATAGATTTGAACACATCTCCTGTTCCAGGTATCAAGATTGCTGTTATGCTAACATAATAAACTGCTACTGTAACCACCAAAAATGCAACTGTGTCTATATTAGCCTTATATTATTAATGGTAGGGGGGTGAAATGTGCCTGTCCACATGGCCGGTAGATTAATGACCAAGAGGCTCAGCAGCAGCAGGTAAAAGCCATTCATTCACCGTCGCAGCCATCCCCAGACTAACACTTCCTGAAGTTCAGCTGTACCCACTTAACACGACGTCACCGGGAGCATGCTTCCACCCGCTCCTCAGCGGCTCCGGCAAGGGCTGTCTTTAACCCCGCGATTTCTCACACTGTCACAAGCGATATGGTTTCAGGGCTGCATCCCACCTCAATCCATCACCTCCAACTTTGTGCTGACAGGGTCAGAGGAGAGAGTGAAGGGATCTGGCAGCCGGCCAGACGCTCGAGCCGTGTCTGAGCTGCGAGTCAATCACTTTCAATCAGCCTTGGGAGAGGGAAAAGAAAGGCATGTTTTCTTCCTCTGATTCCTGGGACTTTATTCACTACAGAGGTCCAGTAGCAGGAAATTAACACCACTGCACATTCTTCCCTGACTTAATCATGTTTCATGGCCAAACGTCGATGGTCCAATTGTTTAACCCATTAAAGCTTGAAAAAGGATCTAGTGCTTTCCTGGCATATATGAATATGGGTATAAATACCACTGGACTAGACTTACCCAGGCATCATCCCTGAAGAAGATGGCAGAGTTTGCCATTGAAACGTCAGTTATAATCGATACCTGTACCCGACTTGAAGCCCAAGAAGGGTTTATTCGCCATAAGTCTTGTTGATTCCACACAGTCTTTGAGAGCGTAACTTTGGGACAATGGCATTTTTTTCCAACAAGCATTGCCCTTACTCTCCTCTCCTATCAGGTTTCTTCTTCTTCAGCCCTTTTGCTTCTCCTAGCTTCTCACTTCAACCTCTCCCCTTCCCCACCCACCTACCTCCCTTCTCAGCTGGTTTCACCTGCCAGTCTGTATACCTTCCTCTCCCACCGCCTTCTTACTCAGTCCTGAAGAAGGGTCTCGTCTCGAAACATCGACTGTTTATTCCTCTCCATAGATGCTCTCTATGAAGATGCTCTCCTTATGAGTTGAGAGTTAAAGGGCAAAAGTTTAGGGGTAACATGAGGTGGAACTTCTTTACTCAGAGAGTGGTAGCTGTGTGGAACGAGCTTCCAGCAGAAGTGGTTGAGGCAGGTTCGATGTTGTTGTTTAAAGTTAAATTGGATAGATATATGGACAGGAAAGGAATGGAGGGTTATGGGCTGAGTGCGGGTCGGTGGGATTAGGTGAGAGTAAGGGTTCAGCATGGACTAGAAGGGCCGAGATGGCCTGTTTCCGTGCTGTAATTGTTATATGGTTATATATGATGCTGCCTGACCTGTTGAGTTCCTTCAGCATTTATGTGTTACATTGTTCCTCCAATGTAGAAGCCAACAGCGATCTTGCCACGCACACCTGCTGATCCTACAGCATATAAGGAAACCTTTGTGAAGGATCTAGATGGTCGCATATTCCCACATAGTGCCCATGGCAAAGTTCCCAAGGCTCCCCAGCGCATTAGAGACAACAGGAAAGACTTCATCGATGGTCCAGAAATAAATTTTTCACTGTACTTGGGAGATGTTAACAAGATCTGCCAACCTGCACATTTTCTTTTAGGGAAGTAGAGGGAAACTGGAGCATCCAGGGTAAACCCACCCAGTCACAGGGAGAGCGTGCAAACTCCACTCAGACAGTTGCAGTGGTCAAGATTGAACCTGGGTCACTGGATCTCTGATGCAACACCACATCAGTGTGGCTGGAATGGAGAATTATCCTGTAATAGACTTTATAACCTCCAAGAGGACCACAGCCTTGTCTTGGCTTGGAGGCTTGTGTGCCTCGATGACCCAGAGAGCTATGCTGGCTGGAGTCAGGGCCTTGTGCTTTGGCTCTTGGTAGGGTCACCCATGCCAAACAGGTCAAAGAGTAGAGGCCAGACTAAGAGTGGCCCACCAGTCCTCAAGGTTTGGATGTTCAGTTCAGGGATAACAACCCTGACTTGTAAAAAAAAGATACAGAAAGAGCTTTGAAGAATCCTTCTATATTTGTGTGTGACAGCATGGACGGACAGAGAAGGAGCTTAATTGCTGCCCTAAACACCAGCGGCATAACAGGCATGCTATATAAACATTATCAGCAGCATGGTAGAGTAACAGTTAGCATAAATCTTTGCTGCAAAAATTGTGAGATCGGGGTTCAATTCGCCACTGTCTGTAAGGAGTTTGTACGTTGTCCCAATGACGGCATACAAGATGAGAGGTTAATTGACAATTGGGAATTACCCCTAGTGTGTGACTGAGTGATGGAATCTGGGAGGAAGATGACAGGGACGTGGGGAGAATAAAAGAGGGATTAGTGCAGGATTGGTTCTGAAGTCTGATACTCACCCAAGCTGATGATGGATGAGTTCTCCCCCCACGAGGTTTTAAACCAAGACCCACATCACCTGTTGAGGTTTATTCTTGCCAACATTTATAATGCAGTTAGTGCCATTTTCTGGCTATTTATCTCCATACCTATGGGGCTTAATTGAGTACAAATTGGATGCTGTGTTTGGCCACTCTACAGCTCTGCAAAAGTAATTAATTCCTCTCCAAACATGGAGGCAAGAGCCACACACATGGACGAGCCTTCTTTCTATGCAATCTACTGGCAGTTTCACTATCCCTCTGCTCTTTCCGATGTCAAATTTGTGATTGGCCCAGGTTTTGCTGCACTGAGACGTTCCTCACCCCCAAGTCAAATTGTTTCCTCTGCAAATTCTGAATCTATTTGCCATTATCCTTCAGTCGAGGCTTGGAGTCAATTGAAGAATTTCTCCAAAAATACATTGCAAATCTACTTTTAATATATTCAATGGTTCCATGGGCTCCATTTAATATCAGAGCATATATAAAGTCTACAACCTGAAATTCTTACTCTTCACAGACACCCATGAAACAGAAGAAAAATCCCAAAGAATGAATGACAGCATAAAAATGTTAGGACCCCGAAGGGCCCCTTTCCGCCTCCTACGCACAAGCACCAGCAAAGCATCAACCCTACCCTTCACCTTCCCAGCAGGAAGCATCAGCAAAATCCTCAGAGAAACCGTGATCTAGGGTCCATCAAAAAAACACTGTTCGCCCTGACAATTCAACATGCCACAGGTTTTCTCTCTCTCTCTAATGACGGAGAGAGAGGTTCCGCTCCTGCCACTGTGGGAGGGGAGACCAACAGCTTGCTGTTTCGATGTTACAGTCTGCAGTGTCGCATGTTCGAGTTACCCCAACTTGGGAATTGGCAACAACCCGTCCCTTTTCCCTTTCTCTTTTTTCCCTTTCAAACTCATATATTTAGCTTAAGTAATGAATATCTGTACAGCACCATGGAACTAGATCCACAATCCACATATCCAAATTTCAGTCCCTACTACAGCCAATAAAAGTATGAAATTCAGACGTTTAAGGCTATAAGATTGTAAGACATTGGAGCAGAATTGGGCCATGCGGCACAATGAGTCTGCTCTGCCGTTCCATCATGACTTCCACCCCATTCCTCTGCCTTCTCCCCATAAACTTCAACGCCCTTACCCACCTATCAATCTCCACTTTAAATGTTCCCAATGACTTGGCCTCCGTAGCCGTCAATGAATTTCACAGATTCACCATGCTTTTGGCTAAAGAAATTCCTCCTCATCTTTGTTCTAAAGAGATGTCCTTCTATTCTGAGGCTAAGCCCTATAACCCCATAGAATATAGGAAACCTATATAGAATAATATTGTTTGTGAGGAATTAGTACACTTGGAAGGAAGAGAGGTGATAACTCTCCTTTTATCTCTAGATCTAGAATATAAAAGCAAGGATGTAACGTTGAGGCTTTATAAGGCACTGGTGATGCCTCACTTGGAGTACTGTTTGAGCAGTTTTGGGCCCTTATCTGACAAAGGATGTGCTGACTTTGGAGAGCGTTCACAAAAAAGGTTTCCGGGATTGAAAGGCTTATCATATGAGGAGCGTTTGATGGCTCTGGACTAGTACTCAATGGAATTTAGAAGAATGAGGAGGGAATCTCATTGAAACCTATCAAATGCTGAAAGACCTCGACAGAGTGAATGTGGAAAGGTTGTTTCCTATGGTGAGGGAGTCTAATATCAGAAAGAATAACCTCAGAATAGAGAGACGTTCATTTAGAACAGGGATGAGGAGGAATTTCTACAGCTAGAGAGTGGTGAATCTATGGAATTCATTGCCACAGCTGGGCATGAAGGCCAAGTCATTGGGTATATTTAATGCAGAGGTTGATAGATTCTTGATTAGTCAGGGCATGGGGGGATACGGGGAGAAGAGAGGAAACTGCAAAGGGAAATGGATCAGCCATGATGAAATAGCAGAGCAGACTCAATTGGCCAAATCGCCCCTTTCTGCTCCTATAACTTATGGTCTTCATGAATGGACTGACTCCAGTTAGTCAAAACATACTTGATGGGCTGCTATTTCTTATGGTCTAACATCTTGTTGATTGAGACTGGGGGTAAAGTGGTTACACACTGATTAATTTACTCTGGAGCACTGAGCTAATATCAATCCAGTGATCACAGTCCAAATACACCCTGCCAGCAATGGAGCAATTTCTCTTCATCACCTCATATTTAAGGTTAGTTATTAGTCATGATGACTACGAAAAAAATCAATAGGAAAGGCTTCTACGCAGGCAAAAGAGACTGGCTTCGATGGGCGACACACACACAAAATGCCAGGGTAATTCAGCAAGTCGGACAGCATCTGTGGAAAGGAATAAAAGGTCTTTGTTTTGGGCCAAGATCCTCTGTCGGGACTGGAAAGGAAGGGGGCAAAGGCCAGGTGTTGGGAGGGGGAGGAGTACAAGCTGGGAAGTGAGAGGTGAGGGAGAAGGTGGGGAAGGGTTGAGTGTTGAAGTAAGAAGCTGGGATGGGATGGGCGGAAGAGAAGGAGGAGGAATCTGATAGGGGAAGACAGTAGAGCATGGGTGGGGGAGCCAGAGGGAGGTGATGGACAGTTGAGGAGAGGAGAAGGGGTAACCAGAATGAGGTTTGGAAAAAGAGAGAAGGAGAGAGGGGGCAGAAATTATGAGAAGTTGGGCCAAAGGTGTTGCTTCCTTGCTGTATCGTGGTCAATAATGCCGTGAAGAGAAGGAATTCCTTCATGCCTACCCAATCTGTCCTACGTGTAATTCCAGACCTACCAAGGAGTTTACCCATCGGACAGTGAAAGGCCTTGATAGAGTGGATGTGGAGAGGATGTTTCCTATGGTGGGAGAGTCTAAGACCAGAGAACACAGCCTCAGAATAGAGGAGTGGCCTTTTACAACGGACATGAGGAGGAATTTCTTTAGCCAGAGAATGAGGAATCTGTAGAATTCTTTGCCACAGGGAGCTGAGGAGGCCAAGTCTTTATGTACATTTAAGGCAGACTGGTTGGTTGATTCTTGACTGGTCAGGACATGAAGGGATATGGGGAGAAGGCAGGAGATTGGGGCTGAGAGGGAAAATAGATCAGCCATGATGAAATAGCAGAGCATTCACGATGGGCCAAATGGCCAAATTCTGCTCCTATTTCTTATGGTAAATGGAAAGCCACTCAATTCAAGAATATCAAGGGATGCATAGTATCTGCTGTCCTTGCCAGTAACACCTAGGTACTGTCAAATAAGTAAACCAGACACACACACACACACACACACACACACACACACACACACACAATGGATGGATCAACACTTAAGAGTAGATGGTTAGATTCACCAGGGCTTCCCAACTTTTTTTTTATGCCATAGACCAATACCACTAAGCAAGGGGTCCATGGACATTGGATTGGGAACCCCTGATCTACACCATAAAGGAAACCATGAACATTGAACTGTGAAAAATGGGAAAGTACCTTCTGTGGGATCCAGGCGCCTGGCTCTGCGTCCATGCTTTGAGTTGTTGTGCACAAACATGTTATCCGAGACGGCCAGCACGTGCCCATCCACGTTGAGGGTTGTAGATAATACAACCTGTGAAGTAAGAGGCAGAGTACAGTGATTTGCTGTGAGTGTTGCCTTTCAAAGTGACTTCAGCAACATCAGACTCCAAGTCTGTGTTTCCTGGGAAGTAATCAATAACCCAAGCAACACACACACACAGAAAACGCTGGAGGACTTCATCAGGTCAGGCAAATCTATGGAAAAGAATAAAGAGTTGACATTTCAGGCCGAGTCCTGTCATCAGAACAGAACCCAATCTCGGCCTGAAACATCAACAGCTTATTCCTTTCTATAGATGCTGTCTGACCTGCTGACTTCCCCCTGTCTTTTGTGGCTATTTCTCTGGATTTCCAGCATCTGAAGAATCTCGTGTGTTTATGAAGGGAATAAACAGTCGATGTTTCACACCGAGAACACGTTGAGCACCTCTGCTCTATCCACCTAAAGTGGAATTTCTGGTTCAAGCTGACAGGCAGGCAACAGTAACTCAAGTAACCACACGTCACAAAGAGGCATGCAAAAGAGCATCTCTGAACGCATAACACTTTGAATCTTGATGGGCTACAGCAGCAGAAATCCACACTGGGTTCTACTCTTGTGGTCGCTTTATTAGATACACTCTCTGAAGATCAGCAGTTTCTCTGATATTCAAACGTGGGACTGCAAAGGCTCCCTTTCTGTTTACCCTGTATACTTCGGAGTTCAGGTACAACACTGAGTCATGGATCTGCAGAAGTTCTCTGATGACTCAGCAATAATTGGGTGTATAAAGGGAGGACAGGAGTATGTATACTGGGCCCTGGTGGAGGACTTTGTCAAATGGTGCAAGCTGAATCATCTGCAGCTCAACGTCAGTAAGACAAAGGAGATGGTGATGGACTTTAGGAAGACTAAGCCTGCTCTGCTCCCTGTTACTATTGATGGTGAGGACATGGATGTGGTGAGGACCCACAAGTACCCGGGCGTGCACCTGGATGACAGACTTGAGTGGAGCACCAACACAGAGGCTGTGTACAAGAAGGGCCAGAGTTGCCTCTACTTCCAGGGGAGACTGAGGTCCTTTGGAGTATGCAGGTCTCTCCTTCACATGTTCTACCAGTCTGTTGTTGCCAGTGAAATCTTCCATGTGGTGGTGTGGTGGTGTGTTGGGGCAATGGCATCAACACAGGTGATGCCAACAGAGTCAATAAACTGATTTGAAAGGCTGGCTCTGTTATAGGAGTCAAACTAGACACACCAGAAGAACAAAGGACCCTGCAGAAAATCCTGGAAATTCTGGACAATGTTTCTCACTCTCTGCATGCCACATTGGCTGAACAGAGGAACACTTTTAGTAATAGAGTAAGATAACTGTGCTGCTCCTAAGAGCGCTATATGAGGTCATTCATACCCTCAGCTGTTGAGCTCTATAATGAGTCAACCTATAGCCAGGGAAGTGATGACCCCCTCCTGTTCGACTGTTTGCGGTAACTTGTTTTTTTATTCTTTCTTACTTCTCTTCTAATATTTGTCTATATCTGCACTTGTAATGCTACTGTGACACTAATTTCCTTTGGGATCAATAAATCTATCTATCTTCTATCTACCGCTCTTGATTTTATATATCTCTATAAGGTTACTGCAAAGCTTCCTGCAATCCAAGGGCGGAAAGAAACGGCCTAGCCAGTCTCTCCTTTTAGCCTGAGCCCTCCAGTCCCACTAACAATCTCGTGCAGTGGGCCGTGGCTGTGTATCTTTTAAAGTGCCAATGAGCTGAGTGAGAAAGGGTGATAGAGGAAATAGAAATTTGACAAGGGCTGCTAATACAAAACAGATGTTCCCCTTTGTCCTTGAGTTCAGGGACTGAAGTCTATCGTCCACCTCCAACATAAAACTGTTTTTCCTTCAACAAAAAAACTTACATTTAAGCTCTTTATACTTACACAAACCTAGCTCTCAAAGAGTGTCAGATGCTGAGTGTTATTCCGAATAAGCCATTGAGACAAAAACTCTGAAAGGAGTGGTCATAGAAAGCATGAGCTGTTAACAATAGCCATGGCCAAGAAAGTGCAAACATTCTATTTCCACAGGAGGCTAAAGAAATTTGGCAAGACCCTTTGACAGCCACCAACTTTTATTCATACACCATAAAAATGTAACCTATCCAGCTCGGTAAGGCAATTGCTCTGCCTGAGACCGCAAAGAGTTCTGGCGCAATGCACACAAAATGCTGGGGGATCTCAGCAAGTCAGGCAGCATCCATGGAAAAGAGTAAACAGTCGACGTTTCGGGCGGGACTCTTCTTCTGGACTGAGAAGGAAGGGGAAGCTGCCAGAATAAAAAGGTGGGGGGGGGGGTTGGCAGAACGGGAAGAGGCTAGCTGGAAGGTGACAGGTGAAGCCAGGTGGGTGGGAAATGTCAAAGGCTGGAGGAGAAAGAATCTGATAGGAGAGGACAGCAGAACATAGGAGAAAGGGAAGGAGGAGGTAACCCAGGGTGAAGTAAAAGGCAAGTGAGAAGAACTGAGAGGTTAGACTGGAGGGGATGGATTTGTTCATCAGAAGGTGAAATCGATACACAGCTCAACATATCACCGAAACCAGTCTCCCCTCCACGAACTCTGTCTACACTTCTCGCTGCCTTGGTATAGCAGCCAGCCAATCTGGATATTCTCTTCTGTTCCCTTCATCATGCAGAAGATATAGAAGTCTAAAAGTATGTGTAATCAGGCGCAAGGACAGTTTAATTCTGTTATTGATGGGCATCCGTTAGTCTTGCGAGACCATGGATCTGTGCCTGGAAAGTCTTCACTCTCCAGGGCGCAGGCCTGGGCAAGGTTATGTGGAAGACCAGCAGTTGCCCATGCTGCAAGTCTCCCCTCTCCACGACACCATGTTGTCCAAGGGCATTAGGACCCATACAGCTTGGCACCAGTGTCGTCGCAGACCAATGTGTGATTAAGTGCCTTGCTCAAGGACACAACATGTTGCCTCGGCTGGGGCTCGAACTCACGACCTTCAGGTCGCTAGTCCAATGCCTTAACCACTTGGCCACGTGCCCACAATTCTGTTATTATTAGACTATCAAACAGTCCCCTAGTACAATAAGATCAAAGTTCAAAGTAAAGTTTATTATCAAAGTATATATATGTCACTATATACAACCCTGAGATTCATTTTCTTGTGGGCATACTCAATAACTAGTAACAGGATCAATGAAAGACTACCCAACCCAAGTGCAGAAGACAACAAACTGTGCAAATAAATAAATAAAAAGCAATAAATAACAAGAACATGAGATGAAGTGTCCTTGAAAGTGAGTCCATTGGTTGTTGGAATGTCTCAATGATGGGGCAAGTGAAGTTGAGTGAAGTTACCCTCCTTTGTTCAAGAGCCTGTTGGTTGAGGGGTAGTAACTGTTCCTGAACCTGGCGGTGTGAGTCCTGAGGCCCCTGTACATTTTTCCTGATGACAGCAGTGAGCAGAGAGCATGACCTGTGCGGTGGCAATCTCTGGCGGTGGGTGCTGCTTTCCTAAGACAGTGCTTCGTGTAGATGTGCTCAATGGTGGGGAGGGCTTTACACACGATATACTGGGCTGAATCCACTACTTTTTGTAGAAATGCATGCCCTCTTGACCTCATAATCTACCTCATTATGGCCTTGCACCCTTTTGTCTGCCTTCACTGCACTTCTTCAGTAAAACTTTATTCTGCATTCTGTTATTGTCTTCCCTCATTCTACCTCGGGGCACGGTTGCAATTAAGTGATCTGCCTGCAAAAAAAAATTTTTCACTGTATCTCAGTACACGTGACTGCAATAAACCAGCTTAATCCAGTCTTCACAGGTTCTACTAAAATTGCATTGAATCTCATATCCAATACTCATTAGACATTGTCGTCGTTCCTTTCTGTGCCTTCTAGCACATCGGGCAGCAACCCTTTCGTTTCTTTAGCATTTGCCTGTGTTTTTTAAAGGTGCTGAGTTGCTACTTCAACCCTCTCTACCCAGTACAGATGGAAAGCATTCAGGGAGCTGGACCCGCCGGATTCAAACCCAGGACCACCCACCTCAGAGTCCTCTGCACCACTGGCCGGCTGACGCACTAGACATAATAAAAACCTAAGGTGATTCACAGTTGTGATTCTGTAATACAAACTGCACGGGGAAAAGCTTCCACCAAGTGGGAAGAATTCTGCTGAGGGGATAGATCCACAGCAGAACATAAACTGCGTGAGAAGGGGAGAATGAAGAATATTGGTATGAGATGGAAGGGACTGTTTGAATGACTGATACCGCACTAATATATTACTGTACTGAGCAAGTAGTAATCAGGAGCGTTTATGTATTACACGACGTGTTTTAGGACTCTACACTGTTCATGAATTTAATTATTTTTTAATAGGCACCTGAGACTTCACCAAGTAATGACCTCCTGATATTGCGTGTGTGGGCGAGAACACACAGGAAATGGGAATACACAGGTGAGTCAGCTTAGTTGCTTGCAGGCAGCTCAATAGTTGTGATGGGAGAGTGCTGGGTAAAGGCTGAACCCCTCTCTGCGTTCTGTGCCAGCCGAGAGCAGTTGCCAAATTGGGATATCATTAAAGGATATAAACAATGATTGTCAAAGTGGAAATAAGGACGTTATGCTATAAGACCGTAAGATATTGGAGCAGAATTAGGCCATTCTGCCCATCAAGTCTGTTCCACCATTCCATCATGGCTGATCCCGGATCCCACTCAACCCCATACACCTGCCTTCTCATCATAACCTTTGATGCCCTGACCGATCAGGAAGTTATCAATTTTCGCGTTAAGTATACCCAAAGCCTTGGCCTCCATGGCTGTCTGTGGCAGAGCACTCCACAGATTCACTGCTCTTGGCTAAAAAAAAAAGTCCCTCCTTACCTCTGTTCCAAAGGGTCGCCCCTCAATTCTGAGGCTGTGCCGTCTAGTTCTGGACAGCCCACCAGAGGAAGCATCCTCTCCACATCCACCTTATCTAGTCTTTTCAACATTCGATAAGTTTCAATGAGATCCTTCCACATTCTTCTAGATTCCAGTGAGTACAGGCCCAAAGCTGCCAAACACTCCTCATTCCCAGAATCATCCTCGTGAACCTCCTCTGGACTCTCTCCAAGGAAAACACATCCTTTCTGAGATATGGGGCCCAGGACTGTTGACAATATTCCAAGTGCAGCCTGACTAATGTCTTAAAAAGCCTCAGCACTATCTCCTTGTTTTTGCATTCTATTCTGCTATGGACACAAAAGATTCTGCGGATGCTGGAAATCCACACTAACACACAGAAAATGCTGAAGGAACTCAGCAGGGCAAGTAGAATCTGCGGAAGTGAATTAATGGTCGACATTTTGGGCTGAGATCCTTCATCAGGACTGGAAAGGAAGGTGAAAGAATCCGAATCAGGTTTACTATCACCGGCAAGTGTCGTGAAGTTTGTTGTGATGTGACAGCAGTACATTGCAACACATAATAAAATCTGTGAATTACTGTAAATATAAATAAATATAAAAGTTAAATTAAAGTGTTGCAAAAAAAAAGTCAGAATAAGAAGATAGATGTAGGTGGATGGCGGGCAGGTGGTAGGTGAAACCAGGTAAGGGGGAAGGTGGGTGGTTGGGAGGGAGGGGATGAAGTAAGAAGCTGGGACGTGATAGGTGGCTATGCAAAAGGTTGATGAAGAAGAAGGGATCTAATAGGAGATGAGCGTGCACTCTGAAAGACCGGGAAGAAGGAGGGGGACCAGAAGAAGGTGATAGGCAGGTGAGGAGAAGAGAAGGGGTAAGAGGTCCGTGTCAGAAGGGGGAATGGAAAGCTTATGGGGTGTTAGCTTTCATAAGCCAAGGAATAGAGTTTAAGAGTCACACTGTAATGATGCAGCTCTATAAAACTCTGGTTAGGGCACACTTGGAATACTGTGTTCAGTTCTGGTCACCTCCTTATAGGAAGGATGTGGAAACATTGGAAGGGGTACAGAGGAGATTTACCAGGATGTTGCCTGGTTTAGAGAGTACGGATTATGATCAGAGATTAAGGGAGCTCGGGCTTTACTCTTTGGAGAGGAGGAGGATGAGAGGAGACATGATAAAGGTACACAAGATAATAAGAGGAATAGATAGAGTGGATAGCCAGCGCCTCTTCCCCAGGGCACCACTGCTCAATACAAGAGGACATGGCTTTAAGGTAAGGGGTGGGAAGTTCAAGGGGGATATTAGAGGAAGGTTTTTTACTCAGAGAGTGGTTGGTGCGTGGAATGCACTGCCTGAGTCAGTGGTGGAGGCAGATACACTAGTGAAGTTTAAGAGACTACTAGACAGGTATATGGAGGAATTTAAGGTGGTGGCTTATACGGGAGGCAGGGATTGAGTGTTGGCACAACATTGTGGGCCAAAGGGCCTGTACTGTGCTGTACTATTCTATGTTTTCTATATGAAAAGGAGGAGGAGAGAAAAATTACTGAAAGCTAAAGAAATTGATGGTCATGCCATCAGGTTGGAGGCTACCCAGACGGAATATGAGATGCTGCTTCTCCATCCTGAGAGAGGCCTAATCGTGGCAGTGCTGGAGGCCTTGGACTGACAGGTCCGAATGGGAATGGGGAGTGGAATTAAAATGATTGGCCTCTGGGAAATCCTGCCCGTTAAGTTACTTATGTTATGGGGCAGGCTGGGAAATTTTCCTCTGTTACATTGACATTGGGTCTATAGTTTTTGTCTTGTAACAGCTGGCTGTTAGATACAACAGAACACAACAAAGAACAGGGTCAAAAGAACCACTCTTTTAGCTCTTCACATGGCCTTAGATCACCTGGACAATACAAACACCTACATCAGGATGCTGTTCATTGACTATAGCTCAGCATTTGACATCATCATTCCCACAGTCCTGATCAATAAGCCACAGAGCCTGGGCTTCTGTACTTCCCTCTGCAATTGGATCCTCGACTTCCTAACAAGGAGACCACAATATGTGCAGATTGGTGATAATATCTCCCCCTCGCTGATGATCAACACTGGCGTACCTCAGGGGTGTGTGCTTAGCCCACTGTTCTACTCCCTCTATACCCATGACTGTGTGGCTAGGCACAGTTCAAATACTATTTATCAAGTTGCTGATGATAAAATCATTGCTGGTAGGATCTCCAGATGGAGGTAGGAGGGCATACAGGAGCAAGATACACCAGCTAGTGGAATGGTGTCACAGCAACAACCTGGCACTCAATGTCAGTAAGATGAAAGAGCTGATTGGGGAATTCAAGAAGGGTAAGACGAAAGAACGCAAACCAATCTTCATAGAGGGATCAAAAGTGGAGAGAGTGATCAATTTTAAGTTCTTGGGCGTCACGATCTCTCAGGGTCTAACCTGGTTCCAACATATCGATGCAGCTATAAAGAAGGCAAGACTGTGGCTATATTTCACTAGGAGTTTGAAGAGATTTGGTTTGTCATCTAAAGCACTCAAAATCTTCTATAGCTGTACCGTGGAGAGCATTCAGATGGGCTGCATCACTGTCTGGTATGGCAGCAGGGGGAAGTGGGGGGCTGCACTACACAGGACCAAAAGAAGTTACAGAAAGTTGTTAAATTAGTCAGGTTCATCTTGGGTACCAGCCTCCATAGTATCCAAGACTCAAGGAGCAGTGCCTCAGAAAGGTGGCGTCCATTAAGGACCCCCAACGCCCAGGACATACCCTCTTCTCGTTGTTACCATTGGGCAGGAGGTACAGAATCCTGAAGGCACACATTCAACGATTCAGGAACAGCTTCTTCCCCTCTGCCATCTAATTCCTAAATAGACATTGAACCCATGAACTCTACCTCACTTTTTTTATATATTATTTCTGTTTCGTACTATTTTAATCTATTTAATATACATATATATATACTTACCGTAATTGATGTACTTATTTTTTTTCTTTCTGTATTATTATGTATTGCATTGAACTGCTGCTGCTAAGTTAAATTTCACGACACTTGCCGGTGATAATAAACCTGATTCTCATTCTCCCAGGGAAGAAATGCCGAGTACTGGGACACATGCATTTAAAGTGAGAGGGGAGAGGTTTAAAGGAGAGTTTTATTTTTAAATGGAGAGTTTTATTTTTAAATTGAGAGTGTGATAGGTGCATGGTCAGGGCTACCGGTGATGGTGTTGGAAGCTGATACAATTGTGGCATTTA
This sequence comes from Mobula hypostoma, assembly GCF_963921235.1. Lineage (NCBI taxonomy): Eukaryota > Metazoa > Chordata > Chondrichthyes > Myliobatiformes > Myliobatidae > Mobula > Mobula hypostoma. The sequence goes on along the minus strand of NC_086104.1, from coordinate 148,375,453 downwards.
AGACACTCTGAGTAAGGCACAGGGTCCTTAAAGTTGTTATATCCAGGGGTGGTAATGGAGACAAGCTCCCACTACCTATTAAATGCTCCCAAAGGCATGCGCCTCAGGTAGCCTCTGACAACCAAATCCAGCTCCTGGCCTTCACGTGTGGCTTAGCTACTAAGCCCAGTAGAACCATTTCTGCTGACAGGAGAAGGGGCAAAGGCAGGTTACAGGTGCTTTAAAACCAGTTGCTTTGGGCAGGTGGGTCTCCTCAGCCATCTACGAGAAGGAAAACTCTAATCTCAAAAATCCGCGCCTTGCGGCTATACCCACTCATGAGGAAGGGCTTCGGGAGTAAACCCCAAGGGAAAAATCTGGAGCTGGAGTCCCTAAGGCAGTCCTACATCGAGTTCAATGCCACCTGGCAACTCCTGCAACGATGCTTGTGACATACTGTATCGATCGCTGCCATTCCTTTGCGTTCATTAAATGCATGGGCAACAGCTTGCTCTCGATATTGTACCGACCTGGCCTGCATATCTAGACAGTTAGGACACAACATCCATGGTCAACCCTGGCCAATGGAGGCCTCGAGTTAGGCACATGAATACACAGTAAATAGAAAGTTGTGGCTCCTACACAGGAAGGAGAGAATTAGCTTAATTCAGCATCATGTTCATCACATTTCCTCTTTCCATTGTCTCAGTGCCCACTTCAGGCTGAAGTCGTGACTAGTGCTGTGGGACCATTGGGAAGAAGCATTGCAAATGCAGACACGCAACCCCACCCCCTGCGTTTGTTTAGTTCAGTACTCGCTTGTAACACGCTTAATTCTTAGTTTTATAACTTGGGAAGATTTAATGGAGTACCCACCAAGACAAAGGATTACTGAATGGTCAGTACCGTAGTTCTGTGTAGTTTAGGGTTGTTTAGGCGAGCCCTTGTTTAGCTCGACGCCAATTAACTATTTATAAATAAATAGTTCACATGCCCATTTGCAATCTCTGTCTTCTGTTTCACTTACTGGATCTTTGAATATGCCTCTGTATTACATTACATAGACAGGTATGGAAACACCAATGCCCATAAACATTAAAGGCTACAGAAAGTCCGGCCCATCACGGGCAAAACCCTCCCCACTATTCTCTACATTTACATGGAGTGCTGCCACAAGAAAGCAGCATCCGTCATCAATGAACCCTCCTCCACCCCATCCAGGCCATGCCCTTTTCTCACTGCCACCATCGGGCAGGAGGTGCAGAAGTCTTGGGTCCCACACCACCAAGTTCAGGAACAGTTGTTACCCTTCAACCATCAGATTCCTGGACCAGCGTAGGTAAATTCATTCACCACTGCACTGTACTGAGTCTGTGATCTACAGACTCACTTTCAAAGACCCTTTACAGCTCATTATTTTTTATTTGCTCAGCTTGTCTCCTTTTGCACATGGTTGTTTGGCTGTCTTTATTTGTTTCTGCATAGTTTTTCGCATATTCTATTGTAATTCTTTAAACTTCCTGTCTTTGGACTGTGGAGGAAACCCGAGCACCTGGGGGAAACGGATGCGGTCACAGGACGCCGCTGTCTTGCCTTCTTTATGGCTGCATCGATATGTTGGGTCCGGGTTAGGCCCTCAGAGATAGTGACACCCAGGAACTTGAAACTGCCCACTCTCTCCATTTCTGATCCTTTCTGAAGTCCACTATCGGTTCTTTCGTCTTACTGATTTAGAACGGAGTTGAGGAAAAACATTTTCACACAGAGGGTTGTGGTTCTGTGGAATGCTCTGCCTCAGAAGGCAGTGGAGGCCAGTTCTCTGGATTCTTTCAAGAAAGAGTTAGATGGAGCTCTTAAAGACAGCGGAGTGAAGGGATATGGGGAGAAGGCAGGAAAAGGGTACCGATTGTGGATGATCAGCCATGATCACAGTGAACGGTGGTGCTGGCTTGAAGGGCTGAATGGCCTACTCCTGCACCTATTGTCTATTGATGTTGAGTGGAAGGTTGTTGCTGTGACACCACTCAACTAGCTGGCATATCTCAGTCCTGCACGCCCTCCCGTCCCCATCTGAGATGCTGCCAACAACGGTTGTATCATCAACAAATTTATAGATGGCACTTGAGCTGTGCCTAGCCACGCAGTCATGTGTATATAGAGTAGAGCAGTGGTAATACAACTATTGTACAGTGGCCAATTAGCCTACCAAATTCTAAAGCCTAATGTTTATGATTCTGGCCTGGTCAATGAGTTATTATGGCCTCTGCTGTTCACTTAGGCAGTGCCAGTACCGATCACAGAAACCCAACATGTAGATGAAACACTTCTTCACATCGCCTCTGGGTCTTCTGAAATCGTGTGTCCTCTCAATATCAGCCCTTGCGCTTCGGGGAAATGTTCCTTCTGATGCTAGAAGATGCCTCTGCCGTCTGCAGCAGGCAGAGAACGGACAACCAGTGGTGGCTTGTACCTTGATCGAGTGAACACGGGCTACCACCAGGCTGAGCATTCTGAGTTAATTGCCTCACGCACCCAGAGGAATTGCCGTTTGGGTGAGATTACAGAGGGCAGCTAGCTTTCGCAAGAAGAGAGAGAGAGAGAAAAAAAATCATCCCAGTTTTCAAGAGAGGCGGGGAAGGATTAGCAAAATTAATTTCTTGCATCTGGCAAGCATAAAGGCATTTGTGCAAGGTTCATGCTTGGGATGTAACATAATCTGTAAAACGAGCGAATCATTCTACTTAATCATTTAAACAAGGTTGCAGTAATGTGTTTGCAGTAGGGAGGGCTGAGATCTTTGGTCAGTGCCAGCATTCGTCCCCCTTGTCAGTGTCCTGGGTCACTGGCGTTGACCCGACCCATCTGGAGTCCATCCGTCATTCCCCGACAACTTCCTGAAACACCTCCCTCCATTTCCTGCTGCCTTTTCCACTGCGCTCCTCGGCTTCCAGAACCACAAATTCACCCGAGCCCGTGTCCAGGGGGTCGGATGCAATCCCGCTCCTATCCCCATAACACCAGCCATAAATCCTGGCAACTTCAAAATCTCTTGGATCTCGGAAAAGCAGTCAGGTTTGGGATCTGAGGGTGTTTTTTTTTCTCTCTGTCTTTTCCCATGATCTGCATTCCTCGCTTGTGCAGCAATCTATTTTCTGCCAGAGAAGTATAATACGTGAACGTTATGGTTTAAACATAAATCCACGCAACGATCTCACGATCTGTGCTGTTCGTTCAACTTCCCAGCTTTATTGGATGTTGCTGAGCTAAACAGTTGTTATGCTTCCTTCACAAGTTTGCATCAATTCAGATAAAATACAAAAATAAGACAGAATAAACATTCACGGCGCCCACCTCATCAAACACTCCCAGGTAAATAACAGGATATTTTAAAGAAGAAAAACAAATCTCCTTCTATCTTGCCCTTTCAAGTTTAGATGCAGCGTGGGCTAGCATTCCCTCGACTCAACTATCAGACTTTACAAGGTCAAAATTCAAAACACACAAATGTATATTCCCTGAGGGAATTTTTTTTTTAAAAAAAGGCACAAGAAGAGGACTGGTACTAGGTAGGACCTAAGGGAGAAGTTAAAGATTGAAAGGAAAGAGGCATGCAATGTTGTAAAAGGGCCCTGAAGAATGGGAAGACTTAGCAGTTGACAAGATGACCGGAAGAAGGGAAATAGAGCGAGATGTTACCATTCGGAGATAGGTTTATTTTTTTTTTAGAAAGGAGGTAAATGTAGGTCCTTTACATGCAGAGACAGAAGGAATTATGACAGGAAACAGGGAAATAGCAAGGACATCGTGTAAATACTTTTGCACCTCATTTCATGTCAGAAGATACAGAATTTAACCGGAAAACAGTGAGGAATGAAAGGTTGAGTGAAAATGAGGAAGTTAAGAAAATTTAACTCAGTTATAAAATAAAAGAACGGGAATAAAATCCAATACATTTCCTCGCCTCTGCTGTAAGATTTCAAAATGAATGGGTGCAGAGAGCAAGAATACGTTGATTTTTATCTTCTAGAATTATAGGGGTTCTGGACTGGTCTTCATCATTCAGAATATAATCTCATTCAACAGGAGGAAGGAGGAAGTGGTGTACGGTCATTAGACTGGCAAGAGAGCACAGATTTATTAACAGGACACTTCAGCAAACATTTGATTTTTTAGAGCCTTCGTAGTTCAGTCTGCAGTGAGGGATTGGCAGTGGAGAAGTCAACAGCCTTAGATTCCTGGGTACCACCACATCAGATGACCCATTCTGAAACCAGCACGTAGATGCACTAACAAGGAAGGTACAACAGAGTCTTTAGTTTCTGGGGTGCTGAAGGAAGTTTGACTTGTCACTAAACACTCACACTTCCACAGATGTACTGTTGAAGCTATCTTGACTGGTTGCATCAGGGTCTGGTACGACACGTTGAACGCGCGGGAACATATGAACCTCCAAAGAATCGTGGATCAGCTCAATATATGATGGACACACCCTGCCCCACCATCGGGAATATCTACAGGAGGCGCTGCATCAAGAAGGCAACATCATCAAAAATCCTCACCATCCAGGCCATGCTACCTTCTCACAGCTAACATCAGGTGCAAAAGCCCCACATCATCAGGATCGAGAATAGCTACGCACTCCCTTTCAATCATTCGGTCCTTGAACCATCTGACACAACCCTAATCACTACAGTTCAGCAACACAGACTTTGTACTAAAATAGACATTTTTGTTCTAATTGTGTTCCTGTAATTATGCTCCTTACTGTAAACATTATATGGAATTTATTTTTAATCCATATTTTTCTTGAATCTTTCTAATGCCCAAGTTGGTGCAGTCTTTCGTTGATTCTGTTATGGGTTATTATTCTATTATGGATTTATTGAGTATGCCCTCAAGAAACTAAATCTTAGGGTTGTATGTGGTGACATAGTATGTACTTTAATGTTTGAAATTTGAACTTAACGCTATGTCCCTGTGACACTGCTGCAAGTGAGTTTTTTATTGTACTTGAGCATATGTCAATAAACTCAACTTTGATCTTGACCTTTAGATGTTGGCTAAAGGGAAACCAGACACATAATTTTACAAAGTTGTAACTAAACAAGAGGTTGTAATACAAACGAGGGACCTGTGTGTTTGAGCCCAATGTATTATGCGCTGTGCAATAGATCAAGGAAAAATCTGGTAAGATAAGACGATCATTGCCTGGGGCTCAGCTATTTACAATCTACACTCAGTAGCTACTCTATTAGATACACCTGCTCATTGATGCAAAATATCTAATCAGCCAATCATGTGACAGCAACTCAATGCATAAAAGCATGCAGACATGATCAAGAGGTTCAGTTGTTGTTCAGACCAAATATCAAAATGGGGAAGAAATGTGATCTAAGTGACTTTGACCATGGAATGGTTGCTGGTGCCAGATGGGGTGGTTTGAGTACCTCATAAACTGCTGATCTCCTGAGATTTCATGCACAGCAGACTCTAGAGTTTACAGAGAATGGTTTAAAAAAACACAAAAAAAAATCATTGGGTTTGGAGGCTTGTGTGCCTCATCAACGTGGAGAGTTATGTTGTCTAGAGTCAGGGCTTGCTACCTTGGCTCTTGGCACAGTCTCCCATGTCAAAAAGGTCAAAGGGTGGAGACCAGACTAAGAGTGGTCCACCGGTCCTCCAGATTTGGGGATTCAGCTCGGGGCTAACAATCCCGACTGATCAAAAAATAAATTGTTACGGAAACAGCAATGAAGTGCCCTTCTACATCTGTGTGTGACTGAGGAGCCCGCACCAGACCAGGAGTACAATAGAGAAGATGGCCAAAGACAGACAGAGATAGAGAACTTCATTGCTGCCCGAGTCACCAGCGGCATAGCGGGCAGTAAGCAAATAGGACGGAGGCGGAGTTGAGATATTAACTGTCGGGGCAGGATTAGTGGTCCTACTCTGGCTCACATTTCTCAGCATCTGCTGCAACGTGAGTGAGATGTGGAATGAATCGCCGAGCTGCTCCAAAATGTACCTTAGGTTCAGGTACATCACTAGCCAATCCCCTCTTTAGTACTACACCTTTGATTTGCGTTTTAGGGCTTTCCAAAGCATTTGACTGACAATGAAGCACATTCTGAAATGTTGCCACCAGTGGAGCATTGCAGCAGCCAATTTTTACACAGAAAGATCCCACAGACCTTCACGCTGCGGTGAGTAAATAACCTGCTTTGTTTGTTTTGAGTAACATTAATTGAGGCATAAAGATTGATCAGGACCCCTGCTTCTCCTCCCAAGCACTTCCTTAAGATCCAATAGAGAAACTAGATATGGTCTTGGTTTAGTGTCGCACCCAGTGGATGGTGTTTTCAACATCTTAGACCTTCCTTGGTATTGTTCCCACAAGGTCATACAAAATTTTCACTTTCATGCTTCAAGAGGAGGACTTGAACCCAGATGTTGCTAACTCTTATCGAGGTGTGTAAAACCATTAGGGATATAGAATGCACACTGTCTTTTTCCCAGGGAAAGGAAAATCAGCCAATCATGTGGCAGCAGCTCAATGTGTAAAAGCATGCACAGATGGTCAAGAGGTTCAGGAATTATTCAGACCAAACATCAGAATGGGGAAGAAATGTAATCTAAGTGAATTTGACCATGGAATGTTCATTGGTGCCAGATGGGGTGGTATGAGTATCCCTGAAACTGCTGATCTCCCGGGATTTTCATGCACAACAGTCTCTCGAATTTACAGACAATAGTGCGACCAACAAAAATCATCCCGTGAGTGGCAGTTGTGTAGGTGAAAATGTCTTGTTCATGAAAGAGGTCAGAGGAGAATGGCCGGACTGTTTCAAGCTGACAGGAAGACGACAGTAACTACACGTTACGACAGTGGTGTGCTGGAGAGCATCTCTGAATGCACAGCATGTCGCACCTTGAAGTGGATGGGCTACAGCAGCAAAAGACCACATCAAGTTCCATTTGAGTACCTAATAAAGTTTTACTGAGTGTATGTAAAAGACGTCGGGGTAGGTACATAGATAGGAGAAGTCTGGGGGGATATCTGACTAGCTTAGACTGGCAAATGGGACTAACTTTGATGGACACCTCAATCAGCATGAACATGTTTGTCTGAAGGGCTGTTGTCCTATGACTTGGAGTGGAGAAAGCGACAGACTGTGCCACAATTAACTCAACTGCCTTTGGTTTGGAACCATCCTTTGAGGCTGCATTAGCAGACCCCATCCAAGAACACGGTGGCACGTTCTATCGTTGGTGTTTCCTGGCTTGCAGGCTGAAAAATCGCACAGGCTTCCCGCCAGAGGCAAGTTGCTTGTGGGAAGGACCACCCTATAGCATTCCTGATCTCCAACACTGATCACCTCCTGCCCACGGGTCTTATATATTCCTCACCAAAATGGTGACCTCAATCTGTGATATGGAGCGAGTGGGAATGCTTTACGGTACCTGAAATCGGCGCATGTCCCGAGGGTTCCCCGCTGTTTTCAAGCAGTTCTGATTACACTTCAGGAAGAACTTCAAGAAGAATCTGAAAACAAAGCAAACATACTTTTTCACTGGTGTGCCCCGCAAGAAGCAAAGAACACTGCAATAAAATCCACATTTCCTTAACTGTGGGAATTCTCTGTTGCAGGAATGTGGTAACTAGCAGCAGTAGTGGGAACGGGTCAGTCAGCCACTCAAATCTTCCCACCAGTTAAGAAGATCATGTTCAATCTGATTGTAACCTGAAGTCTGCATTCCTGTCTACCCACAGAACCTTTCACCCCCTCACTTATCAAAAATCTATCGACCTCTGCCTTAAAGACTCTGCATCCACCTTCCTTTGAGGAAGAGAGTTCCAAAGACTCATGACCCTCTGAAAGAAAGAAGCTGGCCTCATTTCTGTTAAATTCAGATTTATTCCATATCGCATCATTGCCCTTGATAAAGGTCATCTCCTCTTGTGTTTCAATGCTGACCCTTGACCCCTGGCTCTACATTCTCCCATAGGAGGAAATATCCTCTCCATGTCCACCCTGCAAATCCCTCAGGGTCTTACATACTTCAGTCAAGATCCTTTCCAGTCATTCCGAACTCTTATAGGTACAAGTCTGTTCTACCCAACCTAGGTAATTTAATTTTTAATTTTTTATTTACAGATACAGCACAGTTACGGGCCCTTCCAGTGCAATAAACCCGCACTGCCCAATTACACCAATGTGACCCATTTGTCTTTTGAAAGTGAGATGAAACCAGAGCACCCGGAGGAAACCCACGTGCTTATGGGGAGACTGTGCAGCGGCGGAAACGAACCCGGATTGCTGGCGCTGTGACAGTGTTGCGCTAACTGCTACGCCCCACGATAATACCCCACTGTATTTTCCCTTTGTGCAGACCACTGGCAACTGAGACCTGTAGTTCACAGCAAAGGACTGGAGAGGAAGGTGCGATAGAGAGAAGAGGAAGACAGCACTCTGTTGCACAAACTGAGAGTTGTGGCAAGGATCTGCTAGTAGTTAAGTGGGGATGGAGTAGAGGGGGTAGACTATGGTCTAAGATGGGAGGAGGGCAATAACTACAATAGGTTTATGGGCCGCATGGCTTCATCTGGGCCATGCATTTCTCTAATTCCTGCATGTATTCTGCCACAAACTTCCTCGAAACTGAAAGTGTCGTTCCTGAGACCAAGGTATTTCAGAATCAGAATCAGGATTATTGAGGAATCAGTTCAGTGCTGGGGTGAAGTTATCCACGCTGGTTCAGGAGCCTGATGGTTTAAGGGTAATAACTGCTCCTAAACCTGGTGGTGTGGGACCTCAGCTCCTGTATCTCCTTCCTGATGGCTACAGCGAGAGAGAGCATGGGCTGGGTGGAGGGGGGTTTTGACGATGGATTCTGCTTTCTTGTGGTAGTGCTCTGTGTAGATGTGATCAATGGTGTGGTATTGAGTCACACGAAGGGTCAACTTGCCTGAGATGGCAGATTTCCTTTTCCAAATGACATTAGTCAACTAGATAATTCAAGCTTCATGGTTACTATTACTGACAGTTCTTATTTTTAAATAAATTCTAGAGTTATTTGTGTTTAAGTACCCCCAACTCCTGTGATGGGATTTGACTCACATTTCCAGATCAATGTTTGGGGTGCTCGCCAATAATCTAATCACAACACTACCTTATCCCAATTATTTCAACTCATATTGTCAGTATTATCTATCCACTCATCGCTCTGTCCATCCATCCAACTGTCCGTCTGTCTACCCGTCCATCCACCCATCCATCCTTCCATCCAACCATTGAATCATCCATTCATTTATTTACCTCTTTATTTTTAAAATTTGAACAATTTTCTTTAGCACATTGATTGTCAATCTTTATTTATGTAAAGTGTTTTCATAAATTCTATTGTATCTCTATATTCCTGAAAATGAATCTCAATATAGTACATGTAGCATATAATAATTTTAATATTAAGTTAACTTTGACAGCCACCCCCTACCCTTTTACCTCTGTTGTTAGAACCTAACAGCCTTGATTAACGCAACAAAATACTGGAGAAACTCAGCAGGTCAGGCAGTATCTATGGAGGGAAATAAGCAATCGACGTCTCGGGCCGAGATCCTTCATCATTTCTTACATCCAGACTCGGTTATTCCAGTTCACTATCACCATCTGTTCTTCATAACTCTCATGTCATCCAAATCTCTGTCCTAATTTCCACCCGTTCGCCCAGCATCTCTGAGCTCATTGACCTAGTTAGGAAACACCTCAATAGTAAAACATTTACTCTTATTGTCTAATCTCTGTCTGATATCCTGAACACTACAAACACTACCCTTCGATTTGTTAACTCCTCCAGCTCTGAGATCCACTGGCATCTCTGTACTTCTCTAATCTAGGCCTTCTACTTGACCCTGTGTGTGACTACACCATTCACAGCCTAGCCTCTAGCTGCTTAGAATTGCCTCCATAAACCTTCCTCCTTCTCTCCCCTCCAAGGCACTCCTTCATGAAGGGAAAAACAAAATAAAAACTGCAGATGCTATAATACATTTATTTATTTTAAATTGAGAGATACAGCATGAGGGAGGAGAAGATGGCGGCGCGACGCAGCGCGCGCGGCCGTTCTGAGTGAATATCGATACGTGTAACTAGGGGGCTGTGTACAATCCGGATTTGATGGAGACAGACGTGAGAAGCGGAGAGGAACATCTGGAGAAACTTCTGAAATGCCTGCTTCGCTGCCGCTGCTACTGTGCGATGGAGAATCTCCGGAGACGAAGGCCCCAAATCCTCAGCTTTGCCTATTGCCTGCTGCCGGGGCTGGGGTCGAAGCGCTCGGCAGAGATGGTGCTCGGTGCTCGGTGTCAAAGAGGTGGTCAGAGGCTTGGAGTTTTCGGACGGACTCGGAGTCGGACTGTGGTCGGATGCTTCCAGGATGCTGCATCGGCAAGTTGACGGCACTGGAGTTTCACCGTCTGCGTGAGATGATGGGACTTTCGAGAGACTTTGAGACTTTTACTGTGCCATGGTCTGTTCTTATCAAATTATGGTATTGCTTTGCACTGTTGTAACTATATGTTATAATTACGTGGTTTTTGTTAGTTTTTAAGTCAGTTTGTCATGTGTTTTCATGATATCATTCCGGAAAAACATTTTATCATTTCTTAATGCATGCATTACTAAATGACAATAAAAGGGGACTGCGTGTCCTCATTATCATAATCATAATAACAGGCTCTATGAGCCTGCACCACCTAATTACAACATGTGACCTGTTAACCCGTATGTCTTTGGAATGTGGGAGGAAGCCATGACACCCAGAGGCAACCCACATAGTCACAGGGAGTACAGACAAAGTCCTTACAGACAGTGGCAGGAATTGAACTTGGCTACGTTAGCTGTCCCAGAAATCTGAAGTAAAATCAGAAAGTGCTGCCAATACTCAGCGGGTCAGTCGGATCTGTGCAGAAAGAAACAGAATTAACATTTCGGGTCAACGATCCTTCAGCAGAAAGGTTTCAATAATCCTGTTTCTCTTGCCACAGATGCCCCCTGGTCCTCTGAGTGCCTTGGGCATTTTCTGTGCTGCTCTTGCCAAGTTCTTGAGTGACTGGCTGCATTTCTCCCGATGAAGTTCAGCAGCAACTTTTATCATCATAAACTCTGTGAAGCATGACCGGACATAGACCTTTAAAGGTGGTATAGGAATGCATTCCATTCAATGACTTTAATGACAAGATATTAATACGTCTACAGCCCTCAGTACATGAAAGTCACAGAGGCCTTTCCAGTTCAAAGACTCTCCCCTCTGTGGAAGTGTCTGTCATAGAGTACTACAGCACAGAAGTAGGCCCTTCAGCCCATCTAGTCTATTCCCACCTGTTTTTCTGCCGAGTCCCATCGACCCACACCTGGACCATAGCCTTCCATGCCCCTGTCATCCAGACTTCCCTTAAATGTTGCAATTGAACGTTCACCTACTGCCTCCTTTCATCCGCCAACTCTTTCCACACCTACACCACCCTCTGAGTGAAGAAGTTCCCTTTCAGGTTCCCTGTAAATATTTCACCTTTCACCATCAACCTGTGACCTCTAGTTCTAGTCTCACCCAATCTGAGGGTGAGATGCCTGCATTCATTCAATCTATCTATACCCCTCGTCATTTTATGTGCTTCTACAACATCTCCCCTCGTTCTCCTCCACTTCGATAAATAATGTGTGAACCTATTCAACCTATCCCTGTAACTCAGGTCCTCAAGTTGTGGCAACATCTTGTAAACTTTTCTCTGCACTCTTTCAATCTTATTGATATCTTTTCTGTAGGTCGGCAACGAGAACTGCACACGACACTCCAAGTTCAGCCTCACCAACATCTTACACAGCTTCAACATAACTTCCCAACTCCCATGCCCAGTGCTCTGATTTATGAAGGGCAAGGTGCCAAAACCCCCTTTTTATGGCCCCTTCTACCTGTGAAGCCACTTTCAAGGAACAATGGATCTGTATTCCCAGATCCCTTTGTTCCACCACACACCCCAGTGCCTTACTAACCACTGTGCATATCCCCTCCTGGTTCATCCTGCTAAAGTGACACATCTCACACTTAATCTGCATTAAGTTCCCTCTCCCATTTTCCCAGCTGGTCAAGATCTTAATTCAAACTTTGATAGCCTTCCTCGCTGTCCACTATGCCCCCAAATAGGTGACATCTGCAAATTTCCTGATCTGCTTTACCACATTATCATCTATGACAAACAACAACAGACCAGCCCCAATCCCAGCGGCACATCACGAGTCACAGGCCTCCAGTCAGACAAGCACCCCTCTACTACCATTCTCTGCCTTTACTTGCTAAGCCAATGCTGAATCCAATTTACTGCTTCATCCTGAAAGAGTAAAATATTCCACAACATTTCGAGACTGCAATGACTACTCTACAAATAACTGAATTTATAGATTACTAAATGTTTCCTGAATACAAAATATCCTGTTCAGTTTCTAATATGCTCCAGGAATTGAAAACGAGTTGATAATGAGTGGGCTGGCAAAAAGACTGAGGTTAAGTACCCTGTTGCTTGGGTTGCACACAGCTGTATCTGGTTATTAACGTGCGGCTCTTTTACTGTGATTTATTTTACACAATATGGTGACAAATCCACTTCAACGTCAAGTCTTCAACGAGTCTGTGTAGCAGGAGCTGCGTCTGGTTCCCATTTGTAAAACAGGCCTATCATTAAAATATTGCCCACACTTACGTCAGCCATGTTATTTGGGATCCATATTTCCTTTTGGGTGGCAGAGTGGAGAATTGTCTCTACCAAAGGAGGTGTAAGGTACTCCTTCCCTCTTCTTGCCTGCTGATCACTGTTGGGCAAGGTGTAGCACCTGCTTAGCTCCTCGATCACGGTCACATGAAGCCATGGGAGCTGGTGGTGGATGGTTGTATGAGCAGCTGGTGCATATCACAAGTCCAGGTTATGTGACCACTGACACCAGGCAGACAATCTCTGAAGAGTACTGATCATGGCTGGGGTCACCTGTCTTGTAAAGACACTGCCCAGAAGAAAGCGATAATGAACTATTTCTGTAGAAAAGTTTGCCAAGAACAATCATAGTCATGAGACCATGATTGCCTACATCATACCTGACTTGTAATCTTAAGGTAAATTAAGGATGGAAGGGGAGATGAGGAAAAAAAGCAGGAGTAAAGAAGATTTTTGAAAGGTTATAGCTTTATTTCTCGTGTGTTAATTGTGTCAAATCAAATCAGCAAGGAATGTGTTGGGCAGCCCACAAGTGTTGCCATGATTTCGGCACCAACATAACATGCCCACAATTTAATAACCCGTACTTCTTTGGAATGCAGGAGGAAGCCAGAGCACCCAGAGGAAACCCATGCAGGCACATGGAAAACATACAAACTCCTTATAGATAGTGGCGGGAATCGAACTGGATCTTACTGCTGGCACTGTAAAGTGGTTGCACTAATCGTTACGTTACCGTGCTGCTCCAAGGCTACCCAACCGTTCAAACCCGCTCCGCCATTCAATATGGTCACCTAGGTCAGTGTCATAGTCATATACTAACCCTCGTCCATTGATATTCCCTTTTTATCCATCTCTGGTTTGAATGACCACAATGGCTTAGTCTCCACAATCATCCAGTGTGAAGAATTCATAAGTTTCACCAACACTCTAAGCAAAACTATTTCTCCTCACCTTCCACCTAATCCTGACACTCTGTCCAATGTGCCCAGATTCTTCAACTGGGTAAACATTCCCCTGCATCCATCCCATAAAGCCTGATAAAAATGGTGATAGTAAGATTGCCTATCATTCTTCTAAAGTCCAGAGAATGCAGCCCCAGCCTCCTCAATCACTGTTCCTAAAGCAAAACCATCCGGTAAATCTTTACTGCCCTCATACCTACAGGTGTTTAGAGCAGTAATGAAGGTCCTCCGTCTCTGGCAGTGTTCAGGGCTTCCTTCATCATGTCAGTAGCTTGGTTTTCACGACTGTCCGTCTTGCAAGTCCTGGGTGGGGACTCAGGAATATCATCGCACTCGGATGTAGAAGGGTTCTTCATTGCTGTTTCTGTAACAGTTTTGTTTTACCAGTGACGGGTATTGGCCCTGAGCTGAGCCTCCAAACCTGGAGGACCAGTGGACCACTCTTAGTCTGACCTCTTCCCTTTGACCCGTTTGGCATAGGTGACCCTACCAAGAGCCAAAGCCTAAAGCCCTGACTCCAGCCAACATAGCTCTCCGGGTCATTGAGGCACGCAAACCTCCAAGCCCCACGGCAAGGCTGTGGTCCTCTTGAGGACTGCCCTCATAGGCACATGAATATATAAAGAATGGAGAGATATGGGCCATATTGACACAGAACTGACTAGATGGCATTAGCTTAATTAGTTCAGCACAGCATTGTGGGTCGAAGAGCTTGTTCTTGTGCTCTATGTTCTAATGGGGAAGTTCTTTCTAATATGGAACAAGTACAGGCAAATGGGATGAGTTCAATTGGCCATAGTATGATAAGATAGGCTCTTGACCTCACAGTCTACCTCGTTATGACCTTGAACTTTATTATTTGGCTGCACTGCACTTTCTCTGTAGCTGCTACTCTTTATTCTGCGTTGTTATTGTTGATCTTGTTCTACCTCAGTGCACTGGGTAATGAATTGATCCTTATGATCAGTATGCAAGACACAGTCTTCACTGTATTTCAGTACATGTGATTTGCCCCGCTGTGAACTGAGGCTGAGACTACGGGCCTGCTCAGGGGTTTGGGTCTATGGACTCAGTTTTGTTCTGAATGCTGATGCTTGCTTTATTGTTTGCGTGATTTGTTGTTTTTTTTCTCTCTCTCTGCACATCGGGCGCTGGTCTTTTTTTTTAACCTGTCTTCTCGTTTTGGAGGCTGCCTGTAAGTAGACAAATCTCAAGGTCGTATAATTTGTACATACTTTGATAATAAATGTACCTTGAACTTTGAAGATGTGACAATAATAAACCAATACATCCAGGTCAGCATCAATTAGTTGGGCCGAAAGGCCTGTTTCCATGCTGTATTACTCAATGGCCTTCTCTCTCTCATAAATACATCCTTCCTTAGTCAGGAGAACAAAGTTGTCCACAATACTCCAGGTGCATCTCAGCAAGGTCCTACAAAATTGCAGGAAGTGTTTTTTATTCATATACCTCTTAATACTTGGTACACCTGCATGATAGCCCTACAGCGACTGGTGTACAAACACACCCAGGTACTTCTGAACATCAGCACTGCCAAATCACTCACCATTTAATTCTTTTTTTACTGTTACATACACCAAAGTTGATAATGTCACATTTTTCCACATTACACTGTATTCCGTCTGCCACGTTCTCACCCTCTCACATTAAGATGAAGATTTGCTTTGTTACATATACATCAAAATATGCAATGAAAGGTGTCGTTCTGTTCAAATCAAATCAGCAAAGATTGTGCTGGGGGCGGCCTGCAAGCGCTGCCACACTTCTGGCACCAACATAGCATGCCCAGAACGCAGTAACCGAAACCCTAACCATAAGTCTTTGAACTATGGGGAGAAACTGGAGCACACGGTCACGGGGAGAATGTACAAAATCCCACAGACTGTGGTGGCACTTGAGCACTGATCGGTGATCACTGGCATTCTAACTGCTATGTTACCGTGCCTCCCCCATATCGCCCCGAATCCTCTTTACATCCTCCGGCATGCGCACAATCCCTGCCGTACTGCCAGCAGACTCGCAAGTGTAACGCTGGACCTCCTCGGCCGACTGTTGTTATAGATTGTGTAAACCTCGAAGAGGTCAGCGCCAGGTTTCGACGGAGGGTTTAAATGAGCCGTAGCCTACACACTTCAACCTCTCCGAGCACAGCTCGATTTAGTGCCTTCGAGAAGAAGGCAACATTCAATCAATAACCAGTCTAAGCATCTCTCGATCCACATCTGGTGGACAGGCTTGAATTATAACCTTAAATTGATCTTACAAGAAAAACATACTCTGTTTCCATGTTGCTGTTGCAATCTCTCTCTGATGTGATTGTCAGTTACAAAACTTGCCATTTTACTTGCCTCCTGTAGATATTTGTAACAGGGGCTCTTTGCAGTTCAGAATCAGTCTCACCATCAAACACTCTCAGAGCAGGTGCAGCACAGGTTGATTAAAGAATAAAGCTCCCTCTGTAGTCTCCCAGCAAACATTCGCAGTGCAAGCACAGAACAGTTTAGATACAGAGTCAAGCTCTCTCTCCTCGCTCTCCCATCAAACAGTCCTAGGCAGATATGATATGGTCTGCACGTGGAGCAAAGCTTCCTCTACACTGTCCCATCAAACAGCCCCAAGCAGATATGACATAGTTTGCATGTAGAGCAAAGCTTCCTCTACACTGTCCCATCAAACAGTCCCAGGTAAATATGATATGGTTTGTACATAGAACAAAGCTTCCTCTCTACACTGTCCCATCAGTCCCAAGCAG
This sequence comes from Mobula hypostoma, assembly GCF_963921235.1. NCBI lineage: Eukaryota > Metazoa > Chordata > Chondrichthyes > Myliobatiformes > Myliobatidae > Mobula > Mobula hypostoma. Next base: position 148,358,973 of record NC_086104.1, on the reverse strand, counting down.
CTATGACATAGTTTGCATGTAGAGCAAAGCTTCTTGTAACTATCCCACCAAACAGTCCAATCCAGATATGATATTCTTAGCACATAGAGCAAAGCTTCCACGACACAGTCCCATCAAACATTCCCAAAGCAGGGGTAGTAAGGGTTTGCAATACAGTAATGCTCCCTTTGTTCTGAAGAAAGTTCACTGCCTGAATTGTTAATCCTATTTCTCTCTACCATCCAGGTCCAGGAACAGTTATTACCCTATAACCATCAGGTTCCTGAATCAGCATGGATAACATCACTTAACTCAATGCTGAAATGACTCCACAAATTATAGACTCACTTCCAAGGACTCTATAGTTCATGTTCTCAATATTATTGGTGTACATTTTTATTTATTATTCAGATGATTTTTGTAAATTCGTTCTTCATTAGTCTTTGGTATGTATCGTTTTTCAGAAATTTTATTGTTTTTTTTTATTTTCCTATAAATGCCTGCAAGAAAATTAATCTCAAGGTAGTCTACGGTAACATACATGTACCTTGATAATCAACTTTGACTCTCCGAAAAAGCTGCCCAACCTGCTGAATATTTTCAGCATTTCCTGCTTTCAGTTCAGATTTCTTGCATCAGCCATTTATTGCCTTTCTAAATCTTCCTGTACACTATTTCACTCAGCAGTCCTGAGGCAGGTACATCACAGGTTAACTTCAGTTATGACCTTTTCTGCAAAAAAATACCTCCTCTTCAGAAACATCTCAATGCTTGAAAAATGTATTGGAACCCTGAAAGATTTCCAGACATTCCCATTTCCTCCCACATCCCAAAGGTGCGTGGGTTGAAACATTCACTGGCCTCTGTAAATTACCTCAGTCTGTAAATGAGTGGTAAAATCTAGCAAGATTTGGCGGGGGTGCGGCGCTTGGGAGACAGGGGAAACTAGAGGGGAGTGGGATGTTCTAAGAGCTGCCAATGACCCAATGGGCCAAAAGTGCTTCTATGTCAAAAGGAATTATGCTGCAGTGTAAACACTAATCTGCTTTCCTTTCTCCCTAATCTGAGAACACTCGGTTCTTCAGAACTGCCCATCACACTGCTGGTGTTTAGGGCAGCAGTGAAGGTCTTCCATTTTTGGCGGTGTTCAGGGCTTCCTCCACCATGTCAGTAGTTTCCTCTTGGTTTTCACTGCTGTCAGTCACGCAAGTCCCAGGTGGAGACTCAGGAATACCATCGCACTCAGACGCAGAAGGATTCTTCATTGCTGTTTCCGTAACAATTTTGTCTTACCAGTCAGGTTTGTTAGCCCTGAGCTGAACCCCCGAAACTGGAGGAGTGGTGGACCACTCTTAGTCTGGCCTCTACTCTTTGACCTGTTTGGCATGAGTGACCCTACCAAGAGTCAGAACATAAAGCCTTGATTGCAGCCAACTTCGCTCTCCAGGTCTTTGAGGCACACAAGCATCCAAACCACAACAAGGCTATGGTCCTCTTGGAAGATGGTAAATGTAACCACCCATTTATTTGGGGGGCTTGAGGTGCAGAGTTAAACCATCCCTTTCAGTAAACCCAGGTCCTACTCATCAATAAACGCACAAGATGCAGTGGAGTCGTGTCTTTCTATATGCACATCCGCTAATGGACCCCAATAGGAGATTCCTGCAGGTTACATCTGAAGGTTCACCACTTACAAACAACTTATAAAAAAAAAGTCCAGATGAAAGTTGTCTGAAGAACTGAGTGTTCTCAGATTAGAGAGAAAGGAAAGAAGATTAGTGTTTACTTTGTTCTCCTGACTCACGATGTCCCAGAGAGCTGTGCAGCCACAATTGTAATAGAGTCATAAAAAGATACCTTAAGACCATAAGTTATAGGAGCAGAAGTAGGCAATTTGGCCTTCATTTCGCCATTCTGTAGCTAAAGAAATTTCTCTTCGTCTCCATTCTATATGGACATCCCTGTATTCTGACGCTGTGTCCTCTGGTCTTAGACTGTCCCAGCACAGGAAACATCCTCTCCACATTTCTAGAGGCCTTTCAACATTTAATAAGTTTCAATGAGATCCCCTCATTCTTCTAAACCAGTGAGTATAGGTCCGGGGCTACAAACACTCCTCAAATGATAAGCCTTTCAATCCCAAATCATTTTCGTAAACCTCCTTTGAACCCTCCCCAATGGCAGGTCATCCTTTCTCAAATAAGAAAGCCAAAACTGCTCACAATACTCCAAGTGAGGCCTCGCTAGTGCCTTAAATAGTCTCAACATCTAATCCTCTCAAAATGAATGCTAACTTTGCATTTGCCTTTCTGAACACCAACTCAACCTGCAGATTAACCTTTAGGGAGTCCTGCACAAGGACCCCTAAATTCCTTTGTAGTTCAGAGTTTTGAATTTTCTCTTCATTTAGTAAATAATCTGTGCTTTTATTTCTTCTAGCAAAATGCAAGGCCATACACTTCCCAACACTGTATTCCATCTGCCATGTGCTAAGGCACCAGTGACCCCTGTTTTCATCCAGGGGGTCACCTGTGGACATGGTGGAGGATTACAAATACCTGGGGATACGAATTGACAATAAACTGGACTGGTCTAAGAACACTGAGGCTGTCTACAAGAAGGGTCAGAGCCGTCTCTATTTCCTGAGGAGACTGAGGTCCTTTAACATCTGTCGGATGATGCTGAGGATGTTCTATGAGTCTGTGGTGGCCAGTGCGATCATGTTTGCTGTTGTGTGCTGGGGCAGCAGGCTGAGGGTAGCAGACACCAACAGAATCAACAAACTCATTCATAAGGTCAGTGATGTTGTGGGGATGGAACTGGACTCTCTGACGGTGGTGTCTGAAAACAGGATGCTGTCCAAGTTGCATACCATCTTGGACAATGTCTCCCACGCACTACATGATGTACTGGTTGGGCACAGGAGTACATTCAGCCAGAGACTTATTCCACCGAGTTGCAACACAGGGCGTCATAGCAAGTCATTCCTACCTGTGGCCATCAAACATTACAACTCCTCCCTTGGAGGGTCAGACACCCTGAGCCAATAGGCTGGTCCTGGACTTATTTCCTGGCATAATTTACATATTACTATTTAACTATTTATGGTTTTATTACTACTTAGTTATTTATGGTGCAACTGTAACGAAAACCAATTTCCCCCGGGATCAATGAAGTATGACTATGACTATGACCACGTCTTTGCCCATTCTCCTAATCTGTGAAAGTCCTTCTGTAGCCTCTCAGCTTCCTCAAAACTACCTGCCCTTCCACCTATCTTCACAGCACAGGAATAGGCCCTTTGCGTTCGTGGGAGAACTAGGCTGAGTTGTTGTGGGAGCTTCTGGTGTTGGGTACCCAAGATAGCCAAGACTTTCTGACACTAAGCTGTATTTGGTACAACTATAAATAAATCTTACTTTCTGTTCACCCCGGCCTCCCATCGCCACCTTCCTGGCCTAAAGCACAGGATCCAAATTCCCTGACTCAATTCCGGAGTCTGTACTGACCATAAAACACCTAACTCCCCTAATCCTATACTAATCCCGTTTTTTATTCTCCCCTCATTTTCCTCAACTCTCTCTGGATTCTACCACTCACTAGCGCGCTAAGAGAGATTTATAACAACCAATTAACCTACCCAACTACACGTCCTGAGGGAGGAAACCAGAGCATCCAGAGAGGGAATATTGTGCATGGACAACACTGGAGGTCAGGATTAGTTGTGATCCTCCACTGCTCCGTGTGAGAGCTGCAAGTAAAGGAGTCAGCCCCTGTGCAATGTTCCTTCTGACACACATGGGAGAACTTGGCTGAGTTATTAGACCATAAGACATAGGAGCGGAATTTGGCCATTTGACCCATCAAGTCTGCTCTGCCATTCAATCATGGCTGATCCTTTTTTTCTCCTCCTCAGCCCCAGTCCCCGGCCCTCTCCCCATAACCTTTGATGCCATGTCCAATCAAGAACCTATCAAACTCTGCCTTAAATACATCCTATGACCTGGCCTCCACAGCTGCCTGTGGTAATAAATTTCACAAATTCACCAACCATTGGCTAAAGAAATTTCTCGGCATCTCTGCTTTGAAAGGGCACCCCTCTATCCTAAGGCTGTGTCTTCTTGTCCTAGACTTTCCCATCATGGGAAACATCCTTTCCACATCTACTCTGTCTAGGCCTTTCAACATTCGAAAAGTTTCAATGCAATCTCCCCTCACCCTTCTAAATTATTTTGGGAGTGTCTGTCGACGGGTACCTAGGATAGCCAAGACTTCCTGACACTAAACTGGATTGAGAAAACTTTAGCTTTCCTTCGGTTCACTCCTGGCCTCCCGTCACCACCTTGGGCTTCGTGGTAGCACAGCAGCTGGTGTACCACTTTACAACATCAGAGATCATCGATCAGGGTTCAATTCCCACCGGGCTGTCAGGAGTTCATACCTTCTCTCCGTGACCACAATGGTTTCACTCCCCTTATCTTAAAGACGTATGGATTAGGGCTGGTAAGTTATGAACACGGAGGCATGGCAACACCTGCGTGCTGTTGTTTGCTTCATCCTCGTTGAAACAAACAACATATTTCACTGTACATGTTGCAGCGGTTACTCGAAAGCAACCCAAGACCACACAGTCTAAGCACAGGGGGTGGGTTGACACTGATTGGCACACTTTCCATCATAACAAATTTCCAAAGTCCAGAGAAGTACATTTTATCCTTTATTACAAAACCAGCAAAGACGGACAATCATGTGGTGATAAAAAAAACTAGCGATATAACGGTCCAAGCATTAGCGTTAGCGATGTAGTGGTCTAGTGGTACTGTCAGTAGTTCAAAAAACATATCATTCCGACTTCCTCTCTGGCTGTAACAAGGCTAAACTGAACTGGACAAACATGAATATGAACTGTAACTATACTGATTCGCTTCGACCACACCCCAATCCATGTGACAGGTTACCCGTAATAAACACGCAACACAAAGTACATTACAGACAGACAGATAAATAGATACACATGTGACAAATTAAAATCTAATAATTAATTCTGCTTCCTATTCCAACACAGTCTCCAAACATCCCAACCCCGCCACCTCTACTCAGACCCACACGTACCACCTCCTCTGTTTCCATCCGCCATTCTTTCATTCTCCATCTCTGCAACCCAAACCCTTTCATCCCACCATCACCCTATCACCCTCTCCATCTAATTTCCAGGCTTGTCTAATCTCTTGACCACTTGGCCCTGCATCTATTGATGTTCCAGATGGAATTCCTATCATTTATAACTCCAAAACCCACTTACCTCTTGGCTGCATCCAAGCCATGGCTCCCATCCATCGTTTTTGGCCAATCATTGACACAATGCCCTTGCGCTCGCCTAAAACACCAGGCATAGGCTCCCAGATCCATACCAACCATCGGCCCAGGTTCTAGTTGCCTTCCACAACGCCTGACTATCAAAACCACAACCCAAGGCCTGGGGTCTGATCCTCTTCCCAACCAGTCCCTCCCCACCCACTGATCAAAGCCTCAAGGCCTGATCCAAACTCATTCAATCACAGGCCTTCAGCATATCTAGATTTGGCAATAGGGATTAGCTATTTGGCTGACCAAAACCCCCAGCACGCAACTCTGGATCTCTTGCCCAACTCGGTCCTTGCAGAGGGTGGAACCAGAAGGTGGAGACAATGGTCTCTGGAGTTGTAGCTCAGGGTTCAAAGTAAATTTCATTATTAAAGTACGTATATGTCACCATATACAGCCCCAATATTCATTTTCCTGTGGGCAGACTCAACATATTTATAGAATAGTAACTGGAGAATGGATAAGGTGAGAATAAAAAGCTCCTACTTCTGACCACTCACCCTGAACTAGGAAGTTAGCCCCATAGGGATGATAAACACCTTGTCTACAGAATGTTTTATGGTCTTAAACCCAGTAGGTTACAGGGAGAAGGCAGGAGAATCGGGTTGAAAGGGATAATATGCCAGCCATGATGGGATGGCAGAGCAGACATGGGCTGAATGGCCTAATTCTGTTTCTAGCCTTACGGTCTTAAACCCACTCTTCATTCTTTGGAATAATGCCCTGCTTTCGTCGGTGGTCCACCACCCCCCGACACCCACCCTATGATGGCAGTGTGAGCATTTACCGGAGGTACTCCAGGCTTGTTGAGGGCTGGGAGAGATGGAGGGATCAGGCAGTCTGTCCAGGAATGGGTGCAGGACAGAGTAAGGACACAATCACCTGAAAGGGTTAAGGTAGATTCCAGAAGCCTAGCTCTTAAAATAGCAGATGTGAAGCTGCTGGTCCCAGGTGAACTCCAAGTAGTTACATTTTTTTTTCCAGTCACCATAGCAACCACATTTTGTAGCGCAGTCCTGCAACCCCCTCAAGACAACCTCAGACACGAACACGCTCTGCAATCTTCCTGCTCTCCAGCTGACAGGCAGTGGCTTGGATTCCCCAAGTCTCATGAACAGAAAAGCTCCTTGCCCGGTTTATTGGGGAGGCTAAGCAGAAGAAAATAATCTTGGTGCATTTTACAACTTTGGACAAATGCATCAAAAAATCTTGAGTTCTAGTTGGTCAGAAAGTCAGAATTGGAGTATACTTCCAGATGAAGACATTATAAAGAACAAATATTTCCTTCTATCTCTCTATTAAAAACAATTTTCTGTGACATGGCCTTGTGTACTGCTCTGTTGCCATCTTTATTTTGATGATTGTTTTAACTTTTGTTCAGCTCCCCTTTCCTTTGCTCTGAAAAGCGAGTTGTCCTCAGAAGCTTACCTGAGAGGCCTCCTTGCTATGGGAGACAGTTGGTTCTGAGGGGTCTATGCAGTAATGGAGCCTAATACAATGCCAGTTCCCATTACCACACAAAATGGACATCAGGAAAAGGATCATTGGCTGATGTTGCTAATAACAATTTTTTTTGGGGGGCGCGGGGGGTGTGCCTGGCAGCAACAGACAAAGGAATGGAGAAACTCAACAGGTCAGGCAACATCTCTGGACAGAAATGCTGTGGATCGAGGCCCATCATCTGCACCACTTTCCTCCATAGATACTGCCTGACCCGCTGAGTGTTGCTCCAGATTCCAGCATCTGCTGTCCCTTGCGACTCTGTTTGGGACGGGCAGGATGAGCCTGGGTTTCAGGAGTGAGATTGGGCTTCAAGCGCATTAAAAATGGGATTTATATGTGTTTAGTGCAAATGGATTTTGGTGTGCCAAAGGCCCTGCTGCCATTTTCCTCTATAAATTTGAGAGATTTAAGAACAAGCTAGGATCAAGGCAGCATAGTACCTCTGTGCTTAATTCTTCAATTAAATCTCCCTTTCTCTTGAGAGTTACTTTTTTAATTGCTGAAGAGTATTCTATTGACTCTGGTTTAAATGCTCCCTGCCACACTGTGGTGCCCAGATTTTGAATCTCCCACCACTCAGCGGAGTTTTGATCTGTAAACGTCTGTTTCCCATAATTTTTAAAGCCCACCTTATCCCTTCTCTCTATATTTCTGCACAGAAGAAAGGGTTCTGCTGCGAAGAACAGGGTCTATGATTCCCAATGACCCTACATCATATCCTGATGTTACGCTGCTGATCTCAGTTGGGGTCAACTGAAGCAATGGTTTTGGTAGACAGAGACATCTTAGCAAAACAAAATCCAGAGGCAGATGGATATTGGTTGGTAAAAACACTGCAGGACAAGAGACATTCCTGAATTTCCCTCTTTTTTTCCCTTCTAATGTTTGGAATTCTCATAATCCAAAAGATGTAGAAATCCTAAACTATCTAATATTAACTTTATTTGCCATCTACACGCAGAGGCTACTTTGTACCTAATAAAGTGGCCACTGAGTGTATGTTCATGGTCTTCTGCTGCTGTAACCCGTCCACTTCAGGGTTCGACGTGTTGTGCATTCAGAAATGTTCTTCTGCACTGTTGTAATGTATGGTTATTTGAGTTTCTGTCACCTTCCTGTCAGCTGGAACCAGTCTGGCCATTCTCCTCTAATGTCTCTCATTAATAAGGCATTGTCACCCACAGATCACCCACTGTATGTTTTTTTTTTTGCTTTTATCATTCTCTATAAACTCTAGAGACTGTTATGCATGAAAATCCCAGGAGATCAGCATTTTCTGAGGTACTCAAACCACCCCATCTGGCACCAACAATCATTCCACAGTCAAAGTCACTTAGATCACATTCCTACACCATTCTGATGCTTGGACTGAACAACAACTGAACCTCTTGACCATGTCTGTTTGCTTTTATGTATTGAGTTGCTGCCACATGATTGGCTGATTAGATATTTTTATTAATGGGCAGGTGTACAGGTGTACCTGATAAAGTGTTCAGTGAGAGTACATTTACACGTATTAAGAAATTGATGTGGTGTGTTGGCTCTACATGCAACAAAAACTGACAACATTCAACAATTATACAGCATAAAGAATTATATAAAAATAAAATTAGAAGTACAGTTATGGAAATTAAATTGCATAAATACCAGCACGTATTTACAATGTAAACAGCATTATAAAAAGTGGTTTAAAGCGTTTTCATTGCAAGGAGTGAGGTAATAGATGGAGGGGAGGTGGAATAAGTAGAATCGTTGTTCAGTTTAACTACCTGGGGAAAAAACTTTTAAGTTGATGTGACGTTTTCGTTTTAATGGCCCTATAGCGCTTTTCAGCAGGGAGCCTTTGGAAAAGGCAGTTTGCAGAGAGGGTTGTGTCTGCAATGATTTTCCCTGCCCACTTCTTTGTCCTGGACACACACAAGTTTTGCAGTGATGGTAGATTACAGCCAATGATCATTTTCTTTAAACACAGTACTCGAGCAATATTAGTTTGGTTTTCCAGGCGGAAGCTTCTCGGGGGTATATTGAGTACAAATCCATGACAGCTAAAGAGTCTGCCTCCTTGCTTGTTCATGTCAATTCCATTATTATTATCATCTCTCCCTCCCTCCATCCCCTTCCCTCCATCCCCTTCCCTCCCTCCCTCATTTTCTGATGCCTACAATTTCTGCGTGCGCTCATTTATATCAGCGCAGGCCTGCCTTAGCCCCGATACACAAGGGACCACTGATGCCTCTACCCAGATGAGTGAAGGTAGGAGAGGGGGAGAGGTTTTGTACTTACAAGGGTAAAGGGATTAAATCTCAGAGGTGAGCAGACTCCCTCGACACGTTTAAGAATTCTATAGATGCAGGGAACTCTCAATCTTAAAACGTGATGTGTGCCATTCTCAATCTTTCCACCCAGTTTCAGGAGCAATCAGGCTGTCGTCTCCAATGCTTCACTTCTTCTTCCCTCCACTCTGCGTTTGCTTCGATCTTTTATGCCTTAGTGGCGGCATGTTTGGCCCCATTTCCTGGAGCTGACTCTCTTTTCATTCCCTCCGCTGGCCTGCAGGTCACCCTTGGGCAAGATGTGGCACCTGCTTAGGCCCCCCGGTCAGCCCCGGGAAGCAGGTGGTGGACGGTCACCTGAGCAGCCGGCGCATATCACAAGTCACAAGTTATGCGACCACTGACGCCAGGCAGACACTCTCTGAAGAGCATTGATAATAACTGGGGTCACCCGTCTTGTAAAGACACTGCCCAGAAGAAGGCAATGGCAAACCACCTCTGTAGAAAAATTTGCCAAGAACAATCATGGTCATGTATTGAGAAAAGAATAAAACAACAGCATGAGGTGGGTCTTCCCAAAGGCAATAAAGACAGATGGAAGACCGTGACCGCCCACGTCATACAACACAGCACAGAATGACGAAGATGATGACTCTCTTCTTCCTCCAGCTTTGTTGTACCCCCATATCCCTCCCTGCCTATTAACAGGACTCATTGCAATGTCTAACAATTTCTCCTAAGATCTCAACACCATGGAACATCTTACTTTCTTTCATTAGCCCTCCTACAGCCTGATTTTTAATTAATTCTTTTGCTCTCTTTAGCAAGCCGAAGAGCCCCGGTAGAACTACACCTGATATATTCATGTCACTGAGACAAACAGGACCAAAACCAGCCTGTTAACCCATGCCTGCACCGTCCGGTATCAATCCCATTTATCCGTACTTGTTCTGTTTCCTTCTACACCTTCACTGGCAACTTAACATGGATGGGTTGGGCTGAAAGGCCTGTTTCTGGTTGTAAAACGCTATGACTCCCTTCAAGTAGATGTCTTATTTATTTATTTGTTTGTTTGTTTATTTGGAGATACAGCACAGTGACAGGACCTTCCAGCCCAATGACCCCGCACCGCCCAATTACACCCCTGTGACAAATTAACCTATACATCCTTTGCTGGCCAGCAGTGTAGTGGACAGCACTGGACTTTGAGGTGAGTGGTCCCAGGTTCGAATCTGGCCAGCTCCATGCTGGGCTGAGCATCGAGCTTGCAAGTCGGCCTCAATCAGATGCTATGGAAACGGCAAAAAAATGCCTTCGGCATAAGGTGCAAAAGGGAACAACAACTCCATATCTTTGGGATTCCGGAGGAAACCAGAGCAACCAGAGGAAGCCCACATGGTCCAGGGCAAAACGTACAAACTCCTTTCAGTCAGCAGTGGAAATCAAACCCCTATCAATAATCATTGGTGCTGTAAAGTGATTGCACTAACCACTACGCTATCGTGCCTTCTTTAACCTAGCTTATCTCCACAATCCAGGGAACACTAAGACCTCCCTACGTTGACCTCAGTTAATGCTCCTGTCCCACCACTCCAGGGACTTGGTCCTGACTTCCAATCCTGCTTGTGTGGGGTTTGCCCCACCTTCTTGTGCCCCGCTGGGTTTCCTTAGCTGCTCCTGTTTCTTCTGAAGGAGTACAGGCCGGCAGGTGATAGGTGAAACCAGGTGAGGGGGGAAAGAGGATGGATCGGGAACGGGCTCAAAGTAAGAAGCAGGGAGGTGAAGGAAAAGGAATCCGATAGGAGAAGACATTGGACCATGGGAGAAGGGCCCCCCATGAAGTAGGACTTTGCCAGGGAAGATGTAGAACATGGACATATCCTCTAGACTGAGGGATCTTGCTGAGAATGATAAACACTGCCCAGTCCATCATGGTCTTCCACTTACTCCCATTCGCTCCTTCTTCACATGAGGAATGCTGACAGCGCCATGAAATGCTCCTACCACCCTGGCCATTCTCTTCCCTCTCATGTGCCTTCTGGGGAAAGATTCAGGAGGATGGACGCCTGGACAATTAGACTTAATGGCAGTATCTTCACCACTGCTTTCGGACCCCTGAACAATCACCTCTTTGACATCCACCCCTCTTTCATATCCCCTTCCTGGTGCTGCTGTTGCTTTCTCTGACCCTTAATTCTACCTTAGTTATTCTATAGCATTGCATTGCACACTGCCTCAGCGTACACTACAACTTTGCACCATTATGCCACTTTCCATTTGTTGATGCACTTAATGTTCTATTTATTATTGCCTTGTTTACTCTGTAAGCTTCACGCAGGCAAGTAATTTCATTACACCCTGGTGAATTTGACAATAATTTAGCCTGGATCTGAAGTACAAAAGGAACATCTACCACTAGCTCCCAATGTACTAAACACACAGTACAGTGTTGTACCCCAGTGGACTGAATGACAAGTAGCATACTATTCGTGAGGACAGGCACCAAGAACTTCCAAGGTCCTGGCACCTGCTGCGCGATCAGAAACCTACAGAGAGTTGAAGGCTCTAGGCCAGTCAGTCGTGTCCCATGAACAAGTGTTGACTGATGAACCTATTTTCTGAGATGCATGAGGTGCATGCAAGCTCGATTTCAACACTTAAGAGAAGTTTGGTAGGTACATGGATAGTAGGGATATGGAGGGCTATGTTCCCAGCATAGATCGATGGGAGTAGGCAGTTCAAATGGTTTGGGACAAAGGGCTTGTTTCTATGCTCTACTTTTCAGTAACTCTATGATCTAGTGCTCCTGAACCTACTCCACAGAAAAGCTGGTGGCTTCCTTGACGTCCGTTTGCTCAACATGCTAAACTCCTTCCTCTTTCGCACTCTTTCAAAGCACGCTAGCCCCTGTGTGACCACAAGACGTCAAGGACACACTAGATTTGTTTAGCCCTCACTGATGTTCATCAGATTTCCAGAGATTTTCACAGTCCTGATAAAGGGTCTCGGCCTGAAACTTTGACTGTTTATTCCCTTCCGTAGATGCTGCCTGATCTGCTGAGCTCCTCCAGCATTTTGTGCGTGTTGCTCAAAGTTTCCTGCATCTACAGATGATTTAGTCTGCTTAGTCAGGCTTAAATGGGAGGCACCTTCAGAACAACATCTCAACAGGGGAGTGAATGGCAAAAATAGTATTGCTCATTTTGCATGTTCTGAAACTCAGACACAAGTGTAGATATTCTGGCCCAACAACGGGAATGCTCTCAGAGTGGATCAAGGACAAAATTCAACCCAAATCTCCATTGAAGGGAAGTCTTTAAAATTGATGGGAGAGGACCGTGTAAGTCGCTGAGCAGATGTACTTGATTATTCGTGATGGAAGAGGACGAAATCCCCCAGCCTCATTGACAGAGCCATTTGTTTGCACCACCGCTGATGTAAGGGTGCCTTTGCAAATCCAACAACTCATCACAGTGGTTCCTGCCAGAAGATACTGCAGAAAGCTAAGGTGTCTTTTGTGGGCTGTGAGAGAGAGAAATCGTGTATCGACTCTGCCGAGATGAGACTCTAGGGAAACTTACCCATCCATTTTTCATCCTGCAGTCTGCAAGCTAACCTTGATACTATTCCAGATTACTTCACTGCCTAACAACTTATCCAACCAGATATTGAGAGGCCTGGAGGGAGAGGACATAGAAACATAGAAAATAGGTGCAGGAGTAGGCCATTCGGCCCTTCGAGCCTGCACCGCCATTTATTATGATCATGGCTGATCATCCAACTCAGAACCCTGCACCAGCCTTCCCTCCACACCCCCTGACCCCCATAGCCACAAGGGTCATATCTAACTCCCTCTTAAATATAGCCAATGAACTGGCCTCAACTGGCAGAGAATTCCAGATTCCCCACTCTCTGTGTGAAGAAGTTTTTCCTAATCTCGGTCCTAAAAGGCTTACCCTTTATCCTCAAACTGTGACCCCTCGTTCTGGACTTCCCCAACATCAGGAACAATCTTCCTGAATCTAGCCTGTCCAATCCCTTTAGGATTTTATACGTTTCAATCAGATTCCCCCTCAATCTTCTAAATTCCAACGAGTACAAGCCCAGTTCATCCAGTCTTTCTTCATATGAAAGTCCTGCCATCCCAGGAATCAATCTGGTGAACCTTCTTTGTACTCGCTCTATGGCAAGGATGTCTTTCCTCAGATTAGGGGACCAAAACTGCACACAATACTCCAGGTGTGGTCTCACCAAGGCCTTGTACAACTGCAGTAGTACCTCCCTGCTCCTGTACTCGAATCCTCTCGCTATAAATGCCAGCATACCATGTTTCCATTAGGAGGAGGGTCCAGAAGCTGAGGGCACGGCCTCAGAATAAAACGACGTCCCATTAGAAATTAGACGAGAGGAATTTCTCCAGCCAGATGGTGGAAGATCTGTGAAACTCGTTGCCACGGAGCACTGTGGAGTCCAAGTCATTAGGTTCTTCATCGGTTAGCGGGGTCAGGAATATGGGCAGAAGGTAGGAGAATGGGGTTGAGAAACACCATCCACAATTGAACAGCAGGGCAGGCAATGGGCTGAATGACCTAATTCTGCTCCTATCTCTCATGGCCTTACAGTTAATAAAAAAAATTACCTGTTTTCTGAGTTGCTTCAGTGGAAAGTGGGATATAAAGATCCTAAAGTGGATGCCAGCCGTGAACAGTTGGAATACTCCGAGCAGCAAGCACTTGCTACCTTCCCAATCAGTAATAGACCATAGTTTCAGTTGTGGCTCAGTTGGTAACACTCTCTGTGGTAAACCATATACATATGTTGTAACTGGGTTACCTGTCTGGACACGCCCCTCTGCTGACTACTCCCGTGGTTCCTCCCACAGATCCCTGAATAAAGGCGATTGCGCCATTGCTCCTCCTCTCAGTCCAGAGGCAGACACTCAGCATTGTGGAGGTCACATTTTACTGTGAATAAAAGCCTTTCAGTATTTACTCTACTTCCAGTCTTTTGGAGTTATTGATGGTGCATCACTCTGATTTACAATGAAATAATAAACACGAGAGATTCTGCCTCTCAAGTGCTGGAATTCCAGAGTAACAAAGACACAGACACACACACACACACACACACACAATGCTGTTGGAACTCAGCAGGCCAGGAGCATCTGTGGACTCCTAATGAAGGGATTCAGCCCAAAATGTCGACAGTTTATTCCTCACCATAGATGCTGCCTGACCTGCTGAGTTCCTCCAGCACTTTGCCTGAGTTACCATGTTCCTGCTTCTTGTCCAGCAGAAAATCTCGAGCAGGGGTTGTTGTGCATTTAATATTTCAATAACATTTGAGTAATTGTGCGTGCGGGGTTCCCACCTTGCCATGGACACCTACCATTAACCGAGGGATCCAGGGATTCTAGGATGGGTATCCCTGACCTATACAATGGTGAGGAGATTTTGTCTTTTGGATGTGACATTACACAGGGGCTCCGCTTGCCCACTCAGGCAGTCACAAAAGATCGTGCCTAACAATTGTCAACGGTATCCCAGCCAATATCTATTCCTCAACATCACTGAAGAACAGACATTTCACTCAGTGGAATCTTACTGTGGAATCTACAACCCAACAGTGACTGCACTAAAATATGCTTCGTTAGCCACGTCTGAGAGGCAGTGAAAGGTGCTATATAAATGCTGTTTGTTAAACAGATCAATTTTACAGAGGCTGGTATTTTAAGTGGCTCTGAACACACAGAACACCCCTGAGATTAACCCATCCCTAGCTCCTAAAATACTGTTGTTGTCATCAGCAAGTTAATTAAAAATCTTCTCCTGGTCTTTTGTGCCACTCTCTTCCTGCTTCCTAATATTCAGCGATGCAGAAATATTAATTTAGGCCTTTTGAGAGTTAAGTTGTATTCTCTTTCTGGTAGCAAGTAGCTCGCTATAGTCTAATGTCCCAGTATGGATGTCTCAACTGACATCTCAATGGTTTTATATTCAAATTAAATTCTGACACAATTATTGAAAATAATTCCAAAGCTCCTGGGTTGAGATTTGAGGTGTCGATTTATACCTTAAAGACTGTATGAGTTTGTAATTGCAAATGAAGTGTTCTCAAAAGAAGGTCCAGGGAGAGTTCTTCATCGGATGAGAGAAATTATCTTGTCTAGAACAATATAATTTTATTGCAGAAAAGCGGAGCCCATTCCTTCAGGTAAACACTCCCACTAATTACTTGTATGACAGATGAAGTACAGCAAGCCGTACTTTTTATATAAGATTGCAAATCCGTCTAGGGCTTAAGAATGCTGCTCCCACAATTGGAAAGGTCATCGTCTACCCCCTTTGTCCTATGAGGCTGGATACTGAAAAATACTTTCATCTAATTATCAATCCCTCACTCACATCTAGCCTTCAGCTGTTTTTTTTTACCTCTCTCTCTCTCAAACTACTCAGGTTCTGCTTTGTTTTCCCACAGAGTCCATTTTATTGAGTTTTTCTATATCACATTGAAGCTGCCAATCTTCCCCCCCCCCCCACCACCACCTACTATCCTCGCTGAGCTGAGGTCAAGTCTCATTATGAGGCCTCCCACTTAAATTTCTTTTCCGTTCCTCCCTCAATCTCCTCCTCTGGGAATCCCTGCAGCTTTTTACAGCCAAGCTAATGGTAAACATGAGAGATTCTGCGGATGCTGGAAATCCAGGGCAATGCACGCAAAATGCAGAAGGAAGGGGTCTGGCCTGAAACGTCGACTGTTTATTCCTCGCCATAGATGCTGCCTGACCTGCTGAATTCCTCCAGCATTTTGTGTGCACTACAGCCAAGCTAATCCTTGTTTCTAAATGTACCCCCTTTCTTTGAGACATGGTCGTATCTTCTTAACCAAGAGCAGAAGCCATGAAGACCATGCAAAATTTGGGAACCTTTCCCAAACTGGGAATCTCCTGTTGAGTCACTGAGTGCAGTTGAGTGACTGCAGTACACAAAGTGCAAGTGAAGCATTCTTGGATGAAACGCGTCCAACTGTAGGGAAAGCAATCTGCAAATCATTGTGAAGAGGAATTCATAGGATTGCACTTTACAAGTGCAAGTAAAGGTTTTATAGATTGCACAAAGCCCGGCAGAGAATCTAGACCTGGAGTTCCCAACAATTTTTATGCCATGGACCCCGACCATTAACCGAGGGGTCCATGGACCCTAGGTTAGGAACCCCTGTTCTAGACTGATACTCGTATGCAATGGTGAGGGACTTTTGTCTTTTTGATGTGACATGACACAGGACCCCCACCACCCAGGACATGCCCTCTTCTCATTGTTACCATCAGGAAAGAGGTACAGAAGCATGAAGGCACACAGTCAACAATTCAGGAACAGCCTCTTCCCCTCTGCCATCTGATTTCTAAGTAGACATTTAACCCATGAACACTACCTCACTTTTTTACTATTTCTGCTTTTGCACTACTACTTTTAAATTTGAATATTTAATATACATCTATATATATACTTAGTGTAATTCATTTATTTTTTTCTATATTTTCATGTATTGCATTGTACTGCTGCCACAAAGTTGACAAATTTCGCATCATATGCCAGTAGTATTAAACCTGATTCTGATTCTTATTCCGAAAAGCACGTGTAGTCAGTGGCCACTTTATTAGGCACAGGTGGTACTTCCTGTACCTAACAAAGTGGCCACCGAGTGTATGTCCATGCTCTTCTGCTGCTGTTGCTCATCCACTTTAAGGTTTAGAGATGCTCTCATGCACACCACTGCTGTGGCGTGTGGTAATTTGAGTCACTGTCGCCTTCCTGTCAGCTTGAACCATTCTCTCCTGACCTCTCAGAGATTCCCAGAGGAGAGGCCATTCTCCCCTGACCTCTCTTATTAACAAGCACTTTTGCCCACAGAACTGCTGCTCACTTGATATTGTCTGTTCCTTGCATAATTCTCTGTCAGCTCTAGAAACTCTTATGCGTGAAAATACGGGGAGATCAGCAGTTTCTGAGATACTCAAACCACCCCATCTAGCACCAACAATCTTCCATGGTCAAAATCACTTAGATCACATTTCTTCCCCATTCGGATGTTTGGGCTGAACAAACAACTGAACCTCTTGGCCATGTCTACATGCTTTTATGCATTGAGCTGCTGCCACATGATTGGCTGATTAGATATTTGCATTAATAAGCAGGTGTACAGGTGTGCCTAATAAATTGGCCACTGGGGGAATGTCTGAAATTCAGAAGTTGATTTTATATAGGGACTACATGGGGATAGAAAAAAACCCAGTGCCATATAAATATATTTTAAATAGTTGGGGCAGCAGATGTATACAACAGCTGCCTCACACTGTCAGTGATCCGGGATTAATCCTGATCTCTGCTTCTATCTACACGGGTTCCTTCCTGGAGCTCCAGTTCCCACCCACTTCCTAAATACACCCAGGTTGACGGGCAAATTGGCCATTGTAAATTTCCCCCTGTGTGTAGGTGAGTAGTAGAGTATGGGAGGGGGGCATGAGGGAAAACAGAGAGTAAATAGATACCTGATGGCATGAATTAGATGGGCCAAAGAGCCTGATTCCATCCTGCAGGACTCAATCTTGCACTGAACCCTATGGCAATGTATTAAAGATCCACAGATCTACAACTTGGAGCTGAATGCCCTCAAAACTGTGGAGCTGCAGACGGACTTCAGGAGAAATGTATCTTCTCTCCATCCACTCATCACCAGCAACTCTACAGTCAGCACCCTTTCAGCATTCAGGTTCCCGGGCGTCATTGTAGGGTGGCATGGTAGTGTAGTGGTTAGCACAACGCGTTACAGTATAGGAGACCCGGGTTCAATTCCTGCACTGCCAGTATGTTTTCCTCGTGACGGCATAGGTTTCCTCTGGGTGATCCAGTTTCTTCCAACAGTTCAAAGATGTATTATGCAATCAGTTAATTGATCATTGTAAATTGTCCCATGATTAGGCTCCGATTAAATCGGGGGAATGCTGGGTAGCATGGCACGAAGGGCCAGAAGGGCCTATTCTGCACCGTATCTCAATGAATTAATATTTTCCCCTACAGTACCTCATGAGGGAGAACCACAACTCCTTCATTAATAAAAAGGCTCCGCAGAGGACATGTTTCTCAGTATCTTCTCCAGAACATACTGGTGTGATTCTACACTGCCATCGTAGAGAGCATCCTCACATCAGCCGTTACTGTCTGACTGGCGCAGCATGCTTGCACAATGTACAGAAACCACAGCAAAACTTCAGGTCGGCAGCAAAAGGCCACGAGCTGCAGTCCACCACCACTGCTGGATTTGTATGTGTCCGGGATAAAGCAGCAGGCAGGAAAATTCATTACAGACAGCAAACCGCCTTTTCTCTAATGAAAACACCAGAGGGCTATTAAAATAAAAACTTCACACCATCTTAACAGTTTCTTACCCCAGGCAGTTCATCTGATCAATCATTTTAGTTAGCCTCCCCAACCCCCTCTATCTATTACCTCAGTCATGACAATGCACTGTAATCACTTCAAAACACTTTTTATAATGCTGTTTACCTTGTAAATACATGCCAGTATTTATGTATTTATGCACATTTTATTCCATATCTGTACTTTAACCTCTAACTTTATTCTTATATAATTCTCGATAATTGTTGACTGCTGTTGTTCTTGTTGCCTGCTGCACCACAGCAAATTCCTAAAGTACATAAACGTATATGGTGAATATAGTTGATTCTTGGTCCTTAATTAACACACTTCTACAGAAGACTGTAAGCTCTTGTGTAACTGGCAGCTCCCTCTTCTCTGAGCCAGAGGGATAAATGTCAATTCCCACTCTGAAGACTTGAGCACGAGGGCCCAGCAGACACTTCCAGGGAACGCTGCATTGTTGAAGATACAATTTGTCAGGAGAGGTAATAAGCCTTTTCAGCTTTTTCATGTCTAATGACAGATTTCAGTGCAGTATTTCCATGAAGAAAGAGAACTAGAGATCATAGGTTAAGGGTGAAAGGTGAAATAGTGAGGGGGGTACTTTTTTTACTTAGAGTGTGGAACAAGCTTCCAACAGAAGTTGTGGATGCAGGTATGATTGTAACATTTCAGAGAATTTTGGTTAAGGGGATGGATGGAAGCGATATGGTCCAGGTATATATCAATGCAACTAGGCAGAATAACAGTTTGTTACGAGCCAAAGGGCCTGTTTCTGTACTCTGTGATCTTATGACTAAGAACAAAGTTGTCATAATCAGAGTTTCAGACAAATATCTACCACATTGCTGAATGCAGATCATCTCTCACATCTGCCACAAGGAAGCAATGACTAAATTTTAAAAGAAGAAAGTGAAAATTAAAAAGAGCATGAAAATGTGCTATGTAAAATACGAGTACTTACTCTGCAGTACAGAATACACGAATGGAAAATCCTACAAAAGCTGGTAGATTAAACCCAATACCTCAGGGGTAAAGCCCTCCCAACTACTGAGCACATCTACATGAAACACTATCAGAGGAAAGCAGCATCCATCACCGGAGATCCCCACCACCCAGACCATGCTCTCTTCTTACTGCTGCTATCGGGAAGAAGGTGCAAGAGCCTCAGGACTCGCACCACCAGGTTCAAGAACAGTTACTACCCCTCACCCACCAGGCTCTTGAACAAAAGGGGATAACTACACTCACAGCCCCATCATTGAGATGTTCCCACAACCAATGATCTCAGTTTAAGACACTTTATCTCGTTATCTCATGCTCTTGTTACTCATCGCTATTTATTTATATTTGCATTTGCACAATTTGTTGTCTTCTGCACTCTGGTTGATCTTTCATTGATCCTATTAGAGTTACTATTCTACAGATTTGCTGAGAATGCCCTCAGGAAAATGAATCTCAGGGGTGTAGATGGTGACATATATGTACTTTGATAAGAAAATTTACTCTGAACTTTGAAATCCACGTGTGCTTGTGCATATCAGTATTGCATGATAGTGCATTAAAGTGTTGTCCGCCAAGAAACATTAAACAGATTGTGATTGTGGACAAGCCCACCATGGTTGAGTGTCAGTTGGAATATTTGGTTGCACCCACATATTCTTATGGGACAGAAGTCGGCCATTCAGCCCATTGTGTCTAGGCTGACTCATAAAGCAATCCCATTCTACCATTTAATTGCCCACGACGTTTACTCACTTCCATATGCATCAACGTCCCCCCTGATTCTGACATTCACCCACAAGGCCTGCAATTTATAATAACAACTTACAGCCATTTACAACTCACAGCAACCTGCACCCTTTTGAGAAGTGGGAAGAAACCAGAATACGCGGCAGAAACCCACACAGCAACACAGAGAATATACTGTATGTTGTGTATTTCATATTTCAATAACATTTGAGTAATCTTGTGTATGCATATATATGTATAGTTTGATTAAGTATTCTTGCTCTTTTAAATAATTAATTATGGGTTATATTTATAAATACATTAATGACATGTGTCATCACGCTACCATGTGCCATGTGCATGCCTCGCCTAAAGTAAAGACAAAGTTGAACCAGTATTCCTGGACTCCCAGACTTCATTTCAATTATTTTAACATTTTGAAGTTACAGACATTACAACATGTTCCATAGATACCACAGAGACAGTGGTATTCAACACAGGCTTGGATTGAACCTGTGTCGCAGGAACCTTGAGACAGTGCCTCTGTAGCTCACAGGCTCTTCAAAGTACATCTATTATCGAAGGGTGTATACTACATTTTGTTATTCCTCTCTGTGCCTTGTGGCACATCGGGCAGCAACCCTGCCACTTCTTGTTTTTTTACAAGGCCAAGTGGGTAGCTCGATGCTCAGTCTGGCACGGATAGAAAGCGTGCAAGGAGCCGGTCAGATTCGCCTCGAAGTCCGGTGCTGATGCCACTACAACACTGGCCGGCTATGTATGCAACGTACAACTGTGAAATCAGTCTTCTTACAGACAGCCGCAAAAACAAGGAAACCTATTAGAACCATTAAAAACAATGTCAAACACCCAATGTGCGAGAAAAAGAACAAATCGTGCAAACAATAAAAATAGTAAACTTATAACATTCAGAACTCAAGTTCATGAAAGTGAGCCCACAGCCACAAAGCCAATTCATCACTGCAGCTGGTCTAGGAGCCACAAATCTTATACAAATTACGAATTCTGTGCTAAACTCCCACTCTGGGCAGAGCCTGTGCAGAGCTGATGACGCAATTGAATTCTACGGATAAAAGATCCCATTGAACTCCAAGAAAAGCTCAGAACAGAGAACTCCCTTGGCCAACATTCCTCCCAAAATGAACCACCCAAACAGACCACTACATTAAATTGTTTGAACTTCGTTGCTTGCGGGTTGAGGCTGTAGCTGCTTACAAGTAACAGTGGAACAGTATAAGGGTTTCTCCAGGTTCCTCAATGTTGTTATAGCAGGGCTGGTAATGTGATAAGCTTCCCATTACCTATTAAATGCTCCCAATGGCGTGTGACCCAAATAGCCTCTGACAACCAAGTCCAGCTACTGGCCTTCATGTGTGGCTTATCTACTAAACCCAACGGAGCTGTTTCTACTGGCAGGAGAAGGGACAAAGGCGAGGTACTAGCGCCTTAAGACCAGTCGCTTCGAGCTCTTCAGCCAAGGTGATCAACTCACCAAGGGGAAGGAACGCTCAAATCTCTGCTGCCCTGCGGCTATACCTACTCAAGGGGAAGGCTTCGAGAGTAAACCCTGAGGGAAAAAACTGGAGCCAGAGTCCTACATTGAGTTCAATGCTGACTGGCACTCCTGCGACGCTGCTGGTGCCAAACTGTATCAGTTTCTGCAATTCCTTTGGGTTCATCAGATGTGTGGAGTGAGGGAGATTGCTACATGGGCAACAACTTGCTCTCCATATTGTACTGCCCTGGTTTGCGTATCAAGACAGCTAGGACACAACATCATTGATTGACCCTGACCGACGCAGGTTGTACTCCATATCAGAGCATCATAGTTATTTTGACTATTCTTCAGAAATCTTTCCAATATAGTCAGCAAGTTGAAGTAGAAATTCATTGAAAAACCTCCACTTTACATTGAATAAAGGCACCTTAGTATGATAGAGGAAAGAGAGGTTTCCAGGGAAATTGATCATAAGCAACACACACAAAATGCTGGAGAAACTCAGCAAGTCAGGCAGCATAAATGGAAATGAATAAACAGTCAATATTTCGGGCTGAGGCCCTCGTTCAGCACTAGAAAGGCAGGGAGAAGATGCCAGAATAAAGAAGTGGGGGGGGTGGGGAAGAAGGATAGTTAGAAGGTTATAGGTGAAGCCTGGTGGTTGGGAAAGGTAAGGGGCTGGACGGGAAGAAATCTGATTGGAGAAGAGAGTGGACCATAGGAGAAAGGGAAGGAGGAGGGGACCCAGGGGGAGGTGATAGTCAGCTGAGAAGAGGAAAGAGGCCAGAATCGAGAATAAAAGGAGGGGAAGGGGAGGGATTTTTTTTTAAATCAGAAAGAGAAATCGATATTCATGCCATCAGGTTGAAGGCTACCCAGATGAAGTATAAGGTGTTGCTCCTCCACCCCCATGGAGGGCTCATCTTGGCACAAGAGGAGGCCATGGACCAACATTTCAGAATGGGAATGGGAATGGGAATTAAAATGTTCGGCCACCGGGAAGTCATAAGCTCAGCTTGCTGGGGGAAACTTGCTGACCGCTACTCAGTTTCAAGTGTCCGGGTTTACTAGTAAAACCGCTGGGTTCCACAACAGTAAACCAATGTACCATCAAAGCTCACTGCAAGTTAAGTGTGCAAAACTGGGGACTTCTAACCCTGCAGATGGAAGCAAGGATTTATGAAAAGAAAAATGACTCTAATATGTAAGAATCGTACAGACTGAATTAATGATTGTACGTAGACATTTAGCACTCTGTGCAGTGGTCACCAATGGCAATTGGAATTACAAAGACTTACTACACACGTTGGAACTGACATGACACCACAGGCATCATAAAACTAGAATGCAAGCTCACCACCCTGAAATGTTATCTCTGTTTCTCTTTCCCGCTTAGCACATCTAATGTTCCTGTAATGTTTCTAATATTATATTATTGCTGAGTCCTAGCCACCTGCTCTATTTGCTTTACGCTTATAACTGTGTGGCTAAGCACAGCTCCAAAACCATATTCAGATTTGCTGATTACACCATTGCTGTAGGCCAAATCAAAGGTGATGATGAATCGGTATTTAGGAAGGAGAATTGAAAATCTGGGTGAGTGGTGCCACAACAACAACCTCTTACCAAGACATGTCACGTCCTTTTCAAGGCGGTTAGTCCACCTTTGGTCCCCACCTGGCACTCAGCTCTCACCTGTGGCTCCCCGTAGCTGTTTGCATGCGACAGCGGCCACACCCCGGACAACGACTTCGATAAGCCGGCTAAACCAGGTGAGGGTAGCCGACGGGTCTCAAACCCTCGGTGAGATAGGGAGTTGTCTATCCCAGCATGTGAAGACAGACTCCGGCGGATTGAGCGGACGAGACCAATGGAAGGTCCAACGGACAAGAAGGCGGTCTCTGCAAGTGTCGCGGAACGTGTAGAGCAGGACAAGACAAAGAAGACATCCTGGTCATCTGCTGCGCCTAGTCCCATCTCCAGCCGTCTCGACTCTGTCTTGCCACTGGATCCAGATGGGAATTGGGAAGAGAGAGTGAGGCTGACGCTGCGCAACTCTCCCCCACTTAAATCCAAATCACGCACTAGTATCGACACCATCATAACGGTGTTGAGGTCCTCATTGACGTTGACGACGCACAAACACCCAACACCAAGACCAAGGAGCTGATTATTGACTTCAGGAGAAGGAAACCAGAGGTCCATGTGTCAGAGGATCGGAGGTTAAGCGAGTCAGCAACTTTAAATTCCTCAGTGTTATGATTTTGGAGGACCTGTCCCAGGCCCAAACACATAAGTGCAACTATGAAGAATGCACAGCAGCACCTCTACTGCCTTAGCAGCTTGCGAAGATTCAGCAAGAATTCTAAAACTTTGAAAAAACTTCTGTAGGTGTGTAGTGGAGGGATTCAGCATGAATTCTAAAACTTTGAAAGAACTTCTGTAGGTGTGTAGTGGAGTGTGTATTATCTGGCTACATCACAGCCTGGTATGGAAACACCAATGCCATTGAATGGAAAATCTTATAAAAAGTAATGGATACAGCCCAGTCCGTCACGGGTAAAGCCCTTCCCACCACTGAGCACATCTACATGAAACACTGTCACAAGAAAGCAGCGTCCACCAACAGGGACACCCACCGCCTTTGTTCTCGCTACTGCAATCAGGGAGAAGGTACAGAAGCTTCAGAACTCACACCACCAGGTTCAGTAACCGTTATTACACTTCAATCATCAGGCTCTTGAACCAAAGGGGGTAACTTCACTCAACTTCATTTGCCCCATCATTGACATTTTCTCACAACTAACAGACTCATTTTCAAGGAGTCGCCATCTCGTGTCCTCAATATTTATTGCTTGGTTATTTAATTATTATTTTTACTATTTCTTTCTTTTTGTATTTGCACAGTTTGTTGTCTTCTGTACTCTGGTTGAATGCCCAAGTTGGGCAGTCTTTCATTGATTCTGCTGTAGTTATTATTCTATAGGTTTATTGAGTCTGCCCACAAGAAAATGAATCTCAAGGTTGTATATGGTGACATATATGCAGTTTGATAATAAATTTACTTTGAACTTTCAGCACTCCGCAGATGCTGCCCGACCTGCTGAGTTTCTCCAGCAGTTTGTGTATGTTGCTCTGGATCTCCAGCATCTGCAGAATCTTTTGCATTTGTAAAATTCCCTTTCATTTTCCTTTCAGATTTCCAACATCTGCAGTATTTAAAAGGTTCAAAGCTTCAAAGCTTTTGTCTTTAGCTTCCTAAAACTGAAACCGAACAATAAATTCCAATCACCTAAACCAGAGCATGAACCTTAAAATCCCTACGCTGTTTCTAAGATATGTGCACATTGAATATTGAATTATATTCAGAAACACTGCAGATCTGACAGGATACAGGAGAGATGGATGAACTGACTATTGCATTACATAAAATAATGCACAGCACATGTAGAATTCTGTGGGCTAATGAATCCTCAGTAGTACTTCATAACGCTTTGCCTGTTACGTAGTCACAAGGACTGCTTCTCAATGCAGAACAATTTAGAACTATTGCAGAAGTTGCAGTAAGCTAAGGGTTAATATAATGCCCAGGCAAGCATCGACTGCAGATAGAGTTCGGCCAACCTGGGCAAGGAAAGTCTTTGAAGAGTATAACTTCACTTTGCACACCAGGAGCCTGGAGATAAGTGATCCAAGGAACACACTCCAACTAAAGGACAATTCCTGTACTAACTTTAAAGTCATCCGTTTTCAGCTTGTAGTTTCAATTGGCTTTAAACACCTGCCATCTGAATGGCAATTGACCTTACAAGTAAGGAATTTAATCGTACACATTTTACCAAATGCTCACTATCCATAAAACTGGTCAATTCTGTATCAAAATAGCTTTGCTCTGTCAGTATTCAGAATCATGTGGTGACAGGGGACTGGGCTGTTCTCTTCGTGCCCAAGTAAATAAAGTGTGATTGAGGAATGAGTGTGAGTTTTCAGAGGTCAGTTAATCGGCAACGACAATATTATGGCAATCATTTAATAGCTCTTGTCAAAATTGCATCTTTTAACAACAACCCCGGCTTCCCAGAAAATAATTACAAAGAAGAGCGGAAGTTCCAAAGTGTTGGTGTTTCAAAGAATACAAATCTGTTTCTAATCAGTGGACATCAACAACAATGTTGCTCCAGCAAACCTGGGCCACTTCTGTAAGGAAATAAAAGCAGAAAGACTCTCGCTTTAAGGAAGGGAGGAGTCGACATGAGGCTGAAGTGACTGGGTCTTGCTTTGCTCAGAAAAAAAAAAGGAACAGCTGGAAAAGGAGAGTCCAGGGATCGCTCCAGAGCTGGGAACAAATCCACAGCCAAAAAGCGCAAGATGAAAACAAAACAACAAAGGACAGTGAAGGAAAAAGAGCAAAGGGGTAAATGAGATCTGAATGGTGCAAGAGGATTTGGGGATGCTATAACAGATGGGAGAAACCACATTAAGTGAAAATGCTTATCACATTTTCCTACATAGCAACAGTCTGTGCACGTTCGAGCTTTTTATTGTCAGAAAAACATGAGTCATCGCTGGCCAGCGTGCTACATATGACCCAATAGAAGACTTTGAGGTCAGTAGAAATTGACATGGCTGACTTGAGGCAACCCTTTCTTTAAAGCCAGGAGCTTGTACAACAAGACTCAAGAATTGAACATTTGGAAGCCATCTAAAAGAACTCAGGCAGAACAGAACCGAGAAAAGAGTTATAGAGCTGCGGTTTCAGCTACCAGAGAAAGACACAGAAGCAGATGGCACAAATGGGTTCAAGCATCAATTAGAAGAATTTCTGCAAAGAGATTTTATCTAGGGACATGCTGGGTAGGTGGGTTGATTTATCCTGTTGAACCTAATGGCCCCTCCTTAAAAGTTCTGATCAACATGATGATATCTTTGTAATGAGTTCCGATGTTAACTTGTAGAATCTTTTCCTCTTAATAATTCCTGGCATCTTCCCAGGGCAGAAAATACAATAAATAGTAAGGTTAGCACTCTGTTGGGGTTGCATAGTCACTGGTTCCTGCAACAGACCAACCATTACCACCTTGACTTTAATCCAAAGAGTAGCTGCATCTGATGGCAGGATACTCCTCATCAGCCAGTAGCTGCATCAGCCAGGAAGCCTCGTTCCTGACATCTCTGTCCTTGGTAAACTATGAAGTCAGATTTGACTCAACAATGAAAGGGTTAACGTACTAGGAACAATTGATGGCTCTGGGCCTGCACTCACTGGAGTTTAGAAAAATGAAGGGGTGGGGGTGTCTCAGTGAAAGGCAGAGATCGTTTCCAATAGTGTGGGAGTGTAGGACCGGAGGGCACAGCCTCAGAATACAAGGATGGCCCTTTATTACAGAGATGAGGAGCTATTTCTTTTGGCAGAGGATGGTAATCTGTGGGATCCATTCCCACAGACAGCTGTGGAGGTCAAATCATTGGGTATATTTTGAAGTGGAGGTTGATAGGTTCTTGATTGGTAAGGGGGTTAAAGGTTACAGGGAGAAATCAGGAGAATGGCGTTCTCCTGCCTTCTCTCCATAACCTTTAATGCCTTTACGAATCATGAAGGATAACAAAAAAATCAGCCGTGATAGGATAGCGGAACAGACTCAAAGGGCTGAATAGCCTCATTCTGCTCCTATGTCTTACAGTCTTATAAAAACATTCTGCAGTTCCCCAGGGGAGCTATACCATCCAATGCAGAAACTCCCAATAGTCTGTAGCATTGAACTTTACCATGAATGGAAAGAAAAGGTTGGAAATTAGTATTGTCATTTTGTCAAAGTGATTGATGGACAACTTAAAGTGTTTTGAACTGCTATATAGGGTATTGCATCAGCTGGTTACACAGAGAAGGATCCCACAAATGGTCAGTGTTTGCTGATGGTGATTGATGGACCAGTGGAGTGACTTCCCTTTAATTGATATTGCTGCAGTGGCAACCTCCAAGATCAGGCAGGCGGAAGCTTTCATCAAAGGCAAATTGGGCGAGTCAGAGAGAGTTAGTTCGGGGACTTTGTTCTTGCCTAAAAGAGGTTGTGTGAAGCTACTTGAGGAAGCAAAGAGTAACAACATTGCCTTCAACTGAAGAGCCAATTAAAGTGGGAATGGATCAGTGCTACCTCAGCGGTGGGTTGGACTGCGATCTTGAATCAAGTCCAAGTAACGATGAGAGTAGGAGAGCGGTAAGCAAATACATGGTGGGTTTGCCAAGGGAATACTGCAGTTGGCTAACCAGGAAGAAAATCAACATGGCCTCCCTTTCCTTCTGGTAACACACGTGGATAACGCCCTAACCAGCAAAGTTGGAGCTGATTGGCTAATTCTCTTGGCGACCTCACTGCTCTGACTGAGAGCTTGCTTTTATGCATACAATCGCTGGGGAAAAAAAATTAGCCTGCATTTATTGCAAGACACTGCTGTAGTTTTCTTTTCTCTCTTCCCTCATTGTTTGCCTGAGATGACATGCCCAGCAGAAACTTCAGCTCCTCAACTGACCCTGGGTTGAAACAACCATTCAAACATGTTATGGGAATCCAAAATGTCCCAATGGAAAAATCTCATAACATTAGGCAAAAGGATCAGATTTAATACTCACTGCCTAGGCTCACACATGGGGCAACATGGTAGTGTACTGGTTAGCATAATGCTATTACAGTTCCAGTGACCAGGGTTCAATTCCCGTTGCTGTCTGTAAGGAGTTTGTATGTTCTCCTCATGACTGCATTGGTTTCCTCCGAGTGCTCTGGATTCCTCCCGCATTCCAAAGAGGTCAATTGGTCTCATGGGTTCAACTGAATGGCGTGGGAAGTCCTGTTACCGGGGGGGGGGGGGTCTGTTCCCACTCTGTATAGAGTCATAGAAAAGTACAGCACAGGAACAGGCCCTTTGGCCCAACCAGTCCATGCCAAACTATTTAAACTGCACCAGGACCATAGCCCTCCATATACCTACCACCCACGTACCTATCC
Source organism: Mobula hypostoma (assembly GCF_963921235.1). Lineage (NCBI taxonomy): Eukaryota > Metazoa > Chordata > Chondrichthyes > Myliobatiformes > Myliobatidae > Mobula > Mobula hypostoma. The sequence goes on along the minus strand of NC_086104.1, from coordinate 148,330,166 downwards.
AAACTTCTCTTAAACATTGAAATCGCCGCTTGCCCTGGCAGCTCGTTCCACACCGTCATGACCCTCTGAGTGAAAAAGTTTCTCCTCATGTTCCCCTTAGATTTTCACCTTTCACTCTTAACCCATGACCTCTAGCTGTATTCCCACCCATCCTCGGTGTTTACCCTATCTATATCCCTTGTAATTTTGTACCTCCAAAAAAAAAACGTGAAAATCAGCGCTTGGATGAATTTGTGGATAAGGTGCAGCCACCATTCACAGATCCTTCTCTCCGCACTCACCCCTCAGTCAGTGAGTGTAGGGAAATGCGTAGGATTTCAGGAGATGATCCTCTCTGCACTTTAGTATGTCACCACCAGGCATCTGATCAATCTTCACATTTACAGGGCACATGGAGTTGTTTTGAGTTGGGATTAATCAATGGCAGGGAAAAAAAATGATCCCTGATCAATACATTGGCACTGACAGTGCTTCATCGAGTGTTTGTCAGCTTCATTTAACATAAACTGACTTTTCACCTGCTCCTATACCATATGCAGCTGCAAATTTCAAATTAAAGAAAGAAAATGTGAATATATTATCATATATTATGCTCCAATCCCTCCATTTAACATGCAAATTTCCCAAAATGTTTCTGCACGCCTTCTGTTGCAAATTAATTTTGCAGAATTATAATTAGACTAATCCTGCATAATTAATAAGCAGCCTCTTATTTATTTGTGAGGGAGCTGACAGGATCTTTACCCAGTTCTGTAAACTGATAAGTGACTGTTAAGAGCAAAAAAAAAACTGGAAGGAAAGCAAGTCGATGCTTCCAGGATGGGGTGGGGTGTTGGGAATTATACTCCCAGAGCAAGATGGTCAGTTCCTCGGGATCTGAGAGCTCTGAACTTTCCTTTAGCACGGAGAGTGGAGGAAGCATTGACTACATTGCAGCAAGCATTGCCCCACAGATTTGCTGTCAACAAATCATAAACTCAAGAGATTCTACAGATGCTGGCAAGATAGAGCAACACACATAAGTTGCTGGAGGAACTCAGCAGGGCTGGCAGCATCTGTGGAAAGGAACAAAGTGTTGGCATTTCAGGCCGGACTGTTACAAATGTCTGACGACAGGAACTTCTACTACCCAGTCTTCCAAAATGAGAACATACAGATCTTTGGCATCTACAGTCCTTAACATCTTATCCAAAGATATCTCGAACGATGGTACATTCCCTCTTAATAGAGCCATACAGCATAGAAAATGGCTTTTCAGCCCAAGTGCTCGATGTTGACCAAGTAAACATATTCATCAAAGTACGTACATGTAACCATATACTACCTTGAGATTCAATTTCTTGCAGGTATTTACAGGAAAATAAAGAAATGGAATAGAATTTACAAAAAAAAACCATACTTAAACAAAGACTGACAAAGAGCCAATGTACAAAAGAAGACAAATTGTGTAAAAAAAATACTGAGAACTTGCGTTGTAAAGAGCCCTTGAAAGTCAGTCTGTAGGATGTAGAATCAGTTTAGATTGGAGGTGAGTGAAGTTACCCATTGACAGCTCAGGAGCCTGATGGTTGAAGGGTAATAACTGTTCCTGAACCTGGCATTGTGGGACCCCAGGCTCCTGTACCTCCTGCCCCATCGTAGTAGTGAGAAGACAGCATGGCCTGGATGGTGTGGGTCCTTGATGATGGATGCTGCTTTCTTGTGGCAGCACCCCATGTAACTGTTCTCTATGATAGGGTGGGCTTTGCCTGTGATGGACTGGGCCATGTTCACCACTTTCTGTAGACTTCTCCACTCCTGGGCATTGGTGTTTCCATACTAGGCTATGATGCTACCAGTTATGATACACTCCACTGTGCACCTATAGAATTCTGTCAGTGTTTCTGATGACACGCCGAATCTACACAAACATCTAATCAAGTAGAGGTACTTCTATATAATGGCACTTACGTGCTGGTTCCAGGACAGACACCAAGGAATTTAAAGTTACTGATCCTCTCCACCTACAATCCCCTAATGAGGTCTAGCTCATAGACCTCCCGTTTCTTCCTCCTGCAGTCGATAAACAGCATAGTCGCATGATCATGAAAACAGAGAGAGACACGGACAGAGAGAGAAAGGGCAAAATGGAAAGAGTCGAGGACACGGAGAAGGCAAAGAGATAATGGTTGGGTTGGCCTAAAAATTTTAAGCTCACAGACTTGGTTCAAGTCTGGCCCCAATTTTATCATAAAGAGGTACAGCTTAGAATTAAACCCAGGCACTGTCTTCACCTGTAAGTGTTTGGAACTCTCTTCTTCAAAGGGTGATAGAAGCAGCATCTTTGAATATTTTAATGTTAGCATAGTCAGAATCTTTGGGGTGAAAGGTTATCAGGATGAGTTGAGAATGAAGAGCTTGGGTTACAGTGGATTCCTGGGAAATTATTAAAGGGCTGCTGGTCCACTCCCGATACTAATCTGTACAATTGTGTGCTTGAGTAGTGAGCTATAGTCTTGGTCTCAGAAGGATTCCTCCCCTTTCCACCACTCAACCATTTTCCACGGCTAATACAGACGATGGTGGTCACTTAGTCCATTGACATCCAGAGAAAACAAAACAGCCATCAGTCCGTCCAGCTGGATCTCAAATGCATTGACCCTCTCAGAGTAATTACTTTAAATGTTAAATTATTCTTTCCCAACTTCTGTCTGAAGTTGTTGAAAATAAAACAAAAAAAAAACAAACCCAAAATAAAAACTTAACAGCAACACACACAAAATGCTGGAGGACCTCAGCTGGCCAGGCACCATCTATGGAAAAAAGCACAGTTGACATTTTGGGCCAAAACCCTTCGGCAGGACTGGAGAAAAAAAGCTGAGGAGTAGATTTGAAAGGTGGGGGGAGGGGAGAGAAAAATGCCAGGCGATAGGTGAAACCTGGAGGGGGAGGGATAAAGCAAAGAGCTAGGAAGTTGATTGGTGAAAGAGACAGAAGGCCATGGAAGAACGAAAAATGGTGGGGGGGAGGAACACCAGAGGGAGGCAACGGGCAGGCAAGGAGGTAACATGAGAGAGAGAAAAGGGGATGGGAAATGGTGAAGGGGGAGGTCATTACTGGAAGTTTGAGAAATCGATGTTCATGCCATCAGGTTGGAAGCGACCTAAATAGAATATAAGGTGTTGTTCCTCCAACCTAAGTGTGGTGTTATCATGACAGTGGAGGAGGCCATGGATGGACATATTGGAATGGGAATGGAAATTGAATTAAAATGGGTGGCCACCGGGAGATCCCGCTTGTTCTGGCGGACGGAGCGTAGATGCTCGATGAAGCGGTCTCCCAATCTACGTCGGATCTCACCGATATACAGGAGGCCATGTTGGGAGCACCAAACACAGTATATGACCCTAGCAGACTGTGTGGCAATGAATCCCACTGATTTTCACCCTCTGGCTTAAGAAATTCCTCCTCATCTCTGTTCTAAAAGGACGTCTTTCTATACTGAGGCTGTGCCTTCAGGTCCTAGGCTCTGCCTGGAAGCAAGCAAATTTCAAAGTTGTATAATTTATACATTCTTTGATAATAAATGAACTTCGAATCTTGAAGGTATTAGAAACATCCTCTCCATGTCCACTCTAACTAGGCCTTACAATATTTGGAGATATAGCACGATAACCAGCCCAATGAGTCTGCACTGCCCAATTATACCTCTGTAACCAATTAACCCACTAACCTGGACACACTTGGAATGTAGGAAGAAACCAGAGCACTTGGAGGAAACCCACACGGTCACGGGTAGATCGTACAAACTCCTTACAGACGGCCGTGGATTGAACCTGGGTTAGTGGTGTAATGCTGCTATGATACTGTGCTGTAACCATTTACATCTTTGCTAATGAATCTTTGTAACCGTGTGCTCTTCCAGGAGTTCCTACCGCACCCAAAGACATCCCAAAGACGTGTGGGCTGACGGGTAACTGGCTGCTGTAGGTTGCCCCAGGTGTGTAGGTGGGTGGTAGAATCTCGCAGCCACTGAAGGACATGTGGGGACAATACAATGAGACAGTATATGTTTAACATAAATGGGAGCTGGATGATCGTTGGCCAAAGAACTTGTTTCCATGCTGTGCAAGCTCTAAGAAAGCCAATTCTCCCACCAATCACTTCAATACATTTGGGCCACATGCACTTCAGGGCAATGATGAAGATATGAAGACCAAATTTTCACTTAATTTTCTCAATCTGAGTGCCAACCAACAAGGCCCAAACTTAAGGTCTTAATTCTGACTCCTGGGAGTGCACTTCTCGCCCAACCTCTCAAGGTCCCAGAACACATTCTACACAATCAGGAAAGCTCGCCAACACCTTTACTTTCTGAGGAGACTGAAGAGAGCTGGATGGTACACATCCATACTCATATCGTACTCTTCTTCGGTTGTCCATCAAAATCCGATGACGACGTCCGCTCCTTTAATGGTGAGGTCTTTGATGACCATACAGTCCTATCCTGGACCCACAAGCTCTATTGCAGGTGGGATATGTAAATGTAGTAATGGTGGCAACCGTGGCTGCATTTCTCCTGGCTCCTTTCTGCTGTCTTCTGGTTGTTCTTTCCATCTCTAGAATACGGACCCCGTCCCTACACAGCTGTCGCCAAGTGGTACGGTCAGCAGCAACATCCTCCAGGTCCTCGGGTCTGATCTTGCACTTCCTTAAAGCATTCTTCATCTGATCCTTACAGCGCTTCTTCGGCCTTCCAGCTGAGTGTCGACCATGATGTAGCTGGCTGTATAACACTCTGCGGGGTAGCCAACATGGGGGCACCTTTATCACGTGCCCCAGCCACTGCAGCTGACGCTGGGTGATCATGGCCTCAATACTCCTGCAGTTGGTCTTTACAAGTATTTCAGTGTGAGGCACCCACTCACACCAGGTAATTCCCAGGATGCGCTGGAGGCAGCTTATGTGGAAGCGCTCCAAGGACTTGATGTGACGGCTGTAGGTTACCCAAGCTTCACAGCTATGAAGGAGGGTGGTACTACAGATAACGCAGCAGAGATCATCCTAACAAGCTGCATCACTGCATGGTACGGAAACTGCACTATTTGCAACAAGCTCTACAATGGGTGGCCAGATCTGCCTGACACATCGCAGGCAGCAGCCTCCCTGCCATCAAGGTGCCGGGAGGGGGCCAGTAACATCACGAAGGATCCCTCCCACACTGCTCACAGAATACTTGTCCCATAACCGTCAGGGAGGAGGCTACATAGCAGCCACACTAGGACAACCAGACTCAAAAGCAAGTTACTTTCCCCAAGCACCTCCACCCACTAACCCACACCACAACCACCACCACTTTATCAGTTGCTGTCCGTCACCATACGTACAGAAAATCCCGAGCCTAGCGTCACTTCTGGACGTACAATCTATATATAAGGTATCCTAAGAATTTATATTTATTGTTTTTTTTATTATTACTGTGTTCTTTATCTTATTGTGTTTTGTTTTTTTGCTGCATCAGATCTGGAGTAATGACTATTATGTTCTCCTTTACACGTGTGTCCCGGAAATGACATTGCACAATCTTGAAGCTTGAATCTAAACCGAAAAGCAGTTGAGGATCGAATGCATCGGTGTGTCTGTAATCACCGATCGTCCACACCAGGAAAGGAGGGCAGATTTCCTCCCCTGGAGAACATCTGTAAATGATATAGGTTTGTACAGCAGCTCAATTATCCTATGGTCAGCATTCCTAGTGACTAGATTCCTTTTTTGTTAATTATGATTAACCAAATTTACATTCACAACCACCTAGCTGGTATTTGAACCCACACCTCTTGAGTTGAAGCATAATTTAAGTGCAGCGCAATGCATGAGCATTTGGGGGAACTCATCACCTTTCGAAGGAGATGGACAGTCGATGTTTCAAGTTGAGACCCCAGTCCAGGGGTTCCCAACCTTTTCTTTATGCCATGGACCAATACCTTCTCTTTGGCTGTCCATCGATTTTCGATGTTGACCAAGGCCTGGGCAAGGTTGTATGGAAGACCGGCAGTTTCCCATGCTGCAAGAAACTCCTCTCCACACCACCAATGTTGTCCAAGGGAAGGGCACTGGAACCCATACAGCTTGGCACCGGTGTCATTGCAGAGCAATGTGTGGTTAAGTGCCTTGCTCAAGGACACAACACGCTGCCTCAGCTGAGGCTCGAACTAGCGACCTTCACATCAGTAGACCAACGCCTTAACCACTCGGCCACGTGCCACACTGGACCAATACCATTAAGCAAGGGGTCCATGGACCGCAGGTTGGGGAAACCCTGCCCCAGTCTACTCCCTTCTATAGATGCCTGACTCACTGTTCCTCCAGCATCGTGCTTTTTTTTCTGCTCCGTATTCCAGCATCTGCAATCTCCGTTCTCCAGGGAGGCACGGTAGCGTAGTGGCGATGCTTCACAGTACAAGTGACCCGGATTCAATTCCCACCGCTGCCTGTAAGGAGTTTCTACGTTCTCCCTGTGACCGCGTGGGTTTCCTCCGGGTTCTCCAGTTTCCTCCCACAGTCCACAGACGTGCCGGGTGGTAGGTTAATCGGTCATTGTAAATTGTCCTGTGATTAGGCTCGCGTTAAATTGGTGGGGTGCTAGGCGGCTGGACCAAAGGGCTGACTAAATAAATAAATAAGTAGTGTCTCACCAGACTCAGGGTGTGAGACTGGTCAAAGACCTGCATGCAGAGTTGCAAGAAAGACTTCCTTCCCCACACTCCATCACCCTTACCGTGAAGGCCGACATCACACACTCGCCTGCCTAATCGCTTGCCCAAGCTGCATGTTAGCTGACATTAACCTGAAGGAGAGCGCTGGGTGTGCAGATCAATTTCCAAATGGCCAGATTAGTGAAGCGAAGTGGTCACACAGCAAGACACCAAAAAGCTTCGGAAGAAATTCAGGAGCAGCATTTAAACAAAAGCCTGACTGAAACGTTTCAGATGCTGGACAGAGGGCCAACAGAATAGAACACAATTTGACTGTAAAATTAACGTCGCTATCCTGTCGCATCTGGTCCAATTTAACAAAGAGAAAGGGAATCTATACAATCTGATGGTACGCCGCTCACACTTAATAAAGGGTGATGGATGAATTTTATATTTTATACCGACTCTCCTGTACTCGTTACACTGTATGAAGTCTTTAAGAGAAATATTGCTCAATCTTTCTTTTGCAGACAAGCACCCCCAACGGAGGGTTCACCATATTTAATTCATGATCTCTATAAAGCTGGGAGACTTGTGACCACATGGAGACACCATCAATTAGGCAGTTGTGGGATCTGTGTAAAAATCAATCTGTTTTGCTGTTGACTAGAATTGAAGATGTCCATGTTAGTTAAAAAAAAACACATGCAGTGCCTACATCACCATGTTACAGGCAGAATTTCCCTTGCTCACTAGTTGCTTTGTCTTTTGATGACTCCTACCTGGTTGAGTTATTTAAAAAAATGTCGGCACCGACCTTAAAAGATCTATTTTGCCATCCCTTAATATAAATGTGGCTCTCCATTGATCAGCTGTGTAGGCCTGCCTCCAGGTTAGTCCTTGTGTTCCTGGGGACTGATGGCAGGGTTTTCAGGTCTTCTCTTTAATTCAATTACAAGTTGTTGTGTTCTATGATTTATTGGGAATAATTCAGTGTGTAGAGGGGGGAGGGGGTTGCATGCAGGATAACGCGCGGACTACAACACATACGCACGGGAGTTGGCTGATACATGGGGCAGGTATTATGTGAACAGGGGCACTTTCCACACAAGATGATGAGCGCACTGAAATGTGTTTCACTTAGAATAAATCAGAGAATAGCGAATTACATACCCAATAATGTACACTTTATTAGGTACACCTGTACACCTGCTGGCTAATGCAAATATCTAACCAGCCAATCCTGTGGCAGCAACACACAGACATGGTCAAGAGGTTCAGTCATTGTTCAGACCAAACACCAGAATGGGGAAGGAATATGATCTACGCGACTTTGATTGTGGAATGGTTGTCGGTGCCAGATGGGGTGGTTTGAGTATCTCAGAAACTGCTGATCTCCTGGGATTTTCACACTCACCAGTATCTGGAGTTTACAGAGAATGGTGCAAGAAACAGAAAGCATCCAGAGAGTGGCCAAAAATGCCTTGTACCTGAGAGAGGTCAGAGGAGAATGGCGACAGTAACTCAAATAACACGCATTACAACAGTGGTGTACAGAAGAGCATCTCCGAATGTGCGACACATTGAAACTCGAAGAGGCAGTACAGCAGCAGAGGACCGCACCGGGCTCCACTCCTGTACCTAATAAAATGGCCACTGAGTGTACAGTCTGATTATGACCAGAACAAACAGAGAAGAGAGTGTGTCACATACCGGTCAAGATTAAAGCTGGAATATCCCATTTACAAGACAACAGATAAACCGTTGTGTTTTATTTGGGTGGTGGGGTGGAGATATGTCTCTACCAGAGGAGACACAAGGTGCTCCTTCCTATGCTAGACTGCAGGTCACCCCTGGACAAGGTGTGGCACCTGCTTCACCCCCCCACCCCCGAACAGGATCAGGTAAAGCCATGGGAGCTGGTGGTGGATGGTCGTATGAGCAGCTGATGCACATCATGAGTCCTGGTTATGCAACCACTGACAGCAGGCGGACAGTCTCTGAAGCATATTGATAATGACTGGGGTCACCTGTCTTATAAAGACACTGCCCAGAAGAAGGAAACGGCAAACCACTTCTGCAGAACAATTTGCCAAGAATAATCATGGTGATGGGACCATAATCACCCACCTCATATGACACAGCACATAATGATGATGTTGTGTGTTATACATAGGACAAATCATAGCCTGGAATAAGTTACACAGAGGGTAACAGGCAGAATGGAGTGCTTTACTTTTACATGCAGGATAACACAGAGTGTGTTTCACATAAACTCATAGGTTCAAGAGCACTAGAATGCAGGGGATGGAATGCTGAGGTTTTATAAGGCATTGGTCACACCACATTTGGAGTATCGTGAGTAGTTTTGGGCCCTGTATCTCAGGATATACTGGCACTGGAAATTGCCTAGGGAATGTTTACGAAAATTATCCCAGGTATGAAGGGGTTAACTTATGGGGAACATTTGATGGCTCTGCACCTGTACTCGCTTGAGTTTAGAAGAATGGGGAGGGGATGGGGGGGTCTCAATGAAATCTACTGAATATTGAAAGGCTTGGACAGAATGGGCACGGAGAGGTTGTTTCAAATAGTGGGAGAGTCTAAGATCAGAAAAGAAGTACATCTGCTTGGAGCAGAGATGAGGAGGAATTTCTTTAGCCGAAAGCTGGTGAATCTGTGGGATTCATTACCACAGACGGCGATGGAGTCCAACTCATTGGGTATATTTAAAGTGGAGGCTGATATGTTCTTGATTGGTAAGGGCATTGAAGGTTACGGGGAGGAGGCAGGAGAATGGGGTTGAGAGGGATAATAGAAGGAATGGTGGAGCAGACTCAATGGGCTGAATGGCCTATTTCTGCTCCTCGGTCTTATAGGCTTAACAGAGGAGAGTGTGCTGCATTACGATAATAGACAAATTGGACTATGTAACACACAGGACTGCACACAGAGTGGGAGGTGCTACAGATGGGTCAATATACAGGCTGGAATATCTTACAGATGGGACAATATGCAGACAGTTACACATGGGACAATACAAAAGCTGGGGTGACATACACAGGACAATTTACAGACTGGAATAAGTTCCACACAGGTCAAAATACAGGTTGTTGTGAGTTACACACGGGACAGTACACAGGTTGTATTGAGTTACAATGCAAAGTCTGAAGAGAGTCACATACAGGCCAAACACAGGTTGAACTGAGTTACACTCGGGACAATATAGAGGCTGGAGTGTGCTTCAAGACAGTTTTTCCATATCCAATAACGGCAGTCCCGCCCTGCCCCATAAGCACTCCCAAGATATTTACTTTTGAAAACAAGTTTTTGCATATCTCCAACGCCTTCCAATTTCCCTCTCTCCCACAATCTGTTACCTCAAAATGCCGGGTCTTGGTTTTCCGAGCACTTTTTTTCCCAAATACTCCCCATGCCCCAGTCTTCTTTAGCCACTGAATCATGCCAGGACGAGGCTCCATAGATACCACCTGCTCCCCACTAACTTACCCAACTGACCATTCCTTCTACAGGACAGTCAACACACCTGCTATTTGACTGTCACACGTACATCAAAACATTAAGTGAAATGCGTCACTTCAGTCAAACCAAGTCAGTGAGGATTGTACTGGGGCAGCCGGCAAGTGTCGCCACGCTTCTGGCGCAAGATAGCAGACCCACAACTCACTAGAGGGGGGAGAGAGGGGATGGGGGGAGAGGGGAAGGGGAGGGGGGAGAGAGGGAGAGGGGAGTGGAAAGAGGGGGCAGAGAGGGGGAGAAAGGGGAGAGAGAGGGGGCAGAGAAGGGGAGAAAGGGGAGAGAGAGGGGGAGAAAGGGGGAGAGAGGGGGGAGAGGGTGGAGAGAGAGGGGGAAGAGAGGGAGAAGAGAGGGGCAGAGAGAGGGGGAGAGAGAGGGGAGAGAGGGAGAGAGAGAGGGGAGAGAGGGGGAGAGAGGGGAGAGAGAGGGGAGAGAGGGGGAGAGAGGGGAGAGAGAGGGAGAGAGAGAGGGAGAGAGAGGGGGGAAAGAGGGGAGAGACGGGGAGGGGGGAAAGAGGAGAAGAGGGAGAGGGAGAGAGAGAGGGGAGAGTGGGAGAGGGGGGAGAGAGAGGGGGAGAGACGGGAAGAGGGGGAGAGACAGGGAGAGGGGGAGAGACAGGGAGAGGGGGGAGAGATGTGGAGGGGGGAGAGGGGGGACAGAGGGGGGAGAGAGGGGGAGAAAGGGGGAGAGAGGGGGGAGAGGGTGGAGAGAGAGGGGGAAGAGAGGGAGAAGAGAGGGGCAGAGAGAGGGGGAGAGAGAGGGGAGAGAGGGAGAGAGAGAGGGGAGAGAGGGGGAGAGAGGGGAGAGAGAGGGGAGAGAGGGGGAGAGAGGGGAGAGAGAGGGAGAGAGAGAGGGAGAGAGAGGGGGGAAAGAGGGGAGAGACGGGGAGGGGGGAAAGAGGAGAAGAGGGAGAGGGAGAGAGAGAGGGGAGAGTGGGAGAGGGGGGAGAGAGAGGGGGAGAGACGGGAAGAGGGGGAGAGACAGGGAGAGGGGGAGAGACAGGGAGAGGGGGGAGAGATGTGGAGGGGGGAGAGGGGGGACAGGGGGGGAGAGAGGGGGAGAGAGGGGGGAGAGAGAGGGAAGAGAGTGGGGAGAGAGGGGGAGAGGGGGAGAGAGGGGGGAGAGAGGGGGAGAGAGGGGGAGAGAGGGGGGAGAGAGGGGGGAGAGAGAGGGAAGAGAGAGGGGAGAGAGAGGGAGAGAGAGGGGGAGAGAGGGGGAGAGAGAGGGAGAGAGAGGGGGAGAGAGGGGGGAGAGAGGGGGGAGAGAGGGGGGAGAGAGAGGGGAGAGAGAGGGGAGAGAGAGGGGGAGAGGGAGGGAAGAGAGAGGGGAGAGACAGGAAGAGGGGGAGAGACAGGAAGAGGGGAAGAGAAAGGGATGAGGGGGAGAGGGGAGGAAGAGGGATGAGGAGCATGAGTGTGCATGAGAGAGAGAGAGAAATATGTGGAGACACAGGGAGGTGAGGAGGAGAAAATCAGATTGCTCTGCTGGAAGCTGGCAGGATCTAATGGGCTGAATGTTCTCCTGTACTATTGTAAGTTAAGTGCATTTTCTTCCTTAACAAAGTTTCCCTCTACTCTGATGCCCAATTAGAAATGGGAAACTAACAAGCAAGTTACTTGTCTGGAGGTGAATGCAACAAAGTGGTGTAATCATATCCTCTGTCAATATTTTCTCCAATATTGCACTGCTCCCAGGAGTACATTCACAGTTCTATTGACAATGAAGGGCTAGCGTTTTACAGCAAAATAAATATTTTATTGTCCTGTGAAGACTGACAGTTTATTGCAATAATATACAAGCCAGGATGTTATTAAAACTGCACCACCATCAGGCACTCTGGCCACATCTATGACCCAAACCTTCGATGGGCTTCTCTTTAGTAAAGTGATGGTGGAAGCCGAAAGCTGAATATTGAAACTCTCTTGCATCCTCTTCATTCTGTGAAAATCTGACAAGGGCACTGTTGTGCTTTACTCCAGAAATTAATCGAAAGTAAAACATGGGAGCCCAGGAAAACGTGCCTCCTTAGCTTTACTTTACTGAAGATGTGGTGGCATAATGACGTATGCCATTTACTTGCTTTTACATATGACCCATAATGAATTATGTAAACAAAGAATGCTAAACCAAACAATATTGTATATTCACAATATTACTCAAATATTACCAAAGTATTAAATACACAACACTCGCCCCAGCTTGGTTAAATATAGAATATAGAACTCATCTCAGATTAATGTATATACTGTAAATATACTGTGTGTGTGAATATATATCATATACGTTTGTACTTGGGCCGGCCGGTAGTGTAGTGGCATCAGTACCGGACTTCGAGGAGGCTAGTCCTGGGTTCGAATCCAGCCGGGTCCCAAACTGGGCATCAGCAATATCTGTCAGAAGAAATGCCTGACAATCTACTTCTGTATCTTGCCACAAAATCCCTATGGACAATGACATTATCCATAGGGTCGCCATGAGTCGACAATGACTCAATGGCACTCAACAACAATAACATACAGTACATATAAATATACTGTATATATGGATACATATACTCAGTATACTATATAATAATACAACTGCTATATAGACATCCACAGCAGAGTAAATTTTAAATTGTCCAATTCAAGCTTGAAAATTTAATTGTTGCAGAGGATTTCTTCCTCTTATAGGATAATGTTTTTCCTGACTGGGGGTGGCAGGGATGTTCACTTTGCTGAGCAGGTGAGACTTGTGGCTGGGTAACAATCTCGGGTTCTGGGCACCTCTGTGCTGCTTGTAGGAGTTGGCTCTGGCACTGCAGGAATGGTTCTGACAGGTCTGGACAACTTTTTTCTCCAACAATCGACGCTGCTCTCAACTCATTGATGACCCCAGATACGATCTCCACTGTGTAGGAGAGTGGTCCATTTCTGTCCTTAATTTTTCCCAAGAACCCACTTTTGAAGTCCCTCGCCAGGACTGTTTGTCCAGGAGTTAAACACCGAACTTCCTTGTTTTAGGAGCGCTAATTTTGCCTGAACTGTTTCTCCTGCATGCTCCTTCTGCGATTGGGCTTGAGGAGATTCAAGCTTGAAGGCAAGGGATGATCCAGAAACAGCATGGTTGATGGGTTGTTGCAGTGTGGAGTGGGCTGCTCTTGGCATCTTCTGGGTGTGTTGGCATCCCGAACGGTGGATGGCAAGCTGCTCGATCTGCTGATCTATCCCAGGCCGCCAGACAAAGCTTCGAGCCAGCGCTTTCACTTTGACCACGCCTAGATGATCAGCATGTAGTTCCTCCAACACTTGAGCTCTCAGCTTGAATGGTACATCAATTCTCAATCGCAACATAAGGCAACGCCCATCAAGGGCAAGTTCATCCCAGCACTGGTAAAAAATGGGGGAACTGGAATTTCCGCTGCACCTTCCAACCATTTTGATTTGCCATGTGGACCTGAGACAGTGTGGGGTCTTTTCTGGTTTCCGATTGGATCATCTCTGCCATAATAGGGAGACCTTCAATTTGCATTTTGGGAGAACACGTCAGGAGGAGTGTCCTCTTTTGTAAATTTTTCAGGTTATTTCCTCTTCCAAGGATAAATGGAACAACCCATCAGCAGTTTTATGATTAATTGTCCTCTTGAATTTGATCTTGTAATTGTGTCCTCCAAGAAACAGAGCCAATTTCTGCATTCACGCTCTGCTGTTAGTGGAACACCCTTCTGTGGATTGAAAATACACTAGTGGGTGATGATCAGTAACGAGGGTAAACTCTCTCCCATACAAGTACTGGTTGAAACGTTTTACACCCCAGAGTCATGGCCCCTCTGTCACTCTGTGCATAATTTTTCTCTGCAGTGTAATGAAATGTGATGCAAAGGCTATGGGTCATTCACTTCCATCACACATAACATGTGACATGAACCATAAAGCAGGGAATCACTGGATGACATGGATCATAATGAGTGAGTATAGTATCTGATCACCATTTCCTTCACCTCACACTGTTTTGTCCTCCCATTTCCTCCGAATCTGTAGTAATGAGTTCAAGGGGTGGAACATAGTAGCCAGGTTTGGCAGGAACCTGTTATAGTAATTCACAAATCCTAAAAAGGACCACAACTGTGACACGTCCTTTGGCCTGGGGGCATCCACCACTGCTTGAATTTTTCAGCACACTCATGTAATCCGTGTGCGTCAATGGTGTGACCACAGTAAGTGATACTTGGTTTAAAGAATTTATACTTGTGCTCTGAGCCCATAATCTTCTAATCTTTTTAACTGTCTTGAGATTTTGGAGAAGTTCCTTGTCATCATCACTGGTAACAATGATGTCATCCAGGTAACACTTTGTCTGGGCAGCCTTGCCATTCCTGGTCCATAGCTTTCTGCCAGAGTGCAGGTGCAGATGTTGCTCCAAAAAAACTATAGTGATAAATCCCTTTGTGAGTGTTTACAGTGAGAAACATGTTGGACATTTCTTCCATTTTGATCTGCATGTAGGCCTCAGTTCAGTCCACTTTGCTGAAGTGTTTCCCTCCAGAAAAGGTTTGCAAAGATATTCTCTATCCTGGGCAGAGAGTATTGATCTACTCTCAGTCCTGGGTTAATGGTGACCTTAGTATCACCACAGATCCTGACAGGCCCAGCCTTCTTGGCTACTGGGACCACTGCTGTTGCCATGGGCTGCACTCAAGCTTGGAAAGAATTCTTTCAACCATACAATCTCGCTCACTGGCTATTTTATTACAGATAGTATAGGGAATGGGATGAACTTTATAAAACTTAGATTGTCATTTTCACTTAATGCTATCTTACTCTTCATATATTTGAGCTTTCCAATGACATTCTTGAACACTGCTGTAGCATATCCAGTGGCCTTTCTTAATTCGCTTTCAGTTGACTCTGGTGCAAGGGATGTGGCATGCAAATGGAAGATGGATCTCCAATCAAGTTGTAGTTGCCTCAGCCAATCACAGCCCTACAATGATGGCTCACCTGGGTTTTTTTATACCACATACACGCCCAATGTGGCTTGTTGTTTGTTGTATTTCACTGTTACGAATGTCATTCCCACAGGAATGATCTTTTCTCCAGTATAAGTTATTCGTTGAATATCTGCAGCCTTCAGTTCAGTACCTTTGAAGTGCCATTCAAACTCACTTTGCGGAATGACTGAAACATTCGAGCTAGTGTCCAATTCCATTTTAAATTAACTTGCCATTCACTTCTGGTGTAAGCCATATTGCTTGTATCTTGTTACTTTTCACATTGTAAATCTCAAAGCTACTCAGTCCCGTGTTACTATCATCATTATCAGATTTTTCATCAACAGCATGCAGACTGGTGCTTATTTTGAAAATGCAAATAGAGAGGGAGATAGAGTTTATGCGATAGAGATCATAGAGAAGGCAGCCAGAGCCTACACTTGGCCACTAGTTCGTAGTCAGCCATCTTATTTTTGGTGTGGCGCATTACTCTTGCTGTCTTGGCTATGAATGTGTCCGTAACGGCACATAAATTCAAAATTCCTGGAGGAAAAGGAAGTGCTGGAGATGCCATACTATCGAACAGCTACAAGAGAATTGCAACTCTGTAAGTGGTGAGAGTGACCTCGCCTGCATCCTCTTGAAGTGCCTCGAGCTAGTGGCCGAAGACCTGCTCCCCTGACCACAGTGTGGATTCTGTCCTCTCAGTGGCCCAGTAGACATGATCTTCACCACATGACAGTCCCAAAATAGGTGCATAAGAAAACAACAGCATGAGTAGGCCACTCAACTCAACGACCACACCATTCAACACAATCATGGCTGAGCTGTGCTGGCTGGCCTCAACTCCTCTTCTGTATCATAACCCTCTGTCCTTCAATCTTTCAAACACACATCCACCTGAATCTTAAATATATTTAATGAACTGGCCACCACCATCTTCGACGGCAGGGAATGCCAGGGAATCACGACTGTCTGGGGAAGATTGATTTTTTTTTATTTATTGAGATACAGCACGGTATAGGCCCTTCTGGCCCTTTGAACCTCACCGCCCAGCAACCCCTGATTTAACCCTAGCCTAATCACAGGACAATTTACAATGACTAATTAACCTCCCAACCATTATGTCTCTGGACTTTGGGAGGAAACCAGAGCACTCGGAGGAAACTCACGCGGTCACAGGGAGAACATACAGACTCCCTGTGGGCAGTTTGAGCATTGAGGGATCTCAATTTTAAATAATGGGTGCCACAAACCATCTGCTGGAGGAACTCAACAGGTTAAGCAGCATCTGAGGGATTAAAAGATGTGTCGACAATTCCTTGCCCCCCACCCCCCCATAGGTACTGCAGAACTCGTCGAGGTCCTTCAGCAGGCTGTTTGTTGTTCCAAATTCCAGCATCTGCCCTCTTTGTACCTTTAAATGACCAGTCCCTGAGTTTGGTGCCGTATCACCTCGCTCACAATCTCATCCTCGAGTGAAAACAGGAAGCAACACCAAAAGCCTTCCACTCCACAAACAGAGAGAATATAGAGCACATTTCTCAAGTTGACTGCCCACAGATTTTGTTTCTTTTTTTATACCTAATATACAGGCTGTGATACCAAGCAATGGGTGGCAACTGCTCTGCAGAAATTGCGGAGTTGGACATGGATACCAGCTTCCCCTCTACAGACTCTTCCTACGCTTCTCACCGCCTCTGAAAATCAGCCAACATAATCAAAGTCCCTTCCCACCCAGAAGCTTCTCTCTTCTCCCTTTACTCCAACAGGCAGAAGATACAAAAGCCTGAAAGCACGTACCACCAGGCTCAAAGACAGCTTCTATCCCACTGTTATTGGTTACATTATATTAGCTCAGTAGTATTAAGTGTTATTTGACAACTGGAAAGACATAATATGCAAAAGTCTCATGCACCCTAACTGTATATGTGTGTACCTAAGATTTTTGCACAGTACTCTATATGGATGAGAGGGGAATGTAGAGCTATGGTCCAGGTGCAGGTAGATGCAACTAGGCAAAACCCCAGGCTAGCATAGACTAGATGGGCCAAACTGCCAGATTCTGTGCTGTGTTGCTCTTTGACTCCATGACTGCTCAAGGTGGAGGAAGAGTACTCTGGATTTGGTTGAGAAAACCAATCCTATTGAGAGACTAGTGTAAAGAGTGGAGGGAGCACTCTAGATACCAGACTATCTAAAGCAACAGACACGAAATGCTGGAGGGAGTCAGCAGGTCAGGCAGAGTCTATAGAAATGAATAGACAGTTGACATTTCAGGCCAAGACCCTTCTTCAGGACTCAAGCTATCTTCAGGATCAAACTATGTATTTTGATATGTACTGTCTTGGATGCACACTACCAAGTATGTAACGATGTACTCACTATCGAGTATTCAATCATTCCATCTGTCCTCACCTATACCAGAATCTGCGGTCCAACACTGGCGTCATCAGCCACCTCAGAATCCACAGGACCAGAACAGGAGCAGGTTACCGATGGCTCCCAGTGAGTGTCAAAGAAGAGAACTTGAGTGCGGGCACATTAATGATTTGTACCCTATCTGTAACTACTTGAATGGGGTTGACCCCAAGCAACAGCACACTGTTGATAGTATATGGCAAAGTTGACAGCAGAAAAAAAATGGGAGGAAAAACAGGATCTAAATGAGCGACATAGGCTGCTGTGATTTGTCGCAGGGAAGCGGCCTTTGCGGCCTAACTCATCCTAGATATCCATCCAAGGTAAACACAAGAAAATCTGCAGATTCCGGAAATCCAAAGCAACACACACAAAATGCTGGAGGAACTCAGCAGGTCAGGCGGCATCTATGGAAGTTAATAACCTGTCAATGTTTCGGGTCAAGACCCTTTCTCAGGACTGAGGAAGAAGTGAGAAAACGCCAGAATGAGAAAAGGTGGGGGGGAGGTGAGCTGGGAGGTGATAGGTGAAGCCAGGTGGGTAGGAAAGGTAAAGGGCTGGAGAGGAAGGAATCTGATAGAGGAGCAGAGTGGACCATAGGAGAAAGGGAAGGAAGAGTGGACCTAGGGGAAGATGATAGATAGGTGAGAAGAGGTAAGAGGCCAGAGGGGAATAGAAGAAGAGGGGAGGTGGAGAAGGAAAATTTATTTTTTTTTACCAGAAAGAGAAATTGATATTTATGCAATAGGTTGAAGGCTATTCAGATGGAATATATATTGTTGCTGCTTCACCCTGAGCGGCCTCTTCTCAGCACAAGAGGTGGGCTTGGGCTGATATATCAGAATGGGAATGGGAATCAGAATTAAAATGCGGCCAAATGGGACTACCATCTAAGGTAGTCATATTTGACCCATGGCATAGAAAGGTTGGCAACCCCTGACCTAACTGCGACGCTACCTGACCGCCCAGTTATTGTACCTAACTCAACCTCTTCCTCTGACAGCTCATTCCATACATGTATCACATTGCAAATGCCATTACAAACACAATGGTGATTCAAATTCACTCAACTAGGAGTGAGTATACCTGCACTGATCAGCCTGCTGGAATACTGAGCAGAAAAGACTGAAGAATCGGACTTCAAGGCAATTTGTATGGTATGCATCCTGTTTGTCCTAACAATGGTCAATGGATAGCCACTCTAGGCAAGAACCCTAGGCACGTTCTGCACCTCTGGTCACGAGGGCCTCTTGCTTCATCAGAAGTCACCACGGTGAACGTCAGAAGCCGAACCCAGAGTCCATCCAGGATTGACAGGACAGTGGTTGGCCTCATCAACAATGATAATGAGTCGGAGTACAGAGAAGTGGAGCGGCTGGTGGACTGGTGTGAGAAGATCAACCTAAGTCTGGATGTGGAGAAGACCAAGGAAACCTTCATGGCTTTCAGGAAGGTGCAGATGAACCACACCCCAGCCCTCAACTTGACTGCATTTCATAGGAGCACCATTGACAGCGTCCTGACAAGTTGCATCTCCAACTGGTATGGGAGCAGTCGAGCATCAGACCGGAAGTCCCTACAAGGGACTGTGAAAACAGCCTAGAGGATCACTGGGGTCTCCTTACCATCTTTCGGGGACATTTATCAGGAGAGCTGTGTACGCAGGGTCCTCAGTATTATTAAGGATCCCTCCCATCCATCCACCATCCTCTTTGACTTTCTACCATCAGGCAGGAGACTACGATGCATAAAACCAAGAACGGTCAGGGTGGGAAACAGTTTCTTCCCTCAGGCCACAAGGCTTCTGAATTCCCTGCCGCGTCACATTCAAAGTGTCACCAGTTAATCTGTTCTGTACCTTACAATATTTAATTTATACAGTTTAGTTTGCCTATTTATGTGTCATCCATCTGTAGATTTCATCCTTACATTCATAAGTTATTGTGTGTTATATATACTACAGTTCTTCACATCCAGGTTTGGAGAAACATTGCCTTGTTTGACAGTATACATGCATATAATTAAATGACAAAAAACTTGACTTGACCTGATAGCACAGTGAAATTCCACAAAGAGAAAAGGTACTTCTGCTCTGTTCATAGTCAAACCTGCTGCCTTCCGATAAATACATCTTCACAGGAAAGTTGGACAAAGTTCGAAGGAACTAAATTATCAAAGTACATACATGTCACGTATACTACCTTGAGATTCATTTTCTTGCAGGCATTCACAGTAGGATAGAGAAATACAATAAAATCAATGAAAATCTACACAAAAAGACTGACGAACAACCAATGTGCCAAAAAAAAGGAAACTGTGCAAAATCCTCAGCCCAGCCTGGGCATGAAAGTGTTAATGAGCCAGTAATCCAGTAACAGCGTCCTCGATAGCTCCGAGGAGGATGATGGTAATTGAGCAGCAATGCTGCAGTGGTCACTGGAGATCACTGCCTCCCCATCTGTTGTGCAGCACGGGCTCACCGACCCGAACAATGATTCCAAGTTATTCAGCTACACTTTCACCAGAGCGTCTGCTGCAAGCTGCCCAGCGGCGAAACTTAACAAAGTGGGTGTCGATCGCAAATTGTGGCAAACTCTTCTTTGTGGCAAATGGTTCAGCAATGAAGGGAGGGAGTTGGTAAATTGATGATATAATTGTAAATCATTTTAATTTATTTTCTCTTAATTTGCTCGGAACGCTCCACACAGTTAGTTTTGTGCTTGTGCTTTGAAGCAGAAGGTGTCTGTTTACCAACAATTTTTTCAGTTGTTCTAAGCCAGGGTTCCCAACCTGGGTCCACAGACTCTTTGGTTAATGGTTAGGGTCCAAGGCATAAAAAAGGTTGGGAACCCCTGCTAAGCCAAGTTGTGGCTGTGTTTCAAAGTCAAAGTCAAAATCAAGTTTAGCATTAGATGCACAAGTACAGATGCAGAAGAGTTGCAGAATGGGAGATGCAGAAGAAGATGCGGGACGGGAGATGCAGAAGAAGATGCAGAAGAGGATGCAGGATGGGAGATGCAGAAGAAGATGTGGGATGGGAGATGCAGGATGGGAGATGCAGAAGAAGATGCAGGATGGAAGATGCAGAAGAGGATGCAGGATGGGAGATGCAGAAGAAGATGCGGGATGGGAGATGCAGAAGAAGATGTGGGATGGGAGATGCAGAAGAAGATGCGGGATGGGAGATGCAGGATGGGAGATGCAGAAGAGGATGCGGGATGGGAGATGCAGAAGAAGATGCGGGATGGGAGATGCAGAAGAAGATGCGGGACGGGAGATGCAGAAGAAGATGCAGGATGGGAGATGCAGAAGATGTGGGATGGGAGATGCAGAAGAAGATGTGGGATGGGAGATGCAGGATGGGAGATGCAGAAGAGGATGCAGGATGGGAGATGCAGAAGAAGATGCGGGACGGGAGATGCAGAAGAAGATGCGGGATGGGAGATGCAGAAGAAGATGTGGGATGGGAGATGCAGAAGAAGATGCAGGATGCTTCCTGGTTTAGAGAACTATCATGAGAGGCTGGACAAAGTTGGATTGGTTTCACTGGAGTGGCGAAGGCTGAGTGGAGATCTGATAGAAGTTTATAACATTATTAGAGGCAGAGATAGAGTGGACAGGGAGTATCTTTTTCCCAGGGTAGAAGTATCTAATACCAGAGGGAATGTATTGAAGGTGAGAGGGCAGGTTCAAAGGGGATGTGAGAGATAAGTTCTTTTACTCAGAGAGTGGTGGATGCCTGCAATGCACTGCCTTGTATGGTGGTAGAGGCAAATACATTAGAGGCTTTGAAGAGATGTTTAGATAGGCATTTGGATGTAAGGAAGTTAGGGGGATAGAGATATGGTGTTGGTAGGAGGGATTAGATTTTGGGCTGGTTTGGCACGACACTGTGGGCTAAAGGGCCTGTGCCTGTGGTGTACCGTTCTAAGTTCTACGTTCGATATATGCACAGGTGCAATGTAAGTCTTACTTGTAGCAGCATCACAGGCACAAAGCATGAACAATATTCAAAGAAAAACATAAATTGTAGAAGGAAGAACACAATTAGAACAAAAACAAAGTGTCCATTGCAGCATGATGTGGTCGCAGTGCTGCTGTACTGAGAAATGATATGAGTTGCACAGATTGGCTCAGAAAATGGTTGAAGGGAATAACTGTTCCAGAAACGGGATTTCAGGCTTCTGTATCTTCTTCATAGCTATGAGCAGATGGCATTGCCTGGGGTGCTGGGAATCTTTGATCATAGATGTTGCCTTCTTGTAGATCCCACCAAAGATGGAGAAGGATGTGCCCTTGATGTACGGGGCTAAGTCTACTACTATTCCTAGCAGTTTCTTATATTACTGAGCACTCAAACTGGTGTAACAGACCATGTTGCGAGCAGTCAGGACTCTTTCAGCAACACATCTGTACAGGTTTAATTCCGAATTCAGGAGGATTAAGTCCAGCTGGACTTCTTTTTCCCAATTACTGAGAGATGCACATGTCAGGTTCATTGCAGAGAAGAATCATCTAACATGGAGGGGCCACTGCATCAGATCGAGAGAATCTGCAGAGGGTTCAAACCTCAGACAGCTCCTTCAAGGGCACCAGCCTCTCCACCATCAAGGGCATCTTCAAAACGTGATGCCTGAAAAGGGCGGCTTCCGTCATTAAGGACCACCCACACTCAGGACACGCCCTCTAGCTACCATCGGTGGGGAGATACAGGAACCTGAAGACATACACTCAACATTTTAGGAACTGCTTCTTCCCCTCTGATATCAGATTTCTGAGTAGTCCTTGAAACCATGAACACTTCCTCCCCCTCCCGTTTTCTTCTATTCCCCACTCTGGCCTCTTACCTCTTCTCCCCTGGGTCCCATTCTCCTTCCCTTTCTCCTGAGGTCTATTTCCCTCTCCTATCAGATTCCTTCCTCTCCAGCCCCGGACTTTTCCTACCCATCCGGTTTCGCCCATCACCTTCCAGCTATCCTCCTTCCCCTTCCTCCACCTTTTTATTCCGACGTTCTCCCTCCTTCCCTCTCAGTCCTGAAGAAGAGTCTCAGACCGAAACATCGACTGTTTATTGTTTCCGTAGATGTTGCCCGACCTGCTGAGTTCCTCCAGCATTTTGTGTGTGTTGCCCTGGCTTTCCAGCATGTGTAGACTTTCTCATGTTATTCCCATTTTACTCTTTTTTTTTTACACAATTACTTTTTATATATTCCTTCTTGTAAACAATTGTAATTTTTAAAGTATTGCACTGTGCTGCTGCCACAAAATGACAGATTTCACAACCTATGTCAGAGATAATAAACTTGATTCTGTCTCTGATTTGTACTACACAACCTTCCCGCTTTATTTACTTATTGAGAAATAGTGCCGAATTGGCCCCTCCGGTCCTCCGAGCCTCACTGCCCAGCAATCCCCCCATTTCATCTCAGGGAACAATTTTTAAATGACCAATTAACCTACCAATCGGTTCGTCTTTGGACTGTAGGAGGAAATCGGGGCACCCGGAGGAAACCCACGCGGTAACGGGGAGAATGTACAAACTCCTTACAGGAGTCGGTGGGAATTGAACCCCGGTCACTGGCACAGTAAGGTGCTGTGTTAACCACCACACTACCATGCCACAGCACATTCAAAGGGTAAGTGAAAAGAAAAGGCAGCAGAGACCAGATATTGGTGACCGGTTTCAAAAAAAGAGGCGAATTGAGGATTCTATTTCCACAGGATCTGAAACACTGTATATTGTATTGTACTATCGAAGCAGGTTCATAATATCAGTCTTCTAGAAATAAACACTTGAAGGGAGGGGACAGACAGCGGAGATATAAGGAGAGAACTGGTGAATGAGACTAAATGGAAAGCTCTTTGAATGGGATAGCACACATTCAGTGGGCTGAATAGTATTCAGCGTGCTACTGAAAAATTATGTACTTGGACAAGGTTCTGTATCTGTGAGGCAGTCACCAGCGCAGTGAGGGGGAGAAGGGCCCCGCCAACTCAGTTTCCTTCGAGAATCTCAGAGCTAACCAACGCTGTGGCCTGGACGCTTCATTTGAGCCGCAGTGCGTTTTTGGCAGCTGCTTCTTATCGCTCGAGCCCCGAGACCCGTGATACACTGAGCGGAAAGCCAAGCATGCGGGAAATGGTGATGAAATAATAATGGTTCGACTCTGCGTCTTGCTCCTGGCATTGGGAGCATCCGGGGGCTTCAGTGGGGATAGACAGATGCGCATTTAAATACTTCTTCACAGCGGCAAGAAGACAGCTGGCTGCCAATGTGCTTGGAGATTGGTTTGTAGTCTCACTGCAAAGATTTCTGAAGTTACAATATCACAATTCCACCTCACCCATCCATAGTATGCAAGGATCATACATTGTACTCCCAGTTTATATTTTATAAAGAGGTTTAAATTCCTTTACTGACCTGTGGTACCTCACCTACTCTAAACATCCTCTCCAGCAGAGTATAGTAAATTTAGCATGAAAGGTTACTGATTGAAGGAAATACCTTTCATATAACAGTTCAAGAAATTGACCTGGTTGTAAAAAGATTTCTGCATTGTTTTATTTCATTCAAGATTCAAGCTTCAGATTCAAACATACAGGGAAATATCTCATTTGCGTTGAGAATGGGCAGCACAGTAGCATAGTGGTTAGCACAACACTTTACAGTGCGGGTGACCTGGGTTCAATTCCCACCTCTGCCTTTAGGGAGTTTGCACGTTCTCCCCATGACCGCGTGGGTTTCCTCCGGGTGCTCTGGTTTCCTCTCACAGTCCAAAGATGCACCGGTCGGTAGGTTAATTGGTCACTTGTAAATTGTCCCATGATTAGGCTAGGGTTAAATTGGGTGATTGCTGGACGGCGTGGGTCAGAGGGCTAGAAGGGCCAATTCCGTGCTGCATCTCAATAAATAAATAAATGAACACACAGCCACCCCACCCAATGGTGTGCTGAAGGCAAATGTCGCCACACATTCCAGTGCCAACATAGCATGCCCACAACGCTCAGCGGAACAACACAGAACACAACAAGGAACAAAACAACAGCAAATAAACAAGGCCCCCCCACCTCCCATCCATGCACATACACTGACTACTAACCCCAGAACAGGCCTGCAGTGGACACAGACTCATTCCTTCATGTAGCAAGGAGTGAGCTGGCCACAGGCACGTTCTGAGCTGCAGAGACTTATTCACTCTGCTAGTCATGGCATGAGCTGGAAGCGACACTTCGGATCCCAATTAGATCTCTTGGCCACCAAAAGTTTCAGAGATTTAACCTATATTCTTCTCCAGATGGATTTCCCAGACTGCAACATTGCAAACTGGGACTCCCTCAGTGGTTGGGTGAGGAAGTGGAGCAGTTCCTCCTTAACTTGACAAGTCAAAGGTTCAAGATTCAAGTTCATTTATGCAGTGAAATGTGTCATTTGCATTAACAACCAACACAACCAAGGGTGTGCTGGGGGCGGCCGGCAAGCATCACCACACATTCTGGTGCCAACCTAGCAAGCAAAGGACTGTAGATGCAGGAAGTACTCAGCAGGTCAGGCAGCATCCGTGGAGAGAGAACCGGAGTTAACATTCAGGTTGATGAAAGGCTATTAACCCAAAACATTAATTCTGTTTCTCTTCCTACAGATGCAGCCGCTCCTGCTGAGTATTTTCAACATTTTATACCTTACTTAAATAAAAAGTTATTCTAATTCACACATTATTATGGATTAACCATAAGAATAACTTTCAAGAAAACAACAGGTAGAATCTGAATATTATCATAATCACAGAGTCTATATGCAAATGGTAATGGGAGGATATACATATACACGGTAACCATTTTATTAGCGACCTCCTGTACCTAATAAAGTAGCCACTGAGTGTATGTTTGTGGTCTTCTGCTGCTGTAGCCCGTCCACTTCAAAGTTCAATGTGGTGTGCATTCAGAGATACTCTTCTGCATACCACTGTTGTAACATGTGGTTATTTGTGTTACTGTCGCTTCCCTGCCAGCTTGAACCAGTCTGGCCATTCTCCTCTGACCTGTCTCATTAACAAGACTTTTTCGCCCACAGAAACGACGCTCACTACATGTGTTTTGCCTCTCTCGCCATTCTCTGTAAACTCTGGAGACTGATGTGCGTGAAAATCCTAGAAGATCAGCAACTTTTGAGATACTCAAACCACCCCATCTGGCACCAACAATCATTCCACGGTCAGAGTCACTTAGATCACATTTCTTCCCCATTTTGATGCTTGCTCTGAACAAATGGACCTCTTGACCATGCCTGCATGCTTTTATGCATTGAGTTGCTGCCACGTGATTGGCTGATTAGATAATTGCAAATAAGAAGAGCAGAAGTGCAGGTTTACCCAACAAAGTGGTCACTCAGTTAATAATATATTGTATCGTAACTATTAAATATTTAACTAAATGCTTAACAGTAAGCTGACTCAACTTTAACCAGCAAATGGTAAATATGATACTTCTCACAATACAAAATCAAACACCGGGACAATATCTGAAGGAGCTTTTCTTTCTAAAAAGGTTCCTGCTTTGCAAGTTGTAAACACACCCTGTGTCTTTAATTTCTGCCACTCCTGCCTCATCCTGATGATTCTTATTCTCCCAGTCAGATTATATGGCACTATCGATTTCATCCTCTCAACAGCTTTTCTATTTTTCCGATGTGCTTTTTTAACAATCACGCACAGATTTTCCATAAATGCATCATATGGTTCTTGTTCGCACACAATGAAAAAATGGCTTGCTCATAATTACAGTGGAATCCTGAACAGGTTTGCTCCTAATTGGAGATCTCTGTTCGAGATGGCATTAGAGCAAATTGACAGTCATTAGCCTGGTATCAGAATGATCGTGCTAATTAGCAGCAGCTCGAGTGGAAACTGCTTCAGCGCTTGTGCAAGCTGGTGGGAGAGTCAACCGACAATGGTCTTTGACAAATGAGCGCCAATCCAACGTCCAGACACAGAAGGACACAGACCTTGCCAACCTGTAATGGAGAGGCAACAGGAGCGGGCAGCAGAGCGGCGACAGAAAGCTCGGTCTGCACACGATTATGACTAGTTTTTGGTGAGGTGGCATGAGCAGGTAAGATTCTCAGATTCCCTACATGAGACCCTTTGGCCGATTGAATGTCTGATGGCTTTTCACAAAATATGTACCGTATGGGAGGCACAGTAGCGTGCAGGTTAGCACAACGCTCCACAACGCCAGTAATTGTAGGCTTCCTCCAGGTGTTTCCGTTCCTCCCACATGCCAAAGGGCGTAGGGGTTGGGAATAGCAAGTTGCGGGCATGCTGCTATTGGCACCAGAATACTTGCAGGCTGCCCCCTAGCACATCCCTGGACTGTGCTAGTCGTTGGTGCAAACGACACATTTCACTGCATGTTTCAATGTACCAACATTGAACATTAATAACAACCTAGATGCTCACCACTAAAATTGAGGCGAGAAGACTGCAACTAGCCGGGCACTGTCTATGCCACCCCGAGCAACCTGCCAGCCTAGTCATCATATGGGAGCCCAAGCACGGGAGGATGAACCCTGGGCGCCCTCCCAAGACTATGGTCAACACGCTCCTAGAAGACAGCGGCACGACTAATGTAGATGAACTGAACACACTGATGAGGGAGAGGGAGAAGTGGAGAGTCCGTCATCGTGCCCGACGCCGGCCCCCCAGGCCTGAGTCGACATAGTAGTTCTAGTTCAATGTACATGTGACAAATAAATCTCTCTTTTATCTTTAGTAATCCCAGCAGTCCCCATCTGGCTTTCTCCCAATGACCTTGTGAGTTGTTTCCCAAATCCCTACCCAATTCCCTTTCCTCAGCCTTTGATTGGATGATTCTGTATCCGCCAATGCTACAGGTTTAAAGTTGCTGTTTGTAACTATTTTCCATGTACAAGAGAGAAATCCTCTTGTGTAAGTAGATCCAAAAATTTGAAATTTGTGTCTCCTCATCATAGTTCATTCAATCGTTAAATACCGTGTCACATGATGCAGGCAATCATGGTCTTTCCATGCCATTATTGTTCCTGGCAAATTTTTCTACAGAAGTGGTTTGCCATTGCCTTCTTCTTTACAAGACAGGTGATTCCATCATCAATACGCTTCAGAGATTGTCTGCCTGGCGTCAGTGGTCGCATAACCAGGACTTGTGATCTGCACCAGCTGCTCATACGACCATCCACCACCTGCTCCCATGGCTTCACGTGACTCTGATTGGGGGACTAAACAGGTGCTACACCTTGCCCAAGGATGGCCTGCAGGCTAGCGGAGGGAAGGAGCACCTTACACCTCCTTTGGTAGAGACGTATGTCCACCTAGTCCCAGTACCATCTGCAAACCGGGAGGGGAAGATGGCGGCGCGACGCAGCGTGCACAGCTCTCCAGTGAAATGATGTCGTATTTGTAAGTAGGACGCCGTGCACAATTCTGATTTGATGGAGACAGACGTGAGAAGCAGAGGAACATCTGGAGAAAACTTCTGAAATGCCCGGTTCGCTGCCGCTGCTACTGAGCGATCAAGAATTTCCGGAGGGAAGGCCCCACAATCCCCGGCTTTGCCTGCTGCTGGTGACCGAGGCTGGGGTCGAAGCGTTCAGGTAGAGATGGTGCTCGGTACTCGGTGTCGGAGGGCTGATCGGAGGCTCGAAGTTTTCGGACGACTCAGAGTCGGACTGTGGTCCGGCATGGCAGGGAGAGTTTTCTTCCTTCTCCCGTCTGCGTGAGATGTGGGACTTTCGAGAGACTTTGAACTTTTTTACTGTGCCCATGGCCTGTTCTTCATCAGGTTATGGTATTGTTGCACTGTTGTGACTATATGTTATAGCTATGTGGTTTTTGTTAGTTTTTCAGTCTTGGTCTGTCCTGTGTTTCTGTGATATCACACCGGAGGAATATTGTATCATTTCTTAATGCATGCATTACTAAATGACAATAAAAGAGGACTGCATGTCCTCATAATCTAAAAAAAATGGGAACATCTACTCTCATCCTGACCTTGTACACTTCAATGAAAGCGTTTTCCAGTCTTTGCGGAGAAAGTAAGGAAGGTTTTTATCATGTGCACAATTACGGTGGGGGACGGTTCCAACGGAAAGCTTGCTTGCAGCAACATCACAGGCACGAGGTGCAGACAACACGCAGGATCACAAATTATACTTAAACTGTGCAGAGTGGTGCAGAAAACGTCTGTGCATCGTAAGCCAGCTTTGCATTGTCCTCCCTCGTTTACTTGGTGAATAGTTCGGAATTGACCAAATGATATGCATGGGCCGGAAGCCGTACATTAATCAGATAAGCCCTTTCTTAAAGAGCAGTTGCCACTCGTATTGGTTTTTTAACATAACAATCAGTAATTTCATGGTCACTGTCATCACGACTGAGAACTTATAATTTTATTCCCTAGCTGCCTGGGTAACATTCGGACTCTGACTCATCTGTCCAACACTTGCTTGCGTTTTGCCCAACCTCGCAACAGAACCACGATGTTATTTTGCTCCTGAGGTAATGAGATGTCAGGAATCAGACTAACATTAATATTTATTACATTTTTGAAGAATTCCAGATATTATAGACTCAAGGACGTAGAAGACTATTAATATTAACATTAATATTTATTACATTTTTGAAGAATTCCAGATATTATAGACTCAAGGACGTAGAAGACAATACAGAAACAGGATCTGTGGCCTATCTAGTCCATGCCAAAGTATTAATCTCTTTAGCCCCATCGGCCTGCACCTGGACCATATCCCTCCGCACCCCTCCCATCCAGGTACCTAACCAAACTTCTCTAAAATGTTGAAATTGGACCTGCATCCACTACTTCCGCTGTCAGCTCATTCCACACTCTCATCACCCTTTGAGTGAATAAGTTCCCCTTAAACATTTCACCTTTCACCCTTAACCCATGATCTCTAATTCTCGTCTCACCCAACCTCAGCGGAAAAAGCCTGCTTGCATTTATAATTCTGTATACCTCTGTCAAATCTCCCTTTGTCCTCCTCTGCTCTATGGAAATAAACTTGCAACCTATTCAACCTTTTCCCTATTACACTACATAAGACCCCACTTGAAGTACTGTATACTGAAGTACTACAGGAAGGATGTGACTACTATAGAGAGTGCAGAGCAGATTGACAAGGGTGTTGCCTGGACTGGAGAGATTGCCTCATGAGAATAGGTTGAGCGAACTCGGCCTTTTCTCCTTGGAGCGACGGAGGATGAGAGGCAACTTGACAGAGGTGTATAAGCTGATGAGAGGCATTGATCTTGTGGAACGTCAGAGGCTGTAATGGCTAACATGAGGGGGCACAGTTTTAAGGTGCTTGGAAGAGGGTACAAGGGGGATGTCAGAGGTAAGTTTTTTTACACAGAGAGTGGTGGGTGCGTGGAATGCACTGCCAGTGACTGTGATAGAGGCGGATACAATTGGGTCTTTTAAGACTCTTAGATAGGTACGTGGAGTTTAGAAAAATAGAGGGCTATGCGGTAGGAAAGTTCTAGGCAGTTTCTAGAGTAGGTTACATGGTCGGCACAACTTCGTGAGCAGAACGTGCTGTAGATTTCTATGGTCTATTACTCAGGTCCTCAAGTCCTGGCAACATTCTTGCAAATTTCCTCTGCACTCTCCAAATTTTGTTGGTATCACTGCACACAATACTCCACATTAGACCCTACCAACATCTTACACAACTTCAGCAGAACATCCCTACACCTGTGTTCAATACTTTGAAACTTAAAAGGAAAATTGGGAGAGGGATGTTGATCCCAGGAAGTGGAAAAGAAAAAACATTAGGAGTGGCAGTGAAAAGTAAGCCTATCCAGTCTTTGCCCTCCAATCTCTGTCCCATCTGTGAATCTTTTCTTAATCTTTTCCAGTTAAGTGACATCCTTCTTATAGCTAAGTGACCTGAACTGTACACAACACTCCAAGTGTGGTCACCAATGCCTTGCACACCTAGAACATGGCTTGTCAACTTTTGTACTCAGTGCTCTGACCAATGAAGGCAAGTGTGCAAGGTTCCGCCAATCTACAAACCACGTGAATTAAACATTGCTCCGGCACCATCCTCTGACCGCACTGAGGGAGAGCGAGGGAGAGAGTGATCATTCGAACGCAAGCACCTTCCCTCGGTTTCTTACTGGAACAGCAGAACAAGCCTGAAGCTCTGACTAACTTACCCCTGCTTCTTCTGGCAACTGAGCAAGGAAGGGCACCAAATAAAAATTTGATTGCTTCCCAGCTGACAAAATTTTCATATAAGACCCCCACCAGGCAATCTGACTGAACACATCTCCTGCAATGCTGTAGGGAGTATATTCACCAAACACAATTAAAATGACCTTGAACTCTACAGGTTGCATCCTCCTTAAGTAATTGATAAAGTGAAGCAATATCAAAGCAGCTCTCTCTCAGACAAGTGCATCTCACAGTGTGAAATATTGTTCTATCTCTGTCCAATTCAACTGGTGAACTGAAGTCACTCCAAAATTTAAAAACAGTGTATGTTCACAGTAGCTACAGCAACAAATCGAATCATGAAACCTTGGTTTAGCACTTGGAGGAAGGCCATTCAGATCCACCACCAGAGAGGACTAGCACAGGGGTTCCCGACCTTTTCAATTAATGGTCGGGGCCCATGGCATTGGGTCGAATTGTGGTGGTGGGCCCCAGGCCCTAGCGGGTTTTGAAGTGACAGAACCCGATGTCTGGACGATTTACGCACCGGGCCAGATTGAAGAGTGTCATGGCCATGACGTGCTCCATGACGTTTACTCGGCTCTGCACTGAACTAAGGCTGTGGCTTCGTGTCCGTGGATGGACCCTCTTTCGTGGACCTCAGTTCTGAATGTTATGTGCTTGCTTTTATTGTATGCTTGATTTGTTTTTTTCCCTCTCTGCACATTGGGTGTTGGGCGATCTTCTTTTTAATGGATTTTTTTTTAAGAGTTTCTTTGTTTTGTGGCTCCCTGTAAGCAGACAAATCTCAAGGCTGTATGATGTATACATACTTTGATAATAAGCATACTTCGTACTTTGAGCCTGTGGGCTTCCTCCCACATTCCCAGACATGCACTGGCGGTCTAATTGGCTGTAAGTTGTTCCTGGTGTGTGTGGTTACCAGTTGAAAGTAAATTTATGGAAAATAGTCGGGGAACAGCATTGCACCGAGAACCAGGATAGAACCAATGGACAGAATAGCCTTCTTCCCTTACCATAAGAAACGATCTAAGAACGATGTACATTTATAATATAGATAGCACAGGACAGTTGACATCTTGGTCCACATGTATTTTTTACCTCTAGCACCTTTCTCTTCTGATGGTACAACACATCAATTTAAAATTGACTGCGACTTTTGGAATGGGAGCAACATGACCCAGAGAACCTTCACTAAGCACACTCATATTTATTTGAGCAGTTAGTTATTTAAGATTTCACCCCCACAGCTCCTCCTCCCCACGTTCCCCCGCCCCCCCCCGATTGTTCCAGACTAGGTATCCTCTGCTGATGTGAAGCTGACAGCATCCACACCGGAAAGCAACTCTCTCATGACAGAATATAAGGTGTTGTTCCTCCAACCTGAGTGTGGCTTCACCTTTACAGTAGAGGAGGCCATGGATAGACATGTCAGAATATTCCGTCTGGGTAGCCTCCAATCTGATGGCATGAACATCGACTTCTCTGACTTCCGCTGATGCCCCACCTCCCCCTCGTACCCCATCTGTTACTTATTTTTATGCACACATTCTTTCTCTCACTCTCCTTTTTCTCCCTCTGTCCCTCTGACTATACCCCTTGCCCATCCTCTGGGTTCCCCCCCCCCCGTCTTTCTCCCCGGACCTCCTGTCCCATGATCCTCTCGTATCCCTTTTGCCAATCACCTGTCCAGCTCTTGGCTCCATCCCTCCCCCTCCTGTCTTCTCCTATCATTTTGGATCTCCCCCCCTTCCACTTTCAAATCTCTTACTAGCTCTTCCTTCAGTTAGTCCTGACAAAGGGTCTCGGCCCGAAACGTCGACTGTACCTCTTCCTATAGATGCTGCCTGGCCTGCTGTGTTCACCAGCAACTTTGATGTGTGTTGCTTGAATTTCCAGCATCTGCAGAATTCCTGTTGTTTGCGTTTATCAAAATGTAAAACGCAGGTTCCAATCACACGCGGTTCAGTAGTAGAATCATATTTGAAAGAAGTAGTTTAAAAAAAGTAGTTTCGTGAACTGTCAGCATTGGGCACACTGGCGCCATAGGGCGGCACCGTAGCGTAGTGGTTGGCACAACGCTTTACAGTACCGGTAACCCGGGTTCAATTCCTGCTGCTGCCTGTAAGAAGTTTGCACGTTCTCCCGGAGACTGCATGGGTTTCCTCCGGGTGCTCTGGTTTCCTCCCACAGTCCAAAGATGAACCAGTTGCAAGGTTAATTGATCATTGTAAATTGACCCGTGATTAGGCTGTGACTAAATTGGGGCATTGCTGGGCAGCATGGTTCGAAGGGCCAGAAGGGCCTATTCCACGCCCTACTCTCAATCAATCAATCAATCAATAAATAACTAAGCACTTCACGGTTGACGTGGATTCAGTGGGCCTGTTTCTGTACTGTATGGCTGTATAATCATACCGCCATTTACTACCATGGTGAATGTCCTCTGATAACATCCCTCTGGGGCATATGCTGACATTAAAGGCTCTATACAAATAGAAATTGTTGTTGTCTCATTGATGGAAAGGCATATTTGGCACTGGATAGAATCATTCTGGAAGTGTGTGACAAGCCCAGTTAGCATTTTAAGGAGAAGGAACATGGCTTTAGCTGACATGTAACGTGGTTATGTACTAATGTAAGGAAGAACAAAATGACAAAGAGAGGCTTACAAAATATACACGGCATGCAACTATGAAACGTTCCTGGGAATTGGGACCTTTATCTTCCCCGAAAATGAATATTAAACATGAGCTGTGATTTTCCATCTGGCCTCGATATTTCAGACAGCAATCCCAGGAAAGAAACCAGCTGCCCATCAACTGTCAGAATCTCTCATAGCCGGGTCCCAGGGTAACGGGGCCCACCTCATGTGAACTGCCTGGGTGAGCAAGCTAGTCCACAGCCTTATTATTGCATTAGATGCAAGTGATGGGATTATTTGACGATGTAGAAGATTAATTTTCTCTTTAGAGCTGAGCTTGTGGCAGCCCTAATCAGTGGGAGATCAAATTACCTACTTCTTCTCCTGTCAGTCTTCCGAACTCTGCCTGACAAGAGACATACCACATCTGTTCAATCCATCAACTACCTGAGCATTGTGTCTATGACCTGCAGTCAGATATAACCATTTAATGCCTCCCAGAGTAATGGACAGAGAAAACTCAGGCCTCTGTACACCGTGTTGGCTCGCACGGCTCTATCTCTCCGTGACCTTGCTCACTTTATGCCCGTTTATCTGTTCCAAATTGCTTTCATTTTAAAATGTAATGTGAAAAGTAAACATATTCTTATCTGCTTTCCACAACATATAGGATTGTAATTAAACAATCTGGCCTATTGAGACCACTCATTCAGTCATGGCTGACCTTACGTTCTCTTAGGCCCATTCTCCAGTCTTCTCCCATAATCCTTATTCCCCTTACCAAACAAGAAACTATCAACACACACAAAATGCTGGAAGAACTCAGCAGGACAGGCAGCATCTAAGGAAAAGAGTAAACAGTCGAAGTTTTGGGCCAGGACCCTTTCCATCAATCTGTACATCAATACCTTTCCATCAATACACATATTGGCAGCTTCCACGGTCCTCCGTGGCAACGAATCCCGCAGATTTGCCACCGTCCGGCTGACGAAATTCCTGCTCAACTCAGCTATCAAGGGATGACCCTTTTTTTTGAGGATGTACCCTTGGATCCTAGACTCCCGCTAATGGAAACAAAATCTCCATGTTCACTCTATCCAGGCCCTCTCAGTGTTTGGTACATTTTCAATGAGGTTTATTTTTATTTATTTGACAATAGACAATAGGTGCAGGAGTAGGCCATTCGGCCCTTCGAGCCAGCACTGCCGTTCACTGTGATCATGGCTGATCATCCACAATCAGTACCCTGTTCCTGCCTTATCCCCATATCCCTTGACTCCGCTATCATTAAGAGCTCTACCTAACTCTTTCTTGAAAGCATGCAGAGAATCGGCCTCCACTGCCTTCTGAAGCAGAGCATTCCACAGATCCACAACTCTCTGTGTGAAAAAGTTTTTCCTCAACTCCATTCTAAATGGCCTACCCCTTATTCTCAAATTGTGGCCTCTGGTTCTGGACTCCCCCAACATCGGGAACATGTTTCCTGCCTCTAGCGTGTCCAATCCCTTAATAAACTTATATGTTTCAATCAGATTCCCTCTCATCCTTCTAAATTCCAGTGTATACAAGCTCAGTCACTCCAATCTTTCAATATACGACAGTCCCGCCATCCTGGGAATTAACCTTGTGAACCTCCGCTGCATTACAGATACAGCCTGGAATAGGCCTTTCTGGCCCCTCGAGCCACGCCACCCAGCAATTCCCAATTTAATCCTACCTTAATCACAGAACAACTTACAATGCCCAAGTAACCGGTACATCCTTGGATTGTGGGTGGAAACCGGAGCACCTGGAGGAAACCCACGCGGTCACAGGGAGAACAAACAAATTCCTGCAGGCAGCAGCAGAAATCCTGACGCTCTCCTCCCTCATCTTCTGAACTCCACTGCGTACAGGCCCGGAGACTTCAAATGTTCCTCATACATTAAGCCATTCATTCCTGGGACCGTTCTCGTGAACCTCCTCAGGACCCTCTCCAGGGTAAGCACATCTGTCCTCAGACATGGGGCCCAAAGTTGCTCATAATATTCCAGACGCAGTCTGACCAACACCCTATAAAGTGTCAGCAGTACATCCTTGCTTTTACAGTATGTTCGAGATCTCCCGAAATGAATGCAAACCTTGCATTTGCCTTCCATTGAGGATGCACTAGAACCAATCCAGGTAGGCCCGAGGTCAACTTTAGCACAAAGAATAGAATACTAGCCATTTGTCCCTTCATGTCCATGCCAGTGGAAAATAACCTAAACTCACTGCCCAGAGCTCTGTTATCTTTACAGTCTTCATAAGGCACAGGAGTCCGTGCTAGCTCTCAGAGCAATCAGTCAATCAATCAATCCCATCCCCCCCAGTTATTCTCTTTTGCATGCCCATCAACTCTCCCACAACCCACCTTCACACCAGGGGCAGCTTACAACAAGGCAATGAATGGCCACCCATTCCAATGACGTGCTGCCATGTCAGTCCATGGCCTCCTCTACTGCCAGGACCAGACCACACTCACGCTGGTGGAGCAGCAGCTTATATTCCATCTGGGTAGCCTCCAACCTGATGGCATGAACATCGATTTCTCGAACTCCCAGAAACTGCACTCCCCGTCCTCTCCTTCACCAGCTCCCACCCTCGTTTCCCTCTGTCACCTTATCTCCTTCCCTGCCCATCGCCTCCTTCTGATGCTCCTCCCCCTTCCCCTTCTTCCATGGTCTTCTGTCCCCTCCCATCTGACGCCCCCTTCTCCAGCCCTTTATCTCTTTCACCAATCAACTTCCCAGCTCTTTACTTCACCCTCTCTCTCTCTCTCCCCCCTGGTTTCACCTATCACCTGCACCGTGTACCTCTTTCTCCCCTCGCCCACCTTCTTGACCATAATATACCATTTTATTATACACTAATACGTAAGCTAACACACTATAAAGGAAAGGAAAGGTACGTGGCATCCGGAGTCTCTCCGGTCAGCGGACGATTTCCCTCCACGCCTCTCTGACGTAGTGGGGAACCACATATGAGGCAAGTAACAGCAGTGGTTTGCCATTGGCTTCTGCCAGCTGAGTTTCCAAAGAGATCACCAGCTCGTAACCCAGCACGGATGGAAAGCGTGCAGGGGAGCCGGCTGGATTTGAACCCCAGACCTTTCATCCTGAAGTCCGATGCTGATGCCACTACGCCACCAGCCGGGTAACACACGATAACCTAGTACATAGCACATTATTACATGCTAAACAGATTACGCCACATGACACCATACTATATCATAGCGGGGGCAAAGACCCACTACCAGTAGAATTCTGGAGATACAAAGAACATGGAGAATGGTAGCATAATAGTTCATGTAAAGATGAGCACTTATATTTGCAGTTGCACATTTTCTGTTTTCTACACTCTGCTCGATCTTTCATTGATCCTGTTACAGCTACTATTCTATAGATTTGCTGAATATGCCCACAGGAAAATGAACCTCAGGGTTGTATGTGGTGACGTGTATGTAGTCCAATAATAAAATTTACAGTAATTTGAACTTTGTACTGTGGCTGTGGGACTTAAATTCTAGTAGTTAAATAGATATTAAATTAAAAACCCATCATTTATAATAATAACTGTAATAATAACCAGACTTGTAAAAGCCTATTTGGTTTAGGGATGGAAATTGGTCATTATTACCCAGTCTGGCTGCAGTGAGATCCCAAACACACCACTGTGCTCAATTCAAGACTCCAAGCAAAATCAGGGGTGAACAATAAATGTTTTCATTGCCGTAACCCCCACATCCTTCAGATGATTAATGACAGACGTCATTGGTGACCTGGCTCACAGCAGTCCCACGATCATTTGAGGTCACGATGGAGGAGAACGTTCCACACTGGAACAAGAAGCTTAGTCTCAATGTGTCCCGCCTTTATATTTGAACAATCTTGCTTTTTTGGAAATAAAAACAGAATACGCTGAACATACTCAGAAGGTCAGAAGAAAGGTAAATGAGTTAACATTCCAGTCCTAACAAAGAGACTCGGACACGAAACAGTAATTGTTTCTCCATGGATGCTGCCCAACCTGCTAAGTATTTCTAGCAGATTCTGTTTTTATTTTCGTTTGACAGCATCTGTGATTTTTAAAAGGTTTTTGCCTTGTTATGTTGAAGTCGGCACTGTAAACCGGCGGTCCCCAACCACCGGGCCGCGGACCGGTACCGGGCCGCAAAGCATGTGCTACCAGGCCACGAGGAAAAGATATGAGTCAGCTGCACCTTTCCTCATTCCCTGTCACGCTCTGTTGAACTTGAACATAGGGTTGCCAACTGTCCCATATTTGCCGGGACATCCCGTATATGGAGCTAAATTGGTTTGTCCCATACGGGACCGCCCTTGTCCCGTATTTCCCCCGCTAAGGTGGAGCGTTCCTATGAAACTGTTCGTAAACAGAAATGGTGTAAAGCGAAGAAGCAATTACCATTAATTTATATGGGAAAAATTTTTGAGCGTTCCCAGACCCAAAAAATAACCTACCAAATCATACCAAATAACACATAAAACCTAAAATAACACTAACATATAGTAAAAGCAGGAATGATATGATAAATACACAGCCTATATAAAGCAGAAATAAGTGCAGTGTAGTTTCACTTAAGAGTCAGGAAGACTAAATCAAAAGTGATTTGTAGAAAAAAATCGGCACGTACACGCATGCGCACACAGGTGCCCATGCAAGGCTTCATGGTCATGGTAGTCTTTCTTGGGGTAAACACAAGTGTCCTGGGATTTGACTGCTACTTTTGTCCCTTATTTGGGAGTGAGAAGGTTGGCAACCCTAACTGTAAAAGACATGTTGAGATGAGTTTAATCCTACTTGAACAACAGCCCCGCCCCCCCACCCGGTCGGCCAGTCCGTGGTGCAAAAACAGTTGGGGACCCCTGCTGTAAACAAAGCCAGCTCTGCTAAATCCTACAAGGTAAAAGGGGAAGTGCTAACCTCTCAATTCTTTCCCCAAAAGAGACTCAATGAACTTCGACTGGGTTTGGAGCTATAAACTGGAACTAGCAGGAGGAAAACTCTGATCTCTCCCTTCAGCAGTAAAGAGCCATATTCTGGGATCAGTTTGAGGGCAATGCTATTGCTGAGATAAGCAACTCAAATGCCATCCCAATTCCTAAAAGATGACATAACATAATCAAAATATATCTGTTTGTATATGGGGGTTTCTCTAATTGAGTGATATCCCAAAGCTGTTCTCTGTTGAGAACCAGGAGCCAGTCCTCACTGGAGGATCAGAGGTGAAGAGGGTCAGCAACTTTAAGTTCCTCGGTGTTACTATTTCAGAGTACCTGTCCTGGGCCCAGCGTGTAAGTGCAATTGCAAATAAGGCACAACAGCACCTCTACTTCCTTGGGAGTTTACTGAGATTCGGCCTGACGTCTGAAACTTTGACTGACTTCTGCAGATGTCTAGTGGAGAGTGTATTGGCTGGCTGTATTGCAGCCTACTATGGGAACACCAATGCCCTTGAATGAAAAGTCCTGCAAAAAGTGATGAATGTGGCCCAATCCATCACAGGTGCAGCCCTCCCCACCATTGAGCATATCTACATGAAACGTTGTCACGGGAAAGTAGCATCCACCATCTCCCCCACCACCCAGGACATGCTGTCTTCTCACTGCTGCCATCAGGAAGAAGGTACAGGAGTCTCAGGACTCACACCACCAGGTTTAGGAACAGTTACTATCCCTCAACCACCAGCCTCTTGAACCAAAGAGGATAACTTCACTCAACTTCAGTTGCCCCAGCATTGAAATATTCCCACAACCTATGGATTCACATTTAGGGAATCTTTATCTTATGTTCTTGATACTTATTGCTTATTTATTATTATTATTATTATTATTATTTCTTTCCTTTTGTATTTGCACAGGTTGGTGTCTTCTGCACTCCGGTTGAATGCCCAAGTTGGGTGGTCTTTCATTGATTCTGTTATGGTTATTATTCTATAGATTTATTGAGCCTACCCACAAGAAATTGAATCTCAGGGTTGTATATGGTGGCATATATGTACTTCGACAATAAATTCACTTTGAATTTTGAACTCTTGATTTCATAAGATAGCTATCTAAGCATCCCACAATTTTCTCCTTTGATAAGGCTGGCCCTAGTGCTGCTTTAATAAAAATAGTTCAGATTTATTTTTATAATTCCATTATTTTATTCAGGAACAACTATCACTTTAAATTAGAAGTCGCTTACAGAAAAGACTTCCTTCTGAAAGAGCAATGGAATATTTAAAGGCACTACGCAGATAGCCTTCCTTCTAATGGGTCCTGCCCCTTTAAAGACAGAAGCCCACATGTGACAAAAAGGGTCTGTTTATTCCCAGATCCTGGCAGTTCCCATTGCTGTGATTCCAAATATATATCATTACCACATGGCTTCATCCATGTTTCTGGAATTTAGTCTCAGAGGGAAATTCAAATTGCAAGTGACGCCATAAAGTAAACATGATTTAATTGGAGATCAAATTTTATTTTTAAGTCACAACTGGAGTGATTTTGAGATTTTGTAGACAGAACTAAAAATAAAGTGGACTTGAGTGGCCTTGGGACACTGCAGTTGACCCCACTGCTGCCTTCCTGTTCCTGATTAACACCCACTGGTCACTGGTGTTTATGTCTCCTGAAGATGGATAGAATGGCTTATGATGTTGACCCACAGCAAATGGTCTGCAAACTTTTGGAGCCCATGGCTCAGATGGGTGTCCATCATCATCCCCGGCAGTGCATTCCAGGCAACGGCCACTCTCTGAGTAAAACAAAACCTGCTCTGCACACCTCCTTTGAAAATTACCCCTCACATCTGTAACATCGAAACAGCGACTGCTTGTCTTCCCCGTCGCTGTGGAAGGAGCAATAACTGTCTCTCCCTTGCCAGTGAGAGAGAGGACCAGTGCAATGTTGAAATGCTGCAGTGAACAGTTAGTTTTTGATGTACTGTACATGATGGACTCTCTTTGGGGGGCTTTGCTGTCGCCTGCATGGTGGGTGGTGGGAATGAAATATAGAAACATAGAAAACCTACAGCACAATACGGCCCTTCGGCTCACAAAGCTGTGCTGGACATGTCCCTACCTTAGAAATTACCTAGGGTTACCCATAGCCCTCTATTTTTCTAAGCTTCATGATCCTGCCCAGGAGTCTCTTAAAAGACCCTATTGTATCTGCCTCCACCACCGTCGCCAGCAGCCCATTCCACGCACTCACCACTCTCTGTGTAAAAAAACATACGCCTGGCATCTCCTCTGTACCTACTTCCAAACACCTTAAAACTGTGCCCTCTTGTGCTAGTCATTTCAGCCCTGGGAAAAAGCAATTTGACTATCCACATGATCAATGCCTCTCATCCCCTTGTACACCTCTATCAGGTCACCTCTCATCCTCTGTCGCTCCGAGGAAAAAAGGCCGAGTTCACTCATAAGGCATGCTCTCCAATTCAGGCAACATGCTTGAAAATCTCTTCTGCACCCTTTCTATGGTTTCCACATCCTTCCCGTAGTGAGGCGACCAGATCTGAGCACAGTACACCAAGTGGGGTCTGACCAGGGTCCAATACAGCTGTACCTATATAGCTGATGCTTTGTGCTAGAAGAGATGGAGGGAGAGGGAGGGTTGATGCTACTTATGTGTGGAAGGGGAGAAGGGGGCTGTGGGGTTCTTAACATTTTTTTTCTGTCTTCCATTCTTTGGGATTTTTTCTTCTGTTTCCGGGATGTCTGCGGAGAGTAAGAATTTCAGGTTGTACGTATAATGCTTTTTGCCTGGGCAGGGCGAAAAGCATCATCAAGGATGCATCTCACCACAACCATGGACTTTTTACTCTCCTCCCATCCGGTAGGCGCTACAGGAGCCTCCGCTCCCGCACCAGCAGGCACAGGAAGAGCTTCTTCCCTGAGGCTGTGACCCTGCTGAACCTCTCATCACAGCACTAAGCAGTATTGCACCCATATTGTACTGTCTCAGTACTGCTACATTTGTATGCTGTAACACTTACTTTTTATTCACAGTTATTTTGTAAATAACACTATTCTTTGCATTTCTGGTCAGTTGCTAAATGCATTTCATTGGCTTTGTATCTGTACTCGGCACAATGACAACAAAGTTGAATTTAATCTAATCTAATATTTTATACAGTCTCTGATATTTAATGGAACCATCGAAATACCATGTACTTTTAGACATTGTAACTCTGGGATAAAGATAATATCTATCTGTGCCTCCTATAAAATAATAAACTTCTAGCAGTTCTCTCCTCAGCCTCTGCCAGTCGGGAGAAAACAATCCTGCTTTGTCCAATCTCTCCATATTGCATGCTCTCCAATCCAGGGAGTATCCTGGAAAACCTCCCAATCGCCGCTGCCCTGCTTCTGAGATCCTCCAATAATTAACGTTAATTCTGAGAGTTCTGTGTGAGGCCAGATACAGCTCAGACCAGATGTAGAACTGGATTGCTGGAGCCAGACCTTTCTCACTGTGTTCAAACTCTTCACTCATTATGCACCGTGTCGTATGATGTGGGCAATCGTGGTCTTTCTATGGCTATGATTGTTCTTAGCAAATTTTTTCTGCAGAAGTGCTTTGCCATTGCCTTCTTACAGATGGGTGACCCCACAGGTTCCTTCTCAATACTCTTGAGCCGTTACTAATACTCTTCAGAGATTGTCTGTCTGGCATCAGAGGTCGCATAACCAGGACTTGTGATATGTACTAGCTGCTCATATGACCATCCACCACCTGTTCCCATGACTTCACCTGACACTGGTCGGAGGGCTAAGCAGGTGCTACACCTTGCCCAAGGGTGACCTGCAGGCTAGCGGAGGGAAGGAGCACCTCACACCTCCTTTGGTAGAGACGTATCTCCACCCCACCACATATTGGTTCATATACAGAATCCGACTGGGATCCAGAGATACAAAACACTGGAGGAACTCAGCAGGTCAGGCAGCATCGATAGAAAGGAATAAACAGTTGACATTTTAGGCCAAGTCCCTTCCTCAGGAGTGGAATGGAAGGGGAAGAAGACAGAATAAGAAGTT
Source organism: Mobula hypostoma (assembly GCF_963921235.1). Lineage (NCBI taxonomy): Eukaryota > Metazoa > Chordata > Chondrichthyes > Myliobatiformes > Myliobatidae > Mobula > Mobula hypostoma. Next base: position 148,287,624 of record NC_086104.1, on the reverse strand, counting down.
GAGGGGAGGGGGAAGGAATACAAGCTAGAAGGGAGGAGGATAAGGTAAGAAGCTGGGAGGTGATAAGCGGAAAAGGTAAAGGGCTGGAGAAGAAGGAATCTGATAAGAGAGGAGAGTGGACCACAGGAGAAAGAGAAGGAGGAGGGGCTCCGGGGGGAGGTGATAGGCAGATGAGGTGAAGAGAAGAGATAGGAGGGGAGCCAGAGTGCGGAATTGAAGAAGAGGGAAGGGGGAGTTGGGGGGAAATTGCCAGAGGTTGGAGAAATCAATATTCGTGCCATCTGGTTGGAAGCTACCCATATGGAGTATGAGGTGGCCTTACCATAGCAGTAGAAGAGGCCACGGACTGGCTGACCCAGTTAGGAGGTTTTCCAGGACACTGCCTAGATTGGGAGGTGTGCAACTCCAGTGCAACACAGCACTACAGAGCTGACACTTCCCTCACGTATACCACAGGGTGGGGACAGGAAGCAGGAAATAGCATGGTGGCTGAGCAGGGGGGAACACTCAGCCAAGACCCAATGGGTAGCCCCACGGTTGGGGAAGTAACAGAGAGAGGACGAGTTCACACCCGTCCTACCCTCGAGCCAACCCAAGCACCCCCAACTCTGACCTCGTGGGCCTGAGGAGATCCAAAGCCCTCTTTATGGCGAAATCCAGCCCTCCCCACCACTGAGGACATGGCCAAGAGGCAATGCCTCAAGAAGGTGGCATCCATCATCAGTAACCTTCACCATGCTGGACAAGATTGTTTAATGTCATTTCCCGTACACAAGTGTAAAGGAGAATGAAATAATTGTTTCTCCAGATCCAATGCAGCGCCAAAAAACACACTAGGATAAAGAATATAATAATTTTAAAAAATTATCAAAGGATAGAGGTGACTTGATAGAGGTGTATAAAATGATGAAAAGCATTGATTGTGTGGATAGCCAGAGGCTTTTTCCCAGGGCTGAATTGGCTAACACGAGGGTGCATAGTTTTAAGGTGCTTGGAAATAGGTACCAAGAAGATGTCAGGGGTAAGTTTTTCACACAGAGAGTGGTGGGTGCGTGGAATGCACTGCCAGTGACGGCGGTGGTGGATACAATAGGGTCTTTTAAGAGACTCTTAGAGAGGTACATGGAGCTTAGGAAAATAGAGGGCTATGCAGTTGGGAAATTCTAGGCAGTTTCTAGAGCAGGTTACATGCTCAGCACTACATTGTGGGCTGAAGGGCCTGTAATATGCCCTAGATTTCTATGTTCTATCTTCCAAAAACACAATAAATATGAATATGTAAGATAGCTTATATGCATAGATTGACTGTATGCCCGTTAAGTGACACTAAGCACAGGAGTGTTTGTACATCAGGTGACTGACAGAAAATGGTAAAGTAGTGGTGGTTGGGAGTGTGGAGGGGTGGGTTAGTGGGTGGAGGTGTTGATCAGCCTTACTGCTTGGGGAAAGTAACTGTGTTTGAGTCTGGTGTTGCCGGTGTCTATGCTACGTCGCCCCTTCCCTGATGGGAGTGGGACAAACAGTCCAGGGGCAGGCCCTCCTCTCCTTACCACCATCACAGTGGAGGTAGAGAGTCTGAAGACCCACACTCAATGATTCAGAAACAGCTCCTTCCTCTCCGCCCATGAGATTTCTGAGCAATCCACGACCACTATCTCATTACACTGCACTATACCTGTCGCCATTACACTTTATCCTGCATTCTGTTATCGTTTTCCTTTGTACGATCTCGGTGCCCTATTTTTAATGAATTGATCTGCATGAACAGTATGTGAGACATGCCTTGCACCCCACCTCGTTCCATGTGACAACGATAACCCGATTCCCATTCATTCCTTCTTTTTTCTCTTGCACCAATTATTTATTTCTGGCCTTTATAATCATTTTATGCCTCTGCACTGTACTGCTCCCGCAAAACAACAAATTTCACGTCACTTATGTCGGTGATAACAAATCTGATCCTAATCCCTCAGAACGAGGGGGAATGCGTTCACGGGAGATGCCACATTCCACAGAGAGTGTAATTCTATCCAGGAAAAGAACGTTAAAAATCTGATTGTTGACTACAGCTGAACATACTCTCGAAATGAGGTGTTTCCGCCTGATTTGAATTGAAACCTCCTTAAAAATGCAGTTTAGTCTAATAGTTAGAAGTCTGATATTGATGAGCCAACACTGACTTTAGCACTACCTAGCATCTACATCTGTCTTTCATTGAGCTAATATTAGTGGCAAGTATTTCCTCTCTCTCAGCGAGTCTGAAACCCTATCTATTCTTATCGCTGACACCTCTCAGCAGTTCAGATAGTTACCCCCGCCAGGTCCCCATTTCCTGGTGTTGCCTCTGCTGCACTGTACTGGATCCTCCCCTGCACGGAGCACATCGCAGAACAGTTTCTTTCAATCCCGGCTCCCCACAGAGGAATCTTGGAATCCAACACCTAGTTACAAGCCAGTGGTTTGCAATTGTTTGTGTTCCGTAACAACTGTTGCCAACAGAGGCTGCTTTCCTCTGTCAGCTTCTAAGTAGAGAAGAGATTGCTAAACACCAGCTAGCCCATTAATTTTGTCCTCTGTACTATTTCACTGAATCACCGGGCTTTGTCGTCACTTACATGGAGATTTTGAAATAGTCCAGACTTGAGTTTAACAGTCGGGAAGATCCCAACCAGGTTTGAATCCAAAATTAAAAGCCTTCCTGCCTCCCCTTTGAACCCCCCGACTAGGCCTGCTTTTAGCTCCTCACCCTGATTAATAAGCCTTGGCCTCACTGGATAGTTCCAAGGTTTACTAGTATAATTCCCATTGATTTTTGGCCGTGGTTACAGTAGTGGTAGCTCATTACACTGTGCTTCTTTCAATAAATGCCTTAAGATTTTCTTCCCTCATGCACAGTCTGGGTGGCACGATGACACAGAGCCACTACCTCACAGGACCAGAGAGGCCGGTTCAATCCTGAACTCGGGCACTTTCTGTGTGCAGCTTACACGTTCGCACTGTGACCTCACAGATTCACCCATCATGCTCCAGTTACCAAAGTCCTGCTAGTTAGTAGGTTAAAATACCACAATAAATTGCTCCTGTTGCGGAGCTGAGTGGTAGAGTCCAGGGGAGTGGATGAGAGTGTGGGGAAATGTTTCTAAAAATTGGGATTAATCTTGGTTGATGGGCAACACAGATTTGATGGGCTGAAGGGCCTGCTTCTGTACCATATCATCTGGCAGCTGTTCAAGCAACACATTACATCACCAGGGCACAATTCCTGCCATATTCTGTAACGCGTTTGTACGTTCTCCATGGACAATATGGGTTGCCTCCAGGTGCTCCGGTACCAAAGAGATAGTTATTTATTTTTATTTATTTATTGAGATACAGCGGGGAATAGACCCTTCCAGTCACATCACAAAGCAATCCCCCAATTTAATCCTAGCCTAATCACAGGACAATTTACAATGACCAATTAACTTACCAACCGGTAGGTCATTGGAGTGTGGTAGGAATCCGCAGCACTTGGAGGAATTCCACGCGGTCACGGGGAGAACGTACCAACTCCTTATCAGATGTGGCGGGGATTGCCAGTACTGTAAAGCATTGAGCTAACCATCACGCTACCGAGCCGCCCCACGTTTGGGTTAGGGTGAGTAAGTCGTGGTGGTTTTTGTGATGTAACTCGGGGGCTGCCCCCAACACATCTTTGGATTGTGTTGGTTGTTGACGCAAATGACGCACGTCACTTCATGTTCTGATGTTTCCATCTACGGAGGGCAAGTTAAGCTAATCTTTATCTCTGCTTCCATCTGCACTCCCGTACTGTGAACACTGGGCACCAAGCCCCATTCTCACTGTTGCACAGCAGTTAATCCAACTCACACAGCGTTCCCATCAATCCCGTTCCCTCTCCCCACTTCCCTGTGGCCTTGCCACTTTCTCTCTCGCGCAGGCACACCTCTTACTCTTTTCCTGTTAACCTTGCACCAAGGGGTAACTTGGGAGCAGCCAATCAACCCAGGGTCAAACTTTGGGAATACTGAAATGAAATGCAGCAGCGCCCTTGTGCACAGCAAGATCCCACAAGAGCCGCATGACCTTTAGGGACGGCACTAAAGGTTAAGATTGCACCGTCGACACGTGAGGTAGAAACTCACGCCACTTATTCTGTTTTATCACGTCTAATCCCACCTCTTCAAAGGTTCATTTTATTGTCAAAGTACGGACACACAATACAACTCTGATATTCATCTTCTCCAGATAGCCATGAAATGCAGAAAAACCATGGGAGTTGTTGAAAGAAAATATATCAAGTAACCCCCCCCCCCAACAAACCGGCATGAAAAAGAAAAAGAAACAAAACTCGCAAACGCCAAAAGCCCCCAACCCCTCTGTCACAGTAAAAACAACAACAGTAACATCAAATCCCCAACTTCTTTCCTCGCAGAAAAGAACAGCAACAATAGAATCGAAACCTCCCAACCCCCTCTCTCACACACAAAAAATTAATGGATTACCCAGCCGCCAATCAGCCACAAGAGAGAAAACACCAAAAAACTGAAGGAGACCAACATAAAGACCACTTCACTGCTTGAACAACACGCCCACACATCCTCGGTTCCTCCTTATCCAAAATTCCAATTATCCTAGACTACACACCACAAGTGAGCATCCGTAAAGAAAAGGAATCTCTTTCACTGTCCGCTATCAAAGGCCAACTTTTACTTTGAGAGACCGCTTGCATTAAAACGAGGGACATCATCTTGAAACTTTAACCCTTCCCCCCCCCCCCAGGTAGACTTTGTGTGCTCATTCACTTCTGTCTTTAGAATGGGACCACCGCGTTTGGGTTTAGGCTTCCGGTGGGGCTTGTAAATATGCATTAGACTGAGGCGCAGGCAAGAAGCAGGCAGGGCGTCAAAGGATTTGGCCCTAATGCGAGCAAAGAGGTGAGTGCAGATGGCCAAAACGGTTGGCGTGGATGTGATGGACCGAAAGGACCCATTTCCTTGCTGTACATGTCCAGCTGTGACAGTGAACCCTTAAGGACGAAGGGGCCATGTGGTCCAATTCTTCTAACATTCATCAATCTCTCTTCATCCCCAGAATTAGTTCTCTCACCAGCCAACAGGCTCCTGAACCAGCATGGGTAACTTCACTCACCACAGCCCTGAACGCATTCTGCAACCTACAGACTCACTTTCAAGGACTCTGCAACCCACGTTCTCAGCATTAACTTCTTCATTTGCACAATTTGTCTTTTTTTTAAACATTGGTCAATTGTTTATGTATAGTGTTTTCATAAATTCTATTGTTTCTTTATTCTCCTGTAAATGCCTGCAAGGGAATGAATCTCAAGGTAGTATATGGAGACACATACCTAGTTTGGTAATAAATTTATTTTGAACTTTGAACCGCAATCTTGACACTTAAGTCTACGGAGAGAGAACACCAGGAGGGACCTAGAGCAGCTAAAGATGAAGTTGGAAAGAATCAAACTGGGAAGGCTCACAAGTCAAATTCAAAATCTCCACAGGATTATCAACTCACAGCTCTGCACACCGAGGCTTGACCTGAGCTTCTGAACTATTCAAAGTTCAAAGTAAATTCATTATCGATGTACGCCTATGTTACCATATACTACCCTGAGATTCAATTTCTTGCAGGCATTCACAGTAAATACAATCGAATCAATGAAAAACTATAGATAAAGACTGACAAACCAATGTCTTTTGTCTTTTGACCAATGTGTAAAAGACAAAATACAAATACAAAAAACACACATAAAAGCTGCTGGTGGACACAGCAGGCTAGGCAGCATCTCTAGGAAGAGGTACAGTTGACGTTTCGGGCCAAGACCCTTCGTCAGGACTGGCCTGCTGCGTTCACCAGCAACTTTTATGTGTGTTGCTTGAAATTCCAGCATCTGCAGATTTCCTCGTGTTTGCGCATGCAAATACAAAAGATAGATAGATGGATAAGACAGATAGATAATACTGAGAAGATGAGTTGTAAAGACCTTGAAAGTGAGTCAACAGCCTGCAGAAGCAGTTCAGTGTTGAGGTGAGTGAAATTGCCCACGCTGGTACGGGAGCCTGATAGTTGAAGGGTAATACCTGCTCCTTAGCCTGTTGGTGTGGGGTGAGGCTTCTGCAGCTCCTTCCGAATGGCAGAGCATGGCCTGGTTGGTGGTGGTCATTGACAATGGATGCTGTTTCCTTGTGGCAGTGCTGCTTGTAGATGTGCTCGATGTACTCACCAGCTGAGTTCCTCCGATGAATTGTTTTTGGCTCGGTCCTTCATTAGACTACCCAGAACAGATGGAGTGTCTGAGTGATTCTCATGAGTTAAGCAACAAATACAGGAGAAGGCTCGAATTTTAGACTTTTGGAAATAAATTCAGATCTCCAGTTTCAGTAGTTCATTTCTTAAATTTGACAACACGTCTGGAGGAAGAGTCACAGACGAAAGTGCTCTGATTTCTTAAACAGCAGTATCATTTTAGTCAGAAAGTCAGATAAAGGTAAAGCACAGAAACAGGCCCTTTGGCCCATCTAGTCCATGCCGAATCACAAACTCCCTACTCCATGGGACCACCCATTTACCTAATCAAACTTCTCTTAAACGTTGAAATCGAGCTCACATGCACCACTTACACTGGCAGCTCATTCCACACTCTCACCACCCTCCAAGTGAAGAAGTTTCGCCCCATGTTCCCCTTAAACTTTTCACCTTTCACCCTTAATATATGACCTCTGGTTGTAGTCTCTCCCAACCTCAGTGGAAAAAGCTCACTTGCAATTACCCTATCTATATCCTTCATAATTTTGTATACGTCTATCAAATCTCCTCTCAATCTTCTATGTTCCAAGGAATAAAGTCCTAACCTATTCAATTTTTCCTTATAAAGATTTCCATTTTAGGAGGTAAAATGCCAATTAATTTACAGTAGTTTGTTTTATTGTTTAATGTTTTTAGTTTAACAGTAACTTTAAATTATTTATCCCTTTTTAAATATTCAGTTTATTTTTACTTTGTTTAAATTTTTATTATGTTCTTTTAATAGCTAGGAAAAGTATGGATAACTACATGGATGAGAGGGGTATGGCCAACTATGATCTATTTGCAGGTTGATGGGTCTAGGCAGGTTACCAGTTTGGCATGGGCTTGAGGGACAATCAGCCCATCTGATTACTGTGCTGAAATCCACCAAATTTTAAGCACATCTCCGTCCACAAGCAAGTGAAGTGGAGTCTCTGAAGAAGGAAAGGCATCCGTTAGTCTTACGAGACCATGGATCTGCGCCTGGAAAGTCTTCACTCTCCAGGGAGCAGGCCTGGGCAAGGTTGTATGGAAGACCAGCAGTTGCCCATGCTGCGAGTCTCCCCTCTCCACGACACCGATGTTGTCCAAGGGAAGGGCATTAGGACCCATACAGCTTGGCACCGGTGTCGTCGCAGAGCAATGTGTGATTAAGTGCCTTGCTCAAGGACACAACACGTTCCTTCAGCTGGGGCTCGAAATCACGACCTTCAGTTCGCTAGTCCAATGCCTCAACCACTTGGCCACGATTTACATTATAAATAGACCTGTGCTCCTCAGTCTAGTTCAGAGGTTCCCAACATTTTGTACCATGGTCCGTGGAGCCCTGGACTAATGCGTATTTACAAACTCCAAATGTAGTGGTCCCACTCTAAAGGCGGATGTAAATGAACACACAAGCTCTGCTTGGAGCAAAAGGTAAAAGTATCGAGATGAAGAAACCTCGTTTCAATGCAAGCAATGTCTTGGGCTAAATGTGAGCCATTGAGGACAGACACTAAAAGAGACGTCTTTCCTTCTGGGCCCTCATTTGTGGTGCATAGTCTAAGATTAATGGAGTTTTGGGTCACGGGGAACCAGGGGATGAGAGGTGGGTGTTCGAGCGGTAAAGTGGATTGAAGAAGTGGGATTAGATATGATTAAACTGAATAGCAGAGCAGGCTTGCGGAGCTGAATAGACAACACTTGTTTCTGCTTCTTGCATTCTCCTCCATCTTCCCTAGTCCAGCCTGTAATCTCATCCAGGAACAGAAACCTTGTTTCAGTGAGCTGAACCCTCCAGTGAGCTCTCCTGCTTTTGCACTGAACAACAGGATCTGGCCCAATTGGACGACAGCCATCATCCCTTCACTCCTCAGCTTTCTGGTTGAATCTCCACGGAATGGAAAACCCATTATAAACCACCCCAAACTTATTGCAAACATACTGCTCACCTTCCATCCTAAGCCGCACCATGTTTTCAAATCTCGGTGAGCTGAGGGAGCCAGGAGCACGAGACACGTCAAGTTACAGATTCAACAAGAAACAGCACGGTCAGCGTAAATCTATTTCAGCACCAGTTGTAAGACTGGGGTCCGACTCGCGCAGGCTTCCTAATCGCTTGCTCTACCTGCAAATTAACTTAAAGAGCAAAGATAAAGATTCGCTTTATGTGTCGCGTGCACTTCGAAATACACAGTGAAATGCGTCGTTTCTGTTAAATCACCTCAGCGGGGATTCTGCTGTGGTCAACCTACAAGTTTTGATACACTTTCAGTATGTGCACAACTCTCTAACCCTAACTGTACATCTCTGCATTTCTCTATTCTACTGTGAATGCCAACAAGAAAATGAATCTCAGGGTAGCATTTGGTGACATATACATAACTTCAATAATACTTTGAATCTGGGACAGTTGAAAGGAATGTAGGGAGAACAAAATGGGCCTGGTTCTTTGAAGATCAGCACAGACTCAATGGGCTGAAGAGCCTGTAACTGAGCTGTGTGACTGTAAGATGCTATGGCATACTGGCCTCCATTGCAGGCAGGTTGGTTTCAAAACAGTTGCTTGAATTGTACAGTGCTGGTGAGGTTGCACTGTGTACAGTTTTGGTTCCCTTGTTTATAAAAAAAAAGATATACTGGTAGCGAAGGCAGTCTGGAAAGGATTCACCGAGTGAATTCATGAGGTGGCATTCACAACGCGCTGGAGGAACTCAGCAGGTCGGGCAGCATCCGTGGAAACGATCAGTCAACGTTTCGGGCTGGAACCCTTCGTCAGGACTGAAGAGGGAAGGGACAGAGGCCCTATAAAGAAGGCGGGGGGAGGGTGGCCGGTAGGTTCCAGGTGAAAAACCAGTAAAGGGAAAGATAAAGGGGAGGGGGAGGGGAAGCAGGGAGGTTATAGGTGATTGACCCCAGCATCTGCAGAGTATTTTGTGTTTAGAATTCAAGAGGTGAGGAGGTTGTCCATTCATTCGTTCATTTGTTACTTGCCATGTCTTGGGACATAGGCGATCATGGTCTTTCATTGACCATGATTGTTCTTGGCAAATTTTTCTCTACAGAAGTGGTTTGCCATTGCCTTCTTCTGGGCAGTGTCTACAAGACAGGTGACCCCAGCCATTATCAATACTCTTCAGAGATTGTCTGCCTGGCATCAGTGGTCGCATAACCAGGAATTGTGATGTGCACCAGCTGCTCAAACGACCATCCACCACCTGCTCCCATGACCTTACTTGACCCTGATTAGTGGGGCTAAGCAGGTTAAGCACTTTACCCTACAGGCTAGCAGAGGGTTAAAACACCTTACACCTCTTTTGGTACAGAGATATCTCCACCCAGCTGCCCAGTTGTCCAATCACCAACTGCTAAAGAAATAGGATCTTTTTAAAAAAAAATGAAGCACCATTTTATTGAAATGTTTCAGCTCCTGAAAGTGGCAATAGAAGGTGGATGTTCAGATGTTTCCACTTGTGGGAGAGACAAGGCGACGTGGTTACCAGAGATGGGATGGGTGGGGGTGAGGATGGTGTTTACTTAAGTCTGAGGTGTAGGAATTTCTTCTCGCAGAGGTGTGGAATAATTGGAATTCTCTACTCTGTGGTGGCTAGGTCAGTGGAGGTACTTAAGGAGGAAGTATTTAAATGTTTGAAAGAGAAAGGAACTGATGGCGAAGGCAAACTGACACAGAAGAGGAATTAATGTCTGGGTCAGATCAGCCAAGATCGTAATGAACGATGCAGGGCAGCTTGGTCTTCTCCTGCACCTTTGCGGTCTTGTGGTGGGACCACACTGGAGTACCGGCTGCGGTCTCCTCTGTCCCTGAGCAAAGACATACTGACCTCAAGTCAGTGAAGATCCACAAAAGTGAGCCGTTACATTGTCCATTGAGGACAGATTAAATCACATTGCTGATCTTTGAAGAATAAGAGTGATTCCATTGAGGCACGTAGTATTAGAACATAAAACCTAGAACATTACTGCACAATACAGGCCCTCTGGGCCACCATCTTGTGCCAACCTTTTAACCTACTCAGCTTTCCTCATAAGACATGTTCTCCAATTGAGAAAACAGAATGTAAATTTATGGTCCACTCCCTTCCTCTCCAGCCCTTGACCTTCCCCACCCACCTGGCTTCACCTATCACCTTCCAGCTAGCCTCCTTCCCTTCTCCCCACCTTTTTATTCTGGCGTCCTCCCCCTCTTCTTTTCCAGTCCTGATGAAGGGTCTCGGCCCGAAACGTTGGCTGTTTATTCATTCCCGCAGATGCGGCCTGACCTGCTGAGTTCATCCAGCACCTTGTGCGCGTTGCCTTGACTTTTCAGCTTCCGCGCTTTAAAACTGATGATACGCTACAGTGAGCGGCACCATGGTGTAGCGGGTAGCGCGCTGCGAGACAGCGCCAGCGATTGGCAATCCCCACCACCGCCTGGAAGGAGTTTGCACGTTCTCCCCTGTGCTCTGGTTTCCTCACACAGTGCAAACAGGGGTTAGTGGGTGGCGGGCATGAAATGGTGCAGGAAGTGTGATACGACTTGATGCAAATGACACATTTCATTGCTAGTTTCAATGTATATGTGACAAATAAAGCTAATCTCTCTCTTTGATCTCTTTCAATCCCCTCTGCATCTTCTCTAATCTTCCGTATGAGAGGGGTCGACAGGGTAGATGCCGAAAGACTGGAGTCACGATTTTATATACCTCTATGACATGGGTTCCCAACCTTTTTTTTTATGCCATGGACCCCTACCATTAACCGAGGGGTCTGTGGACACAAGGTTGAAAAACTTGGTTCTATGAGATCACCCCTCAGGCTCGTACACTATCTCCAGCCAATCCAGATTCCCCTTACAACTCAAACCCTCCAGTCCCAGCAACATTCTTCTCGATTGGTTAGGATTCAGGGAGCTTTCACCTTCTTTGAGTAAAACCGAGGGGGCCAAAACATTGAGTCCACAGTGCACGCAGTTTCAGAATAGGCCAACATCCCACTCCAGCTAACACAAAAGTCTACTGTGGTACTGAGAGAGTATCATACTGCCAGAGGAGCCCTCATAAAGCTTGGTCCGCTCTGATCTGAGTCAAAGTGAGATAAAAGGACTCCATTAGTCAACTCTGAAGAGGTGCAGGAGGTTAGCCTTACAGGGGGCAAGGTTGACCAACACTACATTCCTACCTAAACTCAGTAGTATTGGTTAACTGCTCCTGATCTCATTTGCATTTGTGTGATGTGTGCATATTCAATGTCATTCCCTCATAGATTCAGAATTATACAGCGGGGAAATAAACACTTTGGCCAACATGCCAATGATAACCAATCTGCCTCCATGAGCTATTCCCATTTGCCTGGGGAGGGGAGAAGGGGGGAGAGAGAAGGGGAGGAGAAAGGGGGGGAAGGGGGGGGAGAGAGGGGGGAAGAGAGGGGGGAAGAGAGGGGGGAAGAGAGGGGGGGAAGAGAGGGGGGTGGGGAGAGGGGAGAGAGAAAGGGGGAGAGAAAGGGGGGAGCAAATGGGAGAGAGAAAAGGGGGAGCAAATGGGAGAGAGAAAGTGGGGAAGAGAGGGGTGAGAGAAAGGGGGAGAGAGAGGGAGAGGGGAGAGGGGGAGAGAGAGAGGGAGAGAGGGGAAGGGGGAGGGGAGAGGGGAGAGGGAGACGGGGAAGGGGGAGGGGGGAGAGGGGAGAGGGGAGAGGGGAGAGGGGGAGAGGGGAGGAGGAGAGTGGGAGAGACGAGGGGGAGAGGGGGAGAGGGGGAGAGGGGGAGATGGGGAGGAGGAGAGAGGGGGAAGAGGGGGAGAGGGGAGAGGGGGAGGAGAGAGGGGAAGAGGGGGAGAGGGGAGAGGGAAGAGGGGGAGAGGGGAGAGGGGGAGAGGGGAGAGGGGGAGAGGGGAGAGGGGGAGAGGGGAGAGGGGGAGAGGAGAGGGGATCAGTGGGGAGAGGGAGGAGGGACAGGAGAGGGGAGAGGGATTCTTCCAGACTAGAGAGATGAGGGAGCACAAGATAGCACAGTAGTAATTGGCTGCCTGTACACAATGTGTTAATTACATGCCCCGCATTATTCCTCCTTGATGATGTTATTGCAAAGCTTTGGCCTGTTACAACAGCTTCCTTTTACCTTTCTGTTTTTTTTCACACGGTAACACATGATGTTTTCCAAACCACCAGTTTTGGTAAACATCGTTTGTCAAAATATGATTGAATTCCAAACTGTGAACGGGGCTGTTATCAACCCCTCAGCTAATGCAAGGCATGCTTCACTGGGCATTGAGCACTATAGACGCTGTCGATATTAGACCTGCAGCTAATTAAGTAGTAAGCAGGTGTGAAAAAACTAATTTAGAAGTCCTTTTTAATTAATATTATTTACTTGTAGTATCCTAATAATTAGCTACCAAACAAATCCCAAGTGGGTTAGAAGCTCTGCACTGATTGGAGTGACATTGAATTTCTTCTATGTATTATCTTGCTGTTCTGGCCTTTTAGGTTTGACAACAGACACCAGAGCTGTTTGAAAGCCTGCCTGCTGAATAAACAATGGTGTTTGATTTACCATAGGTCGTTCTTCTCTCAGACTATCTTGCTTTCTCTCAGACTATCTTGCACACAATGGCCTAGCATCACAAGAGCCATTTGGCCCGTGGGCTACATTCAAGCAGTTTTGAAATGCATTTCAGGTTTTCACGCTTTTATCTAATCTCTCTCTCTTTTTTTTCTCCCAGAGTTTTCCAAACCTCCATGGGAGGCACACATTCCTGCCTTCTCCCCGCGGGCGCCACAGAAGCATCACGGTCAGTGCACCTCTATTACAGCTCAGGGTATCAGAGTTCAGAGTTCATTCCCAGCATCCTCTGCAATTAGTTTGTACGTCTTCCCCGTGCAGGGGTGGGTTTCCTCCGGGTGCCCGGGTTTCCTCCGGATGCCTGGGTTTCCTCCAACAGTCCGAAGATGTACCAGTTCGTGGGTTAATTGATCACTGTACATTGTCCCATGATTGGGCTGGGGTTAAATCAGTGGGTTGCCTGCAGAGCAGCTCGAAAGGACAGAAGGGCTCATTCTAAGTAAATAAAGTAACCTTTGATGCCCCTTACTAATCAAGAACATAGCAATCTCCACTTTAAATACACCGAATGATTTAGCCTCCACAGTCATCTGTGCCAATGAACAGTACAGATTCACTATCCTCTAGCTAAAAAGAAAATCCTCCTCTTCCCTGTTCTAAAGGAATGGTCTGCTATTTTATTCTCTTCTATGGACCCCCTCTCTCATAGTCAGAACATTCAGCACTTCCCAGCCCAGAGAATTTACTAACCAAGAACTTCTGTTTCCCAATGATATTGTATTTTTCTCCCGCTTCTGTGGTTCTGCTGAACATTTTAAAGTTCAAAGTAAATTTATTAACGAAGTACATTTATGTCACCATATACAAGCCCTGAGATTTGTTTTTTTTTTGCGGCCGTACACAGTAAATCCAAGAAAGACAACGGAATTGGTGAAGAACTGCACCCAACGGGGTGGGCAAGCAACCATTCTGCAAAGCTCATCGAAAGGTGCAAGTACAAAAGAAAAAAATAATAATAACAAATAAATATCGAAGAGTCCTTGAAAGTGAGTCTGTAGTTTGTTGGAACAGTTCAGTGATGGGCAAGTGAAGTTATTCCCCCCACCACCGGTTCAAAACTCTGATGACTGAGAGGTAATACCTGTTCCTGAACCCGGTGGTGTAAGTCATGAGGCCCCTGTACCTTCTTCCTGATGGCAGCAGTGAGAAGGGAGCTCGTCCTGCGCGATGGGGTCCCCTGTGACAACGTTTCATGCTCAATGGTGGGGAGGACTTTACCCGTGAGGGACGGAGCCTTATCCCTACTTTTGTGGGGAAAATGCCAAGTTGGCACCGGTGAACCGCGGCGACGTTCCGTGGGCTGCGTATAGAACTTCTAAATTCATCTTTCCTAAATTACACTCACTCCAACTTGCAGACTGTAGTTCCCCTTTAAGCAGCTTTTGAACATTGTGGGCCTGCTGTGTTAGTGCTGGAACGTGTGACGACAACACTGCAGCCCGCCTCTAGCACATCCTTGAGTGTGGTGGTTGTTAACATGAACGACGCACTTCGATAGGCACATGATAAATAAATCTGAGTTTACATTCTATATTTGCCAAGATTGGATTTCAATTCAGATCTCTGGATTGCTCGCTTTTGGTTCTGGAATATACACTTAGCATAAACTTTATTAGCTACCTCCTGCACCTAATAAAGTGGCCACTGAGTGTACGTTTGTGCTCCTCTGCTACTGAAGCCTATGCACTTCCAAGTTTTGATGTGCTGGGCATTCAGAGATGCTCTTCCGCACACCACTCTTGCCTTCCTGGGAGCTTGAACCAGGCTGGCCAGTCCCCTCTGACCTCTCTCATCAACAAGGTGTCTTTCTCCTCAGAACTCCCCCTCACTAGATTTTTTTTTTGCCTTTCACACCATACTCTGTAAAATTCTAGAGCTGGGATTCCCAACCTGACCCCTTGATTATTGGTATTGGTCACGCATATGTTAGACTACTGATCTGAAGGTCGCGAGTTCCATCCCTAGCCAAGGCAGCGTGTTGTGTCCTTGAGCAAGGCACTTAACCACACATTTCTCCAGTCCACCCAGCTGAAAATGAGTACTGGAAAATTGAGATTAACCTCACAATAGACTGGTGTCCTATCTGGGGGGTGGGGGAGAGACTCGTACTCTCAGTCACTTCACGCCACGGAAACCGGCACGGGCACCAGCCTGATGAGCCTGTAAGGCTCGGGACAGACTTTAACTCTATCAAAGGTTGGGAACCCCTGTTCTAGAGACAGTTGTACTTCAAAATTCCAGGAGATCAGTAGTTTCTGTGACACTCAAACCACCCTGTCTGGCACCAACAATCATTACACAGTCAGAGTCACTTAGATCCCATTTCTTCCCCATTGTGATGTTTGAATTGAACCTCTTGACCGTGCCTGCATGCTTTTATGCATTGAGTTGCCGCCACATGATTGGCTGATCAGATATCTGCAAAAACGAGGTGTCCGGGTGTACCTAATAAAGTGGCCATTGAGTGTGCGTTCTATGCATTAACCACAGCACGACCAGTGCCACCCAAGGAGGGTGCTAGAACTGGTCTTTTCATTGAGCAGAGAGAGGAGGTGGAAGGGGAACAGAAGAAACACACGAAATAACGTTAACAAAATGGCAAAGCCTCGTAAAGATACAGATGGAGAGAGATGAGTGGATACATCATAATAAATGTTCCCCTTAGCTTATATACTCATCGGCACCCTCAGGCATGCCGACTGAGCAAATACAGGTGCCTGAAAGAGAGAGCATTCTGAATCCAAGTCTCCCACAGGAAACCAACCCCAGATGTGTATGAGAGTAGGAATGGGACACATATTGTTCAACAATCCTGACTTTAAATCATGTTAACGTCACTTGGAAAATTCTTTCCCAAGGGCTGTGGTTGCAATTTAGAAAGGCAAGAGGAGTTATTTTCTTGCGTTCTCCTCCCCAAGTTTTTTTCACTTCCCCTTCCATGCTTGGAGTCTCTACTGGCAAGGGTTTCCTAGAGTTCTTGTCCCAATGCCCACCATTCATACATAGGACCTAACTGGGAGCCCAGCCATGTCCTTGTCCAACACCCACACACAACCCCCTGCAAATACATCGGGAGCAGAAATCTGATTATTATTACACAGAAGGAAGCAACTCAGCCCATCGGAGTCCATGCTGCCTCCAGAGGGGAGGGACCCCCCCCCCAATGGCCCTTTCTTTTTTAAGGTTAGCTTTATTTGTTACACGTACATCGAAACATATACATAGTCAAGTGTGTTGTTTGCGTCAGTATCTGTGTATGTGCTGGGGGCAAACCACCATGCTTCCATCACCAACAAAGCATGCCCACAATTTATTAACCCTCGTCCTGACCCTATGTCTTTGGAATGTGGGAGGAAACCAGAGCACCTAGAGGAAACCCACGTGGTCACGGAGATAATGTACAAATCCCTACAGACAGCGGCAGGAATTAGACCGTAATGCCATAAGGTATAGGAGCAGAATCAGGCTATTTGGCCTATTGTGTTCGTTCTGCCATTTCATTATAGCTGATCCATTTCCCTCTCAGCTCCAGTCTCGTTCCTCCTCCCTGTATCCCTTCATGCCCTGACTAATCAAGAATCCATCCGTTAGTCTTGCGACACCATGGATCTGTGCCTGGAAAGTCTACACTCTCCAGGGCGCAGGCCTGGGCAAGGTTGTATGGAAGACCATCAGTTGCCCATGCTGCAAGTCTCCCCTCTCCACGACACCAATGTTGTCCAAGGGAAGGGCATTAGGACCCATACAACTTGGCACCAGTGTCGTTGCAGAGCAATGTGTGATTAAGTGCCTTGCTCAAGGACACAACACGTTCCCTCAGCTGGGGCTCGGACTCACGACCTTCAGATCACTAGTCCAATGACTTAACCACTTGGCCCCGTGCTCACACACAAGAATCCATCAACCTCCGCCTTAAATATACCCAGTGACTTGGCCTCCACTGCTGTCTACGACAACAAATTCCACAGATTCACCACTCTCTGGCTAAAGAAATTCCTCCCCATCTCCATTCTAAATGGACGTCCCTCTATTCTGAGGTTGCTTCCTCTGGTCTTGGCCTTGGCCCCTCCTTAGGAAATATCCTCTCTACATCCACTCTTTCGTGGCCTTTCAACATTCGACAAGTTTCGATGAGATCCCCCCTCACTGAGTACAGGCCCAGAGCCATTAAACGCTCCTCATATGGTAACCCCTTCAATGCCAGAATCATTCTCCTGAGCCTCCTACGAACCCTCTCCATTTGAACCCCAATCTCTGATGTTCCAGAACCCTGGAGCCCTTTGTGACCGCTGGGCTCTGGACTTGGAAACTGCGGGATAATCTTGTTCACTCCTTTCTCAGATGAGAAGAGGTGTTCAGGGCTGCTGCCAGAAATGTGTAAAGCTCCACATTGATTGCGGGAAAGGAGCTATCCAGTGCAGCGGATCCACGTCTGCCAGGGTAGCCAACTCATCAGTCCTGCTCCCATCCCTCCTTATTTTGCTGCAACTTATTTTTTCTGACACAATCAACTCTAATCAATTGTTCTACCATTAACCTACACCAGGGATAACCTACAGTAGTAGCCAATTCACTATCCCACATGTCTCTGGGACGTGGAAACAACCTGAAGCATCCAATAGGTCATCAGAAGAATGTACATCTCAGCAGATACTACACCTGCGATCGAACCCAAGACCCTGGCATTGTGGGGCAGGAGCACTACCCGCCAGCACATCCAGAGCTACAAAAGTCAAAATCTCCCATTAGTTATATGGAAGAGTTTCTATTAAATTCACCAAGCCAACAGGAAATTTTTCAGAACCCCTATGGAGATGTTCAAAGTTCAAAGTAAATGTTAGTATCAAAGTACATATCCAACGCTGAGATTCATTTTCTTGTGGGATACGGAGTAAATCTTTAAAATTATAACCATAATGGAATCAATGAAACACCGCCCAACCAGGGCATTCAACCAGAGTGCAGAAAACATCAAACTGTGCAAATATCAAAAAAAAAGAAATAATAAGAAGAAATAAATAAGAAATTAGTATTGAGAACAGGAGATGAAGAGTCCTTGAAAATGAGTCCATTGGTTGTGGAAACACTTTAATGATGGGGCAGGTGGAGTTCAGTGAACCTATCCTCTTTGGTTCAAGAGCTTGATGGTTGAAGATTAGTAACTGTTCCTGAACCTGGTAGTGAGAGTCTTAAGGCTCCTGGACCTTCTTCCTGATGGCAGCAGTGAGAAGAGAGCATGACCTGGGTGATTGGGTGGGGGTGCGGGGTTCGCTGATGATGGATGCTGCTTTCCTGTAACAGTGCTTCATGTAGGTGTGTTCAATGGTGGAGAGGGCTTTACTCATGATGGACTGGGCTGCATCCACTACTTTTTGTAGGATTGTCCATTGAAGGGCATTGGTGTTTCCATACCAGACTGTGATGGAGCCAGTCAATATACTCCCTACTACAAATCTAAAGAAGTTTTTTCAAAGTTTTAGATGTCATGCTGAATCTCCACAAACCCCTAAGGAAGTAAAGGCTCTGCAGTGCTTTCTTCGTAATTGCACTTATGTGCCAGGCCCAGATGTGACAGCCCTGTCTCCATAGATTACTCTATGCTCACAGAGTTGTTGGAAGTCTCTGGCGTCTGGGCTGTGAATAGTCTGACATGGTTACTCATGAGATCAGAGTTATGGGGAGGAAAGTCAGAGTCAGACACAACTAGAGCACAAATACAGATTCCTTTAGTCCAACTAGTCCATGCTAACCATGCTGTCCACCCAGGGCAATATGGCAGTGTGGCAGCTAGCATAACACTTTACAGCACCAGTGACTGGGGTTCAATTCCTGCCGCTGCCCATAAGGAGCTTATACGCTCCCCAGTGACTGCATAGGTTTCCTCCAGGTGCTCCCATTCCCTCTCACATTCCAAAGACGTACGGATTAGTAAAGTCAGTAAGCTGTCTAATCTCTGATCTAAAGGGACATCTCTCTATTCTGAGGTTGTGTCCTCTGATCCTAGACTTCCCCCACTACAGAAAACATCCTCTCAATATCTACTCTATCTAGCCCTTTCAATACTCAATAAGTTTGAGTGAGATCCCTCCTCAATCTTCTAATCTCCAGCAATTTGAGGAAGGACATTCTTGCTATTGAGGGAGTGCAGCGTAGGTTCACAAGGTTAATTCCTGGGATGGCGGGACTGTCATATGTCGAAAGATTGGAGCAACTGGGCTTGTATACTCTAGAATTTAGAAGGCTGAGAGGGGATCTATTGAAACATATAAGATTATTAAGGGATTGGACACGCTGGAGGCAGGAAGCATGTTCCCACTGATGGGTGAGTCCAGAACCAGAGGCCACAGTTTAAGAATAAGGGGTAGGCCATTTAGAACCGAGTTGAGGAAAAACTTTTTCACCCAGAGAGTGGTGGATATATGGAATGCTCTGCCCCAGAAGGCTGTGGAGGCCAAGTCTCTGGATGCTTTCAAGAAAGAGATGGATAGAGCTCTTAAAGATAGCGGAATGAAAGGTTATGGGGATAAGGCAGGAACTGGATACTGATTGTGGATGATCAGCCATGATCACAGTGAATGGCGGTGCTGGCTCGAAGGGCCGAATGGCCTACTCCTGCACCCATTGTCTATTGTCTATAGTACAGGCACAGAGCCATCAAATAGTCCTCATATGTTGACCCTTTCATTCCAAAGACAATTCTCATAAACCAATTTATTAATTCTGATAACTTTATGTTTGTGATAGGGACACACATAAAATCTATAAAAATATACTTCAGGTACTAGAAATATTCAGCAGGTTAGCCAGCATACATGGAGAGACAAACCAGGCCAGCTTTCCCACTTACTTATAGTGCCTGAGCTGCTGAGTATTTTCTGGTTTTGCTTATTATTGTACAATTTGCTCTTTCCAGCCAATGAATCTAAAATTGAATGTGACATTGTCATATAGGAAATTCTGCAGCAAATTTTCCCACATCAAGTTCCCACAAACTATAACAGCAAGGCTATTAAATTTTAACTTTTCATTTGGCCTGAACAACTGCTTTTCCTCAAAATAGAACATAGAACAGTACAGCACAGTATGGGGCCTTCAGCCCACGATGTTGTGTCAACTGATGTAAACCTACTCCACAATCAATCTAACCCTTCCTACCTCCAGCAATGCATTCCAATCTCCCACTCTCCTTCTGACTTCCGATCAAGATGGAGCCTGCGTACAACGCTCCTTTGGTCAACATCTTCTGGATAGATCATGAAGCCATATATTTTACTTCTTTTATGTTTGCATTTCATCTTGATTGTGATTCTGGAACCGTTGGAGCCTGCGATTTCCAGTTTGGAGATTGTTTGGGTGTTTCAGCGCTCTGCAGTCTGCGCAAGCTGATGTTCAACCCCATTTTGCTGTTTATAGCGATGAGGGAGATTCAAACATCGAGGCGAATGCGGAAGGAGATCATGGGCTGCCTGCCTTTTTATAGCTGGGGGATCACTCTGCTGCTGGAGAGGGGAGGCAGCCTTTTTAAATCGCCGGTGGGATCGCTCGCTGCCAGGGAGGGAAAGGCCTCCTGCCGCTGTGCCTGGAGAATGTTATCCAGGTTTTTCTGTGTTTTGGATGTGGACTTGGACTACAGACTTTTATTCAGTCTTATAGTTTTTTATATTCTGTGTTTTTAGCCCGATCTTTCTCGGTTTTTTTGTGTGCGGGGGAAGAGGGATTTGGAGGTCCACGTGCCTGTTCCATTTTTGTTTGTTTTTTTGTGCGGGGAGGAGGGATTTGAGGGCTGATGATCGTGCTGCTGTTCTTTTCTATCTTGGTTTCACGGCTATCTGGAGAAGAAGAATCTCAGAGTTGTATACTTTGATAATAAATGAACCTTTGAACCACTCTCTAGGTAAAAAACACCTGCTTGACATCTCTCCCCAAACTCTCCCCCACTCACTGTATATAAAATAGCACGTGGGATCTTTTGTACCCACCCAAGAGAGAACCCAGGGCTTTGATTTTGCATTTCTTCTGGAAGACGACGCCTGCAACAATGCAGAACTCCCTTAGTACTACCAGTCTATGCTTCCATGCACTCCTTTCTGGAGGAATTGCAAATTGCCCCCTCTGCAACTCCATCCGCCCAGGTGCGGAGCCCCGTCCAGACTATGCCTGAACCCAGAGCCTCCACACTGGAAGTCACAAGAGATTCTGCAGAAGTTGGAAATCTAGGGCAAATTGCTGGAGGATGCTTTTCTATGACTCTATTCGATTCATGGACGGTAAGGGTATTGAAGGCTATGGTCCCGGTGCACGTTGATGGGAGCAGGCAGCTTTAAGTCCTGAGGGAGCATCTCAGCCCAAAAGGTCGACTGTTTATTCAAACCCATAGGTACTGCATGACCTGCTGTGTTCCTCCAGCACTTTGTGTGTATTGCTCTGGATTTCCAACAGCTGCAGACTCTCCTGTGTTTTTGATTTGCCGTCCAGCAACCCACCTATTTAAACCCAGCCTAATCACGTCAATTTACAATGACCGATTAACCTCCTAACCGGCATGCCTTTGGAATGTGGGGTGAAACCGGAGCACCCGGATCAGCAATAGCATCACACTAATGGCTGCACCTCCATGGGCGCCCCTGAGGCCACTCCCACCTCTGTCTGGGGTGGTGGGAAATGTATGACATGGCTCACCCTAATTTAGAAGGCGAAGGGAAAAGAGGCAAGTGCCCAATAAATTGTCTAGGCCTGGGTTCGAGAAATTCATTTAAGGCAATGTGGAATTGTTTATCTGCTTGAGCTGGTTACAATGGAAGAAAGCTATACATTCTGACAGGCACGACTGTAAAAGAAGGAATCGTCCCAAAA
Organism: Mobula hypostoma; assembly: GCF_963921235.1. Lineage (NCBI taxonomy): Eukaryota > Metazoa > Chordata > Chondrichthyes > Myliobatiformes > Myliobatidae > Mobula > Mobula hypostoma. Next base: position 148,265,864 of record NC_086104.1, on the reverse strand, counting down.
ACCTGGAAACTATTCACCACTCTCACATATCGACTGTATTCAATTAAAGCAAGTATGTATGGGAACACAGTATCCAACTCAATGCTGGGGTCAAAGTAACAAATAAGCTGAGATTAGAAAGGACAAGGAGCCTGATCCCTCCAGGAATTATCAAGTTTAATGACTTTGCCACATGGTTATTGGAAAGTGAGTGGGAGTCCTGGTCCATTTCCACCATTCATCAGCTTGGTATTTGTAATCGGACCCTGCGATACTCACATCTAGGAAGTTTTACACCAGGAAACATATGTAGAACAGCTAATGTACCAATGGACCTGAGGAAACAACTAAGTAATGCGAGTGAAACTGCAAAACGGTTTGATTTCCTATTAAAATCTACACCAGTTAAATCATGTTACATCAATATCACTGAGGGGAGGGGGGAAAGGAGCTGAAGGGGAGAGGGGATTAGGGAAAGGGATGAACAGAGGAGTCAAGGGATGGGAGAGGAACTAAGGAAAACGGTAAAATTAGGTGAGAATGGGAAGTTTGTGCTTATTTCTGTATGTGGTCTGCGTCTAATCAGCAAATGCGCATAGGCTACTGTGTCTGGGCATGTAGATCAATATTGTGTACATTGTTGGGGAGTATGGGGTGTCCTGGGAGGGACTTGTCATATCCTTTCAGTTGCAGCACACTCATCTGGGGTTCCTGCCTGTGGCTCCAAGTAGCTGTTTGCCTGTGACGAGGACCACACCCCAGTGCAGGCGGGCTCAATCAGGTGAAGGTAGCCGGTGAGATGGGGACACGCCTGTCCGAGCACGCAAAATCAGCTTCACCAGACTGGGCGGGTGAGAACTGTGGCAGGATCCAACGGCCGGGAAGGCAGAACTGCAGCACCTCACGGAGACCAAAAGGCACGACAAGGCACCGAAGACGTCACGGTCATCCACTGCAACCAAGACCCCAGTTTGTGACGCTTGTTCGTACCACCGGACCCGGCTTCTGAGGTCAGGATAGTGGAAATGCTCCCCAGTGCAGTGGCTTTTCCACTTTAAAACTCTCCCACACAGGTTTCCTGTGTGTGTAAGTGTGTCTGTATGTATATATGAGAGTGTGGTGTTTGTGTGTAGTTTTACATGTATGACCGTCAGTCTGTGCTATTTGTATGTGTGTACATTGTGTATATATGTATACGTGTTCTTAAATCTGCACATGTATGTGTACGTGAGTATATGTTTATTTTGTATATGTGCACACATCAGTGTGTGCGCGTGTGTGTGTGTGTGTGAGCGTGTGCGCGCGCGCTTGTGTTATGTGTCCGTGCGAGGCCCCCAGTTGTCTTGGGCCTCGGTGCTGAGGACCAGGCACCCCAGCTGAGGTGAAATCGCACCCAGACACGGGGTGCAATGAAGTCACCCTGGAGCCCAAGGGAGTGCTGAAGGAGAAAACAATGCAGGCAATGTCTAGAGCTGGCTCCCTCGCAGCCACTGTTAACCCTTAATGAACCGAGCCGGTTTATGTAAAGCTCCTCTCCTTGGCCCCTGCAGTCTTAAGACTCCCAGATCTTCACTCCTGCCGGGGTTTGGGTCTCACGTGGAGAGACCACAGACAAGCTGTTCCAGACGGTAAGCTGAAAGCTTCACTGATTTTCCTTTCACAAATAAGAGTGTCAATAGCTACTGACGTCAGACTGCACCCAGAGGAATAAAGGCTGTGTCTCAGTTTCACCACCCCTGGGCCAGAAGGGGTTAGAGACAGGCTGAGGCAACATTGTCATCTGACTCCCCCTTGCGAAGCAAGAACAAAGGAAGACTGATGTGAAGGGTGGGGAGAGGAGGAAACTGCATTTCCAAAGCAACTTTCAGGATCACACACTACATCCCAACGACTATTTTTCTGATGTGTAATCACAGCTGTTGGGTGGCGGGGTGCGAATTCGTCCGTACCAAAGGAGGTGTGAGGTGCTCCTTCCCTCTGCTAGCCTGCAGGTCACCCTTGGGCGAGGTGTAGCACCTGCTTAGCCCCCCGATCAGGGTCAGGTGAAGCCACGGGAGCAGGTGGTGGTCGGTCGTACGAGCAGCCGGTGCAGATCACAAGTCCTGGTTATGTGACCGCTGACGCCAGGCAGACGATCTCTGAAGAGTATTGATAATGGCTGGGGTCCCCTGTCTTGTAAAGACGCTGTCTGGAAGGAGGAAACAGCAAACCACTTCCGTAGAATTTGGCAAGAACAATCATGATCTTAGGCCATGATCACCCACACCACATGACACGGCGCATAATGGAGATAAGTCGCAAGTGTAACGTTGTAAGTGCTTAATCCAAGAACAGCAAGATCTAACATCCAAGAGAAATGTTGTTTTCAGCAGATAATCTGCTCTCAATTTTTGTTGAAGAATAAATATTGGCTAGAGGACTACTGCAGTATTACCAAGGGATCCTGCCTGACCCATGCAGCTCTACACTGGTGCAATAGACCTGGTTCTGCTGTTCCAGTCTTTGGAGTGATACTCAACCCCACAACCTACTGGCTTGTGCTTCCAGCAGAGCCACAGCTCATAGCAAAGGTGCATTAGAGGTCCTTTTCCTTCCAAAGAATATGACACTTGCTACTGAAACAGAGAGATTATTTCACATCACAGAGACACATTGGTGTCAGAGCGGAGATAACTGAGCATTTTGTAGCAGGCGTGAGTTGGGGTGGGGGCTGCGGGTTGAAGGCACTCAAATCAGAATCCAAAGAAAAATCCCAATCTTAATCCGAGTTAAGGAACCGCTGGAGGCCAAAAACTACAATCTGTCTTGGGGTTAGAGGATGGTGTATGTGCATAGGTGGGAGAGAGGAACGGGGTTGTTTTGCTGTTGTTGTTTCGGCGTGTGTTGAGTTCTGTGTTGCCGCGCCGAGCGTTGTGGGCATGTTAGTTTGGCAATGGAAGGTGCAGGATGCCCCAGCACACCCTTGGGTATGTTGGTTGTTGACATAAAGGATGCATTTCACAGTATGTTTCAATGTACATGTGACAAATAAACTTGAATTTGTTCCATGCTTGTGTCCACTAATTCTACATTCAAAGTTCAAAATTATATTTTATTATCAACGTACATATATGTCACCATATATGACCCTGAGATTCATTTTCTTGTGGGCATACTCAACAAATCTATAGAATAGTGACTATAATAGAATCAATGAATGGCCATTCAACTAGGGTGTTCACCCAGGGTGGTGAAGACAACAAACTGTGTAAATGCAAAAAGAAGAAATAATCATATAAATAAATAAGCAATCAGTATTGAGAACATGCGATGAAGAGTCCTTGAAAGTGAGAATATGTTGTGGGAGCATTTCAATGGCAGGCAAGTGAACAATGGTGATTTTATCCCCTTTGGTTCAAGAACCTGATGGTTGAGGGGTAATAACTGTTCCTAAAGCTGGCGAGTCTGGGGCTCTTGTACCTTCTTCCTGATGGCAGCAGTGAGAAGAGAGCATGTCCTGGGCGGTGGGGGTCCCTGATGATGGATGCTGCTTTCCAGCGACAATCTCCCGCTGTCAGATCATCTTTCCTCAGCATCCATCTTGTCAATCCTCTTCGGAATCACTGGCTTCACCTTCTCATGCTCTAATCCCCAACGAGTATAGGCCCAAAGTGCTCCTGTTGTAACGTACCACCCACACAGATGGACATTGGACTTGATCGGAATGGCTGTAGGTGGTTAGGTCCAATAAGCCAACTGCTTTTTAACATCCCATTTACTTAATATCTTCCCATCATTTCTTTGGCGCCTTAAAACGACCTTGTCCAATACTCCTTTCCAACTTAGCCCACAGCCCTTTTTGTCATTGGCAAGAAAAAATTTCAGCGGGTCCTCTGCCCATTCTAACTTAGAACACGTTGGTATGTAAACATTTACCACACCGAACAATTTGCTCGAATCAGCATTGTCAGCACTCTCTCGAGAAAGTCCAAATACTACACCCTTCCAAACAAAACAAACTCGACTTCCTTAATCTGTCATTACCATTTAAATTTCTAATACTTCATCAGTGCTGTAGCTGCAAATACAGAAACATATGTGGAACCAGTATGGGAGAATGAAGCTGACAGGCAGGCCATGTAGATTTCTTAATGCTATCCCACTTACAGTGTAAAAGATATGTACCTCCTAATTTGTTAACAGGACTACAAGAGACATTTGTGACACAGTTGGGAGGAGACATGCAACAGAAAGAGTAGAGTTCACTGACCAGAGGTCAGTGTGTTTTCAATAAGAGTATAAAATATTTCACAGTGACATGGGCGCCACAACAGCGACACTATTACAGCTCAGGCCATTCCAGAGTTTAGAGTTCAATTCCGGAGCTGCTCTTTAAGGAGTTTCCTGTATGTGGGTTTTCTCCACAACCTAGAGTTTCCTCCCAGAGACTAAAGGTGTGTCGGGTAGGTTGCATCACAGCCTGGTGCGGAAACGCCAATGCCTTTCAGGGCAAAATCCTACAAAAGGTAGTGGATTTGGCCCAGTCCATCACGGGCGGAGCTCTCCCAACCACTGAGCACATCTACATGAAACGTTGTCGTAGGAACGCAGCAACATCATCAGAGATCCCCAACACTCTCTACTCGCTGCGGCCACCAGATAGAAAATACAAGAACCTCAGGACTTGCAAGGATAGTTATTACTCCTCAACCATCAGGCTCTTCAATAGAAGGCGATAACCACACTCACGTGCCCCATCACTGAAATGTTCCTACAACCAATGGTCTCACTTTAAGGACTCTTTATCTCATGTTCACGTTATTTATTGCTATTTATTTATATTTGATTTTGCACAATTTGTTGTCTTCTGCACTTTGACTGACCTTTCACTGAAGTGCACCTTCAATAACTCCAAAGGACTGAAGTTGGGTAAAATACTGAAAGGCTTTTATTCGCTGTACAATACGACCTCCATGGTGAGTGTCTGCCCCCGGACTGAGGGAGAGGGGCAAGGTGAAACACCTTTATACAGGAATCTGTGGGAGGAGCCACAGGGGCAGTCAGCAGAGGGGCGTGTCCAGACAGTTAACCCATTTACAACATATATATGGTTTACCACATTCACTGATCCTGTTATAACTATTCTACAGATTTGCTGAGTATACCCACAGGAAATGAATCTCAGGGTTGTATATGGTGACATATATGTACTTTGATAATAGAATTTAATTTGAACTTTGCAAATTGTCTGGTAATTACATTAGGGTTAATTGGGTTTGTCAGAGGGCTGGAAGGGCCAACTTGGTGCTGAATTGCTAAATAAAATAAAATGCATCGATTAATATAAGAGAAATAATCTACAACATAGAGCAAAGTTTACAGTATACTTCAATTGGAGCTTTCTCACTCAAAGCGTTTCAGATTCAGATTTATCTATCACGTGTACATCAAAACAGATGATGAAATATGTTGTTTGTGTACCAGCACACCCAAGGATGTGAACTAAAATACAACAAACTTTGGCTTTTTGCAGAATGAGTTAGATGGCCGTGGTAACAACAGGAATGATCGTCAGCTAGACAAACTGCCTCTACTTATCAGTGATGTCCTCAATGAATCTGCTTTAAAGTTCCACACGTCAAGAAGGCCAATACCCTCTAACCCACTTTACCTCCAAACCCAATTTAATTCCCCATGGGAAGGTAAATAAGTGAGGCACCATGGATTGTTTGGGCCAGAGGGCCTGTATCCAAGTTGCATCGGTCTGTGACTCTAAATCCCTGCATAAAAGGCCCTACATAGATAAGAAATAGGAGCAGCAGTAGGCCATCTGGCCCATCGAGCCTGTTCTGCCACTCAGTAAGATCATGGCTGATCTGGCCATGGACTCATCTCCACCCATCTGCCTTCTCCCCATAACCCTTAATTCCCCTACTATGCAAAAATCTACCCAACCTTGTCTTAAATATACTGTATTTACCAAGGTAGCTTCCACTGCTTCGTTGGGCAGAGAATTCCACAGATTCACCACCCTCTGGGAAAAGCAGTTCTTCTCATCTCTGTCCTGAAGCTACTCCCCCGAATCTTGAGGCTATGTCCTCTCTTTCCTGAAGATCATAAATGCCCAGACTGAGCTCAAGTCCCACAATGCAGAAATCCAGTGAGGTGCCGTACTGCCAGCAATGCCACCCTTCATAAGAGATATTAACCCAAGCCTCTATATGCTTTTGCAGTGACCTCATTGCCCATTTCAAAGATCCCACTATACATTGTTTTAAGCATCACAGTGGAATTATTCCAGCTGATCCAGCTAATATTCCTCAACCAACACTATTCAGATCGATTATCTGCACGTTATCATTGTGCTGTTCGTGAGGTCTTCCTATGCACAGATTGATCACGCAGTGACCACACTTTGGAAGTCCTTCATAGAAACATAGAAAATAGGTGCAGGAGTAGGCCATTCGGCCCTTCGAGCCTGCACCGCCATTTATTATGATCATGGCTGATCATCCAACTCAGAACCCTGCACCTGCCTTCCCTCCATACCCCCTGATCCCCGTAGCCACAAGGGCCATATCTAACTCTCTCTTAGATAGAGCCAATGAACTGGCCTCAACTGTTTCCTGTGGCAGAGAATTCCACAGATTCACCACTCTCTGTGTGAAGAAGTTTTTCCTAATCTCGATCCTAAAAGGCTTCCCCTTTATCCTCAAACTGTGACCCCTCATTCTGGACTTCCCCAACATCGGGAACAATCTTCCTGCATCTAGCCTGTCCAATCCCTTTAGAATTTTATACGTTTCAATCAGATCCCCCCTCAATCTTCTAAATTCCAACGAGTACAAGCCCAGTTCATCCAGTCTTTCTTCATATGAAAGTCCTGCCATCCCAGGAATCAATCTGGTGAACCTTCTTTGTACTCCCTCTATGGCAAGGATGTCTTTCCTCAGATTAGGGGACCAAGACTGCACACAATACTCCAGGTGTGGTCTCACCAAGGCCTTGTACAACTGCAGTAGTACCTCCCTGCTCCTGTACTCGAATCCTCTCGCTATAAATGCCAGCATACCATTCGCCTTTTTCACTGCCTGCTGTACCTGCATGCCCACTTTCAATGACTGGTGTATAATGACACCCAGGTCTCGTTGCACGTCCCCTTTTCCTAATCGGCCACCATTCAGATAATAATCTGTTTTCCTATTTTTGCCACCAAAGTGGATAACTTCACATTTATCCACATTAAGTTGCATCTGCCATGAATTTGCCCACTCACCCAATCTATCCAAGTCACTCTGCATCCTCTTAGCATCCTCCTCACAGCTAACACTGCCACCCAGCTTCGTGTCATCCGCAAACTTGGAGATGCTGCATTTAATTCCCTCGTCCAAGTCATTAATATATATTGTAAACAACTGGGGTCCCAGCACTGAGCCTTGCGGTACCCCACTAGTCACTGCCTGCCATTCTGAAAAGGTCCCATTTATTCCCACTCTTTGCTTCCTGTCTGCTAACCAATTCTCTATCCACATCAATACCTTACCCCCAATACCATGTGCTTTAAGTTTGCACACTAATCTCCCGTGTGGGACCTTGTCAAAAGCCTTTTGAAAATCCAAATATACCACATCCACTGGTTCTCCCCTATCCACTCTACTAGTTACATCCTCAAAAAATTCTATGAGATTCCTCAGACATGATTTTCCTTTCACAAATCCATGCTGACTTTGTCCGATGATTTCACCGCTTTCCAAATGTGCTGTTATCACATCTTTGATAACTGACTCCAGCAGTTTCCCCACCACCGACGTTAGGCTAACCAGTCTATAATTCCCCGGTTTGTCTCTCCCTCCTTTTTTAAAAAGTGGGGTTACATTAGCCACCCTCCAATCCTCAGGAACTAGTCCAGAATCTAACGAGTTTTGAAAAATTATCACTAATGCATCCACTATTTCTTGGGCTACTTCCTTAAGCGCTCTGGGATGCAGACCATCTGGCCCTGGGGATTTATCTGCCTTTAATCCCTTCAATTTACCTAACACCACTTCCCTACTAACAGGTATTTCGCTCAGTTCCTCCATCTCACTGGACCCTCTGTCCCCTACTATTTCTGGAAGATTATTTATGTCCTCCTTAGTGAAGACAGAACCAAAGTAGTTATTCAATTGGTCTGCCATGTCCTCGCTCCCCATAATCAATTCATCTGGAATAAAGCAGTTTGGGAAGTGCTGAGGATACAAAAGCTGCTATATAAATGCAATATATTTAAATTTATTCATCTATTTATTGCAATAACCCATAGACAATCCAGAAATCCAATCCTATCGTAAATTGAAGTCATTGGAATGGAATTTGACTTCTTATTCATAAATTTTGTCCTTTAGGGCAGGTATTCCCGACTTTTATTATGTTATGGACCAATGCTATTCTGTGGACCCCAAGGTAGGAGCCCCTGCCTTAGGGTGTAATTGATGGACGTGTGAGGGAAAATGGGGTTGCATGAAAATACATGAAATGATGGACTGCTCGGAGAGCTGGCATAGACTAGATGTACCAAATGGCCTCCTTTTATGTCACGGGAAAAATCAATGCAAAACAGCGATGTACTTCTCAGAAAAAAATCTCCCCACCACACACCACAGAGGACGTCAAAGTCCCTAGTCTGGTGTATCCTGAAGTCAGAGGACCGACATCAGTGAGTCTGCGAGTCGGAGGCCCAACGGTGTGTCTGGAAGTTAGAGGCCCGATCTCCACAAGACTGCAAGTCAGAGGCCCACCTGTCCTCCACTACTATCCTGAACACTGGTACACCACAAGGTCGTGTATTGAGTCCCATACTCTACTCCCTCTTCACCTACGACTGTGTACCTGCATTTAACGCCAATACCATCGTCAAATTCGCAGACGACACAACAGTGATCGGGTTGATCTCCAACAGAGACGAATCAACGTACAGAGCGGAACTTAGTGAGCTAGTGCTCAGAGAACAACCTGTCTCTTAATACAGCAAAGACTAAGGAGCTAATTATCAATTTTGGAAAGTCACGGGATGACGAGTACGCTCCAGTCTCCATTAACGGAGACATAGTGGAGAGAGTGTCCAGTTTCAGGTTTCTGGGAATACATATCTCAGAAGACCTTACATGGTCCACTAACACCACAACAATAGTTAAGAAAGCACCAGCAATGCTTGATTTTCCTCAGGACGCTGAAGAAAGCTGGTCTACATGAACAGATGCTGGTGACCTTTTACCGCTACACCATAGAGAGCATCTTAACATACTGCATCTCTGTGTGGTATTCAGTTGTACAGCAGCTGATAGGAAAGCACTTCAGCGGGTCGTCTCTAGCGCACAGAAGATCATCGGGACACGGCTCCCAGCCCTGGAGGACACCTACAGCTCTCGCTGCCTAAGGAAAGCTACAAGCATCTGTAAGGACAATACACACCCATGCAATCATCTGTTTGAACTTCTTCCATCTGGCAAACGTTATAAGATTTTCTATGCCCGCACTTCCAGACTGAAAAATAGCTTTTTCCCCAGAGCTATAATTGCTCTGAACCAATCGGTCAGGCATCATCCATAAATTTGTTATATTGCTACTTTAATACTGGGTTTATGGCTGTCATGCATCTGAGTTGTGCTTTTGTACTGCTGAACATTGCTTGCACTGGCTGGTTACTTGATTTTATTTATTGTTTATTTATTTTATTTGTTGTTTTATAGCATTGAGTACGAGAGTTGCAAACTCAAGTTCACTGTATTGGTGCATGATAAATTGTACTATGCAATGACAATAAAGATATTTCATCTCATTTCAAAGATGTGTCCAGAAGTCGGGGGCCTGATGCCGTGTCCGGAAGTCAGAGGCCCGATCTTTGTAAGACTATAAGTCCAGGACAGGGACTGTAAGTCAGAGGCCTGGAGGTGGCCTGTCCTGGGTTTGGGGGCCAATCTAAGTGTGAGTGGGTGGGTGGAAGAAACAAAAGGGCCTTGTTCTGTTGTTGTTTTGTATTGTTGCTGTTGTTGTGTCGTTGTTGCTTGAGTTGTTTAGCTGAACATTGAGGGAACGCTTTGTTTGAGCCAGAATGTGTAGCAACATCCTTGGGTTGCAATGATTATTCATGTAAACAACCCACTTCTCTGTACGTTTCAATGTACATGTGATAAATAAAATGAACCTCAATCTGAATGTTTAACTCCCACCATTTGGTCATTCCAGCATAACCTTGTTCCAATATCTACAACCCCATTCTTCACCAGACTTACACATCACATCATTTAGTTCTTATTAGTATGAACTGCTGATGCATAACAGCAAATTTCAGGATTCTGATTCTGATAAGTAAATATGGAACGAGCTGCCAGAGGAAGTGGCTGAGGCAGATACATGGGCAACATTTAAAAGACACTTGTCAAGATACATGAGAAGGTTTAGAGCAGGGAGTCCACAGACCCCTCGGTTAATGGTAGGAGTCCATGGCATAAAAAAGGTTGGGAGCTTCTGGTTTAAAGGGTTTTGGGCCAAACGGGGGCAAATGGGAATAGCTTAGATAGGGCACTTGCTTGGCAGGAATTATTTGGACAGAAGATTTGGTTTCCTTGCTATATGACTCTATGACTGCAACATCCAAGCACATATCAGCCCACTTGTTGGACACCCCATCCATCAGCTGAAGCACTCCTTCCTTCCATCACAAGCGCACAGCAGCGTCAGTTGGGTCCAGGATAGATCCTCAGAGATGTTGGCACCCAGGAACTTGAAATTGCTCACTTCTGGTCCCTCTATGAGGACTGGTGCGGGTTCCTGCATCTTACCCTTCCTTGGCCTGCCTGACGTTGACCTACCATTCCTGCATCTCTTCTGGGATGTGACAAGAAGCCAGAGAACCCACAGGTCAGGTCAGAATCAGAATCAGATTTATTATCACTGACTTAAATGACATGAAATCAATTGTTGGGTCTCGGACGAAAAATCAACTGTTTATTCCCCGTCCATAGATGTTGCCTGATCTGCTGAGTTCCTCCAGTTCTTTGTGCGCTGCTATGAAAGTTGCTGTTTTATGGCAGCACTGCAGTGTTAAGACATAAAATTAATAATAAATTACAAAATTAAATAAGTGCTGAGTAACAAGGTCGTGTTCATGACCAATGGACCAACGAATGCTTCACGAGGTACAAGGAGAGCATGCAAACTCCACACAGACAGCGCTGGGGATCCGGACTGAATCTGGGTCATGGGAATGGTAAGACGGAAGCTCACTGTGTTCCTCCTTCATTACCCAGGCTGCTCCAACAGCATCGTCCAGACCCATAGCTCTCAACCATCCCAAATGACAAGAGCTTCAGGGGTGTGGGCACGCCGCCCCACGAGGCCCCTGCAAGGTAACTGGGAAGAATGTCGCCATACCTTCATTGTATTATTTGTCAGGTGTACATTGAAACAAACAGTGAAATGTGTCACTTGCGTTAACAACCAGCACACTTGAAGATGTGCTGGGGGCAGCCCGCAAGTGTCACCACGCATTCCGGCGCCGGCATAGCGTCAGAACAGCACAAGCAACAACAACAAGAACAGCAGAAGAAAACTATACAACAACTGAAAAACAAGCCCCTTTCCCACTCTCCCCCTCAAACATACACAGACAGACCTCCAATCCCAGGACAGGCCACTTCTATGCCTCCAGTCCTTGGCCATGGACTCTCAAACTCACAGACATCATGTTGTGTATTTAATATTTGAGTAATCTTGTATATTCTGTATATTGTTTGATTAAGCATCCTTATTTGTTCAAATAATTCCTTGCGGGTTATATATATGTGAATTGAACATGCTGCTACATGACAGTGCGTGCCCCCACTTAAAGTAAACACAAAGTTAGACCCGCACCTCAGGCTCCCACAACTTCCTTCGAATTAGTTTCATGTTTTGAAGTTACAAAACATGATAATCAGACTTCCAACCTCCCCAGCTCAACCTTTGGGCCTCTACAGGGTCTAAGTCTTGGAGCTCCCCTCCCCATGACACACTTTCACCAGTCAGGACTGTAGCAGTTCAAAGCAACGGCTCACAATCACCAGCTCAAGGGTAATTACAGATGGCCAATGGAAGCCACGTCCTGATAATATATTACAAAAATGGTATGAAATGGCCTACCGTGATCAAATAGTCCAATTACGCTCCTCATTCAGACGTGACTGGAATGAATGGTAAATGCTGCGAGCACTCGCACGAGCACGGACACCCCTTACACATGAACCCTGCAAGAGGACCACAACCTTGTTGTAGGGTTTGGAGGCTTGTGTGCCTCAATGACTTGGAGAGCCATGTTGGCTGGAACCAGGGCCTTGTGCTTTGACTCTTGGGAGGGTCACCCATGCCAAGCAGGTCAAAGGGTAGAGGCCAGACTAAGAGTGGTCCACCGGTCCTCCAGGTTCAAGGGTTCAGCTCAGGGCTAACAACCCTGACTGGTCAAAGACAAATTGTTGCAGTAAGAGAAATCCTTCCACATCTGAGTGTGACTGAGGACCCTGAACCACACCTAGGGCACGAGAGAGAAGATGGCCAAAGATAGATGATTGAGGAACTTCATTGCTGCCCTAAACACCAGCAGTATTACGGACAGTAAGTTCTACTTAAGAGCAAGCTTCCAAAATATTAATTCAAAAGTCCAACATATTCAAATACTTGCTCCTGTAAATGGCAGAACTAATTTCTTTCTCCCTCTCCCTATTTTTAATCACTGTTATTATCAGTGTTATGTGCTTTTGACACATAAGACTGATAATTGCCATATCTCGTGAATTTTGCGACGTAAGGCTTGAACTGTCTAAACCTGGAGAGCATACACTAAGATGAGGGGCTGTGGCAAGTTCAAAGGAGGTGTGCAGGACAGGTTGTCCTACACAGAGAGTGGTGGGTGCTTCGAGCCAGGGGTGGTGGTGGAGACAAATACAGCAGAGGCTTTTGGTAGGCACCTCAGCGCACAGAGACTAGAGGGATCGGGAGAGCTAAAGAGATTCTGCAGATGCTGGAAATCCAGAGTCACACACACAAAATGTTAGAGGGACTCAGCAGGTCCGTGGAGAGGAAGAAACAGTCAGGAGTGTCCTAATGAAGGGCCTCGGCCCGAAATATTGACAGTTTATTCCTCTCCATAGATGCCGCCTGACCTGCTGAGCGCTACCCCAGAATTTTGTGTGTGTTACTCTGGAGGGATATGGAGATTGTGCAGGCAGTAGGGATTAGCTAAGTTAGGCGTTTAATTAATTTGGCGCACCAGTGCAGGCCTATGCAGTACTGTTCTACATTACAGGCAAAATCGATGTCAGTGAAATCGTAACTGCTCATTACCTGGGTATGTTCATTATCTGCCCCTTTCACCTCCCCTAGCAGTACTTTCCGTAATCTTACCACTCTGTGAAATAAAACATAACTATGATATGATACCCTATACTTTTCTCATCACCCAAAAATTATGTCTCTCGTAATAGACATTGCTGACCTGATAACTGTCCATTACCTGGGTATGGGTGAAAGGAGCTACGGAAAGTTGTAAAATTCGTCAGCTCCATCTAGCCTCCATAGTGTCCAAGACACCTTCAAGGAGCAGTGCCGTAAAAAGGCAGCATCCATTATTAAGGATGCCTATCACGCAGGGCATGCCTTCTTCTCATTGATACCATCAGAAAAGAGGTTAAAGGCATCCGTTAGTCTTGCGAGACCATGGATCTGCGCCTGGAAAGTCTTCACTCTCCAGGGCGCAGGCTTGGGCAAGGTTGTATGGAAGACCAGCAGTTGCCCATGCTGCAAGTCTCCCCTCTCCACGACACCAATGTTGTCCAAGGGAAGGGCATTAGGACCCATACAGCTTGGCACCAGTGTCATCGCAGGGCAATGTGTGATTAAGCGCCTTGCTCAAGGACCCAACACGTTCCCTCAGCTGGGGCTCGAACTCACGACCTTCAGGTCGCTAGTCCAATGCCTTAACCACTTGGCCATGTGCCCACAGGAAGGAGGTACAGAAGCCTGAAGGCACACATTCAACGATTCGGGAACAGCCTCTTCCCCTCTGCCATTCGATTTCTGAATGGGCATTGAACCCATGAACACTACCTCAATTTTATTTTTCCTGTTTTCTAATTTAACTATTTAATATACATATATATACTGTAATTGATTTACCTTTTTTTTATATTATCATGTATTGTATTGTACTGCTGCTGCTAAGTTAACAAATTTCACAACATATGCCGGTGATATTTAACCTGATTCTGATTCTAATTCTGAGGTGCACCCTCCTCAGGTGTGAAAGAAAGAGGTACACCCTGTGATACAACACAGAATTGCGGCTCAGTGAATTTCTTAGACAGGCAAAGGACACTGCGCCGAGAGCAAAGCTTCCCTCTGGCTCGAAATATTGGCAGGCTGCTTTTTTTTAAATGCCCAACATTATGCGGTTGTAATGTCTGGGGTGCATGAACTGACATGCAGGAGAATCAATATTGAATGAAATTTCGAATTTTTAACATGACACTTTGACACAATCAAACAGGAAGACTTATGTTCTTCAGGTGATCCTGTAATCCCCTCATGGTTTTTGAAGGAAATTTGGAAACTGCCTTTTAATTGCAAGGATGCCAGAATAGAGGCATTATCACATTAGAGATTTTCAAACAAATCCAGGCATTAGTCAATGTCTCCCGCAGATGTGGAGGCAATAGATTATCATGGAACAGAATATTTTGTACAGAAATCCATCCACAATTAATCAGAAATACCAGCCTCCTCTATTCCAAGTAGAAGATGGAATTTCGTTACTCTAGAAAGATGTTTAAACAATTAACTGCTCTCACTCAGTGCCGAGCTTATTAATCACAGCTGGCAAAGATTAGAGGAATGAGAGATGATTTTATTGGAACACAAAAAAATATTCTTAGAGGGCTTGACAGGTTAGATACTGAGTGGCAGTTTTTCCTGAGAGTCTAGACCCCGGGCTCAGTGCACGGATACTGGGGGAAGGCAGCTTAGGACTGAACCAGGATGAAATATTTTCAGACGAGTGCCAATCTCCAGAACTCGCTACCCCAGAGGACTGTAGATACTCAGACACTGAGCGTCTTCAAGGCTGAAACTGATCGATGTTTGGACATGAAGGGAGTCAAAAGTGCAGCTGGCAAAAGGGAACGAAAAGGGCAACATACAAGAGATTCTGCAAGTCCAGAGCAACGCATACAAAATGCTTGAGGTCAGGCAGCGCCTGTGGAGGAGAATAAACAGTTGACGTTTTGGGCTGGGACCTTTCATCAGTCATGGTAAGGAAGCCGGGGGGGGGGTGGGGGGTGGGGGTGGGCGGACCACGGGGTTAGAAGCCAGAATAAGAAGTCAGGGGGGAGGGAAGGAATACAAGCTAAAAGGTGATGGGTGAAACCAGCTGAGGGGGAAGATAGGTGCATGGGCAGCGGAATGAAGTGAGAAGCTGGGAGGTGATCCTTGGAGTTTAGAAGAATGAGGGGAGACCTCATAGAAACATTTCGAATGTTAAAAGGCATGGACAGAGTGGAGGTGGCAAAGTTGTTTCCCATGATGGGGGAGTCCAGTACGAGAGGGCATGACTTAAGGATTGAAGGGTGCCTATTCAGAACAGAAATGCGAAGAAATTTTTTTAGTCAGAGGGTGGTGAATCTATGGAATTTGTTGCCACGGGCAGCAGTGGAGGCCAAGTCATTGGGTGTATTTAAGGCAGAGATTGATAGATATCTGAGTAGCCAGGGCATCAAAGGTTATGGTGAGAAGGCAGGGGAGTGGGACTAAATGGGAGAATGGATCAGCTCATGATAAAATGGCAGAGCAGACTCGATGGGCCGAATGGCCGACTTTTGCTCCTTTGTCTTATGGTGATAGGTGGAAAAAATAAAGGGCCAAGGGAGGAGAAATCTGACGGGAGCCGAGAGAAGACCATAGGAGAAAGGGCACCCGAGGAAGGTGACAGGCAGGTGAGGAGAAGAAAAGGGGTAAAAGGGAAGCCAGAATAGGGAATGGCAAAAGAAAGGAGGGGGGAAAAATTATCGGAACCGGAAGTTAGTGAAATTGATGTTCATGCCGTCAGGTTGGAGGCTATCCGAACGGAATAAGAGGTGCTGCTCCTTCAACCTGAGTTTGGCCTGAGTTAGAGCGATCGGTATTCCCTAGGGTTCAGAAGATGAGGGATTACCTAAATATATACGCTTTGACTGAGGTGGTCTGGGTATATCCTAGAGGTGTGTTCACTGCTGGGAGAGTCATGAAGAAGGGCACATGAAAAGAGCAACTCATTTAACACTGAAATTTACAGTCACTGACGTACCAGCTGGTAGGTTGATTGGTCATTGTAAATTGTCCCGTGATTGATCTAGAGATAAATCAGGGGATTGCTGGGTAGTGTGGCTCAGAGAGCCGGAAGGGCCGATTCTGTGCTGTACCTGAACAAATAGATAAATAAATAAAATGCCAATCGGTACGTCTTTAGACTGTGGGAGGAAACCAGAGCACCTGGAGAAAACCAATGCATTCACAGAGAGAACTTACAAAACTCCTTACAGAGGACACTGAAATTGAACTCTGAACTCCAATGTCCTGAGCAGTCATAGCGTTACACTAACCCCTACCCTACTGTGATGCCTGAATATCCTCGTATGACACAGGATGTCCATTAAATCTGTGAAAACTTCCTCTTAGTTCCATTCTCCTTTTCTTGTACCTCTCCGACTTGTTCTATCTCATAGCTACCCATCAACTTTGACTCTTAAACACAAGGGTTTCTGCAGATGCCGGAAATCCAGGGCAACACACACAAAATGCTCCCACATTTTACACCAGCTGATTCTTCTTGTCCTCACCCCTACTTAGCGGCCAGATAAGCATCAGCACCACTTTGGGAGGTGGGAGGAAACCCGAGCGGTCAAAGGGAGAACGTGCAAACTCCACACAAGCAGCGGCTGAGGTCAGGATCCAACCCAAATCAGCTGTGGCACCACTGTGTCTTGGAACACCATCTCATGGTTCTGCCATTATTCCCCCAAAGAACAGCCAGAACTACTCGTTTCTGATATCTAGCCCTGCTATTCCAAGATTCATAGAGCTGTATAGCATGGAAATGGGCCTTTTGGCCTGACTCATTCATGCCAACCAGCTGTTTAACTGAACGAGTCCCATTTGCCTGTATTTGGCTCTGTTCAACCTTCTTCCCTCCCTCACACCCCTCTGCCTATAGATAGAAGCCCTGGGCCACCGCCAAGCCCTGTCAGCGTCTCTCCACATCCTTGTTTGGTGTCAGGGTGCCAATGTGCTGACTGGGAAGGGTACATTGCACAGCTTGTTGTCTTTTGCGCACCGCTTGGATGCCCAAATTGGTACAGCTTTCATTAATTCTGCTTATTTACTGACATACCGCGCGGAGTAGGCCTTTCTGGCCCTTTGAGACACGGCGCCCAGCAATCCCCCAAATTAACCCGCATAACCACAGGGCAATTCACAATCACCAATTAATCTACCAGCCAGTGCATCTTTGGAATATGGAAGAAACTGAACCGACTTTACTATTTACATTTTTCATATATATGGGAAGTAAAAGTTGTTATATTACGTCTCTGTCTAAATGTGCAATGTGCAATTTATAATAAATAGTATGTACAACAGGATAGTCAATATAACATAAAAATACAATTGTATTAGCATGAATTAAGCAGTCTGATGGCCTGGTGGAAGAAGCTGTCCCGGAGCCTGTCGGTCCAGGCTTTTATGCTGTGGTACTATTTCCTCGATGGTGTTTGAGGTGCCTGGAGTCCCAGTGATCCTGTGGGCACCCAGAGGAAACCCATGTGGCCATGAGGAGAACGTGGAAACTCTTTACAGGCAGTGGCAGGAATTGAACCCGGGTCTCCTGTACCGTAGAGCATTGTGCTAACCGCTACACTACCGTGCTATTCTACTCTAGATTTATTGAGTATGCCCACAAGAAAATTAATCTCAGGGTTGTATATAGTGACATATATGTATCTTGATAATAAATTTACTTTGATCTTTGAGAAGCAGGAGAAAGATGTGGAACAAAAACTGTCTGCTTAAAGAAAACGTGTGTTTAGTAATCTGTGTGTGTCCACTGTAGTCGTTCTCTACTGTTGCTCTCGGTTAACACACTGCATCGATTTTGGAAATTGCAGCGCAACTTATATCAAGAAGTGTTTTCAATGTGAGCAAAATGCTCCGAATGTTTGAGTATTGTTAATCACAAAGTAACACCAAGGCATATAAGGAGATGTTTAGTGTAC
Organism: Mobula hypostoma; assembly: GCF_963921235.1. NCBI lineage: Eukaryota > Metazoa > Chordata > Chondrichthyes > Myliobatiformes > Myliobatidae > Mobula > Mobula hypostoma. The sequence goes on along the minus strand of NC_086104.1, from coordinate 148,247,595 downwards.
TACTGTAGACAGCTGAAAGCTTGGTCCCAATCATGGGTTTTAAGGGGCGAGGGAGGGGTAGGACGAGACGAGCAGAGAGAGAAAAGGAGATGGAGAAGGAAAGATAAGGCAAAGAGAGGGAGATGAGGTGAGAGCAAGATATAAGGAAGAGAGGTAGAGAGAGAAAGAGAGTAAAAGGGCAAGATAAACAAAGAAGGAGAAATACACACACACGGAAAGGGAAAGAGAGAAATAAGGTGATGGAGAGATAAAGAGGGAGATAAGGAGAAAGGGATATAATGTGAGAGGCAGAGGGAGAGGGAGTTTTAGAAATTGAATTCTAGAGTTTGGTGCCTTTCGAGCTGAAATCGGGGCTGTCTATTGTGGCACAGTTCAGCTTTAGAAACTTGGCAATGGGAGAGGCATGGAGTGTTGTAATCTATTACGAATCCAGCAGCCCAGCACAAAAGGTGAGGTTACATGGGACAGGCAGGGAAGGCTCTCAACCAACATACAGCCCCAGTTCCCCCATCTACCTCTCCCTCTTCCAGATCACGTCCGGAAAACCTGCTGAATTTCACAGTTTCCTCAGTCCAACACTGCCTCAGTTCAGGGATCAGAAGACGTGAAAACACGGCTTCAAATCACACAATGGTTGACTGACAGTGGGGCTGATTATGGCAAGCTACCAGCAGCAGCACAGCAGAATGCACAGTAACTTCCCATCGGCACTCAAGCGGGCAAACTCTCCTGTAAGCCAGGTGCCATCCATCAGGAAAGGCATAAAATCCAGCCTCACTGCCTCCCAACTTCCCACAGCAATCCAGTAGGTTGCACTGAGTCTCCGCTGTCCTCTGGTACATACTGACATCATCGATGCAAGAGAGAGGCTTCATTACACCACAGGAAAAATCGGTCTTGGAAGGATTTTGTCCGCTGCCTGTGATGGACGTGTTTAACAGAGCCTTCTGAGATCAATATCCTACTTGTCTTAATCCGCCAATAATGCTCCCAATCGAATCTTTGGGGCCTGATGGAGGGAGAGTCAAAGGACTTTGCCACCAACCGCCAAGTTGAAGGTTAAATGACTAAAACAGAGATCCTCTCCACAGCTGAATGGGTGCGACCCCCTTAAAGGATGCACAAGTAGGGCAGGTGCAGTCTGCCTGGTGGGATGTGCTCGAGTAGAGTTTGTGGGGCATTGCCAAGGGGCTAGCAACTGCCCAATAAGACAAAGGAACAGAATTGGGCCATTCAGCTCATCGAGTCACTCTGCCATTCAATCATGGCTGATTTATTAACCCTCTCAACCCCACTTTCTGGCCTTCCCTCTAACACCCTTAGTAATCAAGAGCCTATCTAACCCCACTTTAAATATACCCAACTACTTGACCTCCACGGCCAACTGTAGAGAGGAGAGGTAGTAAGTCAGCCTGCTGCAATAGTCATTGTTCTGGTTCCCCAACTACAGGACAGATCCGGAGGCTTAGGAGGGGGTACAAAAAAGACTTATCGGGATGCAGGCTGGATTAGAGGGCTATCAGGAGAGTGTGACGGAGAGCACTTGGTAAACACACTCCTTACACACGTGCGTTTACACACACACACACAAACACACAAACATTGCCTTGTCATTCTGCTGTCGTTATGTTGAGTGCACACACTTCGCTGTCTTCCCTGGTATATTCTCATAATGGTCCTAAACCCAGCTGATGTGCTCTAGTTGGCTTCATGGTGCCTTTCCAGCCAGACACAGTGGAGAAATCCATTTCTTTAGTAATGAGGATGTGTAAGTGTGCATATGCACTCTGTATTTAAGGTAGATACTTTTGTTGATTTTGTAATATGATTGTACCTACATTGTGGGGTGCATCATATTCTAATTCATGTGTAGTCTTCAGTGAACTTTGAGGTAATTAAAGATGGTATGTCCTGGTGTCTAATGAATGGGGCTCTTCGCCCTCATAGGAGAGAGAGAGATCCGGACGGCCAGGGGTCACACTCGACAAAAATGCATTGTGGGAGCGGGCATTTTGGCCCACGATGTTGTGCCAAACCAATTCAATTAGTAATTAAATGACCAATTAAACTGATACCTATACAATGTCTACATCCTTCCATTTTCCTCACATTCATGTGCCTATCTAAATGTCTCTTAAAAATCTCCAATGTATCTGCCTCTACCACCACCCCAGGCACCCACCACTCTGTGTAAAAAAAATCTTGCCCCTCACATCTCCTTTCAAATTACCCCCTCTCATCTCGAAGGCATGCCCTCTGGTATGAGGGATTTCAACCATGGGAAAAAGATAATGTCCCTCTACCGTGTGCCTCTCATAATCTTATAAACCTCTATCAGATCTCCTCTCAGCCTCCGCTGTTCCAGAGAAAACAACCCAAGTTTGTTTTAAAATAAAAGGTCTATATTCCCTCCCAGGGAGGCTTTGGGCTCAGGCTCGGGCTCAAAGACACTCTTCACCTTGCAGCAACCTTCCCTTTCCTTCCTGTGGGCTCTGCTCACAGATTTGTTGTCCTAGCTTAATATCCAGAGACAGGAATGCCAGATGGCACCAATCTGTTCCAATTCGGGATTGTGTTTACTGCCGGTCAGGTTCCATGTAACAACAGAATCGCTTTGTAGGGAGATTAAAAGGTGTTAATTCCATCCCTAAGCAACTCAATCAAAAACATGTGTGGAGCTCGTCTATAAATCCCATTTATTTGTATTGAATTATCTGTTCTTTTCCAGTTTAGCAGAGATGGGGTGGGTCGATGGTGGAAAGTTGATATATCTATCCACCAGCAAAGCTTGGCTTCCGCCTCTAATACATGCAGACTGTGCCTCAAAATTTCCTTTCCTTAGGTTCCCTGTTTTCCCCCTGAATTTCCAAAACTGTACAACAGACAGAGGAACAAAGAGTAAGACTCAAACAAGTGTCTAAGAGGTTCCTTTTCACTGACCTCCACAATCTTAATCACTGAAGTTCAGCAACATTTTGGTCACTTGGCTCTCCCAATGGATTTTTCCTGTTCTAATTGTGTACTCTCTTGCAAAAATTGTGCATAATTTCCCATACCCATTCTGACATGCCAATCCATGGCCGCCTCATGCCAAGATCCAGGGTGGAGGAACAACACCTTATATTCCATCTGGGTAACCTCCAACATGATGACGCGAATGTCAATTTCTCTTACCCGTAAAATGTTTTTTTCCCTCTCCCACCCCCCCTCTTCTTCTATTCCTCACTCTGACCTTTTACCTCTCCTCGCCTGCCTATCACTTCCCCCTGGGTCTCTGTCCTCCTTCCCTTTCTCCTATTGTCCACTCTCCACTCCTAACAGATTCCTTCTTTACCTTTCCCACCCACTTGACTTCACCTAAGCTAGCCTCCTTCCCCTCCCCTCACCTTTTTATTCTAGCACCTCCCCCCTTCCCTTCCACTTCCGTCCTGATGAAGGGTCTCGGCCCAAAACATCCACTTCCATTTCCGTCCACAGGTGCCATCAGATTTGCTAACTTCCTCCTGCATTTCGTGTGTGATGCTCAAGATTTCACTGGATAACAAGGGTTTTGTTTCCTGAATACTTTTGGGTGAATCTTATAGTTTTTGGGCTGCTGATCGTGAAAGTCACCATGGAATTTACCTATCACGCTCTGCTTTTTTTGAAATTGCCTATATTTGTTAAGTCAATTAAAATGTTTCCCACAACGTAAGCTGAAAATTTTCTATCTTGTCCAGGCATGCCTGGGCTTGCTTTGGCAGGGCAGATGCCGCATGGCAGGGTAGGTTTTAGAAAGGCTATAAATTTCCTTGAAGGATTTCGATATTTGAGACAGATGTTTCCCCGAATAACTGATGCCAAGATAAAGGAAGGCATTTTTGTTAGTCCACAAATCAAACAGGTCATCAATGATAGGAAATTCAAAGAACTTCTAGTGGGATCAGAGAAAGAAAGATCACACGGAAGACGTTCAAGGTGTCGTTCAAATGTTCCTTGGCAACTATAGAGCACCTACCTAACATGCAGCTGATTGACAACATGCTTCAAGCATACAAAACTGTGAAGTGTAACATGTCACTAAAGATTCATTTTCTGCAATCCCTTTTAGACTTCCCTTCAAATCAGTGACAACCATGCCAAAAGATTTCACCAGGACTTTGCGGTCTTGGAGAAACAGTATCGGGGCATCTGGAATCCATTAATGCTGGCTGATTATTGTTGGACCCTTAAGCGAGAAGCCTCAGACACTGAGTACAAATCAAAATCATCAACAAAACATTTTTAGCTCAGTTGAACACCAAAGCATCAACACCATTGTGCAATTAAATGCCTTATGTTCAATAAAAGTTAATTTCTTGTTTCTCCAAATTCTTATGTGATACAATTAGTCTGAAATTATATTCGTGTTCTGCTTCAGGTGGTCTGCCATAAACAAACAAAATTACTGAGGAAGCAACACTTCAAAAAAAATCTGTTGTCCAGCGTTTTCAGAATCTCTTGTGTTTATGAGTAGCTGTTGTAGTAAGCAGATGCATCATCCCCCACTACCACCATCAACCCACCACATCTCTGGAAATTGACAGATAATCTAATACAACTAAATGGGATTTTACAGCTGAACTTCACATGTTTTTGATTAAGTTGATTAGAGATCAAATTAACACTTTTTAATATGACTTCAACCCACTAATACTGCGCTGACCATCAAGCAAACACCAGTCCAAGGGTTCTCAGCCTTTTCATGATAGGGACCTCCACCATTAACCGAGTGGTCCATGGACCCTGGGTTGGGAACTCCTGCACTGATCCTACATTAATGCACATTCCTATCAGCTCCTCACCAGATTGTACCACTCACCTCACGAGGGGCAACATATAGTGACGAATTAGCCTGCACGTCTTTGGACTGTGGAGCCACTAGTAGGAAAGCCACACGGCCACAGGGAGAACATGCAAACTCCACACGGACAGCACCAGAGATTAGAATTGAACCCTGGTCTCTGGAGCTGTGCTTTAAGACAGTGACCTAAACAGGGCTTGCTCCCTGGAATAATTCAAAGGTGGGTCCTAGAAACCGCAATGATGCTGCCTCTGCATCAGTAAATTCTTCTGACACTTGTTCTCTCACACACAAAATCAACACACTTCTGGACGAAGTACGTGGGGGAGAAAAAGAAAAAAAATCAACATATAGGCCTCTCATACTTGTTACACCATTCAGTAAGATCATGGCTGATCTAATATGGACTCATCTCCACTTTCCTAGCTGTTCCCCATTACCCTTAGCTCCTCACTGTCCCAAATCTTCCTATCCTGCTTTTGCTGACCCAACCTCCACAACTCTGCAGGGTGAAGAATCCCAAAGATTCACTGCACCTAGAGAAATTCTTCCTTGTCTCCATCTAATTCTGATTCTATAATAATGCATTTCCAGTTTCAGATCCCACCTCACCCCCCTCAACCACCCCCGCCTGCAAAAGAAGTCAGAATGAGCCCAACAAGCCAATGTGATTATAACTATTCCTCCACTCAACCACAGATAAGATTAGAGATAGGAGCAGAATTAGGCCACTTGGCCCATCAAGTCTGCTCCAATGTTTCATCATGGCTGATCCATTTCACTCTCAGCTCCGATGACTGAGATCACCGATGTTAAGACCTTAAGACACTAGGCCATTTGGCCCGTCAGGTCTCCTTCACCATACAATCGTCTCTGATTTGTTTTCCCTTTCAACCCCATTCTCCTGCCCTCTTCCAGTAACCTTTGATGCTCTTACTAATCAAGAGCCTATCAACCTCCAGTTTAAGTCAACCTGATGACGTGACTGCCATAGTGTCTGTGGCAGTGGGCACTACAGACTCACCACCCTCTTCATTCCTGTTCTAAAGTGACATCTTTCTGTTCTGAGGCTGTGCCCTCTGGTCCAAATCTCTCTCATTACTGAAAACAGCTTCTCCAGGTCCACTCTATCTAGGCTTTTCAATATTTGGTAAGTTTCAATGAGATTAGTCCCCATATCTCATGACTGGGGTCCAACTTTTGGCAGCACAAATAGTCTAGGGCCTTGAGTTCAAATAAGACTACAAGACCGTAAGACATAGAGCAGAATTAGGCCATTCAGCCCATTGAATCTGCTCCACCATGGTTGGTTTATCATCTCCCTCAACCCCATTCTCCTGCCCTTGCCCTATAACCTTTGACGCCTTTACTTATCAAGAACTTATCAAAGTCCACTTCAAAGACACCCAGTGACCGGGCTTCAAGAGCTGCCTATGGCAAAGAATTTAAATAAAGTAAATCAAACTGGAATAGAAAAGATAGCAGCAGTGACAAAATGACAGGTATCGAATAACCGGCATGAAAAACGGATCGAGGGGGCTGTTTCTACATGTTATGACCCTCTCTACATAAATCCATTGCAAATGGCAGCCCATTGGTCATGGCAGGACCCTTGGCACAGCTGTTGTACAGATGGAGCTTGGGGCCCCTGAAAGAGGCTGCACAAGTTTCCCCAGTGTGGGATAGAGGTTTTTTTTAGCGTGTGACACCAGACAGTCAGCCATTCTTGTCTGGCGTGTAGTGTCAGGATTGGTCTCCTTTCGGATTAACCGGGTCACGATATGAACATTCCTGACTCGACCCTTGTTTTTTGTACGAGGCCGAGTGGCTAGCTCGACGCTCAACCCAGCACGGATGGAAAGCGTGCTCGGGGGGGGGGGGCCCGACTTGGATTCGAACTCGGGAGCCTTCACTCCGGAGTCCGGCGCTGATGTCACTGCACCACCGGCCTGCCTGGGATAGAGGTGATTCCAGGTCAGTTAGTGGAGGAATGGGTCAGGGTGAAGACGTTAACATCAGAACGATGCAACATCTGTACAGCTCTGAGTGACTGAACGTGAGGTGAAACACATGCCAAATGGTTATAGTTGCTACTCCATGGTATATTGTGCTCTGAGACAGCAAGACAGAGCAACCGTTCTCAGACACCAGTAGGTGACCTGGCTTCAATACTGGCATCATCTGAACAAATGAACTAACTCCAAAGTTCAAAGTACATTTTTTTAAATCGAACTACATACATGTCCCAAATACAACCTTGAGATTCATTTTCCTTGCGGGCATACTCAGCAAATCGATAGAATAGTAACTACAACAGGACCAATGAAAGATCAACCAGAGTGCAGAAGAGAACAAACTGTGCAAAATGCAAATATAAATAAATAGCAATAAATAACAAGAACATAAGATGATAAGATAAAGAGTCCTTAAAGTGAGATCATTGGTTGTGGGAACATCGCAATGATGGGACGAGGGATTGTAGTTATCCCCTTTTGTTCAAGAGCCTGATGGTTGAGGGGTAGTAACTGCACTTGTACCTTCTACCTGATGGTAGCAGTGAGAAAAGAGTATGAGCTGGGTGGTGAGGGGCTGTGATGATGGATGCTCCATTTCGGAATCAGAATTAGCTTTACGGGCCGGCATGGCGCAGTGTAGCAGACGGTGTACTGTTACTACAGCGTTCAATTCCGCGTCTGTCCGCGAGGAGTTTGATTGTTTTCACTGTGGCCACGTGGGTTTCCTCACTGGTACTCCCCGTACTCCAGGTGCTCCAGTTTCAACTTTGGTTTGACTATTCTTTCCGTGATTGCTCCAGTTTCCTCCCACATTCCAAAGAGGTACAGTTTAGTAAGTCCATTGGTCACATTTAGTTGACGTGGGCTCAATGGATGGAAAGGGACTGTTTTTGTGCTGTAGATCTAAATTTTTTAAAAATCACTGACATAAATACCGTGAAATTTGTTGCTTCATGGGGGGAGTGCAATGTAAGACATAAAAAATTATTATAGGCTGCAATAAAAGATAGAAAAATAAATATATACAAGTGCAAAAAGAGAGCCAACTAGTGTGATCACACACAAGAGAAAATCTGCAGATGCTGAGACTCCAAGCAACACGCATAAAATGCTGAAGGAACTCAGCATTTATGGAAAAGCATACAGTCGACATTTTGGGCCGAAGCTCTTCAGCAGGACTGGAGAAGAAAAGATGAGGAGAAGGTTTAAAAGGTCAGGGAGGGGAGAGAGAGAAACACAAGGTGACAGGCGAAACCAGGAGGGGGAGGGATGAAGTTAGGAGCTGATTGGTGGAAGAGATACAGGTCTGGAGAAGGGGGAGTCTGATAGGAGAGGACAGAAAGCCATGGATGAAAGAAAATGGAGGGAAGAGCACCAGAGGGAGGCGATGGCCAGGCAAGGAGATGTGAGAGAGGAAAAAGGGGATGGGGAAAGGTGGGGAGGGGGGCATTATCGGAAGTTCGAGAAATCAATGATCATGCCATCAGGTTGGAGGCTACCCAGACGGAATATATTCCTCCAACCTGAGTGTGGCCTCATTGCAACAGTAGAAGAGGCCACGGATTGACATAACAGAATGGGAATGGAAGTGGAATTAAAATGGGTGGCCACTGGGAGATCCCACTTGTTCTGGCAGATGGAGCATAGATGCTCGGCGAAGCGGTCTCCCAATCTACATCAGGTCATACTGATATACAGAAAGCCACGCTGGGAGCATCAGACATAGTATATGATCCCAACAGACTCAAAGATGAAGTGTCGCCTCGCCTGGAAGAACTGTTTGGGGCCCTGAATGGTGGTGAGGGAGGAGGTGTAGGGGCAGGTGTAGCACTTGTTCGACTTGCAAGGATAAGTGCCAGGAGGGAGATCAGTGGGGAGGGACGAATGGACGAGGGAGTCGGTCAGGAAGCAATCGCTGCAGAAAGCAGAAAATGGTGGGGAGGGAAAGATGTGCTTCATGGTGGGATCCCGTTGGAGATGGCGGAAGTTCCAGAAAATTATGTGCTGGACGCGGAGGCTGGTGGGGTGGTAGGTGGGCGTGGTAGAGTTCATGAACAGTTCATAAATCTGATGGCGGAGGGGAAGAAGCTGTTCTTAAAATGGTGGATGTGGATCTTCAGGCTCCTGGACCTCGCCCCTGATTGTAGTAATGAGGGAGGAGGTGCAGTACTTTGACTTGGAAAAATCTTCACAGCTGAGCACTCACAGGCCACTAGGACAGAGGATCTCACTGAGGATTCCCAGGTTCCCAGTGCCAAGGTGTGGTCCCTGGCTTCAAAAGAGGAGATGGAACCATTGGCCCAAGCACATTAATACTAAAAGGGGCAAAGATAAAATGTTCTGCAGCCGGCAAAGGGGAGGCGACATGGTTCTCCTCGTGACCTGTACTTGAATAATATGAGAAGGAGTTGCCTGGACATATTCTCAGGGTGGTCAGTATGTGGAATAAGCTGCCAGAGGAAGTGGTTGGGTCATGGAGTCACTTAGCACGGAAGGAGACCTTGCTGACCAAGTTGTGCATCCAAGCAAGCCCCAGTTGCCAGTGCTTGGCCCATAAGCTTCTAAACATTTCCAAACTATGGACCCGTCCAACTTTCCTTTCAGAGATATTATTGATACCTGCTTCAACCACTTCCTCTGGCAGCTGATTCCACATCCGAAAACAAAATGTTCCCTCAAATTCCCCTTGAATCTTTCTCCTCTCAGATACAGTAACAACATTTTTGAGCATTCATCATTAAGGACCCCCATCGCCTAGGACATACTCTCTATTTATTACTGCCATCAGAGATGAGGTAGGGGAGCATGAAGACACACGCTCAACTTGTTAGGAACGGCCTCTGTTTCTCCACTGTCGGATTTATGAGCAGACAATTAACCAAGCCATGAACACTACCTGGATATTTTCATCCTTCCTTACTAATTTCCCTTCTGGTGCTTATCCCGCCAAGCAGCTAAAGTGCTACACTTCCCCATTCACCTCCTTGCTCAATGTGCATTGCTCAAGATTCTAGCTGTCTTGTTGCACTATTTACTTAATTTATATATATATGTTTTTCTTATTGTAATTTATAGTATATTATATGTATTACACTGTACTGCTGCTGCAAAACAACAAATTCCATGACATATGTCAGTGATATTAAACCTGATTCCGATTCTGAAATAATAAACATTTAAAAGACGTTTGGACCAATACATGGATGGGTAAACTTTAACGGGATATGGGTCAAACATGGGCAAGTGGGAGCAGCTCAGACAGATGTCTTGGTTAGCATGGATAATTTGGGCCGAAGGGTCTGTTTTTGTGCTGTACAATTCTATGACTGTGTTATTTTGTGTGCATAAGAAAAAACCTCAGTTCCCAATGGGCAAAGTGAGGGATTCACCCGGAACTGGAAGCTACGGTAGTGCACTGGGTTGAGCAGTTCAGAAATAAAATGTTCTCACTTAAAGCCATGTCAAGTTTGTCTTTATTAAGAACAAACATAACAATGACTCAAAGGCCATTCTTCTCCTTGTGCCTGCTCTCTTCTCCTCCCCACCCCACACACATAATACTTCCCTGCTCTAACCCCTGATATCTAAAACTCTATTGATCACGATCTTGAATGAGAGCCTTCAGCCCCACTCAGTCAAGAATTCCTAAGGTTCAACCTTCTCTAGGTGAAGAAATTTCTTCTCATCTCTGTGCTGAGTGTCTGACCTCTTTTTCTTCAGACTCTGACCCCTTGCTGCTCGCCTTCCCCAGCCAGGGGAAACATCATCCGATGCATTCACTCTGTCAAGCTCTGTGAATAGGCTGTACGCTCTACTTAGATAACCTCACATTTTTCTAAACTCAAGAGAATACAAACTCAGTCTATTTAACCCCCTGCCTTCTCAGGGATCAATCTGACAAACCTTCTTTGCACTCCCTCAATCATGAGTAAATCCTTCCTTAGGCAGACAGAACGGATCTGCAAACAATATTCCAGATGTAGTCTTATCAGGACGCTCTATAATTGAAGCAAGATGCCTCTACTCCTGTACTTAAATCATCTTGCAATAATGCCCAACATACAGTTTGTTTTTCTAATTGTTAGCTGTACTTGCATATTAGGGGTTCAAAGGAGTTTCACAAAAATGCTTCCAGGATTGAAAGGCTTGTCATATTTGATGGCTCTGGGCCTCTACTCTCTGGAATTCAGAAGAATGAGAGGTGACCTCATTGAAACCTATCAAATATTGAAAGGCCTCGATCAAGTGGATGTGCAGAGAACGTTTCCTACGGTGGGGTAGTCTAAGACCAGAGGGAACAGCCTCTAAATAGAGGGACATCCTTTTAGAACAAAGATAAGGAGTAATTTCTACAGCCAGAGTGTGGTGAATCTGTGGAATTCATTGCCATAGGCAGCAATGGAGGCCAAGTCATTGGGTATATTTAAGGCAGAGGTTGATAGATTCTTGATTGGTCAGGACATGAAGGGATACGGGGAGAATGCAGGAGACTGGGGCCGAGAGGGAAAATGGATCAGCCATGATGAAACGACGGAACAGACTCTGTTGGCCAAACAGGCTAATTCCACTCCTACATCTTATGGTCTCATTAACGTTCAGTGATTCATGAATGAAGACATTGAGATTCCTCTGAACACCAGCATTTTTCAGTTTTTAACTGCTTAAAGAGGTATGAATCCGACACTTTGTGTAACAGACCTCAGTCCAAGGGTTAATGACTGATCCTTACAGTGTGGGGTTTAAAATAAGCACTATAATCAGAACTTATGCCCTGAAGAAGGGCACTGGCCAAAAGTGTCAACTGTTTATTCTTTTCCATAGCTGCTGCCCAACCTGCTGAGATCCTCAAGCGCTTTGTATCTGTTACGTTAGAATGGTAAGCAGCGATCAGGGGAAGTTGTACCCAGGGTTAAAAATAAACTGCTAGTGGGGTCCAGCTGGTCGTTCAGCATATGTGGGGGACGGAGTTTCGGAGCGGTGGATTAGGGAAGAAGTGCCAATATTTCAGGTCAAGACCCTGCATCAGAGCTGGAGGAGGAGAGGATAGGTACATGGTACAAAGGGGAGTCTCCAAGAGGACCACAACCTTGTCGTAGTTTGGAGGTTTGCGTGCCTCAACGGCCTGGAGAGCTACGTTGGCTGGAGTCAGGACTTTATACTTAGGTGCTTGATCGGGTCACCCATGCCAAACGGGTCAAAGGGCAGAGGCCAGGCTAAAAGTGGTCCTCCAATCCTCCAGGTTCAGGGGTTCAACTCAGGGCAAACAACCCTGACTGGGAAAACAAATTGTTACAGAAACAGTAATGAAGAATCCTTCTACATCTGAGTGCGATGATATTCCTGAGTCTCCACCCGGGACTTGCATGATTGACAGTAAACTAAGGGGAAGCTACTGACGTGATGAAGGAAGCTGTGATCACCACCAGAGCTGGAGGACCTTCATTGCTGCCCTAAACACCAGTCATGTAACTGGCAAAAAATGAAGAAGAAAGAGGAGTGGGGGAGGGGATGAAATGGTGCAAATAGGAAGTTCTTATTACCTGTCTAACCAATCCCTGTCTCACCCCACCTCCTCTCCTAAGCTTCAACCTCAAATGTTGATGAATCCTTTCTCCCCTACAGGTACCGCTCAAATAACTGAGTTTTTCCTGATGGACTGTACCTCTTCCTATAGATGCTGCCTGGTCTGCTGCGTTCACCAGCAATTTTTATGTGTGTTGCTTGAAATTCCAGCATCTGCAGATTTCCTCATGTTTGCGTTTTTCCTGATGGTTTGGGTTTTTTATGGCTCCAGATTCTAGCACCTGCAGTCTCTCGTATCTCCACTGGACATAGAACTAAGATCATTACAGTACAGTACAAGCCCTTTGGCTCACAAGAAAGAGTTAAACAGATAGAGGAGTCCTGAAGGAGGGTCTCAGCCCAGAACATTAACTGTTCATCCATTTCCATGGATGCTGCCTGACGTGCTGAATTCCTCCAGGATTTTGTGTGTGTTCCTTCAGAAAGAGGTTTTGATCATTTTTTCCCTCCCGCCCCCCCCCCCCATTCACGGATTTGGAACTGCCTTGAGAAAGTGGGGGGTCCTTTCCTGGGAGGTGACAACAGTGTGAATTCCATGAAATCAGAATAGTCCCGCAGAGGAAGTTCCCACACAAATTCCAAAGTGGGATAAGCATTTGTTGAAAGTCACTAGCTCTATGACTGACACTGACTCAGAGCAGGAGTTTGTAGATGGGGTCATTTATGGTAAAACGATTCACATTTAATGATGGAAATTAAAACTACCTCCCTAGAACCCATCCAACCTGCGGATGGATTCTTGAGAGGTAATGCTCCTGTACCGGAAACCTGGATCAAATGTGTGAGATGGAAATGGACCAAGTGCAAGTTTGTGGATGGGAATTGAGTGTGAGTGAGGAAATGAAAATAATCATGAATGTGGGGTGGGAGTGAGTATCTGTGTGTGAGGAAGTGTACGGGTGAGCAAGTATGAGTAAGCATATGAGTGTGAGAGAGGGAGGGAGTGAGAGAGAGAGATACTGAGACAGAGGAAGAGACAGAGGGGGAAAGGGAAGAGGGGCAAAGAGAGGGAGAGGGAGAGAGAGGGGAAGAGAAAAATAGAGGGAAATGGAGAGGAAGGGGGAGTGAGTGAGTGAATGCATGCATCACAATCCCAAATCTTGTCAATTTTTGCCAGAACATCATGGTCTTTAGGCACCCAGCTCAATGTAACTGAGATCTGTGAGAGGTTCTCTCCTCAGAGCTTGGAGCCCACGGCTACCTTCTCCCAGCCTCCCCTGCTATAGGAAACATCCTCTCCACATCCACTCTATCTGCCTTTCAAATTACTATAAATTGCACATTGCACATTTAGATGGAAAGATAAAGATTTTACTCCTCTTGTATGTGAAGGATGTAAGTAATAAAGTCAATTCAATTCAATAGACTTCAATGAGACTTTCCCTTATTCTTATAAAAGAGTGCAGTCCCAGAGCTATCAAACATTCCTCATACTTTCTGCATACCTGGGATCCCTTTCCTAGCTGGGATCACTCTCATGAACCTCCTCCGGACCCTGTCTCACAAGCCAGGATGAGTGTGAAGGGGTAGACGATGATCAGCGCAGACTCAGTGGGCTGAGGGGCCCGTGTTGTACTTTACAATGCTGTAAATGGTGCCTATGGGTCACAGCCCTCGCAGTTCTGCTCCAGAGACAGAACCACTTCGCCCCCGACGTGTGATGTGTCGGCTGTGGCTTCCAGATAGTCACTGAGGATCACGCTTAATACTGAGGGTCAATCCTTAAATTCCAAAACGTCGTTCCAGATGGAACTTATAAAAGGATTTTATTTTGATCTCCGGGCAGTGGCCCGTGTTTGTGTTTGTTTCGGCTCTTGGGCTCCCAGCTTCAGCTGAACCCCGGATGGGGGGGGGGGCGGCGGTGCTTAAAACAAGAGACGGGAATGAAGGTGTGGTGGGGAGGCTCAAAGCTCAACTGTCCATCCTCGGGTTTGTCTGGTTACGTTTGATGCGCTGCAACATCACAGCTAAGGGATGGGTCTGATTCAGGAGGTGGTGGGTTCAAGCCCCGGTCCTGAGACTTGCAGAACTGACAGCGTGCTGAACGGGGAGATGTCTTGTCCATGCGTTATTAAATAAATTCACTCTGTTTTCTTTGGAGTTCAGGAGAATGAGGAATGTTATTGAAACACATGGTCAGTGGCCACTTTATTAGGTACACCTGCTTGTTAATGCAAATATCTAATCAGTCAATCATGTGGCAGCAACTCAATGCATAAAAGCACACAGACATGGTCAAGAGGTTCAGTTGTTCAGACTAAACATCAGAAAGGGGGAGAAATGTGATCTAATTGACGTTGACCGTGGAATGATTGCTGGTGCCAGACAGGGTGGTTTGAGCATCTCAGAAACAGCTGATCTCCTGGGATTTTCACGCGACAGTCTCTGGAGTTTACAGAGAATGGTGCAAAAAAAAAAAATCAAACAGTGAGCAACAGTTCTCTGGGCAAAAACACCTTGTCAGTGAGAGAGGTCAGAGGAGAACGGACAGACTGTTTCAAGCTGACAGGGAGGCGACAGTAACTCAAATAACCATGTGTTACAAAAGTGGTGTGCAGGAGCATCTCTGGATGCACAACACATTGAATCTTGAAATAGACAGGCTACAGCAGCAGAAGACCACGAGCATACACTCAGTGGCCACATGCAAAGTAAGCAGTGCCAGTAGGTGGTAAATCTCTGGAAATGTCAGAAGGTTGTTGAGTCTGCAACATTGCGGACATTTAAAGTGGAAGCAGACAAATTGTTGATCATGAAATTGAAGGCTATGAAGAACCACAACAGGAGAAAAGACGAGGCCTGGAGCAGAAAGGCGATGATCATATGGAATGGCACAGCAGGCTTGAAGGGCCGAGTGGCCTACTCTAACTCTTATTTTATGTTCCTGTATTAGAGGAGCCGTACTTCACTAAAATGAAAGACTGATCTCTTGCGACTGTGACCCATGATTCTAGCGCCAGCCCAGCGAAACATCACCCCTGCATTTTTCTTGCGAATGCTACTTACATGATTCTATGTTTGAAATGAACGAGGTGGCTCCAGTGGTTTTTTTGTAGGGTTATTTGCCAAGCCTGGAAGCTAGGTCGCAAATATTTCATCACCAGTCAAGGAGACACCATGAAACGCGCAGTTGAATATTGTTTCTGCCCGAGTGCTCGCACTTCTATTGGTCCAACTCGTTGTTCTGATTGGTTGGCTGCCGCGCTGGCCGCTAGTCACCGCCGGGACCCGGCCAACCGGACAGCTGAGTGATCTTCGCACAGATCAACACCAAACCAGGTCAGCTTCTGAGTGAACCGCGCTAGGTTCTCCTGCACGCATGCAGAAATATCTGGAGAAGCTCCGTGGAGGGCAGCCAGTGTGAGGGGCACTTGGACTCATCTGGTGCACGAGCCCTCAGTGAGCTCCCACAAAGACAGCCCCTTCTGAAATATTGATCTCCAGAGATTATTTTACTCATGTAACTGAGTTACTCCAGTTCCAGCCTCCACCTCACACCCAGGCACACAATTGAGTCTACAGGTTCCAAGGTCTAGACCACATTGGGCTTCTCTGTGATACACCCTTCAGTTAAATAGCCCGGTGTTCCTTGAGAGACACTGGCTTCAAAAGACAAGCAACCGATAAACCGTAAGCTTTCAAACTGAAAGGAGTTTGTACGTTCTCGCTGTGAGCGCGGGGACTTCTTCTGGGTGCTCCATTTTCCTTCCACACATACTCCAAAGGTGTATGCGTAGTAAGCTGAGGGTGCGCTACATTGCCACCCATAAACACGATGCTACTAACAGGTTGCCCCTGCACAACCATGGACGGTGACGCAAAAAAACAACGCATTTCTCCGCATGTTCTGAGCGCCGCGGCAGCATAGCAGTTTGCGCAAGGTTAAAACAGCGCCAGTAACCCAGATTCAATTCTGCCTTTGAGGAGTTTGCATTTTTCTCCCCATGATTGTGCAGGTTTCCTCCGGGTGCTCTGGTTTCCTCCCACATCCCAAAGATGTACAGGTTAGTGGGTTAATTGGTCACGTGGGTGTAATTGGGTGGCAAAGTCTTGTTGGCCCTGTAGGGCCTGTTACCGTGCTGGATCTCTAAATAAAATAAAATCAATAATAATATAAAATATGAATTACAGATGGGTTCGACCAAATACAGAGAGGCCGATTGGAGACAAAGACCAAAGCTACCCTTGTTGCCATGTGACCCATCAAATCAACATCATGCATTCCCTAATCCTGGGAGTTTTCTGTCTCTTAGCTCCCTGGTCCCCTCAGTTTAATGACAGAGAACAACTTGGAGGTGTCTGACCCTCGAAAGGAAATTGATCGAGAGTTGCTCGGCTGTTAATCTCCACTGATCAATACACATCTTCATCGTCTTGAAGTTAAGCAGGATCAATACTTCCATGTGAGTGTGTTTAACAGGAAGGGCTTTCAGCCACTGGATGCAAACGATGGATCAAAAAGAGAAAGTGTTGCAATTAGGCCTGTTTATTAAAATATATCTAAAAAGAACAGAATCTGATTAGCAGCAAGACATAACCATATAACCATATCAACATATAACAATTACAGCATGGAAACAGGCCATCTTGGCCCTTCTAGTCCGTGCTGAACTCCTTACTCTCACCTAGTCCCACCGACCTGCACGCGGCCCATAACCCTCCATTCCTTTCCTGTCCATATATCTATCCACTTTAACTTTAAACGACAATATCGAACTTGCCTCAACCACTTCTGCTGGAAGCTCGTTCCACACAGCTACCACTCTCTGAGTAAAGAAGTTCCCCCTCATGTTACCCCTAAACTTTTGCCCTTTAACTCTCAACTCATGTCCTCTTGTTTGAATCTCCCCCATTCCCAATGGAAAAAGCCTATCCACGTCAACTCTATCAATCCCCCTCATAATTTTAAACACCTCTATCAAGTCTTTCCTCAACCTTCTATGCTCCAAAGAATAAAGACCCAACTTGTTCAACCTTTCTCTGTAACTTAGGAGATGAAACCCAGGCAACATTTTAGTAAATCTCCTTTGCACTCTCTCAATTTTATTGACATCTTTCCTATAATTCGGTGACCAGAACTGTACACAATACTCCAGATTTGGCCTTACCAATGCCTTGTATATTTTCAACATTACATCCCAACTCCTATACTCAATGCTCTGATTTATAAAGGCCAGCATACCAAAAGCTTTCTTCACCACCCTATCCACATGAGATTCCACCTTCAGGGAACTATGAGATAGCTTACAAAATATATTGGCATTGATGTAGAAATATATTTGGGAGAGGTTTCACTGTGTGCTCCAGAAACGTCGAGGGCTTCAGGTGTACACTCAGTGACCATTTTATTAGGTACTTCCTGCACCTGATACAGTGGTCGCCGAGTGTACTTCTGTACGTCTGTGGACAGCTTCTGCTGTAGCCCACCTAGTGGCCCATCTTCTGCACACCGCTATTGTCTTGTGTGGCTATTTCAGTTACTGTCACCCTCCTGTCAGCTTGAACCAGTCTGGCCGTTCTCCTTTGATAACGAGGCATTTTACCCCCACGGAGCTGCCATTCACTGGATGTTTTCTTTCTGGTTTTCGCCCCAATCTCTATAAACTCTAGACACTGTTATGCAGGAGATCAGCAGTTTCTGAGATACTCGAACCACCCCATCTGGCACCAACAATCATTCCATGGTCAAAAATCATACTTGTTCCCCATTCCGATGTTTGCTCTGAACAACAACCGAACCTCTTGACCATGTCTGCATGCTTTTATGCACAGAGCTACTGTCACATGATTGGCTGATTGGATACTTGCATTAACGAGCAGGCGTTCAGGTCTACCTAATAAAGTGGCCACTGAGTGTATTTGGGCGGCACAGTAGCGGAGTGGTTAGTGTAACGCTACTACAGCACCAACAACACGGGTTCAATTTCCACCGCTGTCTGTAAGGAGTGTGCATGTTCTCCCCGTGTCCGCATGGGTTTCCTCCAGGTGCTGCGATTTCCTCCCACATCCCAAAGACTTTCGGATTAAGTGGGTTAATTGGTCACATGGGTGTAATTAGGCAGCACGGGCTCATTGGGCCGAAAGGCCTTGTTACTGTGCTGTATCTATAAGGAATAAAAACAAAATAAAAGGAGGCTATTCAGCCCATCAAGTCTATGCCAGTTTTACATGGTTTTTCAATCAGCACGACGCTGTTACAACTCGGGGCGGTGTTCGACGTTCAATTCCGATGCCATCTGTAAAGTCTTTGCATGCCCTCCCCATGAAGCGCATGTGTTTCCTCTCAGTTCCAAAGACATACTGGTTGATAGGTTAATTTGTCATTGTAAATTCTCCTCTGATAGGTGGGTTCCTGGGCAGCTTGGCTCATTGGGCCGGAAGGGCCTGTTCAGCGCCATATCTTGAAATAAATTTGTTAAACTCCCTATTTCCCTGTAGGATACGAGCAGCTAATAGTGACCAATTAAACTACCAACCAGCACATCCTTAGGATGTGTGAAGAAACCAGAGTAAACCTACGTGACTACAGAAAGATCATGCAGACTCCACGCAGACAGCACCAGAGCCCAGGACTGTAGATGGGTCACAGGAGCTGTGGGGCAGTAGCCCTACCTTTATCACCACTGTGCCAGTGAATCAATGCTTTCATTCATACGTGAATTGACAGTCACAGACATCCCACCCTGCAAAAATTCATTTCAGCGAGGTAGCACCATCAATTTGCGGGAGACTCCAGGAACCTCCAGGAGAGGTAGGATGTCTGCAATAGAGTAGCTCCTTAGCAGCTAGCCAGCGAGTTTAAATAACGTTAGCTATGCTAATGAACAAATGACACCTGTTAAACTCACCTCAACATGTCTTTTACAGTCTTAACCCACCATGGGCAATAGAAAAGTCACTGTTGCAAACAGTGCAGCGAGCAACACTGTCATTATTTTTGACCCCTATTAGGCAGGGGTACACTTCAGTGTATTCTGGGGTGACGTATGTTTTATATTTTCTTTTTTTTTGGAACACTCTGCCATGGCGTTCGTTCGTGTTTTTTCTCTCTCTCTCTCTACCCCTCTCTCCCTCTCTCTCTCGCTTGCTTTCTCTCTTGCTCTCTCGCTCGCGCGCTCTCACTTGCTTGCTCTCGCTCTCGTGTGCACGCATGCTCTCTCTTTCATGGCCGCTTTCGCACTCTCTCTTGCTTTCTCTCTCTCGCTCTCGCACTCGCTCTCAAAAAAATTGATTTCCGTGATATTGTATATAATTTGTGGGCATCAGGGAGCCACTACTAATATGCAGGGGACTCCCAGAACTTCCGGGTGAGGTGGGATGTCAGGATAACCCCATTGCAAGCAGGCACGCGACCAAAGCTCCCAGCACAGGCTGGGTCTGTTTGTCAGATAGGCCGGATTACAAGGTGCTGCTGTAACCAAAAAGAAACAGCAAAGTCACTTTATGATGAGGTGTGGTCACCAGTACAGCAAAGGTAGCAGCCTATGTGTGCACAGCAAGCATCCACAAACAGCAATGGCCTGACCGAATTACCATGGTTGCGGGCGCCACGCCACTTTCCCCCAACACATCAATATCCTCCACTGATCTTGAATCCATTGAACAGGGTAGCCCCCACAGATAGTCACTGGCTTGTATTGACATTGTAAGATTCAGTACGGTGTGCAACAAGGAGAGGTTGACCATATGACAATAAGACATAAGACATAGGAACAAAATTAGGCCATTCGGCCTACCAAGCCTGCTCAGCCATTCGATCACGGCTGCTTTATTTTCCCTCTCAACCCCATTCTCCTGCCTTCTCCCTGCAACTTTTGATCCCCTGACTAATCAAGAACATTTCAACCTCTGCTTTAAATATACAAAGGTTTGAACAAACTTGGGTGGTTTTCTTGGGAGGTTGATGGAAAACCTGATGGAAGTTCATCATATCATGAGAGGCCCAGGCAGAGTAGACCATAAGATATAGGAGCTGAATTAGGCCATTTGGGCCATCGAGTCTGCTCTCCCATTTCATCATGGCTGTCCGTTTTTCCTCTCAACCCCAGTCTCCAGCCTTCTCGCCGTATCCTTTCATACTCTGACTAATCAGGAATTTATCAACCTCTGCATTAAGTATACCTAATGACTTGGCTTCCACAGCCACTTGAATTTCACAGATTCACAACTCTCTGGCTAAAGAAATGACTCCTCATCTCCATTCTAAAAGGACGCCCCTCTCTTGTAAGGCTGTGTCCTCTGATCTTAGACTCTCTCACCATCGTAAGCATCCTCTCCACATCCACTCTATCAAGGCCTTTCACCATTCGAAAGGTTTCATTCTTCTGAATTCTAGTGAATACAGGCCCAGAACCATCAAATGATCTTCATATGACAGGCCGTTCAATCCTGGAATCAATTTTGTGACGAAGGGTCTCGGCCCGAAACGTCAACTGTACCTCTTCCTAGAGATGCTGCCTGGCCTGCTGCGTTCACCAGCAACTTTGATGTGTGTTCTTGAATTTCCAGCATCTGCAGAATTCCTCGTGTATCAATTTTGTGAAACTCCTTTGAACTCTCCTTTAGACAGCAGTATCTTTTACCCAGGTTTGATATATTTAATACCAGGGCGCATGCGTTCAAAGTGAGAAGGGGCAAGTTTAACAGAGATATGCAGGGCAAGTTTTTTTTAAACAGAGTCATGAGTGCCTTGAATGCACTGTCAGGGGTGGTGTGGAGACACACTGCACAGTACCGCTGTCACAAAACAACAAGTTTCACGACTTAAGTCAGTGACAAGAAAACTAATTCTGAATCTGCTATATGATAGAGGCATTCAGGACACTTTTGGACAGGCAATGGAGGAATACAGACATCGTTCAGGCAGAGTGGTTAAGTGATTAATTACTGATTTAGTTAGATCAGCAAAACACAGCTGTCTGATGGACCCATTCCTGTGCTGTGCTGTTTTGTGTTGGAAGATTTCTGCGCTCCCCCCACCTCACCCCCCAAACACAAAGGTTATTGTTAAGGGAAGGATGTTAATATGCGTCAGCTCCGCAGTGACCCTCTCACTCTGAGCCACTGACACCAGAAGCTGAAGGCCACCGGACTGGTGACCTCGTGCCTCTCGGCAGCCTGCTGCCATAACATTCCGGCTGACAGAGCCTCCCACCAGTTCACCCTTGCCAAGCACTCCACATCAACTTTGGCCCCTTTGGGTGCTGTCAGCCCTGGCAGAGTGAAGGCCAATAGACAACCTCCATGCAGGAGAGCAGTGAAAGCGTCTCTGGCTTTCACGCCTCTAGGCCTGTCCTGTTCTTTTCGGGCAGGACAGTGAGGAACGATTTGTTTTTTGGGAGGGGGGCGACTAGGAGAGGGAGTCAGCAGTGTCAAGCATATTGACCTGTCACCTCTGACCGCTAAGTGTCACAAATCACAGCCCTGCCACATCACAGGGCACGACCCAAGTGCTGGGGAAACGGGGCTCACACAGGAGGAGCTGCCTGAGACTGGAGAAGGGCAGGGTGGTGAGAGCACAGCTCAGCAGGAAGGGAGACAAAACAGCAGTGGAATGCAGAAAGGGCAGGGGCTTGCGGCATTCCACTATCACGTATTAGCCGGGACATCCCGTATATTGGGCTAAATTGGTTTGTCCCATACGGGACTGCCCTTGTCCCATATTTCCCCCGGTAAGGCAGAGCGTTCCTATGAAACCGTTTGTAAGCCGAAATGGCGTGAAGCGCAGAAGCAATTACCATTAATTTATATTGGAAAAATTTTTGAGCGTTCCCAGACCCAAAAAATAATCTACCAAATCATACCAAATAACACGTAAAACCTAAAATAACACTAACATATAGTAAAAGCAGGAATGATATGATAAATACACAGCCTATATAAAGCAGAAATAATGTATGTACAGTGTAGTTTCACGTAACAGAATCGGGAAGAGTAAGCCAAAACTGATTCGTAGAAACAAATCGGCAGGTACGCGCATGCACACACAGGTGCCCGCGCAAGTCTTCATGGTCATGGTAGTCTTTCTCGGGGTAAACACAAGTGTCCCGTATTTGACTGCTACTTTTGTCCCTTATTTGGGACTGAGAAAGTTGATAACCCTAGGCTTGCCACAGTGCTAAACACACCACCCCCCCCCAAGCCTCTTAGATTTACAAACCCTGCTTAATGCGTAACAAGTGTCATCACTACAATCGGCCTCCAGTTATCAGCAAGCTTGGCTTAGTCCGCACCTAACCCTTAAGTGACAAGCTGTTTCCAGTAATACTGGTAGGCCTCCAACTTGGCCATCCCGCAAGAAACAGTGTGAAATTCTACCAGTACAAGGCCAGCACTAGCTGGCTTTCAAACAGAAAGCCGGTGGGGGGGGGGGGGAGGTGTCAAGTTATTTAATTGCCGGTGCCCTTTTGGTAAAATGATCCCTGTCTGTGTACAATGCAGTACAAATTTGGCATAGATTTCCCTCTTTCCTCTCCTGAATGGGACAGGACACCATGTCATCGAAAATTCTTCAGGCACGTGCCAGCATAGTAAATAAGCAGACTGGTGAACCCCACACACACACACAATGCTGGAGGAACTCAGCAATTCAGGCCTTTATCTATCACCTGCCAGCTTGTAATCCTTCACTTCCCGCACCTTCTTACTCTGGCTTCTGCCCCTTCCTTCCCAGTTCTGATGAAGAGTCTCAGCCCAAAATGTCAACTGTTTATTTCTCCCAACAGCAGACATCCTAGCCTGCAAAAACTCATTTCAGGGAGGTAGCACCATCAATTTGCGGGAGACTCCTGGAACTTACAGGAGAGGTGGGATGTCTGCAATAGAGTAGCTCCTTAGCAGCTAGCCAGCTAGTTTAAATAACGTTAGCTATGCTAATGAACGAATGACACCTGTTAAACTCACCTCAACATGTCTTTTACAGTCTTAACCCACCATGGGCAATAGAAAAGTCACTGTTGCAAACAGTGCAGCGAGTAACACTGTCGTTATTTTGACCCCTATTCGGCAGGGGTACACTTTAGGGTAGTCTGGGGTGACGTACGTTTTATATTTTCTTTTTTTGGAACACTTTGCCATGGCGTGCTCTCTCTCTCATGGTCTCTCGCGCTCTCGCTTGCTTGCTCTCTTGCTCTCAAAAGAATTGATTTCCGTGATATTGTATATAATTTGCGAGCATCAGGGAGCCACTATATGCAGGAGACTCCCAGAACTTCCGGGAGAGGTGGGATGTCTGCTACAGATGCTGCCTGACCTGCTGAGTTCCTCCAGCATTTTGTGTGTGTTACTCCAGACTGTCAGCATCAGTTGCTTACGATGAACTGTTGAACCCTGAGCCAGCCTATCACACACTGGCGTTATTACCCCGTGAGCCTGAGGTAGCAGGAGGTGTCGTGGGGCAAGAAACAGCAGAGTTGTGAATGTGGCCTAGTCCATCATCACCAAGCCAGCCTCCCCTCCACCGGCTC
Organism: Mobula hypostoma; assembly: GCF_963921235.1. Classification (NCBI taxonomy): domain Eukaryota; kingdom Metazoa; phylum Chordata; class Chondrichthyes; order Myliobatiformes; family Myliobatidae; genus Mobula; species Mobula hypostoma. The sequence continues at coordinate 148,223,710 of NC_086104.1, read as the reverse complement.
CGTCTACACTTCCCACTGCCTCAGGAAAGCAGCCGACATAATCAAAGACCCGGCTCAGCCCGGACATTCTCTCTTTTCTCCTCTAAGGGGTTGTGCGGGGGGGGGGGGCACGTTAAGTTTAGGGTTAGGGCACAATCATGCGTGCAGTGGGAAAATGATCCTTCTTGATCTCGCTAATCGAGATTCAGTGTCACTTGATCCTGCCACTAGCCCATGCCATTCATTAACCCGGTCCAACACCACTTGGCTTAATTAACCGGGCGTGCACTGGGACACATCATCAGTAATGTAACCTGGGGCCTGCGGGGGTTTCGGCTCTTTAATCACTAGACACCCTTGCCCAGGTGACCCAGCCAGGATTGATCAGGCCCAGATTGTGTTTTTCCATGGACTAAGATGACAAAAGGAGTGTCACTTTGAGAGTTAGAGTATTTTAGACCTTTTTTTTTTGGTTTTATTTTGGCCATTTGGGGACTAGAATGTAGTGAGGCCTAGTTATTTTTTGTAGCAGAAGATACAAAAGCTTGAAAGCAGGTAGCATCAGGCTCAAGAACAGCTTCTAATCCTCCCGTTATCAGCCTCTGGAATGGAGCTCTTGTGTGCTAAATCATTCTTGATTTCCCAACTAACCTCGTTGTGGCCCATGTACTTTATGTGTCTACCTGCTCAGCACTCCCTCTGTAATAGTAATACGATATTATACATTCTGTTTTATGACCTTGATATACTAATGTACAAGGTAATCTGCCTGGGCAAAGAGTTTTCACTGTATCTTGGTGCATGAAACAGTAATAAGCCATCCTCAAGGAAGCAGACAGCAGCCAACATACTGTCGATGTTAAACTTTGGCCAAGTTCCATGAGGGATGCTCAAAGCTTCGGGAATTTACAGGCTATATTGTCAGAAAATAAATTTAAAGGGGGGGAATTTAAAAGTTGAGAATGGTTGTCAGATTAGCAACAGAAGGGCACACTCGGGAATTCAGAGTGAATCCCTCAGTTAAGCCCAGGGCAGAACCCATGTCTTTGTGTCTTCAGACAGTGGTACCCAATTACATTTGGCCTGTGATTTCCTCCAAAATCTTCAACAGACCAAACTGCCTCCTTGATTTATTCCAACATGAACATGTAAACCACCACAATCCCTCCATAGATTAAGTCTCTTTGCACACTGTAGGGGTCTTCAGTCAGGTTAGCCATAGCCCCAGAGAGATTCAGAATGCTTCATGGACCTTGTCAAAAAATATATTCTTTGTCTCGGTGGACCACAGCCAGGGGCTTGCCCACACCAAAAATGAACTTTTCCGTCTTCTGGCACTTGTCATTCCATCCCTCTTCTTATTGGCTCAGAACAGAAAAATTGTTCAGATCTCTGGCCTGAAACAACCCATCCATCCACTACCTCACTGTGCGTGTGCGTGTGTGTGTGTGTGTGTGTGTGTGCGTGCGTGTGTGTGGCGTAAGTGTGCGTGTGTGTGTGTTTATATACATGCTTTCCCACATGCCAAGTGTGTGAGTGTTACTGGTACGAAAACCTTTGTGCTCACAAGTCAGGCTTTATCACACCGGAGCAAAGAGAACGGGGACTCCTGCCAGAGATAAAGAGGTTTAAACTGTGAAAAACTGTTAGCTCGGTAAAGATTCTCTCCGAGCCTTTCATTTCACGGGCAGCCTTGCGAGAGTGAGTCACTGAGGGATCTGGTTAATGCACAGGCACTGAAACCTGAGCTTCAACAGCTCCCTGGTGGCTGCAGTGAGACTGACAGACAGCGAACGAGAGGCAGAGAGCCTGAACATCAAACAGAATCACTCCTGACAGCCCCTTCATCTCACTCCTCCACCGAGTCACCACACTGACAGCAAACTCCACCGCTGATTCACCGCCGATAAAGCAAGTGGTGAATCTATTTAGTAATTTAGATGCAGCGTGGAACAGGCCTTCGAGCCGCGCCACCCAGCAATCCCCCAATTTAATCCCAGCCTAATCACAGGACAATTACAGCAACCAATTAACCTACCAACCAGTACGTCTTCAGAAAACAGAGCACCCGGAGGAAACCCATGCGGTCACAGGGAAAACGTACAAACTCCTCACCGACAGCGGCGGGAATTGAACGCAGGTCACCCAAACTGTAAAGCGTTGTGGTAACCACTACACTACTATGCCGCACCAAACCTCAAAGTTTATATCTCAACACTCCAAACCTCAGAGTATCCCAATGCATTTTTCCTCCGACAAAGCACTTTACGGCTCTGTCCCCCTTTTCAAATTAATTCACACTGACACAATTACATTTCTAAGCTATATTGACTGTTCTGTTGTATATTCTGTTGCATGAAGAAAGCTCACCTCTGTCCCAGGATACTGACTGACTTTTACCACTGTACCATTGAGAGCATACTCACCAACTGCATCTCAGCGTGGTATGGCAATTGGCCCGTATCGGACTGCAAAGCACTCCAGCGTGTGGTGAAAACTGCCCAGCAGATTATCGGCACCCGATTACCCACCATTGAGAACATCTACCGTAAACGCTGCCTGGGCAGGGCGAAAAGCATTATCAGGGATGCATCTCACCCTAACCATGGACTTTTTACTCTCCTCCCATCCGGTAGGTGCTACAGGAGCCTCCGCTCCCGCACCAGCAGGCACAGGAAGAGCTTCTTCCCTGAGGCTGTGACACTGCTGAACCTCCCATCACAGCGCTAAGCAGTATTGCACCCATATTGTACTGTCTCAGTACTTTTATATTTGTGTGCTGTAGCACTTTTTTTATTCACAGTTATTTTGTAAATAACACTATTCTTTGCATTTCTGGTCAGATGCTAAATGCATTTCATTGGCTTTGTATCTGTACTCAGCACAATGACGATAAAGTTGAATCTAATCTAATCTAATATTACTGTACATACTATTCATTACAAATTACTATAATTTGCACATTGCCCGTTCAGACAGAGATGTAATGTAAAGATTTTTACTCCTGTATATGAAGGATGTTAGAAATAAAGTCAATTCAATTCAATGAGGATGTCAGAGGCAAAGCCAGATTAACTGCCCATCCTTAACTGCGGCTTGAGAAGGTGGTGTTGAGTCACATTTAAACTACGGCAGTCAGTCAGGTGAATGTGTGCTTCCCCCGCCCCCACTGTGCTGTTGAGGGGGACGTTGCAGGATTTAGTCCCAGTGACAAGAAGGAAGTGCTCTATATTAGGGGGTGTTGTGACAGCTTAGCGGTTCGTGTAATGCCACTGCAGTGTTGTCAGCCTGGGTTTATTTGCCCATAAGGAGTTTCACATCCTCCTCTTGACCGCGAGGGCTTCCACCCAGCGCCCTGGCTTCCTTCCACCTTCGGATCGGTAGGTGAACTGGGTGGCGTGGGCTCGTTGGGAGGGAAGTGTCTGCTGCCATGCTGTAATTCCAAATAAAGTATCCCCAAGTCAGGGTGGGGAGCGAGTTGGAGGGAAATCTGTGGGTTGGAGGTGTTCTCGTGAGCCTGCTGCTCTCGCCCCTCTCGGCAATTGAGGGCGTGGGCTTGGGAAGTGCTGTCAGAGCAGCAATCTCTTGGTGGAACCCAACTCCTGTTTTTTCTTCCCCTCTCAAACCTGGCTCCCAACTTTCCTCTTCAGCCTTTCCTAAATCTGTGAAGGATGATTGAAAGGTTGGCAACTATAAACTCCGTGGTGTCATCATTTCAGAGGACCTGCCGTGGGACTAGAATGCAGTTCCATTACAAAGACAGTGACTCTACTTTCTTGGAGGTTTCTGCTGATTCAGCATGTCATCCAGAACTTGACAAACTTCTTTAGGTATCCTGACTGGTATGGAAACACTAATGTACAAGAATAGAAAGGTCTATGGAAATTGGTGGATGCAGCCCAGTCCTTCGTAAGTAAAGCCCTCCCCATCACTGAGCATATTTACATGGAGCACAGCCATAAGAAAGAAGAAGAAGAAGAAGAAGAAAGCCCATATCTCCGAGTGGAGTCATCAGGATGCCGTCATGACGGTGTTTTTTTAGCAGGCTTTCTTATTTCTATGGGGCCGAGTTGCTAGCTTGATGCTCAACCCAGCACGGATGGAAAGCGTGCAAGGGAGCCGGCTGGATTCGAACTCGGGAACCTCCGCTCCAAAGTCCGACACTGATGCCACTACGCCACCAGCCAGTCTAACAGCCATAAGAAAGCAGCATCCATAATCCAGTCCCTGATCTCTTCTCACTGCTGCCATTGGAAAGGAGGTAGAGGAACCTTGGGTCCCACACCATCAGGATCAGGAACAGTTATTACCCTTCAAACATCAGGCTCCTAAACCAGCACTCACCTCAGCTCCTAACTGATTCCACAACCTATGGACTCATTTTCAAGGATTCTACAACTAGTGTTCTCAGTATTATTTACCTACTTCTTTTGTTTACATGTTTTGTCTTTCGTTGCCCATTGGCAGTTTGGCAGACTTTGCATGCAATTTTTCATTGATTCTATGGTATTTCTTTGTTCTACTGTGAATGCCTGCAAGAAAATGAATCTCTAGTACATGGCGAAATATATATACTCAGTGGCCACTTTATTAGGTACACCTGAACACCTGCTCGTTAATGCAAATGTCAAATCAGCCAATCACGTGGCAGCAACTCAATGTGTCAATGCACGCAGACATGGTCAAGAGGTTCAGTTGTTCTTCAGACCAAACATCTGAACAGGGAAGAAATGTGATCTAAGTGACTTTAATCGTGGAATGAATTTTGGTGCCAGACGAGGTGGTATGAGTGCCTCAGAAAAGACTGAGATTTTCATGCAAAACCTTCTCTAGAATTTATAGAGAACGGTGTATAAAAGCAAAAAAAAATCCAGCATGTGACTGTTCTGTGGGTGACAATGCCTTGTTAATGAGAGAGGTCAGAGGAGAATGTCCATACTGATTCAAACTGACAGGATGGTGACAGTAATTCAAATAACCACATGTTAGAACAATGGTGTGCAGAAGAGCATCTCTGAACACACAACACGTCAAACCTTGAAGTGGATGGGCTACAGCAGCAGAAGACCATGAGCGTACATCTGGAGGTCGCTTTATGAGGTATGGGAGGTAGCTAATAAAGTGGCAACTGAGTGTACATATTTTTTATAATAAATTTACTTTGAACTTTGATTTGATCTTCCCTGTCACATTTCTGTCTGAGGGACGTGTTGTGAATTGCTTCAGCTTCTATAGGAATGACTGCCTTTCAAACAGTGTCCGCAATAACACCTCTGTATCAGTCAATAAGATGGTCAAGCAGGGTAACAATAGTTTATTTTAGAGCCAAAAACATCAATTTATTCAGTAAAATATCGATCAAAAGATGGTGCAGGACCCAAGGTTCCTCTACCTCCTTTCCAACGGCAGCAGTGAGAAGAGATCAGGGACTGGATTATGGATGCTGCTTTCTTACGGCTGTTAGACCGGCTGGTGGCGTAGTGGCATCAGCGGCGGACTTCGGAGCGAAGGCTCCCGAGTTCGAATCCAGCCGGCTCCCTTGCACGCTTTCCATCCGTGCTGCGTTGAGCATTGAGCTAACAACTCGGCCTTGTAAAAATAAGAAAGCCAGCTAAAAAAACGCCGTCATGACGGCATCCCAATGACTCCACTCGGAGTTAAGGGCTTTCTTCTTTCTTATGGCTGTGCTCCACGTAAATATGCTCAGTGATGGGGAGGGCTTTACTTACAATGGATTAGGCTGCATCCACCAATTTCCATAGACCTTTCTATTCTTGTACATTAGTGTTTCCATACCAGTCAGGATACCTAAAGAAGGGGTAAACAGGGGATATGGAAGTCTAAATGGAAAATCTTTACAGAAATGCAGTAAGTGGAGGGTAGATGCAGATCCTTAAAAAATATTACCAAAATAAATGCTATTCATAATAACGCAAGCAGACTTTTTTCCACTGAGGTTGGATGAGACTAGAACTAGAGATTATGGGTTAAGAGTTTTGCGACTCCCTGGAATTCAGAAGAATGAAGGGTGAGCTCACTGAAACCTATCAAGTGTTGAAAGGCTTCAACAGAGTGGACGCGGAGAGGATGTTTACGATGGTGGGGGAGTCTAAGAGCCAGAGGACGCAGCCTCGGGATAGAGGAGTGTCCTTTTAGAATGGAGATGAGGGGGATTTTCTTTAACAAGAGAGTGGTGAATCTGTGGAATTCATTGCTACAGGCAGCTGGGGAGGTCAAGCCACTGGATTTATTTAAGGCAGAGGCTGATAGTTCTTGATTAGTCAGGGCATGAAGGGATATGGGGAGAAGGCAGGAGATTGGGACCGAGAGGGAAAATGGATCGGCCATGATGAAATGACGGAGAAGACTCAAAAGCCCAAATGACCAAATTCTGCTCCTATATCTTACGGTCTAAGGGTGAAAGGTAAAATGTTTAAGGGGAACATGAGAGGAAGTTCTTCACTTAGAGGGTGATGAGAATGTGGAATGAGCCGCCAGCAGAAATGTCGGAAGTTGGTTCAATTTCAGCATTTTAGAGAAATTTGGATAAGTACATAGATTGGAGCGATATGGAGTGCTATGTTCCAGGTGCAGGTCAGCGGGTCTAGGCAGAGTAATAGTTTGGCTTGGAGTAGATGAGCTGAAAAGCCTGTTTCTGTGCTGTGGGACTTTATGACTCCAAAAGAATAGTTTACAAGATTAATCTGTGCATTTCTGTTTCCTTCTTGCATTCATTGTCAAAGCATTTAGTATTCAATTATACTTCCTAAAACTACGAGCACAGTCACCACCCATGTGGCCCCCCGGGCTGGCACACCACCACAATAATTTAGGGGCTTCCTGCCCCTCCCTGTCCAGTAGCGGAGGAACCCTATACTGCGGTTGACCAAGCCCTTGTGTCGGCTGCAACAAAGTTCAGTGCATCTCTCAGTACCTACTCCTGTAACCTCGAGTGTGCCTGTGGGCAGCATTCCTCTACGGACATCTTGACCAACAAGTTTTGGACAGACCAATGGGCGTCTTTCACCGACTTGGTCATCTTCCAGCATCACTTGAGTCCATCCCTGTGTGTGTCTCTGGGAAGAGCTCACAGATCAGCCTATAGACCTCTGTCACTCTGCTTGGGAGGAAATGTGACACAGTACCTTGCATCTTACTCTACACCCTCTTCACAAACCCACCATCCACAAAGAGGTGAGTGACCATCTTGCCTTCACTAAAGTCATCTAATGGACAGCGCATTGAGTGAGGAATTTTCCAGAAATGCGTGACATCTTGACATTGAGGGCCTTCCTCATACAGTCCTGGAGTCATAGAAAAGTACATCGCAGAAACAGGCCCTTCAGACCATCTAGTCTGTGCCAAAATATTTAAACTGCCTACTCCCATCAACCTGCACCAGGACCACAGTCCTCCATACCTCTACCCGCCCAAACTTCTCTTAAATTTTGAAATCGAGCTTGCATGCACCAGTTGGGCTGGCAGCTTGTTCCACGTTCTCACGACCCTCTGAGTGAAGAAGTTTCTCATGTTCCCCTTAAATTTTTCACCTTTCACCCTTAACCCATGACCTCTAGTTGTAGTTCCACCCAACCTCAGTGGAAAAAGCCTGCTTTCATTTACCCTATCTATATCCCTCATAATTGTGTATGTCTCTGTCAAATCTCCTCTCAATCTTCTACGTTCCAAGGAATAAAGCCCTAATCTATTCAATCTTCCCTTACAACTCAGGTCCTCCAAACTCGGTAACATCCTTGTAAATTTTCTCTGTACTCTTTCAACCTTATTTACATCTTGCCTGTAGGTAGGTGGCCAAAACTACACACAATATTCCAAATTAGGCCTCAGAGACATCTTATACAACTTCAACACAACATCCCATCTCCTGTACTCTCACCACTGGTCAGGCAAGATCTTGGTACCTGTTAGTGAGATCTGAGAATAAGGCATTCTGCCAAATGGTCTGGACAGTCAGCCCGGGGAATGACTCCATTGTATCCATAAAGTCCTTCTCCTGCAGTGTCCGTAGGACATTCCGTTCTGACCACTGCCTGAAGAACTTGTGGTCAAAGGTGTTAGACTGGAAAAATTTTTTCCTCAAAGGACGGGTAGTGCGGCAACATCCCGGCAATTGTGAATGTGCACCGCACAATTCCAAACCCATCCTTCACAACACCAGAAACAGATAGAACCTTGGCCCGCCGTGATACCTGGGTGCCCACGTACTTCGGTTCCACACACAGATTGTAGCTACAAATACTTCATCATATACAACACTGAAATTTATTTTCTTGTGGGCATACTCAACCTATAGCAGAACTATAACAGAATCTATGAAAGGCTACCCAACTAGGGCACTCAACCAGAGTGTGGGAGACAACGAACTGTGCAAATGCAAACATAAATAATTAGCAATAAATAACAAGTCCATAAGATGAGGAGTCCTTGAAAGTGAGTCCATTACTTGTGGGAACATTTCAAGGATGGGCAGGTGAAGTTATCCCCTCTTGTTCGAGAGTCTGATGGTTGAGGGGTAGTGGCTGTTCCTGAACCTGGTGGTACAAGTCCCGAGTTTCCTGTACTTTCTTCCCGAAGGCAGCAGCGACAAGAGAGCATGGCCATGGTGGTAGGGGGTCCCTGATGATGGATGCTGCTTTCCTGCGACCGCGTTTCATGTAGATATGCTCAACGGTCGGGAGTGTTTACCTGTGATAGACTGGGCCAAATACACTACTCTTTGTAGGATTTTCCAAATCCACGACTTTGTGTTGGACTTTGGACCATAAAGCAAGCAAACACCAGGGTTCCCTTCCAGAAAAGTGCAGAGAAAAAAGTAGCAAAGTTATTCTGAACTTGTCTAAACAAGGCCTGTTACAATTGCTGAGGCAGTTGTGTGAGTTGCTCACAATTCAAAATTAATTTATTATCCAAGTACATCCGGTAAATGTTACCATATATTGTCCTGACGTTCATTTTCTTGCTGGCATTTAGAGCAAGGAAAAGAAATGCAATCAAATTTACAAAAACCTTTAGATAAATAGACAAAGACTGACAAACAGTCAATTTGCAAAAGAAGACAAACAGTGCAAATTTAAAAAATAATACGGGGAATATGAGTTGTAAAGAGTCCATGGATGTGAGTCTATAGGTCGTAGAATCAGGTCAGAGCAGTGATGATTGAGATTATCCATGCAAGTTCAGGAGTCTGATTGTGGTAGGCTAATCAGGGGTTGCTGGTGGTGCGACTCGAAGAGCCAGAAGGGCCAATTCTGCCCTGTATCTCTAGATAAATAAATATTCCTAAACCTGGTGGTGTGGGACCTCCTGGTAGCAGTGAGAAGATGGTGGGGTCTTTGATGATGGATGCTGCTTTCTTGTGGCGCAGGGGTGGGGCACAGGGAAGGGTGGGGAGGCAGGCGATGTTCAGGGTTGACGTATTTATATTTAACTTCCTGTCACAAACAAAAGGTTAAATCAACACGACCTTTAGTAGTCGCCTAGATTGCAAAATAATTTGTGTAGTTGACTCAATCACAGGCCACATTTGTTCTGTGGGCCCGTCTAATCATGTCTCTCATTTAGATTCAAACTTGCACCTGTTCAGCAATTAACATCGCAGAATTTGTGCTTAAATGCCAGTTTTGCTTGACATTTGCAATATTTCCAATTAGTTTTGTACCTGAGTAATTATACGGGGTTATTACCTCCTATCAGACAGAGCACTGGGCAATTCCCCACACTTCAATCTTCTTCTCCCAGAATATTTGTGCAATGTGTTTGATCGGTCTTGTGTGGGTTTTGTTTAATTTCTGCCCCCTCGCAGAATTCAAGCCGGCGCACTTCCCAATAGGCAAGGAAACTGACAACTTGCTGCAATTTGCCATAATGTACCGAGTTCTTTGTTTGACAACTGACACTGTAAAATCAGAACAGGCGATCTTGCCTGAAGATACAATGCTCACCAATGCCTCTGCTAGTGAATGGTCTGCAGGCTGCGGTATTGGTCTATACACATGCTATGGTCTTCTAGCACAGGAGGAGGCCATTCAGCCCATCCTGCCTGCCAGCTCCCTGACAGGACATTTACAATGGCCTGTCCTGGACCAATCATGCTGATGTCACAGCAAAGAAAGCTCACCAATACCTCCAGTTCCTCAAGAGGCTAAAAAAATTCACGTCCCCCTATCAACTCCTACCAATTTTTATTGATGGACCACAGAAAGCATTCTGTCTGGATGCATAAAGGCTTGGTATGGCAACTGCTCTACACGTGACTAGAAGAAACTGCTGGGGGTTGTGGACACAGTTCAACACACCACAGGAATCAGCCTCCTCCCTACAGACTCTCCCGAGACATTTTTCTGCCTCAATAAAGCAGCCAGTATAATCAAAGACCTCACCCACCCCAGTCATTCGCTCTCCTCCCCTCTCCCAGGGCACTGTCCACCCAGGACGTGCCCCCTTCTCATTGCCACCATCAGGAAGGAGGTACAGAAGCCTGACGGCACACACTCAAAGGTTTAGGAATAGCTTCTTCCCCTCTGGATGGACATTGAACCCATGAACACCACCTCACTACTGTTTTATTTCTGTTTCTGCACTATTTATTTAATATAACTATTTAATATTGGCGGGAGGAGAAGATGGTGGCGTGACACAGCTCACAGCGGCCACTCCGGTGGTGGTGCTTGTTATTTGTCAAGTAGGGTACTGTGCACAGTTCTGATTTGATGGAGACAGACGCGAGAGCACGGTGGAACATCTGGTGAAACTTCTGAAATGCCCGCTTTGCTGCCACTGCTACGGTTGGTCCAGAATCTCCGGAGGAGAAGGCCCCGAGTCCTCGGCTTTGCTTGTTGCTCGGCGGCTGGGGCAGGGTCGAAGCGCTCGGCAGAGGATGGTGCTTGGAGAGGCTGTGTCGGAGGCTCGAAGTTTTCGGACGGACTCAGAGTCCGCTGCAGTCGGGTGCTTCCAATGGTGCTGCATCGGCAGGTTGGCGGCGCTTGGAGGTTCATGGCAGGGAGAGTTTCTCCCTTCTGCCGTCTGCGTGAGATGATGGGGCTATCAGGACTTTGAGATTTTTTTTACCGTGCCCATGGTCTGCTCTTTATCAAATTACGGTATTGCTTTGCACTGTTGTAACTATATGTTATAATTATGTGGTTTTGTCAGTTTTAGTCTTGGTTTGTCCTGTGTTTTCTTGTGATATCATTCTGGAGGAACATTGTATCATTTTTTAATGCATACATTTCTAAATGACAATAAACGAGGACTGAGTGTCCTCATAATCTAATCTAATCTAATATACAAGTATATCTGCTTACTATAATTCAGTTTTTTTCTTATATTTAACACTTGTTGCATTTTACTGCTGCCTCAAAGTTAACAAGTTTGACATATGCCGGTGATATTAAACCTGATTCTGATTCAGATTCCCATCAGGCATTAGATACAAAAGCCAGAAAGCACGTCCCACCAGGCTCACGAACAGCTTCCATCCCACTTTTATCAGATTCCCCACTGGGCCTCTTGTATGATAAGATGGACTCTCAGCCTCACAATCTACCCCTGTTGCGTATTTAATATTTCAAATAATACCTGAGTGATAAGTTGCACCAGGAGCAATCCACAGAGACCAATTGACCCACCAACCCTGCCTGACTTTGGGATGTGGGAGGAAACCAGAGCTCCCGGGGGAAACAGCGAGAGCACGTAGACTCCACACGAACAGCAGCTGAGATGGGAATCGAACCCAGCTCTTAGGAGCTGTGAGACTAAGCACCAACTGTTATGCCACTATGGCAACATCCTCGACAATATTCACAGAGTACCCGGGGATGAGTGTTCATTAACCTCTCCACCTTGATATGTCCTTCCATAACCTTCTGCTCCAAAAAATTCCTCCTCCTGGCTGGAGTTGAAACCACAATTCCTCCACATAACGTACCAGTGAGGCCGTTCAACAGCATGAGAGTGATGAAGGGATTAAGTGCAAAGACTGGACAGGCTGTCTCTGCAGCCTTTGGAGAAGGATGGGTTAAGGAAAGGCTAAAGATCATAAGATGGTCAGAGATCGGAGCTTAGGTGGGCCATTCGGCTCTTTAAGCCTGCCCTACATTCATGGTAGACCGTCTTCCACAATGCTCTCCCACAATATTGTTTGATGTCATTAACAGGCATGATCAGTAACCTCCAACCGGAGTTATCATACCGAGGATTCTGCAGCACCGCAGGGAACCGTGGGCTAATCATAGTGGTTCCTGATCCCTGGCTCTCTGGCATGCTCCTCAGATGCTCCATGACTCATGGCTTCCTTTCCATCACCCCTGGAGCCTTCAGAAACCTTTCCTTGGATCTCCATCCTCCATCTTGCTGCTCCCACGGGTCTTGATCCCTGCCTTTCCACTACTGGGATCCCTGATTTTCATCTCAACACTCCCGAGGGGTCCCTGACCTCCACCTCGCCACTTCCGTGGGGGGGGGAGGGGGCGGGGAGGGGTGGTGGTTTCCTAACCTCCATCTCACACACTTTAGCACGCGCATGCACACTTTCTGCGTGTACACAGACTGCCATGAGTGTAAGCAAACACATTAAAATGTACAGAGGTGCATTATTAACTCTTCACGTGTTTGCGGGCATTCTACGTTGGTACCGGAGGCGTGACAGCGCTTGCGGGCCTCCCCAAGCACAATCCTCGCACTGTGCTGGTCGCTGATGTAGAATGATGGGTTTCACTCTACGTTTCAATCCACAAATAAAACTAATCTTATCTTACACACAAATAACATGCATACCTATAGAAATTACATATACACACATGCATTTACACACAGACGCGTGCACGTGTTTGGCCACACACTCAAACACAAACATGTACACAAACACACACACACACACAGGACAGTGACAATGATAACAGAGGGAACCCTCACTCCATTCGCACCTCACTGCAACACGTGGACCCAGCACGTGGAAGCAAGTGCAAAGGAAGTACGGCAGTGCCTCTACTTCCTTAAGCCTGATATATACTTGTGCGTACGGGCTACGCCGTAGCGAGCATACGTCACTCTGCAATTCACCGCCAAAACGCTAGTTGGTGGTGGGGTTTCTATGCCACTGGTGTTGAGTTTTTTCTTCGTGAGAGACATAGACGAGGAAATGCATTTCAAATATTTTCGGACGTCGGCAGGTAGATTTGACAATTTGGTTCATCGTCTCCAACCGTTTATTTCGCATCAGTGTACAGACATGGCGGAGAAAAGCAACCGGAAATGTGTAGGAGGAAATGTGACGCTACCAAGCGGACCAATCACAGTTGTTGCTGTCTGCGTCGCCATGACACGAGATACTTTTTTGCAGAGGTGCACGTCACCCTATGGCGTAGGGTACGGTGTAGGGTACTCGGTTCCTACAGCGTTCATTTGACGCAGAAGTATAAATTGGGCTTTAGGAGTCTGCGGAGATTCGTTATGACATCAAAAAATTTGACAAACTTCCATAAATGTGTAGTGCAGTGTGTATTGACTGGCTGCACTACAACCTGGTATGGAAACACCAATGCCTTTGAATGGAAAATCCTAGAAAAGATAGTGGATTCGGCCCAGTCCATTACGGGTAAGGCCCTCCCAGCCACTGAGCGCATCTACATGAAATGTTGTCGTAGGAAAGCAGCATCCATCATCAGAGACCCCTACCACCCAGGTCATGCTCCCCTCTCATTGCTGCCATCAGGTAGAAGGTACAGGTGCCTCAGGACTCACACCACCAGGTTCAAAACCAGTTGCTAACCCTTAACCATCAGACTCTTGAAGAAAAATGGGATAACTACACTCACTTGCCCATCCATGGAGATGTTTGCAGAACCAATAATCTCATTTTAAGGACTCTTTATCTCATTATCTCATGTTCTCATTATTTATTGCTATTTATTTATATTTGTATTTGCATATTTTGTTGCTTTCTGCACTCTGGTTGATCTTTCATTGATCCTGTTACAGTAACTATTCTCTCGATTTGCTGAGTATGCCCGCAGGAAAATGAATCTCAGGGTTGTATACGGTGACAGATATATACTCTGAGAATAACATTTATTTTGAACTTTGAACAGAGCAGCATGAACAAGCCACGAACGCCTCTCAGTGTCCCCCCAACTGAGACCTGCCCGACCTTGAGAACAAGACAAGCGACCTTTTTGCCTGAAGGTCCTAAAGCTCCATCAAGTGGCGTCTTTACTGCCAGAGCCAACGAGAAAACTGGGTCAAGCAGGCTCAAAGGAAATTACATGCTGGCAATCTCAGCTACAAGTTTGTTAACCCCGCACAATATACCTACACTTGAATATTTTAATGTTTGTACAAGGGATAATGTGTTGGTGAAAACTGGATTCTAAATGTTATACTCAATATTCTCATTCCACTTTATAACAGTCAGATGTTTTGTGATTCAAGCCATATTTCTGAAGGGAGAAATTTAAGTCACTTGGCCGTGGAAACACAGGAATTTGTTTTCATTAATCTTTGCCACAATGAATTTTGTTCTGTTTAGTTCATTTGAGCTTCGGTGATGAATAGCTTGCCAACGCGTGCCAATCTGATCTGGTTCATGTTATTCATTGTGGGAATGCCCGCGGGGATTGCCTTATGCAGAAACACAGGTGAAGGCCTGAGGGCCCAAGCAGCACATGATACCACCGAGGCTTCGTGGGAAGGAGACCAGAGGCAGTGGCTCTCAGGCTTACGTGCCATCTTAGGGCTTTAAAGGCAGACTGCATCAAGGAGTGCCTTCTGAAAGCAGGGGGCACTGCTCCCTACTCCCCTCTCTTGTTTATGGCAGCCATTCGTGACCTATCCCGAGTTGCCCTTGAGAAGACAGTGGAGAGCGCCCCCTTTAACCACTGCAGCCCTTCCAGTGAAGATATTCCCCCTCGCCTCCCCGGAGTGCTTTGAAAGATTACATTTATAAGTGATTAGCTTTATTTATCACATGTACACCGAAACAAACAGTGAAATCCGCCATTTGTGTCAAATCATATCGGGCAAGGATCAGGCCGGGGGACAGCCCACAACGTTTCCAGGGCCAACACAGTGTGCCCACAACTCACTAACCCTGATCGTATGTCCTTTTTGTTTAGAGTGTGGGAGGAAACTGGAGCACGTGGAAGATACCCACATAGAACGTACAGACTCCTTACAGACTCTCCGCATGGTGATCACTAGCGTTCTAAAGCAATTGCGCTAACCGCTAAGCTCCTAGGCCACCCTTTTAAGGACGGAGTTCTAGACATCGACCCTAGGACAAAGAAGGAACGTGGATGCATTTCCAGATCGGGGCAATGTAACTTGGAGGGCAATCTGCAGGTATGGCGTCCAAAACTGGCTATGTTAAAGAGGATAGTTTAGAGGGCGTATGTTATGAGGACAGGAAGAGTGAGCTTGGGCTTTTCTCTTTGAAATGAATAGGATGGGAGGTGCTTGATAAAGATGTGTAAAATGATTGAAGTGATTGGTGTTTGGCACAATGTTTTATGGCACCAGTGACCCAGGTTCAATTCCCACTGCTGCCTGTAAGGAATTTGGATGCTCTGCCTGTGACTCCCTGCCTGGGTTTTTTTCCAGGTGCTCCAATTTCCTCGCACAGTAGGATAATCGGTCATTGTAAACTGCCCCGTGATTAGGCTAGGGTTAAATCAGGGATTGCTGAACGGAGCAGCTCGAAGGGCCGGGAGGGCCGATTCCATGCCGTATCTCAATCAATAAAATAAATAAATAGATAGATAAATAAATAAATAACAGGCATAGACGGTGTGAACAGCCAGAGATTTTTCCACAAGGCAGGAATGGCTAATAAAGAGACAGCGTGATTTGAAGGTGATCAGGGAAAGTATAGGGGATTGTCGATGGTAGGTTTATTTTGTTTTTGAAAAGAGAATGTTGGGTGCTTGATCGCACTGCTTAGGGTGGTGGTAGAGGTAGATACATTAAGAGATTCTTAGGTAGACTCACTGATGAAAGAATACTGGAGCCCTATGTAGGAGGGACAGGTTAGATTGATCTTACAGTAAGTTAGAAGGTCAGCACAATATTGTGTCCCAATGAGCCCGTACTGTGCTGTACTGCTCTATGTTCTATTACCATGAATGTCTTCCCTGCTCTTTAGGACAGGACTGTAAATTGTCCATACCTTGTTGAAAGAGTAAACCAGGTCTCTGATCAATACACCTTCTGAAGGATGGAGCTTAAGTGTCCAGAGTGGGACTCGAACCAGAAAATTTCTGACTTGGCGAGAAGGAATCAGAGCTGGCCTCAAGCAGGGGAACTGAATGAAGTGTGAACTAACCCCTTAGATTCAAGTGGGGGCTACATGTGGGTCAGTCAGGCAAATGTGAGACAGGAACAAGTGGTGCTATACGAATGCAAACATTACTTGTGTTAAACGTTATTCATCCTAAATAAAACCCGTTCCTGAGGTGGCTTTACAGTATAATGACGATCTGCATAAGTACTTCTGAGTATGTTTCGAAGACTGAACTCCAATTCATGAAAATCCTGCCATTCCCAGGTTCCACAGCCAAGCACTTAATGGGCGGGTAGAGAGTCAAACAGAGTTCCTTGTTTTTCTTAAAAGATGTATGTGTTGGGTCAGGTTTTCTTGTTGACAGTAATTCTCACGGGATTCCTCACAAAAATATTCAGAAACTTCATTTCAGGCATTTCCCAGCGTTCACTTTGTGCAGCGAGACATCTGGTTATTTCATTTCCCAACTGGAAAGAGTTGGGGTTGACTCTTGCTCTAATGGCCAGCGTTGGTTAATCTGAAACCCAGCTACAGGGAAGTGGGTCTTGGCTTTCTGGCTTGTCCCAGAAAGATCCTCATGTACAAAAATGTGAGCGAGAAACACGATCACCGAGCTCCACAGGATAGACAATGTGTTTTCAGTTAATATACTTGAACAGAAAATATCCAAGACTGTGTAGACTCGAGCTGCCTGTGCTAATGGTGGCTTTGCGTAATAACGGTTTGGATTGCTAATTGCAAAAACCACACCAGTTAACATGTTGCGTTAACCCTTTGGCCTCACTGAGTTCACTGTTTCCTAACCAGAAACCCATTACTAACCAAAACACCCTTACAGGATGCACTTGTTAATGACTTACAGACACATTCGCGGCTTTCTGCACAGTCCACTGCTCTTGGCAGTTTGTGGTTGGCCACGGCACTCTCACTCACTTGTAACTCTAAAACCTGGGGGTTTAAGACTCCTTCTGGAGCCTAGTGGAAACATCTGAGTCAACCGAGCTGTAAACCCATCACTGGAGGTTACACTGAAACCTATTAGAAACATAGAAAATTAGAAAACCTACAGCACAATACAGGCCCTTCGGCCCATAAAGTTGTGCCGAACATGTCCCTACCTTAGAAATTACTAGGCTTACCCATAGCCCTATATTTTTCTAAGCTCCATGTACCTATCCAAAAGTCTCTTAAAAGACCCTATCATATCCGCCTCCACCACCATCGCCAGCAGCCTATTCCACACACTCACCACTCCCTGAGTAAAAGACTTACCCCTGACATCTCCTCTGTACCTACTCCCCAGCACCTTAAACCTGTGTCCTCTTGTGGCAACCATTTCAGCCCTGGGAAAAAGCCTCTGACTATCCACATGATCAATGCCTCTCATCATCTTATACACCTCTATCAGGTCACCGCTCATCCTCCGTCGCTCCAAGGAGAAAAGACCGAGTTCACTCAACATGTTTTCAAAAGGCATGCTCCCCAATCCAGGCAACATCCTTGTAAATCTCCTCTGCACCCTTTCTATGGTTTCCGCATCCTTCCTGCAGTGAGGCGACCAGAACTGAGCACAGTACTCCAAGTGGGGTCTGACCAGGGTCCCATATAGCTGCAACATTACCTCTTGGCTCCTAAATTCAATTCCACGATTGATGAAGGCCAATACACCGTATGATTTCTTAACCACATAGTCAACCTGCGCAGCTGCTTTGAGCGTCCTATGGACTCGGACCCCAAGATCCCTCTGATCCTCCACACTGCCAAGAGTCTTACCATTAGTACTATATTCTGTCATTATATTTGACCTACCAAAATAAACCATTTCACACTTATCTGGGTTGAACTCCATCTGCCACTTCTCAGCCCACTTTTGCATCCTATCAATGTCCCGCTGTAGCCTCTGACAGCCCTCCACACTATCCACAATACCTCCAACCTTTGTGTCATCAGCAAACTTACTAACCCATCCCTCCACTTCCTCATCCAGGTCATTTATAAAAATCACAAGGAGTAAGAGTCCCAGAACAGATCCCTGAGGCACACCACAGGTCACCAACCTCCATACAGAATTTAACCCATCTACAACGACTCATTGCCTTCTGTGGGCAAGCCAGTTCTGGATCCACAAAGAATGTCCCCTTGGATCCCATGCCTCCTTACTTTCTCAATAAGCCTTGCATGGGGTACCTTATCAAATGCCTTGCTGAAATCCATATACACTACATCTACTGCTCTTTCTTCATCAGTGTGTTTAGTCACATCCTCAAAAAATTCAATCAGGCTCATAAGGCAGACCTGCCCTTGACAAAGCCATGCTGACTATTCCTAATCATATTATACCGCTCCAAATGTTCATAAGTCCTGCCTCTCAGGATCTTCTCCATCAACTTACCAACCACTGAAGTAAGACTCACTGGTCTATAATTTCCTGGCTATCTCTGCTCCCTTTCTTGAATAAGGGAACAACATCTGCAACCCTCCAATCCTCTGGAACCTCTCCCATCCCCATTGATCATCGCCAGAGGCTCAGCAATCTCCTCCCTCACCTCCCACGGTAGCCTGGGGTACATCTCATCCGGTCCCAGCGACTTATCCAACTTGATGCTTTCCAAAAGCTCCAGCACATCCTCTTTCTTATTATCTACATGCTCAAGCTTTTCAGTCCACTGCAAGTCATCACTACAATCACCAAGATCCTTTTCCATAGTGAATACTGAAGTATTCATTAAGTATCTCTGCTATTTCCTCCGGTTCCATTCACACTTTCCCACTGTCACACTTGATAGGTCCTATTCTTTCACATCTTATCCTCTTGCTCTTCACATACTTGTAGAATGCCTTGGGGTTTTCCTTAATCCTGCCTGCCAAGGCCTTCTCACGGCCCCTTCTGGCTCTCCTAATTTCCTTCTTAAGCTCCTTCCTGATAGCCTTATCATCTTCTAGATCTCTAACATTACCTAGCTCTCTGAACCTTTTGTAAGCTTTTCTTTTCTTCTTGACTAGATTTATTACACCTTTGTACACCACAGTTCCTGCACCCTACCATAACTTCCCTGTCTCATTGGAACACACCTATGCAGAACGCCACACAAATATCCCCTGAACATTTGCCACATTTCTTCCGTACTTTTCCCTGAGAACATCTGTTCCCAATTTAAGCTTCCAATTTCCTGCCTGATAGACTCATAATTCCCCTTACTCCAATTAAATGCTTTTTTAACTTGTCTGTTCCTATCTCTCTCCAATGCTATTGTAAAGGAGATAGAATTATGATCACTATCTCCAAAGTTGAATGGTGAAATGCCTTGATACAGTGCATGTGGAGGGGATGTTTCTTATGGTGGGAGAGGACAGAGCCTCAGAATAGAGCGATATCCTTTTAGAACGGAGATGAGGGAGGGATTTCTTTAGCCAGAGAGTGGTGAATCTGTGGAATTCTCTGCCACAAGCAGCTGTGGAGGTCAAGTCTTTATGAATATTTAAGGCAGAGGTTGATAGATTCTTGATTGGTCGGGGCATGAAGGGACACGGGGAGAGGGCAGGAAATTGAGGCTGGGAGGGAAATGGATCATCCATGATGAAATGGCAGAGCAGACTTAATGGGTCAAAGGGCCTAATTCTGTTCCTATATCTTCTGGTGCTATTAGTGTTGGCAGCTCATTTTGACCAATGCAGAATCCTTATGCATTATATGTTTTCTATGACTCTACTGACAGCCAGTCTGCTCTCTTACACAAGGCTGTTTCAAAGTTCAAATTTGTTATCAAAGTACGTAGGTGTCTCCATTGAGATTCATCTTCTTGCAGGCATTCACAGTAGAACAACGAAATACAATAGAATTAATGAAAAACAACACACTGACTGATAAACCACAATGTGCAAGAGAAACCGAGGAATGGTCTACTGTAATTTGCCCAAAGCATGCTCCTCATTCAACACCCCTAAAACAGCATACCACATGAACATTATCAAATTCTTGTGGTAAGGACTTGCAACATACATTTCCTACAAGATGACAGCATCAACACAAGTATCTCATTGGAAGGGTAATAGAACATCGAACATAGAACATTACAGCACAGCACAGACTCTTCGGCCCACAGTATTGTACCAATCTTTTAACCTTTCCAACCTTTCCCTCCCACATTCAGCCCCAATTTTTCTTTTATCCTTGTGCCTATCTAAGAGTCTCTTAAATGTCCCTAATGTACCGCCTTTACCACCACCCCTGGCAGCACATTCCACGCAGCCACTACTCTGTGAAAAGAACCTACCTCCGACATCTCCCCATATTTTTCTCCAGTCATCTTAAAATTATGCCCTCTCATATTATCCATGGCCACCCTGGTTTAAGAAAAGGTGTTGGCTGTCCTCTCTTAGAAGAGGGTGTCAGAGTGGTGCAGTGGGTACAGGAGCTGCTTCACAGCCCCAGCGGCCCGGGTTCAGTCCCGACCTCAGCTCTGCCGTGTGGAGTTGACACATATGGGGCGTGTTTTGTCTCGGGCACTCCAGTTCAATCCAACGTCTCAAAAACGTGCAAGTTGGTAGATTAATCGGCTGCTGCAAGTTGTCCCTCGTGTACAAGAGGGGTAGATACTAGGGAGTAGCTAATGGACGTGTTGGGAGATGAAAATGGAGAAGATCAAGATTAGTGTAAAAATAGGTCCTGGAAGGCTGGGATGTTAGTGAGCCAAAGGGCAAGTTCCCACGCTTATTTGAGAGCCGAGGCCAACTGACTCGGTACAAACAACCAGACCTTTTTTAAACCATGGGGTAAATGGGTGCTTGACCATCAGTGAACAGAAGGGCCTGTTGACATCAGCCAAGTTAAGATCACTGCTGTTGACCACAAGTTGACACCTTTTCCTAAATGTTGTACCGCTGGAGACCCGACTTGGGTTGGAGTTTCTGGGCAGAACTTCGTTGGATCCAACAAGCATTCCAAATGTCTCACTAACTTGGGGAATTCCATGGAAAACTTGTAATCCATGATCATACTCAACTGGATGGGTGTTGGTGAATGACTGATTCAGCCTCAACACTGACAAAGATCCTTCCTTCATTTTAATTTACTACCAATTCACTCATTTACTGGGTATAGCTGGCAGTTGCAAAGCCACAATCTATTGGCCAACTCTAACCACCTTTGTGATTCACCAGGCCATTTCTGATTCAGATTTATTTATTACATGTACATCAAAACATACAGGCAAATGCATTGTTTGCATTAACAGTGAACACAGCAGAGGATGTGCTGGGGGCAGTCTGCAAGTATCACCACACATTCCAGCACCAACGTAGCACACCTACCATGTTCAAGAGAACAACACAAGCAACAACAAAACAATGCAAACACAAGGAATTCTGCAGATGCTGGAAATTCAAGCAACACACTTCAAAGTTGCTGGTGAACGCAGCAGGCCAGGCAACATCTCTAGGAAGAGGTACAGGTACAGTCGACGTTTCGGGCCGAGTTAGTCCTGACGAAGGGTCTCGGCCTGAAACGTCAACTGTACCTCTTCCTAGCGATGCTGCCTGGCCTGCTGTGTTCACCAGCAACTTTGATGTGTGTTGCAACAACAAAACAAGTTCCTTTCCCATCCCTCCCAACCACCTACCCACTGGTACCCACTAACACACACTGACACAGGGCAGGCCATCTCCGGGCCTCCATTCCTTGTCCCCAGACTCTCAGACGTCTGGCCTCCAGCTTTGGATTTCACGCCAAGACTCGCAGATCAAGGGTCTGACTTTCTGGCCTTGACCTCCAGACTTGCACAGACCTCCGACCCCGTTGACTCGTGCCCTTGTGACTCCTTTAGGCCTTGACCTTTGGTCTTTGACCTTCGGGCATCTACCTCTAGCCGCCAGGCTCTGATCTTTAGTTTTGCCCTCCGGGTTTGGCCTTTGCATGTTGACCTTTAGGTCTTGTATAGACCTTGGAACCCGGTGATCTAGGGACAGGTGACTCCAGCTAAGAGCTACCTGCTGTTGATCAGGAGTCTTGTTCCAGATTTCCAGCATCTGCAGTTTGATTTTAAGTTCATTAACTATTAAATGAGAAGTTCAGTTACATAACCCACAACCCAACCACTTCAATGAGACAGTTGGGGAGCTCTCCCTATGGTCCCAATCTGCAGTTCCACTCAGTAAGAGAACCACCACCTTTGGGAACCGTCCAGCGAAAGGAATGAGACTAGAAACAATGGCAATGTCGATCATTTCGCCTCATATAGGGAGCCACAAGCTCTGAACCATCTGCTTTGAGGAAACTCTAGTTGGCAGCAACACAGGAAGTAGTTCAAATAACTAACAATCATTCAGCAAACTGCTCCCTGCAGCGAGCTTTACTGTCCTGGGGCAAAATAACTTTGGAAGAGTCGTTGGATGCAACGCTAGTTCCTTGAGCAAGTCTTGCAGCTAATGTTTAATTAGAACCTTTTTTTTTTATACAATTCCATAGCTAAAGGCATCCCACTTATCTTTCTCATCTTGCAACCGTCTGACTCAGCAGTCACTCCCGTTAGAAAAGGGGGTGTGAAATGTCCACCTCACAACCAGCTGACTTGTTTTGATTGCAATACAACAATATACTCTGGGACATCTTCTGAAGTGGATGTCTCCATAATTATCATCAGATTATAAGACGTAGGAGCAGAATTAGGCCATTCAGCCCATTGAGCCTGCTCCATCATTCGCTCATGGCTGGTTTATTATCCGTCTCAACCTCAGCAACTGGAAATATTTACTGTTTCTGTCTTCACAGAAGCTGCACGACTCTTGTTGAGTATTTACAGATACCTCTGATTACTCAGATTTCCAGGCAACACAAGTTTTGATTTGACTCTTTGACCACTGAGGACAGCTTTCACAGCATGGTTTTACTCTGTGTGCTGCTTTATTTGCGGGTTTCTGCTGCAAGCGCCAGCGAACAGGGCACCACTTCCTCTGTGGCTTCTGCACTCTGCGCCGACCTCGCTGTCACCAGCTCGCAGACTCGCGCCCTCCCCACCGCCGCTGAGAGGAGTTCAGCTCTCACCGCAGGCCGGCAGCTCGGGAGGCCATAGCAACACATCCCGCCTGCCTCCATCCCCACCCCTCCGCCAAGCTCTCCGGGCAAGGCTCCAGACATTCCGCTCGGCGGGACTGCGAAACAGCACTTCCTACCTGTCGATGATGACGGGGTCCGATGGAGTCTCGTTCCTGTTGCCGCAGCTCTTCTTTTCACAGCAGCGGCTGGAAGAATGAAGAGAGAACAGTCAATACAACCAGACACAGAGTCGGGTTCCAGAGCAGCGTGATTAACCTAGGGTAAAATGGGTGGGTTGCTGGGCGTTGGGCCAGAGGGGACTGTTCCATGCCGTGTCCCTAATGAAATTTAAAAATAAAACCCAATACAACAATAATCTTCTCCTAACCTGTGCTCACTCTACATGCAGTTCCAATTTGACCAGTAACTGGGAGAGATACAGAGGTTACAGACAGAAAAGCATTAGAGTGAGAAAGACATACAGCTTAGGAACAGGCCCTCGACCAAATGAAGTCTGTGTCGACCCATTTACACTAATCCTATGCTAATTCCATTTTTATTCTCTACCACACCTCCCGCTCCCCACCCTCCACAATCCTATCAGATCTCACAGATTCTCACCTACATGCTAGGGGCAAGTTACGGTGGCCAGTTAACCTACCGACCTGCACACCTTTGGGATGTGGGAGGATACCAGAGCCCCCGGAGGGAACCCACGCATGGGGCAAAGTTCAGACTCCACGCGGTCTGTGCCCAAGGTCAGGGATTGAACCCGGCTCTCTGGTGTTGTGAGGCCGCGGCTCTACTTCGCCGTCTTCAGTTGGATGACAGGGCTTGTGGAGGGTCCACTGGCCTTCTCCTTCACCGTCTACCAGGATAACACTGGATTGGCTACAGTCTACAATACATGCAGGATGTGTTGGAGATACATCGAACAGTACATCACAGGAACAGGCCATTCGGCCCACAATGTTGAGCCAAACCAGCTAAAAAGCAAATCAAAAACACCCAAATACTAATCCCTCCTACCTACTCCATGTCCATACCCCTCCATCTTCCTTACATCAATGTGCCTATCCAAACATCTCGTAACAGCCTCTAATGTATTTGCCTATGTATTATACTCAACAAGTCGGGCAGGTACATCGATAGAAAAGGGGTAATTAGAAAGGGTGAGTGGGATACGGGCCCAAAGACGGGCAAAGGGGACTAGCTTAGTTAGCATGGAGCAGCTGGGCCGAATGGCCCGTTTTGATGCTATATTAAAGGTTCAAAGTTTCATTTTAATATCAGAAAATGTGAATAGTGTACAACCTGAGATTCTTACTCTTCACAGACAACCATGAAACAAGAAACCTCACAGAATGCATCAAAGTCCCGATGCCCACCCCGTCCCTTCACACAAGACTCTATGAGTTACTTTATGAATCTATGTTTCTATGCAAAGAGAATCAGAGTTGCCGATTTAAATTGACAGTGAGAGATCTGATACCGAGTTATTGATCAGCAACGTCTCTTTGTACAGAAGTTGCTTGAGCTGCTGGGTATTTCCAGCACTTTCTGTTCTGATTGGTATTGGCTCATTATTGTGGGCGTTATGTTTGTCAGCATGACATGTTGGCGCCAGAAGTGCAGTAGCACTCTGTGAGCCTATGTCTGACTGGAAATCTTGAGAAGCACACACAGAGTGCTGGAGGAACTCAGCAGGTCAGATAGCATTTATGGAGAGGAATAAACAGTCAACGTTGCAGACTGAGACCCTTCATTGAAACTTCAACTGTTTATTCCCCTCCTGACCAGCTGAGTTCCTCCAGCAGGTTGTTTGTGTTCCTCAAGATTTCCAGCACCTGCATAACCTCTTGCATTTATGATGCTCACACCTTGTTTCCAGCATCTGCAGTTCTCTGATTTAGAGTTTCAGACACACAGCAGTGGGGAGAGAGCACATTTTCGGCAAGTGATTATCACGGCCCTTACTAAGGCAGCTCCATTTTAAACTTCTGTTCCTCTGCCAAGCGGGAGCCAGCATAACCGCTGCCACTCAGAATTTACCCTCCAGTGAGCTCTGCCTGAAAAGAGGAGCCGATTTGATTGGAGCTGGGACTCAGTGGGTTACTCTCTCAGTCTGGGGGTCAGGTCTCACTCTGGAGGCCTGGGCACAATGATTTCGGCAGATGTTTCAGTACAATACTGAGTCAGTGCCACACTGTCTTTCATTCTGAGGAGGCATCTGGGCTCCTCAGGTGGTGGTAATTACAGAAGAACTTTGAAGAAGAACACGAGAGAGGCATCAAGGGTATAGTAGATCCCTCGGCTAATATTATATAAAAAAAAGGAAATGGATTACCTTCCTGTTATTGCATAATCGCTAATGTAAGCTAGCTTCAGCCTTGCTTACATTGCCACTGGGGCTAATCCTCTCATTCGTTTCACCAGACACAAAACATTTACGGACCTCATAAATGGATATAAAAGGTGCTATTTCAATGCATTTCTTTCTTTCAAGTCCTTAACCCTTTCGAACAGTAGGGAAACAGGCCCTTCAGCCCATCGATTTTACGCTGATCCCATTTGACTCTCAGCAACACACACAAAACGCTGGAGGAACTCAGCAGGTCAGTCAGCATCTACAGAACTGAATAAACAGTTGATGTTTTGAGTGCGAGGCCCTTCTTCAGGACTGGAAAGGAAGGGGGAAGATGCCAGAGTGAAGAGGTGGGAGGGAGGGGAAGAAGGATAGCGAGAAAGATTAAGGGCTGGAGTGCAAGGAATCTGATAGGAGAGGAGAATGGACCATAGGAGAAAGGGAAGAAGGAAGGGACCCAGGGACAGGTGATGGGCAGATGAGTAAAGTAAGAGGCCAGAGTGGGGAATAGAAGAAGAGGGGAAGGGAAGGGATTTTTTTCCCCCTGGAAGGAGAAATCAATATTCATGCCATCAGGTTGAAGGTCACCCACATAGAACACACGGTATTGCTCCTCCATCAAGGGTGACCTCATCGCGGCATGGACCAACATGTCGGAATGGGGATGGGAATTGGAATTAAAACGTTTGGCCACCGGAAAGTTCTGCTTTTGGCGGGTGGAGCAGAAGTGCTCGACAAAGCTGTCCCTCAGTTTATAACGGGTCTCACCAATTAGCAGAGGCTGCATCGGGAGCACCGAATTCATTCTCACCCTATTTCCATCAGTCTCCTCAGAATCTACGCTCCAGGGACAATTTATGGTGGCAAATTAACTTTCCAACCTGCACACCTCAGAGCAGCAGGATCAAACCGGAGAACCCAGAGAAGTTTATACGGTCGTCGGGAGAATGTGCAAACTCCACAGAGACAGCATCCAAGGTCAGGATTGAACACGGGTCTCCAGAGCTACGAGAGGGCAGCTCTATCAACTGCGCCATCCGTCAACATCAGCTACATCAACGCAGTTAGAATCCTAGGTGTGACTGAGCTATCTCCTTAACATGAAGATTTTCCTGAACATTTCAAAAGAAAATAATTCCCCACAAGAAGATCTAGTGAGCATCCTGATCTGAAAATGACACTCATCCTGATTATTCTAATTAAATCCCAGCTGAGGATCACAGTAAAGTGGTGAACACGTCTTTACTATCCTCAGGACAAATCATCTTTTTGTTGTTAAAATATCAGAAAAGAACACACTGCACAGCTTTCTTTCCACAAAAAAAAATGTATGAACAATGTAGAAGGCGTACAGGAATGAGATACACCAGCGAGTTGAGTGGTGTTGCACTCAATGTAAAGACAAAAGAGCTGATTGTGGACTTCAGGAAGGGTGAGTCAAGGGAACGAACCAATTCTCAAAGAGGGATCAGAAGTGGAGAGAGTGAGCAATTTCAAGCTCCTGGGTGTCAAGATCTCAAAGAATCTAGTCAGGTCTCAACATATCAATCTAGCTATAACGAAGGCAAGACAGCGGCTATATTTCATTAGGGGTTTGAAGAAATTTGGTTGTGACCAAATTGAACACTTGAAAACTTCTACAGATGCACAGTGGAGAGCATTCTGACAGGCCACATCACTGTCTGGCAAAAGGAAACTACTGCACAGGACCAAAAGAAGCTACAGAAAGTTGTACTTTAGGATCTGTAAACTTTAGGATGTTAATGGATTTGTCTGTGGAGGTACAGTCATTTTTATAAAGTGAGAACAGGAGGGGTGAAGGAACACAGCCCCAGAGAGAGCCTGTGCTTATAGACACTGGATCAGACAAGTAGGTGTCCAGCCTTACATACTGCTTCCTTCCTATCAGGAAGTTCATAATCTACTGACAGATACTGTAGGGTACAGCTAGCTGGGTTAGTTTGCTGAGGAGCAACTTCAGAACAATAGTATTGAAGCCTGAGCTGAAAGCTACGACTGAGCTGCATGCCATTGGAACCTGTGATTTCCATTTTCACGGTGTGTCTTTGGGCTGATCTGGCACTTTGCTATCTCGGAGGCAATTTGGTGAGGTTTTTATGGAATGTGCCGTCTGGAGGCCTGGAGGCTTGGAGAAGGGGTCCACAATCAACTCCATTGCTTTCCACTGGTATAAGACTAGCAAATGGTCCCCTTCTACAATAAGATGGACTCTTGGCCTCACAATCTACCTCGTCATGGCCTGGCACGTTATTGTCTGCCTGCTGTGCAATTTCTCGGTAACTGCAACACTTTATTCTGCATTCTGTTATTGTTTTCCCCTTGTACAACCTCAATACTCCAATGTGATAAAATGATCTGTGTGGACGGCATGCAAAACACAGTTCTACACTGGACCTTGGGCTGTGTGACAATAATAAACCAATTCACCAAGTTATGAAATGAGAGAAAGCAGACAAAAAGCACACAAAATAGAGACCTGTAGATTAAGGCTAAAAAAGTTGGATACAGAATAAACCTTCCATTATGATGAAGAATAAACCTCCTTCTACATGCCCCATGCCCCAACAAACACTCCCAGGGCAGAGACAGCATAGGCTGACACAAAGTAATTTACCCTCTCCATCAGTGGGTAATATCGCCCCCTTGGGGGCAGTGACAGTTTCTAAGGAGGCAATAAAGATAAAGGGGATAGGGGGCACTCAGTAGCAAGGTTTAATTACAGGTTTAATTTAATAAATTAATTATCTATTATAAGCATCTGATCCTTAGTGCCTCATAATTGATTACAATGGTCACGTTATCACCTCATCTCTTGCTAACCCACCACTTGCTTAGAGATTTTTCAAAGCACGTTATATTCATTGAAAAGCAACGTGACACTTCTGTATTGGGCAATTAATGAGAAATCTGGACTGAAGAATTTGTGTTATTTCCAAGCCCATTCACTATTGTAGTACAGTATTAGCTAATACAATTCCCATACTCCAATCACACAGTGACAATTCCTGTAAATTAGGGTATGGCATTCAATGGGGTAAAGTTCAGGATGTGCCATTTAACATGGTATTGACGACATTTCCCTAACTGATGGCCCGACTAAGATATCGCTGCCCCACTTTATGTACCTTCAGGCAGAGAGTCAGGTTTTGCCGGATGATGTGATTACTTCCCCCTTTATTGATTGCAATGCTTGTGGTTGGACTTGAACAACAGGCGATCGACTGTGGCTGTTAATCCTTAATGAAAATGGCAGAAGCCGGCCAAATGAAAAAGAAGTGTGGACAGTATAGTGCGGTGTATCTGAAGTGTGGACAGTATAGTGCGGTGTATCTGAAATATGGATTTATACCAGCAGCAAGTAACCAACAGCAGCCAACGTATCTGCTGTAAGAAGTTCTTTTCAAATGAGGCAATGAAACTATCCAGGCTCCTTGAAGATTTAAGAGAATACACTTTGATAAAGCAGATAAGAGATTGGCTTTAACAAAAAACCCTTCAAAACATGTTTGCCAACACTTTGCAACAAAATAGTGATGGCTTGTGCACCTCATACAACGTTTCACTGATCACTGCAAAATCTGGAAAGCCCCACACAATTGGAGAACTGATTGTGCCAGAAGTTCTGAGGACAGTTTTGCATAAGTCAGGAGAGCAAATAATTAAAGTGATTCAACTCAGTGACAACAGTGTTCAAAGATGACCAGATGAAATGTCTGAGAATAAGGAAGACACGTTGTGCAACATACTTAGGACAACAGAATTTGCTCTGCAGTTCGATGAGTCAATGAATCCTTGTTTCTTAGTTACGTTTGCTTCATAAATGATAAAAACAAAAGTCAAAGGTTATTTGCAAGGGTACTAGAAACACAAACGGTACAAACGGGGGGGGAAGTCAATGTTTTGGATTTTTGAGAATTTTTTCAAAGAGAAGGACATTCAACTCACCAACATTCTTGCTTCAGCCACAGATAGGACACCATCAATGACAGGACACCACCATGGAGTTATTACTTTCTTGAAAAAAGCTGTACCTAACATAATTACTATTCACTGAGTAATTGACAGACAACAACTCTGGTAAAAAAAAACTAAGTAATCGGCTGCTCAAATTATTAAATACTGTTGTCACAGCAGTAAATAAAATCAAGTCCAATGCTCTCAATTCTTGACTATTTTGAGAGCTTTGTATTGAGAATGATGAGACTTCAGGTTTAAGATGGGACTACTGAATGTGGGCGACAGCTTACTGGTGGATCTCAAAGCAAGAAATTTGACTAAATGCTCTATTAAGCACACTTGGTAAATGATCACTGCAAACAATGAAAAGGTGAGTGAAAACAAGGCTGATCTGAGGGTCGAGACGTGCAGCGCGAGACAGACCCAGAGCGAGGTCAAGGCGCGTTCCAGGAGAGGATGGGAGTCGGAATCGAAGATGTAGTTGGAGCGAGCAGAGTGGGGAAAAGCTGAAGCAGAGCGGTTTCAGAGTTGGTCCACCTAAACCGGAAGCGAAGTTTGATCCATTTAGTTGCCACACTGATTTGGAAAGGTTGAGTATGGGGCAGAAGCAGCCCCAGCATATCAGTACGGCAGGGCTGGGGTGGGTGATTTAAACGCCAGGCCAGATGGCCTGAAACGGCAAGGCGTTGGGACGGGAGGCGAGGGTTGCTCTGCATGTTTTACTCCACCCTCCTTGGCACCGAGGCTGAGGCTGTGTTGTACCCTGTCTGCTGCGGACTCGGTGACTGCGAGCCAGTGGCGATTTGCCTCTGTGTGATGGACTGAGACTGTCCGTGGGCCCTCTCGGACTGCTCCTGCTCCAGCTTTGGGGTCATGGACTCAATTTTGTTCTGAATGCTGATGCTTGCTTTATTGTTTGCGTGATTTGATTTGTTTCTTTTCCCCTCTCTGCACATTGAGTGTTGGTCTTTTTTTAAATTGGATTATTTCAGGTTTTTTACATTGTGGCTCCCTGTAAGAGGATGAATCTCAAGGTTGCATAAGTAGATTAGATTATTAGATTAGATTATGAGGACTCGCAGTCCTCTTTTATTGTCATTTAGTAATGTATGCATTAAGAAATGATACAATGTTCTTTCGGTGTGATATCACAGAAACACAAGACAGACCAAGACTGAAAAACTGACAAAAACCACATAATTATAACATATAGTTACAACAGTGCAAACAATACCGTAATTTGATAGAGAACAGACCATGGGCACTGTTTAAAAAAAGTCTCAAAGTCTCTTGAAAGTCCCATTATCTCACTCAGACAGTAGAAGGAAGAAAATTCTCCCTGCCACAAGCTTCCAGCGCCGCAAACTTGCCGATGCAGCATCCTGGAAGCACCCGACCACAGTCCGACTCTGGGTCCGTCCGAAAACTTTGAGCCTCCGACTAGCTCTCCGACACGGAGCACTGAGCACCATCTCTGCCGAGCGCTTCGATCCCAGCCCTGGCCGCCAGCAACAAACAAAGCCGAGGATTTGGGGTCTTCCCCTCCGGAGATTCTCGATCGCACAGTAGCAGCGGCAGCGAACCGGGCATTTCAGAAGTTTCTCCAGATGTTCCTCCATGCTTCTCACGTCTGTCTCCATCAAATCAGAATTGTGCACGGCATCCTACTTACAAATACGATATCATTCACCGGAGAGGCCGCGCACGCTGCGTCGCGCCACCATCTTCTCCTCCCTCAATTTGTAAACACTTTGATAATAAAATATACTTTTGAACTTTGAACAGTTCGAATGCGTGCAGTTGCACACAGAAGTCAGATGGCTCTCAAAAGGGAACGGCCTGAGAGGCTTTTATGTGCTATTTGAAACTATGATAAAATTCTTTGAAGACTTGAATGCTTCATCCAGTAATCCACTAGGCGTAACATTGTCATTTGTCAGAATTATTCACAAAGTTTAACCAAATCAATATTCAATTTCAAGGAAATGATGTGAATCTTATCAAAGTCAAATCAGTTGTTTCCACATATCTGTCCAAGTTAACTCTATTTAAGTGCAACATTGGCCATCTCGACCTTCTCCAATTTTTGAGCCTCTTTGAGTTGAAAAGAAAGACTACCAAATTATTATCTTCAAGTATACAGTCCCCAATTGGATGAGCTGCGTAAAGACATGTCAGAGAGATTTCAATATCTTCTCTCTATCCAAATTCCAGATTGGGTGATAACTCCACTTGTAATAAGGAATTAACAGGAAAACATAGAAACATAGAAAACCTACAGCACAATACAGGCCCTTCGGCGCACAAAACTGTGCTGAACATGTCCTTACCTCAGAAATTACCTAGGGTTACCCATAGCCCTCTATTTTTCTAATCTCCATGTACCTATCCAGGAGTCTCTTAAAAGACCCTATCACTTCCGCCTCCACCACCGTCACCGGCAGCCCATTCCATGCACTCACCACTCTCTGCGTAAAAAACTTACCCCTGACATCTCCTCTGTACCTAATTTCAAGCACCTTAAAACTGCGCCCTCTCATGCTAGCCATTTCAGCCCTGGGAAAAAGCCTCTGACTATCCACACAATCAATGTCTCTCACCATCTTATACCCCTCGATCAGATCACTTCTCATCCTCTGTCATTCCGAGGAAAAAAATCTGGGTTCACTCAACCAATTCTCATAAGGCATGCTCCCCATGGGTGTAGGAAGAACTGATCTTGCTACAAAATGACTTTGAGCTGAATCAGAGGTTCAAAAAAAAAATCATATCAAGACTTTTGGTTGCAGAGTGAAATTTCTATTCGCTATCCTGCACCGTGGAAAAAAAGTCAAGATCTTCTTCATTGCCTTTCCAACATCATACTCAGTGGAGCGTGGTTTGAGTGATGTCACCCAATTTCTTTGAAAGCTACAAAACAGACTGCAAATTACTGAACATGGGGATCTGGGACTCCTTCTGAGTGATATTCAGCCTGAGATTGAGAAGTTGATATCACTGCACCAAGCCCATCCATCTTGAACTTGAAAAGTAAATAAGTGATGAATAGTTGGACTACCAACGTACACTCTAAAATTGCTGATGAAAATTGTTTTATTGTAATTAAATAAATAATTTTATTTGTAGCTTTAAATAGATCTGAATAACTTTTAGCAGGTATTTGCCCCTGCTTTGGATTTGCAGTTCCTATTTTCTTTCACTGCACTTCATAAATCAAAATTTTTTTATAGATTTTATGTAATGGCCTGAAAGGGAAGAGGGCGGCACTGAGGATGTGGTCTGGGAGTCAAGGGTAACCCAAAATTGTTTGGTAACCACTGCCCTACACTCTCCCATTAAAGTCTCCGGGAGAGAGATAGCACAGGCTGGTGCAGCATAAATCTCCCTCCACTGAGTACCATTAAACATTACCAAAACAGTGATGGGGGGGGGTTAGATGAAGAGCAAACCTCCCTCTAATCATCTCAACAGTCACAGGGAAGTGACAGCATGGATTAGATTCAGAGTGACTCCAAATTAATCTGCTACCCTCACTGACTATCTTATGTGCTGAATGTGGACAGGGTGGAGAACTGGGTTGATGCACGGAATTCTTGGATAAGTCAGACAGCAGAGACTCAGGTAACAAAAAAGCAAATTTAAACAGACATCTTTCATGTTTCTAATTCAAACCAGGATACTTGGCAATGTTAAAGCTATCTTTATATTTGCCCAGGCGCTGATCCGTCCCACCAAATAGAACCAGAGCCAGCAAGGGAAAGATGCCTACTGCCAGGCCTGGAGAGAGGCACACAGTGCCTGCTGGCCGTTGAGAGGACCCATGGGCACTGTGGGGGCTGGAGTACATTCCGTAAAAAGTTGATAGTGATTTAATCAAGGATGCAGTAAGTAAGTAAAAAAAGAGGCTATATGGAGTTTAAAGCTCCCTCTACACTGGCCAATCAAACAGTCCCAGACAGGGAGAGCACGGTCATACAAACAAGTGATTCTGCAGACGCTGGAAATCTTTAGCAACACACACGTATGGCATGAGGGATAGCATGAGTTAGTTGCAATCTAAATCCCCTTCTACACTGCCTCGTCACGCACTCTCAAGGCAGTGACAGCACAGGCTGAGGGAAAGTGAATCTCCCTCTGCACTGTGCCATCAAAGACCCCCAGGCCAGGGACAATATATGCTGAGGCAAAGTAAGTCTCCCTCTACACCCTCCCTCTAATGGCATGCTGGCCTTCATAACAAGGGGAATTGAGTATAGGAGCAAAGAGGTCCTTCTACAGCTGTACAGGGCCCTGGTGAGACCACACCTGGAGTACTGTATGCAGTTTTGGTCTCCAAATTTGAGGAAGGACATTCTTGCTATTGAGGGAGTGCAGCGTAGGTTCACAAGGTTAATTCCCGGGATGGCGGGACTGTCATATGTCGAAAGATTGGAGCGACTGGGCTTGTACACACTGGAGGCAGGAAGCATGTTCCCGCTGATGGGTGAGTCCAGAACCAGAGGCCACAGTTTAAGAATAAGGGGTAGGCCATTGAGAACGGAGTTGAGGAAAAACTTTTTCACCCAGAGAGTGGTGGATATATGGAATGCTCTGCCCCAGAAGGCTGTGGAGGCCAAGTCTCTGGACGTTTTCAAGAAAGAGATGGATAGAGCTCTTAAAGATAGCGGAATGAAAGGTTATGGGGATAAGGCAGGAACTGGATACTGATTGTGGATGATCAGCCATGATCACAGTGAATGGCGGTGCTGGCTCGAAGGGCCCAATGGCCTACTCCTGCACCTATTGTCTATTGTCTATACACTATCCCAACAATGATTCCCCAAGCCGAGGACAGCATATGTTAAGGTAAAGTAAATCTCCCTCTACACTGACCCATCAAAGTCTCCCAGGCCAGGGACAGCATAAGCTGAGGCAAAGTAAATCTTCCTCTACAGTACACAGTCCCATTGAAGACTGCCAGGGCAGGGACAGCTCGGGCTGGTGTAGAGCAAATCCTCCTCTACACTGTGCCATTAAACACTCCCAGGACAGCGAAGGATGAATTAGGTGAACAGCAAATCTCCCTCCAAATGTCCCAAACAGAGACACAGGACAGGGATGCCACAAGTTAGATGCAGAGTAAATCTTCCTCTACTTGGTCCCATCTAACACTCCGAGGGAAGTGACACCATGGGCTAGATACAGAGCAACTCCAAATGAATCCATTACCCCCAGCGACTAGCTTATGTGCTGATTGTGTACGAAATGGAGAGATGGGCTCAGACATGGAGTTCTTGGAAAAGTCAGATAGCAGACCTTGGTTACAAAAAAGCAAATTAGAATAGACATCTTTAGTGTTTCTAATTCAGACCAGGATATTTGGCAATGTTAAAGCTATCTTTATATTTGCCCAGGCATTGAATTTAGTTAATTCTGAAACTGTCTTTCCTTCTGGGAGTAATTTGAATGTCAAGAAGTATATAATAACACCCTGACGGTGTCAAATTCACTTGTTTTGTGTTTCTCACTTGCAAATAAAAGCAAAAAGCTGTCTTTGTTTCATTGTCCGTCGCGTTCTGGATCACACATCTTGCCCGGCTTTTGCTCTGCCCCAGGAGTGCAACGGGAGAGGATGATGGGACTGGGTTCCGTGCCTGTGAATCCACGCCACACTAAACTCCCGATCTCACTCACACAGCTGGAGCCAATTGCCGAATGGAAGCCAGGCTTTTATCCCTCAGGACAACAAAAATGTCGGACAAATGAATCTTCTAAGTCATAGCTCTGTCCTAATGGGGCCCTGTTTTACTAACAGTACAGAGATAAACTGGACCATTCTATTGCTGCAACGGGCAGTATAATTAGAGGAATGGGAGTTCAGGTAATGCACAGCATACAGTGCCGAGATGTTAGGTCAGTCAGGATTATAGCGCATGGCAGCACAGAGGATGTGGCCTCGTGGCTCCACAGGCTCGCGTTCAATCCTAGCCTCTGCTACTATCAGGCGCCTCCTGACTCTGAGGAGAATAGTTCACTCAGGGTGCAATCAAAATTCAAATGTGGACAGTTTCAAGGCAAGGCCCAGAGAAGGAGGGAACTATGGAATGGAAGACTTTGTTAGCGTGTTTTTTGAGGATTAGCACATACAGCAAATAACTTCAGCACCTAACTTTAGCCACCAGTCTTCAGATTCAAATATATATCTAAACTGCAACCCTATCAATAGGTTCCTAAGAACCACGAACCACAGTTAATTAGAAGACATCTCAATTAATTGGAAGACGATACAATGCTGATTTTAATTCATTATTTGGGTGTCTGTAGTGTGGGTGCAAAGAGGGAGCTGTGAGGGTGGTGTGCAGTTCAAAGGCAGCTTTGTAAATATGCAATTGTCCTGAATTGTCCTTTGATCTTCACCACATAATATGTCGTGTAGTATTAGATCAAGTAGGTCTTTTTCCTCCGAAAGGGGGTCTTAGTACGAAGCCTGCTGTATCTCATTTTGCTGAATACTTCAGATCTACCAGTACTTCTCTCCAGTGACTTTGTTCCTGTGACAACAGGCTTTACGGAGGAAATTCTACAGCCAAGTCAACAATGATGTCATGAATTTCTGCAGCACCTTTGATGACCTCAGCACTGCTTTCAACCAATGAAGTACTTTTGAACCTTGGCACTGTTGTGATGTAGGAAGCACCTACAGCCAATCAGTGGACAGCATGCTCTCCCTCTTTCCTTGTGTCCCAGATCCCAAAGACACAGGGGGTGAGTAGGTTAAATGACTGGTGTAAATTGTACACAGTGTGTAAAATGACAGAATCTGCAGGGAGCTAATGGGAATGTGGGGAGAACAAAAATGAATCAGGGTAGAATTTGTGCAAAATCTGGCATGGTGTAGTGGGCTGAATGGCCTGTTGTTCTGATGGATGGCATTACAGGCTCAGACAGACAAACGGTCTACTTCTGTTCATAAGTTTCTCTGCTTGAAAAGTCACCTGTACTGGTGAGCTAACATCAGCTGGACAGCATTAAGAGGTGGGAGAGAGTTGTAGTTCCTCTAGTAACAATGATATTAATTTCTGGGGCAGGGAGGGAAATCTCCTGGGATTTCCTACTCTGACAGAAATGGTGAGTGGTTATGGCTTGAAGCAACTGCTAAAATCCAAGGAAGTCCTAATCACACCGCTCTCAAAGCCTCCTTCAAAAAGGGTATTGTCCTGACTGATTCCTGAGAATCTCTATGACCCACCAAATCACAGAAGGAACATTCATGATGATATGAAAATTTGATGCATCTTTGTCAGAAGCATATGGAAGCCCAAGAAAAACAGGAATTCCCAAACAATATATGCTCTCGCATCCATGCTCTTGCTCAGCTGTGGCAAAGGATGGAGATCCCACACTGACCTCAAGTCTCCTCGGGACACACAGAATTGGACTGAATAACCCTGAAGACAAGTAGCAGACTGGCTAGTCGGTGTCTGAAAAGCCGCCTAGCAGACAGAAGAGAGAGCTGTTGTCCACTGTAGGCAGTCTCCTCCTGACTCTGAGGAGAGTTCACTCAGGGTGCAATCAAAATTCCAAAGTGGAGTTTCAAGTCAAGACCCAGAGAAGGAGAGAGCTGTGGAATGGGAGACTCTACGGAGGGAATTCCACTGCCAAGGTATCAATGAAATCTTACATTTCTAATTTCAGCCAATGGGTACTTTTGAATCTCGGCACGGTTGCGATGTAGGAAGTACCACAACCAATCAGTGCAGGGCAAGCTCCCACCAACAACCACCTGATAATTACTGAACCTGAGGCCAAACAGTATGGCACGATAGGGTAGAGGGTGGCGCAGTCACCATAACGCTTTACAGCGCCAGCGATTAGTGACCTGGGTTCAATTCCTGCCTCTGTCTGTGAGGAGTCTTCCCCATGGCTACCTAGGTTTCCTCCAGGTGCTCCAGCTTCCACCCGCATCCCAAGGACGTACGGTGCAGAGTGTGTAAACTGTGAGCTTGCTATATTGTTAGCAGAAGCATGATGACGCTTCCAGGCAGCCCCCAGCACATGCTGGCTATTGACGCAAATGAGACAATTCACTGTATAGTTTAATGTACCTGTGATAAATACAACTAATCTAATCTAACCCAGTGTGCCAGGGCTGGAATCTTGCAAGCTTGAATATACACAGTGTAGCATTCACTGAGGCACTCCACAAGACCATAAGACATGGGAGCAGACTTAGGCCATTCAGCCTATCGAGTCTGTTCTGCCATTCCATCGAAGCCAATTTATATTCCCACTCGACCTCATTCTCTTTCCTTCTCCACGTAACCTTTGACGCCCTTACTCATCAAGAAACTATCAATCTCTGCTTTAATATACCGAGTGACTTGGCCGTCACAGCCATCCATAGCAATGAATTCAACAGGTTAACCTCTCTCTGCCAAAGAAACTCCTCCTCATCTCTGTTCTAAAGGATGTCCTTCTATTCTGAGGCTGTGCCCTCTGCTTCTAGACTCTCCCACTATTGGAAACAGCCTCTCCAAGTCCACTCTATCTAGACCTCTCCGTTGGTATGCTGGAGAAAGCAAGTTTCAATCACACCACCAACTTTTCTCTCCTCTTCTCTTCCTTTGGCTTCCAGATTTCTTTCTCTTCATCTCTAAATCTCCCTCTTTCCTGTCTCTGAACCCTACACTTGCAAATCTTTCAGGAGCCTTCCAGATTGAATAGATGGCTTTCAAAGCCGCCACTGAATGCTGGGAAATCCCAGACTCCATTATCAGAGGGGACTGGGGTCATGAGTTCGTAATCTATGTGAGATTCCCACAGAATGGGAGGACATGGGCCTCACTTCTCCCAGCATTATACTGTTGATCTCCTAGGTCCTCCGGCTACAGATACTCCTGGTTGCCAAAGCATCAGTAAAGTCCAATGTTTTAATTTCCCACTGGAGTGGTTACATATTTGAATGTAAAATATGAACATTCTTGCTTTCACAAATATTTCTGAGAGTAGAATTATTGGCCTTACAATAAAGAATGTTCCTGGAACCAATGAAATTTGCAATTGTGAATTTATCTAACAACAAGGGTCAATGAGAACTTTTTCTGCAATGTTTGACTGTGAGATTTTTAAATTATTTATTCATGGTAGTATGCGGATGTTGCTGGAAATGACAAGATTTATTGCCCACCCCTCATTACTCCTGCACTCCAGCAATGGGTCGGGAATCTCGCATTCGCCAGACTGAGAAAGAAAGACATTTCCCTTCCTCAGGCAGCTGAGATTTTGTAAGCCAGAAGTTGATTACTTATAGTTACTGACTTGCTGTGTTTTCTTTAAAATGCAGATTAATTTAGTTATTTGAATTTAAATTCCCCAGTTGTCCACACCCCCCGATAAGTGGCTTTGATCTCTGATTGCTACTCCAGTTTCCTGACGACTCTCCTTCTGTACCCAGGGTGGCGGGGTGGAGATGCGTCTCTACCAAAGGAGGTGTGAGTCACTCCTTCCCTCCGCTAGCCTGCTGGTCACCCTTGGGAAAGGTGTAGCGCTTGCTTAACCCCCCCCCCCAATCAGGGTCACATGAAACTACGGGAGCAGGTGGTGGATGGTCGTATGAGCAGCGGGGGCATATCACAAGTCCTGGTTATGCGACCACTGACTCCAGGACCATGATCAGCTACGTCATACGAAATGGCGCATAAACTGTATCCATAGAAGGAGAGAGAGTGTGAAGGGGAGAGGGGAGGGGGAGAGGGCGGGAGAGAGCGGAGGGGGAGAGGGTGGGAGAGAGCGGAGGGGGAGAGGGCGGGAGAGAGGGAAGGGGGAGAGGGTGGGAGAGAGGGAAGGGGAGATGGTGGGAGGGAGCGGAGAGGGGAGAGGGAAGGGGGAGCGGAGGGGGAGAGGGTGGGAGAGAGGGGAGGGGAAGAGGGCGGGGGAGAGGGGAGGGGGAGGGGAGAGGGAGAGGGTGGGAGAGAGGGTAGGGGAGATGGTGGGAGGGAGCGGAGGGGGAGAGGGTGGGAGAGAGAGAAGAGGAAGAGGGCGGGAGAGAGCGGAGGGGGAGAGAGCGGAGGGGGAGAGAGCGGGAGAGAGGGCGGGAGAGAGGGGAGGGGAAGTGGGGCAAGAGAAAAGAAGGGAGTCAGGATGGGAACAGAGAGAGAATGGGGAGGAAGAGAGAGAATGTGGGGGATCATTGTAGAGAGAGTGGGGGGCAGGGGAAGGGAGGGAGGATGAGGGGGAAGATAAAGAAGAATGCAAGGAGGGAGGGGAGTAGAGAAAGCAAGGGAGAGTGAGAAAATCTTGGAGAAGAGGGAGAGAAAAAATGTGAATGATGGAGAAAATGAAGGAATTGTTAAGGAGAGTGTGAACGAAATAGTCACTGAGAGAAAGAGACCAAGAGAGACAAGGGAAACCCATGAGTAAGACACCACTGGTATTTTCTTTAACATTCTCCATGTTCCCAACCAAGTCCTTTCCCTGAGGCAGCACTCTGAGTGGTCTGTGGTCGGCACTCAGTGACCCCAAGAGTTCATGCTGCACACTGCAGCCACCCCTTTCCCTGCAGACACCATCTTGGATTTACGGCCTTTCAGCCCAGCAAGGGCCCTGCTGTCAGCAATGCTGCACATGAGCCTCCTCCTCACCAATTCATAGCCACCCCTTCTCCATCAATACACTCACCCAGCCTCCCATTCGACGCACCTTCAGCCGCTCTCCTGAGAAGCAAGCTCCACATTCCTGCCTGTCTGAGTGAGGGCTTTACCCTGATTGCCTCACTGGATTTGTTGCTGACTCCAGTGAAACCCCAGCGATCCAGCATCCAGTTGTTCAGAAGCACCAACAGAGCAGCATTTGGCTCGATCGCTAGACCAGAGCGTAAGCCAAGGGTCCAGAGGTCGAGCGGAGGGCGCGCAGCCTGAGCAGTGGTTAGGATTCAGGACAACAGGGGTCAAGAACATTGGGGGGGAACAGGAAGGTCATCTTCTGAATGCTAGTGTCTCCCTTGCCAACACAGAAACCTTGGCAATCACTCTCAAAGACCATGTTCTTCAGGGTTACTAAAGAACCCTGTCAAGCACTGCTTGAAATCTGATACCGCTTTTCATTCCTGCACAAGTTGCTAGCTCAAAAAAGGATAACGATTTCCAGCGGTCAAACAGGCCAATCGGCCCAAAGGGTCCATGCTGGGCTAAAAATGTTGAATCCGTGCTGGTGGTTCTGAAAATTATGGTGTACAAAGATGGTCCAAAGGTTTGTTATTCTCCACCCATTAGCCCACCCCACCACCATTACGTACACACCACCTAGCATCATGTTACGTACAATCCGTCTACATGCATAACAGAAGGGCATCTCCGAATGCTCAGCAGGTTGAATCTTGAAGTGGATGGGCTACAGTGAGAGAAGAGCACACCGTGTTCCCCTCTTGTACGTAAGGAGAGGTTCTGCAGATGCTGGAGATCCAAGGCAACACACACAAAATGCCGGAGGAACTCAGCAGCATCCACGGCAGGGATAACGAGTCGACATTTCAGGCCAACGCCCTTCATCAGGGCCTGCCGAATTCGTCCAGCAGTTTCTGTTTTTTTTAATTGTGTTCTTTATACTACATCTGATTCAAAGTAACAATCATTTCGTTCTCCTTTACACTTGTGTGCTGAAAAATGACAACAAATAATCTTGAATCTAATTATTCACTTGTTTGTTACATACACCTGTTAGAGTGCATTCTCCAGTTACCTTATAAGGTAACCGTAGTCTTCAGCCAGGAGCAGATGTCATCAGGTGGTTCCCAACCTTCACCAAGTGTTTCGACCCTTAACCACGACCCTCTCCAGTTGGTGGGCCGGCAGTGGTGGCCAAATCACTGCCCATCTGCTCCTGGCTTCCAGCTCCCCTCCTCTCACCTACTCCAAATCCAACAAGAGGCTGGTTCTGCCTCTTCCCCCATCCTACGAGCTGCTTGTTTTTTGGCTCCTTTCGTCCAGGCCCAGACAATAGAATATCAAGAGATATTTGCCACGCTTCCTCTCAGTTGACTGACCGGGGATCTGTTTCCCAGCTGCATTTAAATCCAATAGTCCACAAAATCTGCTGGCCCAGCAGCACCAAAGTTCTGTGTGTACTAGATTATTGGATCTTATCTGTAGTTCCTCAAGGTGGTTTGGAGTTCCATCTCCAACGCCCTTTCAGGTAGCAGTTTCCAGACCTCCAACACTCTGTCTACACTTCCCACTAACTTCAGAAAGCAGCCAATATAATCGAGGACCCCGTCTGTCCCAGCAATTGTCTCTGCTCCCCTCTCCCTTTGGGAAGAAGTTATAAAAGCTTGAAAGAACATACCAGCAGGCTAAAGGAGAACATCAACCCCACTATTACCAGACTCTTGAGCAGACCTCCGATCCATTAAAGATGAACTCAGTCTTCCAAACCACTTTGATGTGGCCGTTACATTTTATTTGTTTGCTTGTGATGCACTTTCTCTGCAACATGATACACTCAGTGGCCACTCTATTCGGTACAGGAGGGGAACTCGGTGTGATCTTCCGCTGCTGTAGCCCATCCACTTCAAGGTGCAACGTGTTGTGCATTCAGAGATGCTCTTCTGCATACCACTGTTGTAACGTGTGGCTACTTGAGTTACTGTCGCCTGTTATCAGCTTGAACCAGTCTGGCCATTCTCCTCTAACCTCTCTCACGTACAAGACGTTTTCACTCACAGAACCACCGCTCACTGCATGCTTCTTATTTTTCACACCATTCTCTGTAAACTCTAGAGACCGTAGTGCGTAAAAAATCCTTGGAGATCAGCAGTTTCTGAGATGCTCAAACCACCCCATCTGGCGCCAACAATCATTCCACGGTCAAAGTCACTTAGATCACATTTCTTCCCTATTCGGGTTGTTCTGAACAACAACTGAACCTCTTGACCATGCCTGCATGCTTTTATGCACTGAGTTGCTGCCATGTGATTGGCTAATTAGATATTCGCACTAATAAGCAAGTGTACCTAATAAAGTAGCCACTGAGTACATTCTGAAATCTGCTTTCTATTTACTACCTCGATGTACTTATGAACATCAGTGGCATACAGATGAAGTTTTTCACTGTATCTCAGTAAACATGATAAAGAACCAATAACACACATCAAAGTTGCTGGTGAACGCAGCAGGCCAGGCAGCATCTCTAGGAAGAGGTGCAGTCGACGTTTCAGGCCGAGACCCTTCATCAGGACTAACTGCAGGAAGAGTGAGTAAGGGATTTGAAAGTGGGAGGGGGAGGGGGAGATCCAAAATGATAGGAGAAGACAGGAGGGGGAAGGATAGAGCCAAGAGCTGGACAGGTGATAGGCAAAAGGGGATACGAGAGGATCATGGGACAGGAGGTCCGGGAAGAAAGACAAGGGGGGGAACCCAGAGGATGGGCAAGAGGTATATTCAGAGGGACAGAGGGAGAAAAAGGAGAGTGAGAGAAAGAATGTGTGCATAAAAATGAGTAACAGATGGGGTAAGAGGGGGAAGTGGGGCCTTAGCGGAAGTTAGAGAAGTCGATGTTCATGCCATCAGGTTGGAGGCTACCCAGACGGAATATAAGGAGTTGTTCCTCCAACCTGAGTGTGGCTTCATCTTTGCAGTAGAGGAGGCCATGGATAGACATGTCAGAATGAGAATGGGATGTGGAATTAAAATGTGTGGCCACTGGGAGATCCTGCTTTCTCTGGCGGACAGAGCGTAGATGTTCAGCAAAGCGGTCTCCCAGTCTGCATCGAGTCTCGCCAATATATAAAAGGCCACATCGGGAGCACCGGACGCAGTATATCACCCCAGTCGACTCACAGGTGAAGTGTTGCCTCACCTGGAAGGACTGTTTGGGGCCCTGAATGGTGGTAAGGGAGGAAGTGTAAGGGCATGTGTAGCACTTGTTCCGCT
This sequence comes from Mobula hypostoma, assembly GCF_963921235.1. Taxonomy (NCBI): domain Eukaryota; kingdom Metazoa; phylum Chordata; class Chondrichthyes; order Myliobatiformes; family Myliobatidae; genus Mobula; species Mobula hypostoma. The sequence continues at coordinate 148,180,160 of NC_086104.1, read as the reverse complement.
TACACGGATAAGTGCCAGGAGGGAGATCAGTGGGGAGGGATGGGGGGGACGAATGGACAAGGGAGTTGTGTAGGGAGCGATCCCTGCAAAATGCAGAGGGGGGGCGGGAAAGATGTGCTTAATGGTGGGATCCCATTGGAAGTGGCGGAAGTTACAGAGAATAATATGTTGGACCCGGAGGCTGGTGGGGTGGTAGGTGAGGACCAGGGGAACCGTATTCCTAGTGGGGTGGCGGGAGGATGGAGTGAGAGCAGATGTATGTGAAATGGGGGAGATGCGTTTAAGAGTAGAGTTGATAGTGGAGGAAGGGAAGTCCCTTTCTTTAAAAAAGGAAGACATCTCCCTCGTCCTAAAAAGAACCAATAATATACTATGTACCAGGTTGACAGGGTTTATCCTATAAACTCCTCCATCACCTTCTGTGCTCTGGAGAGGGGATAGGGAGGGTATGTTCAAACAGGCATCCTTTGAGGTAGCTATGGAGATAAGGCAGATACATGTGTGGGATTGGAGGTTGCAGGACCTGTTGGTGTCACTGACCGAGGAGGGAAAAGCAGCGTAACAGCTGAACCTACTGAGGCGATATGGACAGATGCGGACAGGTTTGCAAACTGGACAAGGATTTTGCAATCAATGCAAATGGAAAAAGAATGTGTCAAAAATAATGAGAAGTTTTTTTTTATATATATGTTCTTCTGAGAATAGAAGAATGTTGTCTTCTTTTTGTATGGTTTCAAATGCTGTAATTCACAGAATTTTGGGATCTTCGCAGAATTCATTTTGCAGATGTTAATGGCGAAAGTTCGAAGGTTGCGCTGTTTAAACGTTACCAGGAATGTGTAAAGCTCATCAGGGGAACCAGAATCTTGGAGAGTTTCTTTTGAAAGGTGGGGGATGGGGAGTGGGGTTTGCAATCCTGGTTAAATGTTTTACAAATTTGTTATATTCCTCTGGAAGCTCAAAATCCAAAAACATATCATTTGCAGGCCTGCAATTACCTCCTTTAATTCTTTTGTGTCTCACCCCTCCTTCAGATAGTTTTTAAAACTTATCTCTTCAACCAAGCTTTTGGCCTTCTGTCCTAAGAGGTCTTGTTATCAAACTTCACTCAATAATGTTCTTAGTAAGCATTATGCCATATTGTGTAACATAGAAACACCATGTAAACACATTCATGTTCTCAAATTTATACTTATACGACTGCTTATTTCATTATAATAGTGCCAGCAATATTACAAACACATGCACCTCGCCCTTTATGTCAACCTGTGAATCTTCAGACTATGTCACCTGGGGATTACACAAATATTATTTTGAGACTGTGTGTGCAGGATTGTAATGATATGTATATGATGTGCTGCGCTTTACGCCTTGGTGCTGGAGGAACGACGTTTTATTTAGCTGTATACATAGTCGAATGACAATGAACTTGAAATTGAAATCGTTAATTTTGACTTCCCTCCCTCCCCCAATTATCAACATTTGTCAACTTCCCTGAACTAGGGCCATCTCTCTGCCCCTCCAGCCATAATGTTCAGAAGTCATCTTCAGAAGTTTTCTGATGACTCTGCCATAGTTGAATGCATCAGCAAGGGAGATGAGGCTGAGTACAGGGCTACGGTAGGAAACTTTGTCACCTGGTGTGAGCAGAATTATCTGCAGCTTAATGTGAGAAAGACTAAGGAGCTGGTGGTAGACCTGAGGAGAGCTAAGGTACTGGTGACCCCTGTTTCCATCCAGGGGGTCAGGGTGGACATGGTGGAGGATTACAAATACCCGGGGATACGAATTGACAATAAACTGGACTGGTCAAAGAACACTGAGGCTGTCTACAAGAAGGGTCAGAGCCGTCTCTATTTCCTGAGGAGACTGAGGTCCTTTAACATCTGCTGGACAATGCTGAGGATGTTCTATGAGTCTGTGGTGGCCAGTGCTATCATTTTTGCTGTTGTGTGCTAGGGCAGCAGGCTGAGGGTAGCAGACACCAACAGAATTAACAAACTCATTCGTAAGGCCAGTGATGTTGTGGGGATGGAACTGGACTCTCTGACGGTGGTGTCTGAAAAGAGGATGCTGTCTAAGTTGCATGCCATCTTGGTCAATGTCTCCCATCCACTACATAATGTACTGGGTGGGCACAGGAGTACATTCAGTCAGAGACTGATTCCACCGAGATGCAGCACTGAGCGTCATAGGAAGTCATTCCTGCCTGTGGCCATCAAACTTTACAACTCCTCCCTTGGAGGGTCAGACACCCTGAGCCAATAGGCTGGTCCTGGACTTATTTCCTGGCACAATTTACATATTTACATATTACTATTTAACTATTTATGGTTTTATTACTATTTATTATTTATGGTGCAACTGTAATGAAAACCAATTTCCCCCAGGATCAATAAAGTATGACTATGACTATGTTCTTTAAAATATGCCTGCAAACATCCAGTTCCTGCTCCTAAATATCCACGCACTCCACATTTGGCCTCTGCTTTAATCCCTCAAACTGCTCCAAGGGTGGGGACTTGGAGAAAAGTAAATAGGTTCTTGATATCTCAATGCACTGAATCGACCCCAGAAAGAGTCCCCCCCCCAAACAGTGTTGAACCAAGATAAGAGTGATGGGAACTATGTGGGAATGTTTTTGGGTCAGGGAAAGATTTCCAGTCATGTAGGCTTGCATGGAGAAAGGGAGGCAGGGTGATTCATTTCCCTGTGGGCATACTCAGCAAATTTTATTTACTTATTGAGATACAGCATGGAATAGGCCTTTACAGCACTCTGAGCTGCAATCCTCTAATTTAATCCTAGCCTAATCATGGGACAATTGACAAGGACCAATTAACCTATCAGCCAGTACGTCTTTGGACTGCGGGAGAAAACCGGAGGAAACCCACATAGTCACAGGGAGAAGGTACAAACTTCTTACGGACAGCGTCAGGAACTGAACCCGTGTTGCCGGCACTGTAAAGCGCTGTGCTAACCACTACTCCACCACACTGCCCATGCCCAATCTATAGAATAGTAACTATAACGGGATCAATGAAAGATCAAGCACAGTGCAGAGGGCAATAAAATGTGCAAATGCAAACATAAACAAATAGCAATAAATAATGAGAACATGAAATGAGAAGATAAAGAGCCCTTAAAGTGAGATCATTGGATGTGGGAACATCGCAATGGACGGGCAAAAGAGTGTTATCCCCTTTCGTTCAGGTGCCTGATGGTTGAGGGGTAGCAACTGTTCTTGAACCTGGTGGTGTGAGTCCTGAGGCTCTTGTACCTTCTACTTAATGGCAGCAATAGACAATAAGTGCAGGAGTAGGCCATTCGGCCCTTCGAGCCAGCACCGCCAGCAGTGAGAAGAGAGCATGACCTGTCTGGTGGGGATCTCTGATGATTGATGCTGCTTTCCTACGACAGCGTTTCATGTAGATGCACTCAATGGTTTCAAGGGCTTTACCATGACTGTATGAGTCTCCCCCCCAGGTGTTCCAGCTTCCTCTCACATTCCAAAGACCTCCAAGTTAGGATTAGCGAGCAGTGGGCAGGCTACGAAGGCGCTGAGAGCGTGCCGACACTCGTAGACTAACCGGCACGGTCCTCACTGACGCGAGCGATGAATTTCGCTGCATGTTTTGATGTTGTATGTAACAGATAAAGTTAATCTTTAAATTTTGATTTACTCTCTTTCCTCAACCCACGCGTCATCCAGAAGGTACTGTGCAGCAAAATAGATATTTTTGAAGTGTAGTCATTGTTAACCACACAGGAAATGCCGACTTGCACACAGCAAGTTCCCAAAAACAATGAGATCATGAATAGGACATCAGCTTTAAGAGCGTTCAATGAGGGATAAGTATAGGATGGGACACTGGGGAGAAAGCCCATGTGCTTCTTTGGAAGAGTGTCATGGGATCTTTGACATCCACCTGAGAGAACAGATGGTGCCTCGGTTCATGCCTTATCCAGAGGTTTGACAGCAGGATACCACTCCCTCAGTTCAGTGTTGACGTCGACCTGGTTTAGGCCTTAAACCACAAAGGATCGATGAAAATGAGAGCGGAAGCCGTAGATGTGCGGGCATTTCTTGCCTAAGGAGCCGCAGTGGCATATTGAGACACAGAAGGCATCAGTAAGGTTTCTCTTTATTCATTTTTTGATATCCAAGGCCAAAATTTATTTTCCCTTCCCAATAAAGAAGACGTAGCAGGGTAGCGGTTAGTGTCATGCCTAACCGTGCTAGTAACTGCGTGAGTTTCCACCAGGTTCTCAGGTTTCCTCCCACATTCCAAAGACGTGCGTTTAGGGTGAGGGTTAGTGAGCTGGGGGCAGGCTATGTTGGCACTGGAAGCGTGGCACATTCCTCGCTGTTTTGATTTGGTGCAAAGGACACGTTTCAATGTGCATTTCGATACACACGTGACAAATAAAACTAACCTTTAATCTGCCTTCGTGAACCACTGCCATCCTGCTGGTGAGGGGTTCCCACAATACTCCTGGGGAGGGAGGTTTAGGATTTTGGCCCAGTGACAAAAAAGAAACTACAAAACTATTGAAAGTCAGGATGATGTGCAAAAGGAGGGTAACTTCCAAGAGGCGGTGTTCCCATGTTCCTGACCTCCTTGGTGACAGAGATCGTGGGTCCGAAAAAGTCTACAGGAATAGCCTAGGCAAGAATCTGCAGTGCATTTTGCAGGTGGGGAGGAGAAGATGGCGACACGATGCAGCGCACGCAGCTGCTCCGAAATTATATCGTATCTGTTAAGTAGGTACCATGCACAATCCTGATTTGATGGAGACGGACGTGAGAAGCACGGAGGATCATCTGGAGAAACTTCTGAAATGCCCGCTTCGCTGCCGCTGCTACTGTGCGATCGAGAATCTCCGGAGGGGAAGGCCCCAGATCCTTGGCTTTGCCTATTGCCTGTTGCCGGGGCCGGGATCGAAGCGCTCGGCAGAGATGGTGCTTGGTGTTCGGTGTCGGAGGGTTGAAGTTTTCGGACGGACTCGGAGTTGGACTGTGGTTGGGTGCTTCCAGGGTGCTGCATCGGCAAGTTTGCAGCGCTGGAGGTTCATGGCAGGGAGAGTTTCTCCCTTCTACCATCTGCGTGAGATGACGGGACTTTCGAGAGACTTTGAGACTTTTTCTAACCGTGTCCATGGTCTGTTCTCTTATCAAATTATGGTATTGCTTTGCACTGTTGTAACTATATGTTATAATTATGTGGTTTTTGTCAGTTTTTTTATTCTTGATTTGTCTTGTGTTTCTGTGATATCATTCCAGAGCAACATTGTATCACTTCTTAATGCATGCATTACTAAACAACAATAAAGAGGACTGCCTGTCTTCATAATCTAATATGGTACACCGTGCAGCCACTTACCAGCATTTATGGGGAAGTGGTGTAGGGTATTGCACGAGTGTTTTTTAAACAGAGTGCTTTGTAGGATAATGTAATGTAGAAGGATGAACTCTTAGGTTCCTGTTGACCTACAATCTGCCTCGTATGTTTTTAACTGCCATGATGCACACCAACATCCCCTTAGGTCCGTGTTTTAGAACGGAGAGAAAAGACTTTTATCATAGATAGGAGGGGTAAACCTAAGTAAATTTTGGTAGATCCCCTTAAACAGGCCCACCAAGATTTGGAGGATTCCGCTACCGTGCCCCCAGCGTCAGAACATGACCATGAGCGTGTCAACACGCCTCTGAACGAGCCAGGGGCACCTCCTGTTACTCCACCCTCGAAGCATAACACCCGAGCCGGGCAGCTCATCCAAGCTCTGGACTCACTCACACTGCCAGTTTCAGTGAATTCTGGGGGTCCTGCGTAGGGTAATGCAGTCGTTGGAAATGTGCATAATTCACAACCACTGACATTGAGTTGGAGTTCACTCTCAGAGGCTGGTCTGACGTGATGACGTAATTATGAGTCTTCTTTTTAACCACACATTATGCTCTGTGTTTCTCCTTCAACTTAAAATGCCTCTGCCGTTTTATTTTTGGAAACTTCCAGTTTTATCCCACAAGGAGTTAAGGTGCAAAGTAGAGACCATTCTATCACATTCCTAACTTGTGCCCTGCGTGCAGCGGGAAGGCACTGGAGAATCAGAAACAAGAGATTCTGCAGATGCTGGAGATCCAGAGCAACACTGACAAAATGCCGGAAGGACTCTGCAAGTCAGGCAGCATCCGTGGAGAGGAATAAACTGTCGACATCTAAGGCCGAGATCATTGATCAGGCGTGATGAAGGGTCGCCACTGATATTTAATTCCTCTCCGTAGATGCTGCCTGGCCTGCTGGGTTCCTCCAGCATTTTTGTGGGCATTACCCTGGCAAATCAGAAGTAGAGCGGCTTGCCACAGGATGCCTGCCTTCTAACCCACCACAGCAGCTACAATACTTTATGTGGCTGGACTAACTTCTTTAGTTTTTAAGTTGGCTTGTCATGTGTTTCGTGATATCATTCTGGAAAAACATTTTATCATTTCTTAATACATGCATTACTAAATGACAATAAAAGGGGACTGCGTGTCCTCATAATCATAATCATAACTGAGCTTTGGTAATGGTTACTCACAGGCTGTTGTTGGGAGGGGTGTGCATTGTTCCCATAAGACTAGAATTGGGTCATTCAGCCCATCAAATCTCCTCCTCCATTTATTACCCCTCTGAACAGCATTCTCCTACCTACTCCCCCTGACCTTTGACACCATAAAGAGACTGCATTCACTCCAAATGGCGAAGAGGCTGTCACAGTGCAGCCCCAACCCTTCTGAGTCGTCTGTCAATGCAACACGGGCAAGTGGAACCAGTTTCTGTTGAAAGAAGTTCTCCAAAAAAGAAAAATGGAAGCCCTGCAAGATACCAGGGCAAATCTGAAACCGCAAACAACAGGAATTCTTCAGATGCTGGAAATTCAAGCAACACACATCAAAGTTCTGGTGAACACAGCAGGTCAGGCGGCATCTCTAGGAAGAGGTACAGTCGATGTTTTGGGCCGGGACCCATCGTCAGGACTAACTCTTACTAACTCTTCCTTCAGTTAGTCCTGATGAAGGGTCTCGGCCCGAAACGTCAACTGTGCCTCTTCCTAGAGATGCTGCCTGGCCTGCTGCGTTCACCAGCAACTTAGATGTGTGTTGCTCAAATCTGAAACCGAGTGTGATTCAGACAGAGGCACCTGGCGTAGTCCATCCCCAGAGAGCAGAAGCCTCTGTTTGTTCTCCAGGTATACAGCACCTGATTGGGCTGCCGCATACCCACAATGAGTTTTGCTGCACTGCCTCAGCGCTAATTGCTACCTTGCACCTGTGAATTTATATTTCTTGTGCTATTTTCATGTCAATACAATAAAAGGAGGCGGGGAATGAGCTGAACTCACTTTGTTTTCTCAATGCCAGGGGCCATACCTTCCCCCATTGTGTTCCCAGTGTTCTAGCTCAGTAGCAGTACACTAGGGCTGTGGTTAGGTTACTGGATGGCAGCTGGAGCCTTGATTCAGAGATGGGTGTTTGAAACCCACCATTGTGGCTTGGCAATTTAAATTAGATAATTAGCTAAAGCTGGATGTTTTTTTTAAAAAAAAGAAAAAGCTGTTCTCGGTGACTTTAATCACGAAACTCTCAGTTTGTTATAAAAGCCATAATAATGTAAAATTAGCACTTCAGTCACTTTTTGAAGGGTGATAGATCCAGTTTTAGATAACGGGATTAACATGGAAGGGTGCCTGCGGGTCAGCAAGGACAAGTAGGGCTGAATGGCCTGTTCTCGTGTTGCACAATTTTGTGAAACCCTGCATAGATGTGACTTCAGACCCAAAGCAATACAGTCAACTCTTAACATGTCTCCCTCCAAATGGACCAAGATTTGGAGGCTTGCGTGTCTCAGTGACCCGAAGAGCTATGTTGGCTGGAGTCAGGGCTTTATGCTTTGGCTTCTGGTAGGGTCACCCATGCCAAACAGGTCAAAAGGTGGAGGCCAGACTAAGAGTGGGTCACCTGCACTCCAGGTTCTGGGTTTCATATCAGGGCTAACAACTTTGACTGGTCAAACAAAACTGTTACAGAAACAGCTATGAAGAATCCTTCTACAGATCTGTGTGTGACAGTATTCCTGAGTCTCCACCCGGGATTTGTATGGGTTATAGCAGTGAAGGCAGAGAAGAAGGTACTGGCGTGATGAAGGAAGCACTGCCAAGACCAAGACTAAAATTGGTGGCCAAGGACAGATAGAGATGGAGGACTTCCATTGCTTCCCTAAACGACAGCAGTGTAACTGGCGGTAAGTTAGTAAGTACGTTAACATGCCTGACCAGTTCAGGGGCAGTTAAGGATAGGCAATGAGTGCTGGCACTTACAGCCTGTGAATGGATTAATAAATGATGGCGGTGCACCATCTCAACCTGATCCTTCACCATATGTCTGTTCTGCCTGTACAAATCGAGGCAGCTTGCCTTAGATCTAGCCACCAGTCGTCTCTCAAACAACAAATTGTAGCAACTGTGACCATTTTAAATGGCGGAGCATATTCAAAGGGATAAATAGACTGCTCCTGTCTTCTATGTCAACAGGAGCAGAATTAGGCCATTCAGCCCATTGAGTTTGTCACATCATTCCATCATGCCTGATTTATTATCCCTCCAAGCACCGTACTCCTGCCTTCTCCCCATAATCTTTGATGCCCTTACTAATCAAGAATCTATCAACCTCCACTTTCAATATATCCAATGACTGTGGAGGCCAAGTCATTTCCACACTGATACCTCACCTCCAAACAATTGATCTATGACCAATCACAAGACCTAACCTCACAGCCCTTGACTAGCTCAGTATCACAGTTAAAGGTGCATTTTCTAACAAACCCATCACCCCCTTTGCCTCCCCACATTTCCTTATTTCCAGTGATTTCATAAGGTAAACTGGATCATTCTGGAATGGTTATCTGGTGCACAATGGAATCAGTTTGGAGATTGGTATTGTATAGTAATGGTTTGGCAAATCAACCTAGAAAGAACAATTAGAAGAAACACTGAACTTTACACCAGTACTTTAGGATGAAAGCACCATAGCAAATCACATGACATTGTCTAGAAAAAAACGTAGCAATTTCAAAATGCTCATGGTCCTTTACCCATTCCTTAACTCCAAACATAACACGTGGTACACATCAGTGTAGCGGTTAGCACAATGCCTTACAGAATGCCAGCAGGAAGATCAGGGTTCAATTCCTGCCACTGTCTGTAAGGAGTTTGTACGTTCTCCTCGTGACCACCTAGGGCTTCCTCCCACATTCCAAAGACATACGAGATAGGGTTAGTAAATTGAGGGAAAACTACAAAAGCATGCAACACTTGTGGGTTGTGTCCAGCATATTGGCGATGCATCGCACTGTATCTATTGATGTACACATGACAAATAAATCTAATCTTCAATATTATTCTCACCAATTATTCTTTAATTACTCTCAGTGAAACTTCAAAGAGGACAATGACCTTGACATGGGGTTTGAAGGCTTGAGTGCCTCAGTGATCCGGAAATCTATGTTGGCTGGATTCGGGGCCTTGTCCTCTGACTCTTGGCAGGGTCAAAAAATCGAGGCCAGATTAAGAGTGGCCCACCGGTCCTCCAGGTTGAGTTTCAGCTCAGGGCTAACAACCCTGACTGGTCAAAGAAAATTGTTACAGAAACAGCAATGAAGAATCTTTCTATATTTGCGTGCAACAGTATTCCTGAGTCTCCACGATATTCCTGACCGATACTAGTGAAAACTGAGAGGAAGCTACTGGCACAATGAAGGAAGCCCTGAACACTGCCAAGACCAAAATTAGTTTGGATGGCCAAAGACAGGGATGGGGGACTTCAGTGCTGCCCTACGCGCCAGAGGCATAGCAGGCTGTAAGGGGACTCTCAGTTAGAAAGATTGCATTCTGTGGGATCTCGCTCTGCACAAATTAGATGCCACATTTCCCCACAACATAGCAGCAACTGGTCTGTTCTCCACCTGAATTTCCTTTCCATTGAAACAATGGGAGCTCATCCAACACTGCTGGTTGTCTTTGACCACATGGGCTAACATTATTTAATTCCCCTCCAATTTACACCTTATCATGGGGATTGCAGAAAACCCATTTGAGAGGAGGTTCACCCATTACATTGCAAAATGGAACAGATGGTCCAGAAGCCCTGTACTATGAAACACAAGATCATTCCCATAGAGATCTGAAGCTTCTGAATCACTATGCAATTAATTAAGAAACTTGAAGCCATATTTTTTCTCTGGAGGACCTGCATTTCTTAATATGTTCTCTATTAACCCAACGAAATGCTTGGTGCATCTTGCATAATTCCAGATTCAGGGATATTCCATCATCGCTGAGACAAATGGGCAAGTCAACACGAAACAGCTCTGCAATTGGCTGGGCCTTACCTGCACATCACTTCATGAGTAAGAAGCACCCGGCACATTTCTGGGTTTTTATTTTGACCCTCGTAGACAATTGGCTGCAAAGAGAGTTCGAGAATTATTGATCAGCTCGGCGTCAAGGATTGTTGGGAGCAAGGGCATTGGACAAACTGGTAAACCGCGCCAATCTAGCATGCATACAATGGAGGAACTCAGTAAGTCAGGCAGCATCTACGGAGAGGAATAAACAGGAAAAGTTTGGGGTCGAGGCCCTTTATCAGGATTATTTTTTCCCCTCCGTAAAAGCTGCCTGACTTGCTGAATTCCTCCAGGCTTTTGTGTGTGCTGTTTAAGATTTCCAGCATCTGTAAGAATCTCTTGCGTTTACCCCGTGGTCTTTGGGGCCACCTGAAGATCCTTCTTTATCAACTAAGATGGCCTCTGGCTGGCCATGTCCTGACTCCCCTCTCGTTCAAATCCGCCGGGATTTGAAACCTTCACTGCAGTAACAAATTTATCCGTTTCCCAAACTAAATCTGATTTGCTTTCAACTTCAAATACCGTGATCTCAGCCCTCGCAATTTCTTTTCAACGCACCAATTCTCCTGACACCCGGAATTACTTCGCCCAACTCAGCACCTTCCAGTGCCAATGGCGGTTAACAAATGGGGTCTGAAAGTTACATTAAGTAAAATTAATACATGAATGGAGGAGTTGGAAGTGTGTTGCTAATTAGCTCAAGCGTTGCGTATTCTAGGCTAATCCATGCGGCAGCCCGACGGGAACGTTCGCTTCTAGATGCATTGACGAAACGGGATAAAATACGCAGCTGTTAAATGTACTGAGCACAGGGGACTCGAAGGTGCAGTGGGCGAGACGCTATCCTTTCACCTCTGAGGCCTGGGTTGCAATTCAGCCCAGACTGACGGGATGAAAATTTCCTCCTGCCGGCAGCTGCGACGATCCCCCAGTGGAACGAGGATCCGTCTGTTGGTGCCCCATGTGAAACGGCTCTGGGGGTGTCACAGCCAATTCCTACTGGAGCCAGTGTGCGTGCGGTTCCTGTCACACAGGGTCAGTCTCACTCACAGAGGCACATGTGGCACAGGAACTGGGAAGGAGTGAATTTACTGCTATCCTACCGAGGTATGAGCCCTAAGGGGCTGGCCGGAGAAAGGATAGATTTTCCTGCCCTGGAAATGACTGATGTTGGTAATGTATAACCGACATTAAAAAAATCCGCAAATAAACGATTATTAAATTATTTCCCATCAATGACAAGTTCACCACTCTGGCACTGTATAAAAAAAATTGTCACAATTCGGATATAGTCATCTGATGTATCTCCCAATCCACACCAGAATTAGATTCAGGTTTAATATCAGTGGCATACGTTGTGAAATTTGTTGTTATGCAGCAGCAGTACAATGCAGTGCATAATAATATAACATTATTATAAATTACAGTATGTACATATATATTTAAAGGGTTAAATTAAATAAGTGGTGCAATTTTTTTTCAAAGTAGTGAGGTACAATGTCCGTTCAGAAATCTGATGGCAGAGAGGGAAAGGCTGTTCCTGAATCGCTGAATGTGTACCCTCGGGCTCCTCTGCCCCTCCCTAATGGTTGTCATGGAGAATGTGTATTTTCCATGACTCTCCTGACCTCTGTGGACAATATCTCTTCCCGCCCTGTTCTGCCTTACTCTTCTGGAAAAGTTTGACGCCAGTTGGTAGGCGGTGTTGTCGATTAAATCACCCCTCTAGAACCTTGCCATTTCCAGATCTCTGGGTAATGACCACCAGGTTCTTAACCAGCCTGATTCCATCAGCTGTGAAAAAAAGAGTGGATGGCTTTTTGCCTTTCTAGTCTTAAATTTTAGAGATCACATGTAGTACCCGTTCACCACCTCTACTCCCCACCAGGAGAGCGTATGACTCGGTAGTTCACCTGCAAAGACCGAATAACGAAAAGCATCATTGATAATGATTGTGCGTACTCGGGACGTCGAGAGCTTAATTTACAAATTAACCCTTACTTTGTCCCGTAACTCCGACTGTGATAGAAGTTACGACTAATTTCTCTAAGAGAGCCAGGTTTAACTTTGGGGTCGTAACTTTTCAAAACTATTTGCTGATTGTGTTAAATATAAAGCTTTTTAAAATTCTGAATCGTGTCTGAATTTAAATAGAACTGCCTATGATCACGAAGTCCGCTAAAGTAATTAAGACCATCTCAACTTTACAGAGGGTGAACTCCTTTGCATCAAACATCTCCGTCGTGTAGTTACCGGCTTCTGCTGCCTACACGATGTAATAGCGCCTCGTTTCCTTTGTAGGTCAAGGTAAGTGTACACTGGGTTTTAGCTGTGGTCAGTCCATCGCTTCAGTTGGCTTAGAATTGTGACTTTGGGAAAGTTTGGCAGAATTGCGTGTAATATTCTGGGGGTCACGCGGAGGCAAGTGCAATTAATCTCAGTACCTGTTTGGTCACGGAATCGATGAGTCGCACGTAGAGATCCTGCTCCGTTCGCACACCTGTACGGAATCAGAATCGGGATCAGATTTAATACCACCGGCATATGTTGTGAAATTATTAACTTCACGGCAGCAGTACTGCACAACGTAATACATGATAAATAAATATAGGGGGAAAATAATGAATTACAGTAAGTATATCGATGTCTATTAAATAGTTAGGTTAAAATAACTAGAGTACAAAAAACAGTGAGGTGGTGTTTATGAGTTCAATGTCCATTCAGAAATCGTATAGCAGAGGGGAAGAAGCTGTTCCTGAATCACTGAGTGTGTGCCTTCAGGCTTCTGTACCTCCTTCCTGATGGTAACAGTGAGAAGAGGATATGTTCTGGTGACGGGGGTCCCTGATGACGGACGCCGCATTCCTAAGACACCAGTCCATGAATGTGTTTTGGACACTACGGAGGCTAGTGCCCATAATGGAGCTGACTGAGTTAACAAGTTTCTGCAACTTGCTTCGATCCTGTGCAGTCGCCTCGCCCGTTTCAGACGGTGATGCAGCCAGTCAGAATGCTCTCCCCGGTACATTTGTAGAACTTTTCGAGTGTTTTAGTTAATAAACCAAATCTCCTCAAACTCGTAATGACATATCCCCGCTGTCTCGCCTTCTTTATAGCTGCATCAGTCTGATGCGTCCAGGTTGGGTTAGGTACCCGTTAGCAATAGAAACATCGTGTGTTAAACCAACTAAGCAGAAATGGGCCGTGAAGATAACAGTCACGTCACGTCCCTGACCTGAAGTGTAATATTTAGCATTTACCGGCGCTGTGCAATGCTGGGTTGACCCAGAAAGCATACGCTGAGATCGGGCTCGGCATCAGCGCGGACTCGCAGAAAACGTGCGATGCAGAGGGAGGCCAATCGGCCCATTGCGTCCGTGGCGATCGACAAAGAGTCACGGAGTTTGATCAGCCGCCACGCAGGGTATTTTTGTCCCGCAGTTCACGGTACTTAATGAAAACGCTGAGGTAAACAGTTTTAAGTGGACGGACAATCTCCGCCTTCATCGTGAATTCCAATTATCGACTACTCCTGCACAACATGCTCTGTTTCCCGGTCTCCCTCCAAAACTTAGAGTGATACCGCGCAGGAACGGGCCATTCGGCCCACTATTCCTGTACCGGCCATGACGTCAAGTTAAGCTAAACCTATTTCCCGCACAGGGGCCGTATCCCTCTATCATCTGCATGTTAATGTTAATGTGCCTGTCCAAATGCCACTTCTGTGTCTGCTTTCGCCCCTGGCAGTGCGTTCCAGGTACCCACCACTCCCTGTGTAAAAAAAAATCGCTCCTTACGTCTTCCTTAACCTTTCCCCCTGTCGTTTGAAAGCTATATCCTCTGTATTTGACTGAACGACCCTGGAAAGGGATATTTCGACTATCTACCCTGTCTACTGATGTGCCTGTAATAGTATTGTAAACTTCCGTCACCTCTCCCCTCAGCCTCCGACGCTCTGGAGAAAACAACTCAAGTCTGCCGACCTCAGCAATCAGCTAATACCCTCTAATCCAGGCAGCCCCCGGTGAGATCTTCCGCCACCTTTTCAAAGCCTTCAAATCCTTCCTATAATGGGGCAACCAAAACTGAACACGCTGCCCTAGGTGCGGCCGAATCAAAGCTTTATAAACTGCAGCCGAATTTCCTAACCTGTACTCAACGCCCTAAGTGACTAAGGACATGTTCGGGGTTCTGCGAACAGCTTTGGGCCCCTTACCTAGGAAAGAATCTGCTGGCATTGGAGAGGGTCCTGAGGGGGTTCACGAGAATTATCTTGGGAATGAAAGGGTTAACATATGGGGAGCATTAGATGGCTCTGGGCCTGTACTCGCTGGAGTTGTTTTTTTTTTCAGAATGAGGGGGGAATCTCAGTGAAAGTCATCAAATATCGAAAAGGCTTAGACAAAGTCGACACTGGGGGGGGGGGGGGGTTAGTTCCAATGGTCCAGGACCAGAGGGCGCAGCCTCGGAGTAGAAGATGAGGTGGAACTTCGTGGCGAACCTTTGAAACTCATAGCCGCAGGCGGCTGTGGAGGTCAAGTCATTGGGTATAGTTAAAGCGCGTGTTGATAGGTTCTTGATTAGTAAGGTCATCAAAGGTTGCAGCGAGAAGCTACGAGAATGGGGTTGAGAGGTTTAATAAATCAGCCATGATCCAATGGTGCAGCAGGTTCAATGGCCTCCTATTCAATGGGCTTTTTCCATATGCCTTCGTTACCATCTGGTTTACTTGTGCTGCCACTTTCAGAGAACTATAGACTTGGGCCCTTAAGGTCCATCTGTACGTCGGTGCTCTTAAGGGTCCTGCAATTTACTGTGTACCTTCAAACTTCAGAGTAAATTTATTATCAAAGTAAGTACACGTTACTATATACTGAAATTCGTTTTTTTTTCCCTTGCAGGCATCTCCAGGGAAAAATACAATAAAATTTTACCAAAAAAAACTTTAGACAAAGACTGAAAAAAATAAACAAAAGTAAACAAGCTCCAGATAAATAACGCTGAAAACATGAGTTGTAAAGAGTCTTTGAAAGTGAATCTGTAGGTCATAGAATCAGTTCAGAATACCTTCCCCTTACATTTGACCTCCCAAAGTGCAACACTACACACTTGCCCGATAAAGCTCCATCTGCCCTTTCTCCGCCAATAACTGCAGCTGACTCACATCTTGCTCTATCCTCACCAGTTTTTGCGTTGTCTTCCAACTTACTCATCAGAGCACATATATTTTCATCCAAGTCATTAGTATATACTGAAAATCTGTGGGCCCCCACTGGACAGAGACCTCCAGCGAGAATAACCGCACTCCTCCAATACCCTCTTGTCTTCTGTAACCAAGCCAAATCTGAATGAAATCAGTCAAATCGAGTGGAGCCCATGTGTATTATTCTTCTGGGGCAGCCTACCGTAAGGAGCTTTGTCAAATACCCTACTAAGATCCGTGTCCACAACATCCGATGCTCTGTTCTCATCAGTCACTCTCGTCACCTTCACGAAAAAAAGGTCAATCAAGTTTGTAAGATATGACCTGCCCCTTACAACTTGACACCGATTCTTTTAAATCTTTGGTTCTTGGTTCTTGATCCTCCAAAATATTCCGCATGGAATTTAAACTGGAGGTGGCGGAGGGTGGACTTAAGAAGGAGATTTTTGAAGAAGAAAAGCTGCCTTAAATTTAATTGGGTTTGGTTGTGTGACTATGGTAGGATGAAGATTATTCCATGCTTTAATTGTGCGGGGGGGGGGTGGTGGATGAATTGCTGTACACATCTGACTTGGTAGTTAGTATTTCAAACTGAGTTGGGTGCCCTCGCCTGCTCCGAATAGGTTTGGGCTTGATATGGGATTGGTAGTCTATGTCGAGTTGAACATTTAACAGGTCAGGCGGTGTGCTTCACGTCTATCTTGGAGAGAGTTCCACATTAATGAATTTAAAAGTTCAGTAACACTCGCTTCTCTCTCATAGGTATTTGTGACAAATCGGGCTGCCTGTCTTTGGACTCGCTCGGTGGAAGTAGTGTTTTTGTTTGTGTATGGGTCCCATGCGGCAACTGCATATTCCAAATGTTGCCTAACAAGGGTGAGGCACAACTTCTCCTTAACTGAATCTTTTTTCTTCTTTTAAGTCCTTCAGCAGAACCGAACTGAAAAGCAGAACAGAAGTGAAAGGCTCCTTCCTTTCAATTTACTCTACTGTATCTAGCCCATTCCGATATTTTACACACCTGAGACACTCCTCGGTTTATGCCTGAAATGTACCAGTCGTTTCTGTCAGTGTGCGGACTGTACTTTCCCTTTTCCCCGCGCGTACGCTTTGCCCTTCGATTCTTTAACATTTATGTCTAATTCTTTGTCTTTGCACGAGCTCTGTTTTCTTTTCACATTGTCTTACAGGTATCTCATTTGTGATCATGGAGTTTGTTAAACTCTGTTTTATATGTCTTGTATTCAATTTGGGATAATTTAATTATCACGGGATTGTCAATGTCCGGAACTCCTGCGTGCTCCGGGGTGTATTTCGGAGGTGGGGGCATGCCACCTATCTTTGTTAGGTCGTTGTGGTTCCTTGTCGGACCGAGCCCTTCTGTGTATCATCAATAAGTTCAGTTCGTCGGAACTGTGTATTGTTTGCCTGAGCTCTTGTTAGTTTTTCTAGTTAATCTTTGTAATAAATCTTTGGTCTTGTTTGAATCGCCAAAGTCTCTGTAATTCCTGCACTCGAGTTCGCTAGTGATCCTTCGGTATTTCATACATCTTGAAACGTCTCCCATTCTATACCAGAAAATAATTCGTTAATTGAATAAAACAACTGGGAAACTGCTCCAAAATTGTGATTTTGGAGGGAAAAGGAAGCCCTCTTCTAAAAATAATGATACACAGTGAGATCTTTGACTTAGTCGTCTTGCTGAGGCCGATCTTAACCCTGGTCTGTCCTTACTGAGAAACATCGGGTCTTCCCGTGACTAGTTTCCTATGTGGATATTTGGAAAGTAATTGATCGATTCTAAGTTACAGGTAGAACTGAGCCTCTCCCTCGATTTTGGGCTTCACGAACATTTCAACCCCAATGTTTCCCCATCTCCTTACGACACAGAAGGGAGCCATTTGGCCCATTGCGTCTGTGCTGGCTCCTGGATCAAAGCCATTCGCCATTCATTTTTCGTGTAACTTAGTCATCAGTCCGTGCCCACCACCCGCTGCCCCCCCCCCCCCCGCTGCACTCTAGGTTCTACAGTCAGCTGCACACCAGCGGCAATTTACAATGCCCTACCAACCCTCCGTCCGGGTATCTTTGAGGTAAACCAGAGCACCCGGGGTAAACCATTCGGTTAGAGGCAGAACGTGCAAACTCCACACAGACCACACCAGCGGTCAGGATCCAAACCCCGCTCACTAAAAGTGCGTGAGGAGGGTATCTGAACGGCCGACACACAAACACCTTAATCGCTGCGCTTTGCACCAGATTATACCTCAGGAGGATGAAGTGCTGAGATGGGACGTTTTGGGATGACGCTGTCCTAATAGACCGCCTCGCCCACTGCCCACCACTCCTCACCTATCCCCAGCTCAGCTAACTGCCAGTTATCTGAGAGACTCACCATTACTGTACAGCAACTGAAGCTTGTAATGCGTCCCGTTATTCGTCTTATCATTCCCCGGCTCCTGAAAGAATAATTTTGCAGAGTTGAGCAGAAAATTCTCAACTCTGTGCTGTTTTTGCGTTAACAAAACACTACCTTCATTCTTTCGGGCGAAAGCGGATGAAAACACTCAATTAAATCCCGCTGTAATCCACCGAGCAAACATGAGAGAGATTCCCACAGACATCAAACATTATGATATTTGTGACAAAACTTCTCATAATAGTTTATTATGACTTAAATAGAATTCAAAGTGCCCAGTTTATTTCTGACATTCTTGTTAGTCGGCTGAGGTACAGTGACGTGATCATTAACCAAAATAAAAGTTTTCCGGTGTTAACTTGACCGCCAGGAAGAGGGATGGGTAAAAGTGGAGGGAATTACCCCTCTCCACCCAAAAAAAATGGATCTGATAAATTGGATAAAAATAGAAACAAACACAACAGATAGTGGAAATTAAAATAGACACGGAAATCCCAGGAAAGACTCTGCAGGTCAGGCAACGCCTGTGGGAAGAGAAGCGGAGTTAACGTTTCAGGTAGTCAGAACTCATTGAATTGGGCTGCGTCTGCAGCAAACATTTTGGACTGGGTGTTTAAATTTGAGTTTTCTAGGCCCGCGAATGGTTGCGTCAATTCGGCTGCTTTGGTTTGGTCCCTTTACCGGCGTCAGGCCAGCCATTCACACATTAATAAACGCCTTTAGCCATAGGGTGGGATGGGGGTTACACTCGAAGCCGGGACAACGCAACACACACAAAATACTGGAGGAACTCATCAGGCCAGGCAGCATCTATGGAAATGAGTACACAGTCGACGTTTCGAGCCAAGACCTTTCATCAGGACCTTACTCCTTTCCACGGACGCTACCTGACCTGATGAGTTCCTCCAGCATTTGTCGGCGTGTTCCTTTGGATTTCCAGCATCTGCGGATTTTCGCGTGTTTGAGTAATTGTCAAAATTCAGTGGTGCAAAGACAACCCTCCCCACCTGAGGCCGAATTCTATTCCTCATCTGACTGTCGGTCCGACCTCCCGACGAATAACAACGCCGGAGAGCAGAGCAGTGGAGCTGGGGGCTCCCAGATTACGGCAGCGGTTAACGCAACGCAAAGTACACCTGTAGCCTGAGGTTGTAAAGCTCTTTCTTTCTCTTTCACGCACTCCTCGCGCAATTACACTCTCACACACACGCACACTCTATCATGCACCTACGTGAACACTCTCTCTCTCTCTCTCACACACACACATATGCACCTTCTCACACACACACACATACATAACCACACTCTCAAAAACATTCGCACACTTGTACGCACTCTGAACTCACGCACACGTTTACATATTATTTTAAACATTCTCAGATACACGCAGACACAAATTTCGCTCACACCTGCATTCACAGTCACACGCAAAACTCTCGCACATCTGCACAAGTTCATTGGTACATAAACACGCGCGCTAATTCTAGTTCTGCTACACACAGATTCCAACTTTTGCTCAGTCTTATCATTTAGTCGCATTCAAACTTCGAGACAGAGCTAACAAAAGGGTCCGACAATATTTTTAAATTTTGCTTGAATTTTTCGTGTCAACCCCGCCGTGGAGGCTTTTTGTGAGGGGGCTAGTTTGGAGACCGTGATCCTGATTAATTTAGGGACTTTCTGCTCGCTCGCTCCTTTTTCCGGCACAGATATGTTGAACAAATTCCTGTTTCCTATTGTCGCACGTACCAAATCTTTCTCCACAAAGTCTGTGAAGGTAGTCCTCTCGATCTCCACCGGCTGCCCCTGCCTATCATAAAGGGCAAGGACGAAATGGAAAAAGTTGGACTTTCTCAGGTTCGAGGGAGGCTGTTTCTCGAAATGCGCTCTGGCCAAAGCCACGCCGCTGGGAAGAGAGGAGAGAAAAACAGAAAATCATTTTTCCCAACCACTTGGAGTCGCGGGAATCGCCCGCGTTAGTGACTCCTTATCAAACTTCGCACACACATAAAGTCCATTGCCCAAGTTTCCCACGAGCCGCATATAAATGTAATTTATCCACCACCCGTTCCCAACATCAAAATAAAACAGAAGCGTCCATAATCTGTACGGCCCCCTAACGAGAACTACGGACTGGGCTCAACAAGAAGGACCAAAAAGATTTGCCGCTAGTCTCTGAGCTGTGTCAGCTAATGTTTCTACAACAAAATCGTGCTCAAATAATACATAGGAAACCGGGATGCGCATGGTTTGTAGAAATAATTTCATTAAATTTGTACTTAACGCCTTTTAAGCGCTGTAATCTTTGCAAATATTTGTAAGCTAAACAGTTATCATTCCCATTCTGCGTGTTTAGTAACTCGGCGTAAAATAGTCGTTCGGCAGACTTCAGAATCACTTAAACGTCTCATGAAAAGAAACGCTTAACGGATCGAAGCGATCAGAATCAAACATACTACCTCCAATGGCTAATTATGAAAGTCAAACCGGAATATATAATAATAATAAAGTACGGCATCTTTAATGGGGAAAGTATTCTTTAAAAGAGCAGAGAATAATCTCCGGGGGCGGGGCGCGGGGCGGGGTGGAATAAAGCTACTCAGACAATTCAATAAAATAATGTATAACTTCGAAATATACATCCGGAGAATGATCATATCAGGACTTGGATGCAGGGTCACAGACTTTAAAGATCCCAGTAGAACCTTTTAAACGGCTTTGGCAGTTATTACAGTGGGTGGAATTATGGTGTTTTTCTCAAGAGAAAAAATGCAGAGGGAAATAATTTTGTATCAGTGACCTTAAAACATGATTGTTCACTTAAAATATAAAAACGTATTTAATGGGAAATGTTTAAAAGACACTTAAGAAAATAGTATGGTTTTGTAAAAAGAAAAGTTCAAATTTAAGTCAGGCAAACGTTGGGAAAAATAAGTGATTTGTGCATTTTCTGATTTCAGCTCCAGGTTTCAGAATATATGCTTCACTTTCGGGTTCATCGAGTAAATTCACGGTTCTCCCTCGTCCCATAAGGCGAGTGTTGAGAGGTGCGCGCGTTAAGTAAGCACCCGGAACAGATTAAGATATTGCCGAACATTACGTGTTGTGTTAGGCTGACTGTCAGCGCGATCTCGGTTCACCTTGTAAATCAATCAATTGCAAGTCGCCGGCTGCAGCCACGCGACCCTCTCCGATATCCTACGAAAGGTATCCCGCAAATCTTGTGACTTTCAAATCTGTCGCATATGGAGGGGGGGGAGAATATTCACGAAAGAGGCGCTCACTCAAAACTCCTAACCCAAACACTTTAGGGGTCAAAATTTGCCCTGGTCATATTAAATATGCCCCTGGACAGAACAGCGCGTGATTAAGCGTTTTTTAAATAAACTCGGTATTAAAAGAGTTTTAAAACACGCATATTTGAGAGATCTCTTACATTGTAATTGGGGAAGAAGCCAACTGTGTCACATGTGAATGGAACTCCTGACATAGGTACTTCAAATATTTTCCTCCCCCCCCCCCCCCGCCACACACACACACCTCGCACTGAATTGTAACCCTGTGCCCTGTGGCCCTTAATTTTAAATCAGCGGGAACTGAAGGGTTATTATAGTTAAAGAGATGGCTGGAATGCGGGGTACAGTGGCAGGTGGGATGGGCGAGGAGGCTGTCAGTCGCGCCTGTGATAATTGTCAAGCTGATGACATCCAGTCTCGGGACCTTACCTCTGAGCCGCAACGTTAGCCGCCACTACGCCAACTGTCCGGACCCAAGATCTAACCGCCTCCATTCCACCGCCTGTCGATTTGTCTTTGATATCAGGCCCTCCTCTGGGTAAATGTTCCTGAATCCCAAACATTTAAAATAACAAGAGCAAATGATTAACACTTCAGTCTGTCTCTTTTTTTCCGGATAAATAACGCTGGAAATCCAAGGATCGAAAGCTCCGATTATTCTGTCGCAGCGTCCAGGAAAGAAGTTGCACTGAAGATCTCCAGAGCACAGAGTTGACCGAGGCGTTAGCAGAGAAACTTTTTTTTTGTAGGGGGTGCGGGATAGATTTATTTTCTTCTAAGTGTTGTCATCCTTCAAGCCGGAAAAAAAACAACCGGGCGAGGAATCGATCACCGTCTAACAAGCTTCATCTGTTTGGGAAGAAATTGATCGGCGCGCATTTACACCCATACACACTGGCATACATATGCACACACACATATCACATATACACATATACACACACATACACACACACACACACACACACACACACACACACACACACACACACAGACGCACACACACACGCACACACACACACACACACACACACACTCACACACACACAGACGCGCACACACAACACACGCGCACACACTGTCACACGCACAGACGCAGAAAGTCCTTAATCCAAGGTAGCTGGGGTGCAGATTTGAGAGCCCTCGTCTCCCACCGGCTCGATTGGTACACTGCGCTCTGCAAAAGCTTTGAGTGTAATGAATGATTTCTCTGTGGGAGGGCCACGGTCGTAACTGACAGGTCCGGGAGCGCGGAGGAGGTTCCTTGTACTACGCATTTTTTGGATGGTGTCGGCTATTTCCAGATTGGATAAGAGATTTGATTTATGCACGCCCTTTCTGCCAGCTGTCACCAATAGATGCACATTATTACCAGGATTCAGGAATAAGATGTGGAAAGTCAGTTAAAACAATCTTAATCCAAAGATTCACGCAGATTGATCTAGTCTTGGGGGGGGGGCGTTGAATCTATTGTGCGCACGTGTGCCTTGGGGAGGTCATGCTCTCTCAATCTATCAATTCTTTTCTCGGTCATTAGCTGTCTTTCCGACCAGGCCACAGTTTTTCAATCGCTGTCCCTGCTACTGTCATCCTCTGGTTTACTGCCTCTGACCCTGTCACCCCCTGGGTCCACCGCTTCCACCCCTGCTCTCTGTTTATGCCTCACTCTGTTTATTTCTGACACATTGTACCCTGTCACTTTCTCTTTTTCTCCTTTTCTGCCAGTTTTCCTGATCTCCTCGGTGTTCCCGAGCTACTGTCTCTGATCCAGTTACTTTCCGTGGCGTTGTCTGCCTCGCTCTCTCTCTCTCTCTCTCTCTCTCTGCCACTCTCTGCACACACTCACACACTCTCTGCGTTGTGTGTGTGTGTGTGTGTGTGTGTGTGTGTTTGTGTGTCTATATGTGTGTGTGTGTGTGTGTGTCTATATCCTCCCCTTCCCCCCCTTTCAACTCACCTCTACACCATCCCATTCCCACCCACTATCCCGGGTCTCTCTTCGTCTCTTTCTTTCTTTTCCAATCACATTTCCGTTTCTGTCCCGGCCCTCTACTTTCACCTATTCCCATTCTTTCCTCTCTCTTTCTGCCACCCTCTACTTTCCGTCCAATGGCTTCCTAACTCTTCTCTCTCTCTCTCTCTCTCTCTCTCTCTCTCTCTCTCTCTCTCTCTCTCTCTCTCTCCCCCCCCTCTCTCCCTCCCTCTCTCTCTCTCTCTCCCTTTCTCTCTCCCTCCATCTCTCTCTCTGCCCCTCTCTCTCCCCCTCCCTCTCTCTCTCCCTCACTTCCTCCCTCTCTCTCTCTCCCTCCCTCTCTCTCTCCCTCCCTTCCTCCTTCCCTCTCTCTCTCTGCCCCTCTCTCTCTCCCTCCCTCTCTCTCTCTCCCTTTCTCTCCCTCTCTCTCTCCCTCCCTCTCTCTCCCCTCCTCTCTCCCTCCATCTCTCTCTCTGCCCCTCTCTCTCCCCCTCCCTCTCTCTCCCTCCCTTCCTCCCTCCCTCTCTCTCTCCCTCTCTTCCTCCTTCCCTCTCTCTCTGCCCCTCTCTCTCTCCCCCTCCCTCTCTCTCCCCCGTCTGTCTCTCTCTCTCCCTCTCTCTCTCTCTCTCTCCCCCCACCCCATTATTTTCAGTGCCGTTTACATCTGCACCTTTTGCCCTTACCGCACTGTGTCCTCCTCTGCTCCCGTCAGACTCCTCACTTGGTAACTGCCCCGTCCCTGTTTTTACCCCGTGTCTCTCCCTGTTGCCTTTTTTTTAACCCGATACCCCTCCCGCCTCTCTCATGTACTGATATTTTCACGAAAGCTAACACACTGAGTTCCTCCAACATTTTGTGTGTCATCCAATTTTACAAGAGCCTTTCGCTTTCCGCTTCTCCGGGGCTACCTGTTCTGCTGAGTTCCGTCCCGCTCATTCTAGTAAATCAACTTCCTTACACCGAGGTGATTTCTTGATTCCATAATTTTAATCCCACATCCATTAAACTGAGGGGAAAAAAATCGAATGATTGCACTTTGAAAACTGATGCTGACTTTAATTTTTATTTCTTTTTCTATGTCTTACGGTCTCGTCGGAAGCTTCTCCCCCTGCACCCCTGTACCCCACCGCTCATTCACCACAGCTGCCGCTGTAGCTCTGCGCCGTCTTCATGACAGACTCAAATACAGGTTAAAATCCAGGACTGCAATTGCGATAATTATTCCGCAAGTTTGGCTGAAGCATTTCCAACCTAGGCAATTGCGAAGCTTCTGGGAGACCGAAGTTTTTTTTCCCTAAATGATTTATTTTTCAAATGCTGATTTAAAAATTATATCTGTTAAATATATATAATATTAAATATTTACCATGTATAGCAGTGACAGGAAATATATAATTTCGTTGTTAAAAGTTAATATCTCAAAATATATATCAATATCAGCAACATATTGGAGCTATTTCATGTTAATATGTAACAGTATAATATATTGGTTGTGATGATTAGTAATAATGTATACTATAACAGTTCGAGTTATTGCAGATTAATATGTAACAATATAATAAATTGGTTATGGTGATTAGTTGTAATATATATAACTGTTCTCGTAATTATTGCCAACATTATAGATGAATTTATGTAGCATAGATGGATTTATGTAGGTAAACGCATGTTTGACGTATCACGTCAT
This sequence comes from Mobula hypostoma, assembly GCF_963921235.1. NCBI lineage: Eukaryota > Metazoa > Chordata > Chondrichthyes > Myliobatiformes > Myliobatidae > Mobula > Mobula hypostoma. Next base: position 148,155,138 of record NC_086104.1, on the reverse strand, counting down.
TGTTCATGCAAAGATAATTTCTCTTTTTCTGTTAAACATTTTGGTTAATTTTTTGGAGGTGCATACATGAAGAAATAAAACGTATTTCCCACATATTTGTGTTTTAAGCAGTTGTTGTGAAGGGGGGCGGGAAGGGGACAAATTAATTGTGGAACAAGCTGCGGGAAGAATCTTTTCGCTCTTGATAACAGATCTATTTCGATGTTTATCGATGGTTTCGTCGGGTTTGGGTTGTAAGGAGTGAACGATTCGCCGTCTGTTCTAACTGATAGTTTGTTTGGTTTTGAATGAGGGGGAGTTTGGGGGATGCGGAGACGGTGGTCTCGGGACGCTAATCCACTGGGCGGGTAACGAAAGTGGGGTTCGGTGAGGTGGGGCAGGTCATTCACCCTTCAAAGCCGGGATGTGACTTCTCCGTGGGACGCTGAGGGAAGAACCGGGAATATTGGTGCTCTACCACCCGCTATATTTATTTACCTCAGCCAGAGCGCAGCCAGTTTTGGAGGGTTTAACTGCTGCAGCGGATGCGGATAAAATAACTTTACTGGCGCTGTTTATATGAGCTTGTTAGGCCGGTTTCCACCCCTGCCCCCTCCTCCCTTCCCCATTAGGATTTGAACGCGGAACGGCGGAGAGCCGCAAAAAAAGCGGACGCCTGATTTGTAAACAGATTTAGTCCCAGACAATAAAAACCCTGCTCACGGACCATCTGCCTGACCGACCCTCAGCTGTCAGCCGGATCCCTTAAAGGGACAAATCCAGATGACATTTTTTGACGGAAGCTAACAAATTGACTCTAAAATACTGTCACCCGAGAACAGAGCGATTATGCATCAGTCTTTAACATCACAACACCACCTACAGTAAGGGCTAAGACGGCTGACGAAATTTTCCACTAAGCACTGCTGTGTTTGGCAAAAAAAATCATTAATTGATCATTTGTACAGGAGAAAATCGGCTTGGTAACTCAGACTTAACTAATTCAGCCCGCCACAACGTCGGTTAATCGACGACATTCATGTGTTTATATAACTTCCTTGCGTTTATATCCATTAGGCAGAATAAAGATTTGTCTTCTTTACTAACAACAATCCAGTGAATCAAAATTAAATATTAGGACAGATAAAGAGATACTTTGATCCCGGAGCTGAGGTAAGAATCACGACTACTTGATATACTTTGGCGATCCTTTTCAATGCACAAGTTTTGACTTTCTGTCAAAGCGCTTCTTTTTCCCCTTTGCTGGCCTTCTCATGCATTTCAGCGATCTGCCATTTTAATGCAGTTTAACTTCTTAATTTAAAAAAATAATGAATTTAATGGCCAATATATAATGAGGGGCAAGTGGACTGTTTTTAAAAAATACTTAGGTTATTTAAATGAGAAAGCATTTAGATTTAAATAAGAGGAAAATATTTAAATAAGAGAGAAATATTAAGATTATTTAAATGCGAGAGACAATGTTTAACAAAAAATAGCGGATTAAATATGAATTATTTTGCTCCGAATACTATTCGAATATGTAGGTAGATTTTGTGTGGCTGGTTCTCATTAATCCGGTCTTGATTACCCAGTTTAATGAATGAAACATGATTCTTGACGAATTTGCCGTCGGTGGTTACTGTCTAATGTTTGGATGCAGTATTTCTGCAACTCTGCCGGTTAACGAAGTGGTGGTCTCTCGGCGCTGTGGTGGACTGAAGCGCAGTCAAGATGGACAGCTGGCCACAGAGAATGGCTAGTCTGCTTAAAATCAGCAGTTGAGTGTTTTTTTTCATTGTTTGAATAATAGTTTCAATGTCGCGATTGGAAAGCAGTTTTCAATGGGATTTGTCTGCCCCTGGCCCCCTGGGTACGGAAAATGCTAATCACACCCCAACCCCCCTCCCCGTCCTCTCTCCCCTCCAGTCCCTTCTCTCCCCCGGCTGATCTGAAGTCAATCCTGGTCGGTATTGCCGAGGACAATGGGAAGGCGTGTGTCAGAGGGAGCGTCTGTCTATGGGCCATTAAGCCGGGGGGTGGGGGACTGACATTCACCCGGGTCACAGTTCCCTCACCCCTGGGCAGCTAGGGCCAACTGTCACAGGAAAACCCGTGGAACAATGATACCCACGTCTACAGCTCGTTTATACAAGCGCCGTCCTTTAAAACTTACATTTGCGGCAACTTTTTCCAATATAGTTTTACGTATATACTACGATCTCACAGAGAGAGAGAGAGTCAGCAAAGTGAATATGTGCGTTTAAATAAAATTTATATTCCCAAATTCCGCAAGATTATTTTCACAACCCCTACGTTTTTGAACTCTTCTCCATTCACGTTTAATTCTCAGACTTAACAACTTTGAGCAGCTTGAAGTCCCAATTTATAATCAGAGTTTTAGTAAGTAGAGAAGCAGGCCCTTTGGGCCAGAGATTCCCCGCCCGACTGTCAAACGGGCATTCACTCTAATCCAATTTTGCTCTGCTGACACTCTCAGCGTTTCACCCCACAATCTACAATTCAGCTACACTCATGGAACAATTTACAGTGGCCAATTCTGGCGGACAAACACAAAACTATATTTCACTTCTTCTGCTCTCTCTCTCCCTTTCTGCTCTATAAGTCGGTTCGCCCGCCAGCGATTTATTTAAGATCAATTGGTGAATTGTATAATGAATGCCGATGAAATAAAGTTTGTTAACTGTTTCATAACGTGTCGCTGTGTGGTGGTGTAATATCAGTGATACGACATGTGGCAAACTGTGAACAAGGTGTAATTGTCGTCGCCATCAATTTCGGGAACCGGACATAAATAAACCTAACAAGATCCAACCATTCATTTCGCATTACACCAAGGAACCCGTCACATAACGTGGAGTAAACGGTCAGAGAGACACAGGTCATCGCGATAGATTGAATAAATACACCTTTACGTAATGTTAACCATGTTGACACCGTTTATAGAGTGAGGTCGATGAATATTTCATTAATAATTGCACCTTTTCGAAGTGGGGCAGGGTAGTGCGCCCGTTCACGCAGCCAAACAGCATTCATATTTTATCTGCCCGTTCCCAAAGACGATCCTGCCGGTTTCTAACCAATTTCGTAAGCCTCCCGATCCGGAACCGCGCCGTGTAGACGAAATTAAAAAATGGACTGCGAAACTGACCTGATCTTGCCCGTTCGCTTCCCGTGTCAGCCCATTTTAGATCTCCGGACACTTTGAGAAAACCGGCTTCGCCAGGTCCCTTTGAAACAAATAACATAAAGTCGGAATTCAGCGATGGCAGGGAACGTTACTGACAGTGACATTAATATGCAAATTATAAAAATTCAACCCCGATCTTGGTTCCTTTGCGCCTTACTTATGGATAACCTTGCCTTCTTCCAAAGTAAACATGTTTGCGTTTTTGGCGAACAAATTTATTTTATTTAGCCACTGCAGTGTGCAGGTAGGAGGGAAAGAAATTGCCAGTTTGGGGCGGGGAGCTGGGATTTTATTTAAGAATTCGCACGCAGATACACACACACACACACACACACACACACACACACACACACACAACGATAAGACGATCGGGGAACGCAGATAAATAGATTGATTGAATAACTCTTACTGAATAATCGTTATATTTTTACGCGGGCTCCTACAATGAACAAGCATCAGTTCCTATCCCAGCAGGAACGCGGAATATTGAAACTGCGAGAGATAATCGACCTCTTGTTGTTCCTGGTCTGGTTATATCTCAGCCCGGGGCGAAGTTTCATTACACACAGTTTTTAAACTCATCGATCCGATTAGTTATTTGTTTATATGGCGTATATATAAATTATTCGTAAAATATACTCAATTTTTGGCCGCCGGAATCAAAGTTTGTAGAACGAACCCACCTCATTTTCTGTTCAATGTCATCCTCTTAGATGGGGACAAACAAAAATATAAACAGAAATAAACCGTTAATAAACACACAGGATCTCCACGGAAAACAAGGGCAAGTAATTAATTGGATTAGAAGCGAATGGTTTAACGAAACGCAATGGGTTCTTTATAAATGCAGATTATTTATATGCTCCCCCCCCCCCCTTTGGTCAGAGTGGAGAGGGGAGTATTGTGCTTGGTGTTCTCTGGCGATGTTATTAAATTCACCCACCCCATTACTACCATCCTCCCATTCGCCATCCCATTCGCTCTTGACACACCTTTCCCGATAAGCGGTCTCACCTCTCCAAATGTTGCTTGCCAATTTAACCCCTCCCTCCGTCCTTTGGAAGGCACCCTCCACTCCCGTTACTTCTTCCTTTCTCTCCAACTCAGGTTAATGTCAACGTTTGTGCGGGCCACCTCGCAATAAGTTTAGCAGGAAACAGAAAATGGTATGACAGCTCCGAGTCGGTAACGGGGCTTAACCCTTAAACAAGAGAAGGGAGGCAGAGGTTTCAAACATTTTAGAAAAAAAGGATTGGGATCTCCCCAGCAGTCAGGGAAGAACTAATTGACAGGTACCTGAAAAGACACGCGCTGCCGGTTAGATTGCTTCCCAAGGAAGCACGTCGATACAGGAAGATGATACAGAAATACGTACCAGCGCCAGTGCAATATGTCGAGTTTCCTGAACTCCCGATGCTTCAATTTGCAATGATTTAGCGCCGTTCTAATTAGTGCATTCACTTCAGTGACTTTCCCAGCGTGTTGAAAGCAATATTGCACCATGGGTTAACTCTGCTCGCAATTCAAAGTCTCGGCTCCTTTGTTCGAGCAGATGTTCTGAGAACCCACAGGGGGCGTTTGCAAGTTTCTTACAGAGGGAGAGCAGCGCCGCGCCGTGGCGAATGTTCCCGGGAACAGCCTTCCCCTTCGCCCGAAGGAACCGTCTCCACAACATCCACTTTCATTTGTATAGCGCCCTCAGCGCGCCGAGATGTTTCATAACGTGCGTTATTATATCATGAGGGTAGCTTTGGAATTGGAATCGCTTTATGATTTTCACGTGCACCGAGTTACACTGTAAAACTTTCTTTTGTATGCCATCCGTAAAGATAATCATTACATTGAGGTAGTACAAGGGAAAAGCCCCTTCTCTTCTCGTCACCTGACCGTCATCTCCGTCTGGTGTCTCTTCTTACCTTCCCCTGTGGTCTGCACTCTTCTCCTGAGCAACACGCACAAAATGTTGGAGGGACTCAGCAGGCCAGGCAGCATCTATGGGAAAGAGTTTCGATCCTGGTGAAGGGTCTCTGCATGAAACGTCCACTGTTTACTCTTTTCCGCAGATGCTGCCCGGCCTGCTGAGTTCCTCCAGCATTTTGTGTGTGCGACTCTGGACTTCCAGCATTTCTTGTGCTCTTGAAGAATATAATGTCAGTCACAATTACACAGGAAGTGCAGTGCAGGCAGACAGTAAGGTGCGAGGCCATGAAATGGTAGATTGTGAGGTCAAGGGTTCATCTCCAGTGCCCGGGACTGCAAGAGGCCGCAGAGGGTTTCTAAACTCAGCTAGCTCCATAGCAGTCACAACCCTCTCCACCACTGAGGACATCCTCAAGAAGATGGCATCCATCACCAGGGACCTCGGCCAACCGGGAGACATTCTGCTCATTGCTGCCATTGGGGTGGGGGGTGGGGTTAGTACAGGAGGCTGAAGGTGCACACTCAACAATTCAGAAACAGCTTCTTCCCCCTGCTATCAGATTTCTGAATGTTCCATGATCGTGGCCTCACTGGGGTTTTTTTTGCACTATACATTTGTTTTGCAACTTACGGTAATTTTATATCTTTACACTGTACTGTTGCCGCAAAACAACGAATTTTACATCATATAAGATGGATAATAAAGATGTTTCTGATTTTGAGTCTTTAATGTACAAGAGGTCTCATAGACTTATTCAATAGCCTTATAACAGTGGGATAGAAACTGTCCTTGAGCCTGGTGGCATGTGCTTTTGGGCTTTTGTATCTTCTGCCGGACTGGATGGAGAGAAGAATTCTGGAGTTGGAGGTGGGGCTGGTTTCTCTGTGTGCTGAGCTGCATCCAGAACTCTCTGCAACTTCTTGCAGTCTTGGGCAGGACAGTTGCTGTACCAAGCTATGATGCATATCAGTAGGATGCAAGGAAAGGAGATTGCAGGTGAGATGTGAAGAGATCTTATGGAAGGTTGTCCTATGTTGTACCTTGGTAGTTGAGGTCACCTCTGCCACTGGTGGTCTGAATAAATTCAGGAGTGACTAAGAATACTCAACTGGAGGGTGAAGGGATACAGAGATGGGGAGAGGAAGACCAAGCATGAATTGAAAAGAACAATGTGACTATTAAAATAAAGTAATTCCATACCATGTTCTTTGGTCCTGGACTTCAACTGACTCACTGAGACCAGCAGCAAACCTACATGGGACAGTGTTGCCGGTGGAAATATTATCTCCCCAGAGCCTTGCTCAGGATTGGTGGAACCATTTTCTAATTGGCACCTACTTTTGCTCATGGCTGTAATTTAGATTAGCACACCGAGCATCTTTGCCAGTCAAAACATGTAGCATTGGCAAACACTGAAATACAGGCCTAGGGAGATTTGCACCTCTCAGTGCCCCCAGGGATAATGGCTAAGTATGAAGTGTTGCACTAAACAATTTTCCTTCCTAGTCCAAAGATGCTGAGATGTTAATGATAACATCATATAACATGGAGGCTTAGTCAAGTTTATGGTCATGTGCACTAGTGCGAAGCGATGTAGGCACAATGGAAAACTTGCAGGCATTTTCTGATCACAGGCAGAGAATAGAAATTATACATATATTGTGTAAGAGAGAGAGAGAAGAAAAGTCTATGTGAAAAACAAGCCCTGGGTACAAAAACAATCTCACAATCAGAGACAAGTCCATGGTAGTGCAATATGTGGTCGGTAGTGTTCTGTTGCTGAGAAAGGGTTTGGGTTGTGCAGATTAGTTCAAGACCTAATGGTGTTAAGAAAGTAGCTGTTCCTGAATCTGTTATTATGGGACTTCAGGCCTGAAGATACTCGCAAGAAGAGGGCATGGCCCAGAAGGTGGTGATCTTTGATGATAGATGCTGGCTTCTTGGGGCAATGCCTCATGTAGATGCTATCAATGATGGGGTGGCTGTGCCTGTGTTGGGCTGGACTGTGTGCACTGCTGCCTGAGCCTCTAACACCCCGTGTGTCAACAGCAACATCTGGTTGTCAACATCTCCGAGAATCTATCTTGGGTCCCACACATTGATGTAATCATGAAGAAGGTACACCAGTGGCTATCCTGCACCAAGTCACATACGTACATAGTAGGGCAAAGATTTGCACTTTTAAAACAGCAGATTTTCACATAAGTTCAGTACAATCAATGAAGAACTTTGTGGTCACTATTGTTGTCAGGAAACACAGAGGCTCCATCGAACAACAGATTTCTAATTTCTGTGATGTTGTTAATCAGAATACAAGGATTCTTCCCCTGTTCATCTTTGAAATACTCTCAAGCAGGAACTAAAAGCTGGACCTTAACAACACTTCTCAGGACTGAAATATTTTTATTTAGAGAATTTTTTTCTCTCCACGCCTTATGGCACATTGAGCGACAACCTTTCCATTTCTTCAGTATTTTGTCTGTTTTTTTATGAGGCCAAGTTGCTAGCTTGATGCTCAACCTCAGAGGAACATCTGGAGAAATTTCTGAAATGCCCGGTTTGCTGCCGCTGCTACTGTGCGATCCAGAATCTCCAAAGGGAAGGCCCCAAAATCGCCGGCTTTGCCTGCTGCTGGCGACCGAGGCTGGGGTCGAAGCGTTCGGCAGAGATGGTGCTCGGTACTCGGTGTCGGAGGGCTGATCGGAGCTCGAAGTTTTCGGACGGATCAGAGTAGGACTGTGGTCAGGTATGGCAGGGAGATTTTGCTTCCTTTTCCCATCTGCATGAGATGTGGGACTTTCGAGAGACTTTGAACTTTTTTACTGTGCCCATGGCCTGTTCTTCATCAAGTTATGGTATTGTTGCACTGTTGTAACTATATGTTATAATTATGTGGTTTTTGTTAGTCTTTCAGTCTTGGTCTGTCCTGTGTTTCTGTGATATCACACCGGAGGAATATTGTATCATTTCTTAATGTACGCATTACTAAATGACAATAAAAGAGGACTGTGTGTCCTCATAATCTAATCTAACCCAGCATGGATGGAAAGATTCCTCTGAGGCCGGATCTGACCACGAGGACCACTCACCTCAAAGTCAGGTGCTGATGCCACTACAGCACTGGCTGGCTTGTTATCTAGGGATACAGCATGGTAATAGACCGTTCCAGCTCAACGAGACCACGTCACCCAATTACACCCATGTGATCAATTAACGTGCCAATTTGTACATCTTTGGAATGTGTGAGGGAACTGGAACCCCTGAAAGAAACCCACACGGTCACAGGGAATACAGACAAACTCCTTACAGACAGCGGCGGGTATTGAACCCGGGTCACTAGCACTATAAATCACTACCATGCTGCCTTATTTACAAGTTCAAAGCTTTATAAATTCAGATTTTGTGTAGGCATCTCTGGAATGGGAGTTGAGTCAACACCCTCAAACTCAGAGATACAAGTGTCTCTTGCTGGCTTTTACAGTAGAACAGACTGTTAGTCATTTTGTAAAGTGCTTTAGAACATTCCAATGTTTGAATCATAATCAGAGTCAGATATATTATCACTGACTTAGATGATATGTATTATGTTTTGTAACTTCAAAGCATTAAACTAATTCAAGGGAAGAGACAGGATTCTGAAATGTGAGTCTAACTTTGAGTTTAATATAAACTTGGCAAGCAAGATGATGTATGTAATTCTTGTAATTGCACATACTTTATACTTTATTATTGCCAAACAAGTCGTACTAGAATGTACAATCATCACAGCAATATTTGATTCTGCAATTCACACTCCTGGATTACAAATATTAAATATTAAAAATAGTTAAAATTAATAAATATTAAAAATCTAAATTATAAATCATAAATAGAAAATAAAAAGATGGGAAGTAAGGTAGTGCAAAAAAACCGAGAGGCAGGTCCGGATATTTGGAAGGTACTGCCCAGATCCGGGTCAGGATCCGTTCAGCAGTCTTATCACAGTTGGAAAGAAGCTGTTCCCAAATCTGGCCATATGAGTCTTCAAGCTCCTGAACCTTTTCCCAGAGGGAAGAGGGACGAAAAGTCTGTTGGCTGGGTGGGTCGTGTCCTTGATTATCCTGGCAGCACTGCTCCAACAGCGTGCGGTGTAAAGTGAGTCCAAGGACGGAAGATTGGTTTGTGTGATGTGCTGCGCTGTGTTCACGATCTTCTGCAGCTTTTTTCGGTCTTGGACAGGGCAACTTCCATACCAGGTTGTGATGCACCCTAGAAGAATGCTTTCTACGGTGCATCTATAAAAATTAGTGAGGGTTTTCGGGGACAGGCCAAATTTCTTTAGTTTTCTCAGGAAGTAAAGGCGCTGGTGGGCCTTCTTAAACATAGAAGCATAGAATATACGTGCAGGAGTTGGCCATTCGGCCCTTCGAGCCTGCACCACCATTCAGTATGATCATGGCTGATCATCCAACTCAGAATCCTGTACCAGCCTTCTCTCCATATCCCCTGATCCCTTTAGTCACAAGGGCCATATCTAACTCCCTCTTAAATATAGCCAATGAACTGGCCTCAACTGTTTCCTGTGGCAGAGAATTCCACAGATTCAACACTCTCTGTGTGAAGAAGTTTTTCCTAATCTTGGTCCTAAAAGGCTTCCCCTTTATCCTCAATCTGTGACCCCTCGTTCTGGACTTCCCCAACATCGGGAACAATCTTCCTGCAACTAGCCTGTCCAATCCCTTTAGAATTTTATACGTTTCAATAAGATCCCCCCTCAATCTTCTAAATTCCAACGAGTATAAGCCTAGTCGATCCAGTCTTTCATCATATGAAAGTCCTGCCATCCCAGGAATCAATCTGGTGAACCTTCTTTGTACTCCCTCTATGGCAAGGATGTCTTTCCTCAGATTAGGGGACCAAAACTGCACACAATACCCAGGTGTGGTCTCACCAAGGCCTTGTACAACTGCAGTAGTACCTCCCTGCTCCTGTACTCAAATTCTCTTGCTATGAATGCCAGCATACCATTCGCCTTTTTCACTGCCTGCTATACCTGCATGCCCACTTTCAATGACTGGTGTATGATGACACCCAGGTCTCGTTGCACCTCCCCTTTTCCTAATCGGCCACCATTCAGATAATAATCTTTTTTTCCCGTTTTTGCCACTAATGTGGATAACCTCACATTTATCCACATTAAATTGCATCTGCCATGAATTTGCCCACTCACCTAATCTATCCAAGTCACCCTGCATCCTCTTAGCATCCTCCTCACAGCTAACACTGCCGCCCAGCTTCGTGTCATCCGCAAACTTGGAGATGCTGCATTTAATTCCCTCATCCAAATCATTAATATATATTGTAAACAACTGGGGTCCCAGCACTGAGCCTTGCGGTACCCCACTAGTCACTGCCTGCCATTCTGAAAAGGTCCCGTTTATTCCCACTCTTTGCTTCCTGTCTGCCAACCAATTCTCTATCCAAATCAATACCTTACCCACAATACCGTGTGCTTTAAGTTTGCACACTAATCTCCTGTGTGGGACCTTGTCAAAGGCCTTTTGAAAATCCAAATATACCACATCCACTGGTTCTCCCCTATCCACTCTACTAGTTACATCCTCAAAAAATTCTATGAGGTTCGTCAGACATGATTTTCCTTTCACAAATCCATGCTGACTTTGTCTGATGATTTCACCACTTTCCAAATGTGCTGTTATCACATCTTTGATAACTGACTCTAGCATTTTCCCCACCACCGATGTCAGGCTAACTGGTCTATAATTCCCCGGTTTCTCTCTCCTTCCTTTTTTAAAAAGCGGGGTTACATTAGCCACCCTCCAATCCTCAGGAACTAATCCAGAATCTAAAGAGTTTTGAAAAATTATCACTAATGCATCCACTATTTCTTGTGCTATTTCCTTAAGCACTCTGGGATGCAGACCATCTGGCCCTGGGGATTTATCTGCCTTTAATGCGTTCAATTTACCTAACACCACTTCCCTACCAACATGTATTTCCCTCGGTTCCTCCATCTCACTGGACCCTCTGTCCCCCACTATTTCCGGAAGATTATTTATGCCCTCCTTAGTGAAGACAGAACCAAAGTAGTTATTCAATTGGTCTGCCATGTCCTTGCTCCCCATAATCAATTCACCTGTTTCCGTCTGTAGGGAACCTACATTTGTCTTAACCAATCTTTTTCTTTTCACATATCTATAAAAGCTTTTACAGTCAGTTTTTATGTTCCCTGCCAGTGAATATTAGTTCTTGGCAGTGAACTCTGCTTGGTTGGACCAAGTCAGGTCATTTGTGATATTGACCCCGAAGAACTTAAAGCTCTTGACCTGTTCCACTTGCGCACCACCGATGTAAATTGGGTCGTGCGGTCCGCTACTCCTTCTGAAGTCAACAACCAATTCCTTCGTCTTGCTGACGTTGAGGGATAGGTTATTGTCTTTGCACCATGCCACCAGGTTCTTAATTTCCCCTCTGTACTCAAACTCATCACTACCCGAGATACGGCCTACAATCGTTGTGTCATCAGCAAACTTATATATTGAGTTTGATGGATACTTGGCTACACAATCATGGGTGTACAGTGAGTACAGCAGGAGGCTGAGTACACAGCCTTGTGGGGCACCGGTGCTCAGAGTGATTGTAGAAGAGAGCTTGTCCCCTATTTTTACAGCCTGGGTCCTGTCTGTGAGGAAGTTGAAGATCCAGCTGCAGATCTGAGTGCTAAGGCCCAGGTTCCATATGACCTGTAATAAATTGTTTAAATGAACAAGAATGCTTTACCAGCCAACATATATACAAGATTACTCAAATATAACTGAAACATTAAATACACAACACTCCTCCCTACTTAACTATAAGCTCCAACTGAATAGAGAATGCATCTCAACTATATAAACAGCATATTATATAATACAATTACAATAAAGACATCCACAACATAGTAAATTTTAAATTGTCCCATTCAGGCCAAAAGATTTCATCACTGTGGAGGCTTTAGGCTTTCTTCCTCTTGTGGGATAACATCTTTTCTGACAAAGGGGAATCCCTCTGCTTGGCAGGTGAGACTTGTGGCTGTGAAAACAATCTCAGGTACTATGGCCTCCTCTGTGGTGGATGTAAGAGTGGACTCTGAGATTTCAGGAATTGGTTCTGACAGCTCTAGGCACTTTTCTTCTCCTTCCTTTTTCTTCTTCCAGTTTGTGCATCTTGAGCTTGGGAAGGCGCATTTATTTCACTGGAATACTCTCTTATTAATCCTTCTCTTTCTCCCTTTATGATCTGATCTCTCCTCTTGGTTTCCTCATCCACAACATCATCTGATGAATCATCTGTTTTCATATCTGCATTGACTCCTTTCGTTTTGGCCTTCCATTCATCCAGTTGGGCTTTGGTCTTTGCATCCGTTTTTACAAGCAGCTTTTTGCCTCCCGCTTGAGATTCATGCAATAATCTTAATGTATACAGATTAGATTCTGGTTCATTATATTCACAAAAGCCAAATGCTTGCAACTTTCCTGAAGTTCCTTGAGCTCTCTTTCAGTTTAACACCAAGCCACGTTTTGCAAGTAACTGCCTGATTAACATAACAAGAGCTTTCCTAACAAAAACTGCTGTAGTCAGACTATTGCTTTCATCACTTTCACGATTTCTCTGACAGCATGGTTCTTCCTTGGTCCAATATGCTTCCCAACCAGAGGCACAGAGTTGGCACCAACACCTGTTTGCCTTCTGTTATTCAACAGTTCATGAAGACTGTTATAGCATTCGGTTTCACCTTGACTCTCTTGCAGGGGATGTAGAATACAACTTTAATGGGTGTCTAATCAAATTGTAGTTGTCTCAGCCAAACATGTCTCCACAATGCTGGCCCTCCTCTTTTTACCACATACAAGGTCAATATGGCTTGTTGGTTGCTGTATTTCACTGTTACGAAAGTCATTCCCACGGGAGTTATCTTTTCTCCAGTGTAAATTCTTAGTTGGATATCTCCAGGCTTCAGCTTACTATCTTTGAAATGCCTCGCAAGTGCATTTTGTGGAATGACAGAGACAGCTGAACAGTGTCTAATTCCATTTTAATTACATTCCCATTCACTTCTAGTGTAAACCAAATTACTTGTCTATTGCTAGTTTTCATGTTATAAATCTCAAGACTACACAGTCCTGCATTACTTTCATCATTATCAGATTTTTCATCAACAACATGCTCTTTTTGAAACTGCAACTTGACTTTTTAGTTTTTTCTCTTCTCTGGGCACTCCAGTTTTCTTTTGTCTACCAAAAATACTGTGTCCTACTTTGTTGCATGTTCTACAAGTTTCTCCTTTAAATCTGCATTGGTCTGGTGTAGGCGAGCCCCTGCCACAATGGGAACACAAATTGTTTGGCCAGGCCGATTTCTGTTCAGACATTGCAATTTTTTCATGTTCACTTTCATTCCTGACTGCAACACAATTGCATCTCTCTCTGCTGTTTCCATTGAAACATCAATTTCCACTGCTCTTTTAAGTGTAAATTGTGCTTCAGTTAGGAGCTGATTTTGAATGCCTTCAAAACTAAAATAATCTCTCAGTGCATCATCAGACCATCACTGACTGATAATGCTCAAACAAATTCTTCAATTCAACAATGTAAGCCGAAATGGATTCCTCTTCCTTTTGATTCCACTTATGAAACCTAAAGCATTCTGCAATCATCAGTGACCTTCGTTCTAAATGTTCCTCCATTACTTTTACAATATCAGCAAGGCTTAACTTGGATGGTTTGGTTGGAGCAGTTAAACTTCAAAGTAAACTGTATGCCTTTAAACCCAATGCACACAGCAAAATTGGTACTCATTTCTCATTGGCTATTTAATTTGCTTCAAAATATTGTTGTATTTTCTCAGTATATGAAATCCAGTTATCTGTTGTGTAATCAAACATCTCTATCTTTCCAATATAGCTAGCCATTTCTGCTCTTTTTTAATAATTATTATCATCCAGTACTCACTCTATATGAACCCTCAAATTCTTCTGTTTTCTGACTTTTAAAAAACTCAATCATGTCTTCCCTTCCAAAGAACATGTGCTGCACTGCTTTTTTCAAAATTCATCCATCAGTGCACTGCTGGGCCGCGTTGTTTTCTTGCTGTTCCTCACGCTGCAGTTTTTTGTTTAGTTTGAACATCTTGCTGTGCTTTAACAGGTTAATAATTATTTCGGGTTCATTTTAAAAATACCTTGTTTCCACTGTTATATTTTGTAAAGTCAAAACATTAAAATAATTCAAAGGAAGAAACGGGAGCTTGAAATGTGAGTCTAACTTCAAGTTTACTTCAAGTGAGGCATATACATATCACGTATGTGTGATGACATATGCAATTATCATATTGATACATATAACCTGTGATGAATTATTTAGATGAACAAGAGTGCTTAATCAACCAACATACAGTATATGCAAGATTACTGAATTATTAAATACACAGCAATGTGAAATGTGTTGTTTTGTAGCAGCAGTACTGTGCAAAGACATAAAAGTGCTATAAATTACAAAAAAAATAAATTGTGCGAAGAGGTAATAATTCATGAGTTCATAGGTTGATCAGAAATCTGATGGCAGAGGGAAAGAAGCTGTTTATGAATCATTGTGTGAAAGGCATAGAAACATGAAAAACAATAAAAGCCCGCAGATGCTGGTAAACTGAAATAAAAACAGGAAGTAAAGTTAACATTTGACTATCTGGTTCTCTCTCCACAGATGCTGTCTGACCTACTGAGTGCTTCCTCCATTTTATGTTAATGGAAGCCTATTTTGTTCTTGTTTCTTTCTTTCCTTCTCCTACAGCCATAACCTTCCATTCTCTCCATTCCCTTGCACTCTCAGAGACAGCGGTGTTCTGTGGAGTCTGTTTACTGGATAAGGTAGAGACTCATTGAATCAGAATGCAGAATAGAGTGTTACAATTATGCAGAAAGTGCAGTACAGGCAGACAAATAAAGCATAAGAGCATGATGAGATAGACTGAGAGATCAAGAGTAATTCATTATTGTACAAGTGGTCTGTTCAAGAGTGTTATTAACTGGCTGGTGGTGTAGTGGCATCAGCACTGGACTTTCAGTTGAATGGTCATGAGTTCAAATCCAGCCGGCTCCTTCCTGTTTTCCATCAGTGCTGGGATGAACGTCGAGCTAGCAACTCAGCCTCGTAAAAACAGACAAAGTGCTAAAGCAAGGAGAAGGTGCATGGAGAGAAATAACAAACAACAATAAACAAGAGTCTTCTAACAGCAGAATAGAACCCGGCCTTGAGTCTGGTGGTGCATGTTGTCAAGCTTGTGTATCTTCTACCTGATGGAATAGAGGAGAGACAATGATCAGAGTGGGAAGTGCCCTTCATTATGTTGGTTTCCCAAGGCAGTGGGAAGTGTGGACAGAATCAATGGAGAGGAGATTGGTTTGTCTCATGGACTGGGCTGCATTTGTAGCTCTCTGCATTTTCTTGTGGTTTTGAGCAGAGCTTGGTATGACTTGCCATACCAAGTCGTGATGTATCTGGATAGGGTGCACAAAGATCATTAGGGAAAGTAAATGGGGAAGAGGGCAAAAGGGGGATACAGATAGGTTAAGTGAAGAGGCAAACATCTAGTGTAGTTGCCACATCCAGTCATAAATCATCTGGATAAGGTGCACAAAGGTAGGTAGGAAAGTAAATGGGGAAGAGGACATAAGGAGGCAAAAGGGAGATACAAATAGGCTGAGTGAATAGGTGAAGATCTGGCAAATGAAGTATAATGAGGGTGGAATGACATTATCCACTTTGGCAGGAATAATAAATAAAGGGCATAGTGAAAGATTGCAGTGGGATATGGGTGTCTTTGTGATGCAATGGGATATGGGTGTCCTTGTGAATGTTATATTATGCAGATATAACAAGTAATTTGAAATGATACAGCATGTTATCATGTATTAGTAGAGGAATTGAATACAAACATTGCAAAGCTAAGTTCTGTCATAGGGGCGCTTACATGATTGGATTCGGAAGTTTGGAGAGGACGGGACTTCAATCAGGTCCACCACCCGAGGATAAAAGGCAGGAGCCGCTTGCAGCAGCATAACAGAGCTTTGTGCAGTGACCAATTAGCATTTGGGATTAATTAGTAAGAGCAAATTAAAGGAAGGCAGGAGTAAGTGCAGGGTCTGTTGTATGAGTGGGCATAGTCAGAGTGATGATCTTAAAGCTTTAGCTCTTCCAGGCTTCACTCAGAGAAAGCAAAGCTCAAGTTGTTTTTTCCATCTCTTCTTTACATCTGCTCAACTAGGTAGAGATGATAGGCAGGATAGTGCAATGTTCCTCTTGCGGAAGGTGGGAAGGCAGGGAGACCTCCAGTAGCCCTGACCACTGCAACTGTGAAAAGTGCATCCAGCTGCAGCGTCTAACAAACCGTGTTAAGGAGTTGGAACTGGAACTGTATGAACTTTAGATCATTCGGGAGGCTGAAGGGGTGATAGATAGGACATACAGAGAGGTAGTTACACACAAGGTGCAGGACACAAGAAACGGTGACAGCTAGGAAGGGGAAAGGGGTTAAGGAGCCAAGTATTGTTGGGCCAAGCCCCTCAACAACAGGTATATCACTTTGGATTCTGTCAGGGTGGTGGGGTGGGGGAGATGGTGATGAACTAACAAAGGAAAGTCACAGTGGTAGGGTCTGTGGTACTGAGTCCGCCTCTGTGACTCAGAGGTTCTGCGGGAAAGAACGAGATTTCTGGATGGTATATTGCCTCCCGGCTGCAGGGGACCGGGATATCTCGGATCAAGTCCTCAGCGTTCTTAAGTGGGAGGGTGAACATCCAGAAGTTGTGGTAAGACGACTTCTGAGTAGGACGAGTGACAAGGTTCTACATAGGGAGTTTGGGGAGTTAGGTGCTCAGTTAAAGGGCAGGACTTGGGTTGTGATCTCAGGATTGCTACCCGTGCCACTTGCTAGTGAGGCCAGAACTAGGAACTAGGAAGATTATACAGTTTAATACATGGCTATGGAGTCAGTGTAGGAGGGAGGGTATAAGGCTTTTGGATCACAGGTCTCTCTTCCTGGGAAGGTGGGACCTGTACAGAAAGGACAATTTTCACTTGAATTGGAGGGGGACTAATATCCTAGCGGAAAGGTTTGTTAGTGCTGCACAGTGGGGGTTTAAACGCGTGGTGTCTAGTGGTGTTCCACAGGGGTCTGTGTTGGGACCGATTCTTTTTACGTTATAGGTCAAAGATTTGAATAATAGAATTGATGGCTTTGTTGCAAAGTTTGCAGACAATATGAAGATAGCTGGAGGGGCAGGTAGTTTTGAGGAAGCAAAAGGGGTTACAGAAGGACTTCGATTAGGACAATGGGCAAAGAAATGTCAGATGGAATATTGTGTTGTGAAGTGTATGGTCATACACTTCGGTAGAAGGAATGAGAGGGTTGACTACTTTCTAAATAGAGAGAAAATACAAAAAACTGAGGCACAAAGGCACTTGGGAGTCCTTGTGCAGGATTCCCTAAAAGTTAATTTGCAGGTTGAATTTGTGCTGAGGAAGGTAAATGCAATATTAGCATTCATTTCAAGAGGACTAGGATTTAAAAGCAAGGATGTAATGTTGAAGCTTTATAAGGCACTGGTGAGGCCTCACAGAGTATTGTGAGCAGGTTTGGGTCCCTTATCTTAGAAAGGATGTGCTAAAACTGGAAAAGGTTCAAAGGAGGTTCATGAAAATGATTCCAGGATTGAATGGCTTGTCATATGAAGAGTGTCTGATGGCTCTGGGTCTGTATTCACTAGAATTCAGAAGAATGAGGGTTGACCTCATTGAAATCTATTGAATGGTGAAAGGTCTTGACAGAGTGGTTGTGGAGAGTTTGTTTCCTATGGTGGGAGAGTCGAAGACCAGAGGACACAGCCTCAGTAGAGAGGTATCCTTTAGAACGGAGAGGAGGAGGTATTTCTTTAGCCAGAGGATGGTGAATTCTTTGCCAGAAGCAACTGTTGAGGCTAACTATTTATGTACTTTTAAGGTAAAGGTTGATAAATTGTTGATTGGTCAGGGCATGAAGGGATACGGGGAGAAAGCAGGAGATTGGGGCTGAGAGGAAAATTGGATCAGCCATGATGAAGTGGTGGAGCAGACTCAACAGGCCAAAAGGCCTAATTCTGCTCCTATATCTCATGGTCTTGTGGTCTTTATTTGAGGAAGGATATTAATATGCTGGAAACAGTTCAAAGAGAACTGATACCTGGGGTGGACAGATTGCCTTAAGAGGAATCGGTATACAAATGAAGCTTGAATTCACTAGAATGTATCAGAAAGGTGACTTGCAGTGTATTGAACCATATAAGGTCCTGAGGGGTTTTTACAGTGTGGATGTGGAGGGTATATTTCCTCTCGTAGGAAATCTAAAGATATAGATAAAGATTAGTTTTATTTATTTATTCGTTTGTTTATCTTTCTACCAGAAACCCCCAGTTTAACCCTAGCTTAATCACAGGACAATTTATAATGACGGGGGAAACCAGTCATGGGGGAGTGCATACAAGCTCCTTACCGACAGCGACAGGAGCTGAACCTGGCTCTGTGGTGCTGTAACGCGTTGTGCTAACCACTACGCTATCGTGCTGCACTATTCGTCATGTGAAGTGTGTGTCTCAAATCAAGTCAGTGGGGATTGTGCTGGGGGAAGGGGGGCAGCCCACAAGTGTCGCCACGCTTCTGGCACCAGCATAGCGTGGCCACAGCTCCCTAACCCTAACCACTAGACCATGGGAGGAAACTGCAGCGTTCAGAAGAAACCTACGTGACCATGGGGAGAACGTACCAGCACCTTACAGGCAGCAGCAGGGTTCAAGTTCCAATCTTACAGCTGGCTCTAAGGTTGACTGCAATACCTCTGTCCCTTCCCTAAATCTGAAACTAGGTACTTGAAAATAAGGGGCCATAAATTTAAGATGGAGATCAAATATTTTCTCTGAAAGGATTGAGTCTTTGGAACTTGCTTCCTCAAAGGATGATGGAAACATTGAAATGCCCACTTCGCTGCCGCTGCTACTGTGTGGTAACTGGAATCTCCGGAGCTGAAGGCCCCAAAATCCTCGGCTTTGCGTGTTTCAGCAGCCGGGGAGAGGTCAAAGGCGTTCGGCAGAGGATGGCGCTCAGGAGGCTGTACTGGAGAGGCTGGTCGGAAGCTCGGAGTTTTCGGACAGATGGACTCAGTCTCGGCTGTGGTCGGCTGCTTCCAAGGTATCGGCAAGTTGACGGTGCCTGGAGGTTTATGGCAGGGAGTTTCTCCCTTTTGCCGCCTGCTATCGGGGACTCGGGACTTTGAGACTTTTTTTTTTACTGCGCCCATGGTCTGCTCTTCATCAAATTATGGTATTGCTTTGCGCTGCTGTAACTATATGTTATAATTATGTGGTTCTGTCAGTGTTAGTCTTTGGTCTGTCCTGTTTTCTGTTTTCTCCAGAGAAACATTGTATAATTTCTTAATGCATGTATGCATTTCTAAATGACAATAAAAGAGGACTGAGTGTTCTCATAATCTAAAAAAACACTGTCTTTGAATATTTTTAAAGAGGTAGATGTAACTCATGATGACTTTCCCTTGTACTATTTGCAATTTGTGCTCACTTTATATCTTTGCGCTTCTTCACACCATCTAAGTCAGGGGTTCCCAACCTGGGGTCCACAGACCGCTTGCTTAATGGTATTGGTCCATGGCATTAAAAATGGCTGGGAACCTCTGATTAAGTCAATGATAAATGTGGTGGCAAAACAAAGACAAAACAATTGCCTCTAGCTTGTGATCACTACGGATTTGTTGCTTGCGTCATACAACAGGATATTGATGAGGTAACAGTAGCCTTTGGCCAGCAGCAGATCAAAATGGATGAACCCAATGTTATACTTGCATGACACACCACCAGTTCCAATGGCAGCTCCAAAAGTTAAATCCTTTATTTGGCCCTTTATTAGCAATCAGCAAACACACAGTCTTGAAGCCACAAATTTAAGCACACCCAAGTGTAAACTAAGCACCATTCTGCAATATCTCAGCTTTATTTCAGTAAAAGATACGACCTCCATTGGTTCCCAGCTACAAACTGCCACAAGATAAGCAAGAACACATAACTTATTCCCTTTGCTTTTACTACACCTCTACTCATGTGACTAGTTACCATAATAAACGCGTAACACAGAACACAGAGCAGATTAAGAACAGATACATGGTTCCTACAATAAAGAATTCTGATTCTGAGACAGATATTTGATAAGTGAAAGGATGCCCTGGGTGGGTAGGAATGCACTGCTGAGGTTGCAGTTAGATCAGTCATAAAATTAATAAATAGTGGAGTAACCTCGAGGGGCCGAGTGGCCTCATCCTGCTCCTGTGTAAAATATACGTAAGATGTTTCTATTGCGGGAGCTTTCTGTGTTCATGGTGACCACTTTTCTTCCTGCATTACAACTCTAATTATATTTCATAATTATTTCTCAGTAGCTTTGAGAAGACTTGGGGTGTCATGGTCCGGTCCATGAAGTCCGTATTCCGGTTCACGGTCCGGTCCATCAACCCTTGCTCCAGGTTTTCCCGTCTACCCTGTTTCTGTTCTTGTTGAGCTCTAATTGAGCCAGCTGATGCTCATTGGGGCTGGCTGCATAAATACCTCCAGAGACCAGGCCATGGCTGCTGGATTGTTCTTGTCCTTACTCCTTGTATCCCTTCCTCTGCCTTCTGTTTCCTTGCCTGAAGCCTTGCCTTGTCTAGCTGGTAACTCTCACCTCACCTGAAGTTCTCGTCTCGCCTTGCATTGCCTAAAGCCTTGCCTTGTCTTGCTGGTAACTCTCGCCTCGTCTCACCTGCAGCCTTGACCTGGAGCCATCCTGTACCTAGCTCCCTTCCTGTCCCTTGCCTCCGCCCAGGTTAGCCAGGCTGTCTTGCTGTTACCTGCGGCTGGTTCTGTCCCTTGCCTCCGTTGGGTAAGCCAGGCCGTATTGCCGTTACCTGTGGTTGGTTCTGTCCCTTCTGGTTGGTTCTGTAGAATTTAGATTACTCAAAACAACTGGAAAAGTTGTGTAATGATCTGATCTATATGAACAGTATACAAGGCAAGTTTTCAATGTATCTTGGTTCATGTGACAATAATAAACTAGTTTGTACATTCGCCCCGTGACCATGTCAGTGTTCTCCAGGTCTCTGGTTTCCTCCTACAGTTCAAAGACATACCAGTTGCTTGTAGATTGTCCCATGATTAGGTTATGGTTAAACCAGGGGTTGTCGGGCAGCGTGGTCAAAGAGCCAGAAGGACCTACTCCACACTGTATCTCAGTAAATTAAAATAACAATAATTCCAATTCCAAGAATTTTAATTCATCTACTGTGGGCATGTGGCCAAGTGGTTAGGGCATTTGACTAGCAACCTGAAGGTCGTGAGTTCGAGCCCCAGCCAAGACGGTGTGTTGTGTCCTTGAGCAAGGCACTTAACCACACAGTGCTCTGCAACGACACTGGTGCCAAGCTGTATCGGCCCTTGCCCTTCCCTTGGACAACATCAGTGTCGTGGAGAGGGGAGACTTGCAGCATGGGCAACTGCCGGTCTTCCATACAACCTTGCCCAGGCCTGCGCCCTGTAGAGTGAAGACTTTCCAGGCGCAGATCCATGGTCTCGCAAGACTAACAGATGCCTGAATTTATCTACTGGCCTATTTCAATGCTACACATTTAGGAAGGTACAATAGTGAAATTCCTTTCAGAAGGAAAGATTGGGTGGGTCATGTTTGTCTGTGTGACCTTTCAGTGTTGACTGGGTGCATACCTAAAATACGGACTGGGAATAGGAGGCAGGGAAGCCTGGGAGGCACATATGAAGCAAGATCCAGCCCGAATCATCAAGAACCCCCACCATCCAGGCCATGCTCTCTTCTCACAGCTGCCATCGAGAAGGAATTACAGGGGCCTCAGGTCCCACACCACCAGGTTCAGGAACAGTTATTACCCTTCAACCATCAGCCTCCTGAAACAGTGTGGATAACTTCACTCAGCTCAACTCTGATTTCACAACCGATGGACTCACTTCCAAGGACTCTACAACTCACGTCCTCAGTATTATTTATTTATTTGTTTGTTTGTTTATGGTTCAGCGCTAAGCATAAAACACAGGACAACACCATAGCAGATAACACAATAGCAGCCAACAAGGCAATAGTGCGAACAGCCATGAGCAATCAACAATTAGCAGAACGGTCGCATGTGCAAACATCAATAATCAAACTTAAGTTATTGTGAACATATGAACAGACTCAATAATTATCAACAGAACAAGGAGAGCAGGAAAGACCGTTTAATGGATGTTGTGCAGAGACAGGGTAACACACTTGAGTGAGTTTGTTGAGAAGCTGGAGAGCAACATGAAAGAAGCTTTGGAGATGACGTGTAGTCTTGGTGGTGATGGAATTGTAGTGTCTCCCTCATGGCAATTTGGTGGATAGGTCTGCAAGGGAGGGTGGAGTCTGCAGCAATTTTTCCAGCTCTTTTCTTCACTCCGATGATGAACAGGTTTCTAATGTCAGTAGCTGACAGCAATGATCTTCTCTACTGGGTGGGCCACTCGTTGCAACCTGGACTTGGAGAGGAAGGGGGCGGCAGGAAACCAAACGTCACTACATTCTCAATGATGGCTGAGTAAAAATTCACCAGAGTACGTCCTGGGATATTAAATTTTCTAAGGAGCAGAGTTAGACCATTTGGCCCATAAGATCTGCTCTGTCATTCAATCATGGCTGATTTATTATCCCTCTAAACCCTATTCTCCTGCCTTCTCCCCATAACCTTTGACACCCTTATTAATCAAGAACCTATCAACCTCCGCTTTAAATATGCACCTTCCAGTGTTTCGATGTGTCTATTTCAGTTCACGAGTTGACTATAAAGGGAATGATCTGCGAACTGTTAGTGGGATTCTGGAAGCCCGTAATACACACAAAATGCTGGAAGAACTCAGCAGGCTAGGCAGCATCTGTGGGAAAGAGTAAGCAGTCAAAGTTTCAGGCCGGGACTCTTCATCAGGACTGGAAAAGAGAGACGAGAAGTCAGAGTGAGAAGATGGAGGGAGGGGAGGAAGAAGTACAAGGTAGTAGGTGATGGGTGAAACCCGCAGAGCAGGAGGGGTGACATAAAGAGCTGGGAGGTCAAATGGTGAAAGAGATACCGGGCTGGAGAAGGGGAAACCGAATAGGAGAGGATAAGAAGGCCATGGAAGAAAGGAAAGGGGGAGGAACACCAGAGGGAGGTGATGGACAGGTAAGGTGAGAGAGGAAAATGGGAATAGGAATGGTGAAAGGTGGTGGTGGGGCAATTACCAGAGGTTCAAGAAACTGATGTCCATGCCATCAGGTTGAAGGCTACCTAGACGGGTAGTGTTGCTCCTCCAACCTGAGTGTGGCCTCATCACAGCAGTAGAGGAGGCCATGGACTGAGATGTCGGAATGGGAATGGGAAGTAGAATTAAAATGGGTGGCCACTGGGAGATCCCGCTTTTTCTGGCGGATGGAGCGGACGTGTTTGGCAAAGCATTATCCCAATATACATCAGGTCTCATTGATATACAGGGGGCCACACTGGGAGCACCAGACACAGTAGATGACCCCAACAAATTCACAGGTGAAGTGTTACCTCTCCTGGAAGGACAGACTGGGGCCCTGAATGGTAGTGATAGAGGAGGTGTTGGGGCATGTGTGGCACTTATTCTGCTGCAAGGTTAAGTGCCAGGATGGACATCGGTTGGGAGGGACAAATGGACGAGGGAGCCATGTAAGGAGCAATCCCTCTGGAAATTGGAAAGTTGGGGGGGGTGGGAAAGATGTGCTTGGTAGTGGGATCCCATTGGAGATGGCAATAAGGATCCCACCACTGCCAGAAATCATTAAACTACTGTCCCAGACAGGTTGTTTCTTTCATGTGTGCCTACTGGGAAGAATCCACTTGGAGGCTCCTTGTCTTTCAACACTTGGATAAGAAAAGGAAAGTTGGATCCATAGGAAATTCCCATTCCTGCAGCAGCCCAACCGCAGAGCGATGGGGGAGTTCCTGCAACAGATGTTACATGAACTTGGGGTTCTGAGTTCCAAGGGGAGCTTGAGTAGACTAGGACTTTACTCCCCAGAACTTTGGAAATCAAGGAGTGATCTGACAGAGATATATAAAATCATGAAAAGAACAGACAAGGTGAAAGCATGTTTCCCAGGGAAGCTTTACTAACAACAAGAGGGCATAGGTTTAAAATCAGAGGTGAGACATTTAAAAGGAACTTAAGGGGTAGCTTCTTCACGTAAGGGATGGTATGTATTTGGAATGAGCTGCCAGAAATAGTGCTTGATGTGGCTGCTTTATAGGCAAACGTTAGTCGCGTGAAACCATGGATTTGCGCCTTGGAAGGTTTCCAGTGCGCAGGCCTGGACAAGGTTGTATGGAAGACCTGCAGTTGCCCATGCTGCAAGTCTCCCCTCTCCATGCCACCGATGTTGTCCAAGGGTAGGGCATTAGGACCCATACAGTTTGGCACCGGTGTCGTCGCAGAGCAATGTGTGGTTAAGTGCCTTGCCCAAGGACACAACACGCTGCCTCAGCTGAGGCTCGAACTAGCGACCTTCAGATCACTAGACCGACGCCTTAACCACTTGGCCACGCGCCAACTGCTTTAGCGACATTTAAAAGTTGTCTAGATAAGTTGTCTTCTGCATTCTGGTTGATGCCCTACTTGGGCCGTCTTTTATTCATTCATCCTGTTATGGTCATCATTCTGTAGAGTTGTTGAGTATGCCCTCAGGAAAATAAATCTCAGGGTTGCACATAATAAAATTTATTTTGAATTTTGAAGGTTTTGGACAGGATAGGTTTAGAGGGCTCTGGGTCCAATATGGACAGATGGGACTATCTCACTGGGCAAGGTAGTCCCACTTGAATGAGCTATGCCAAAGGGCCTGTTTAAATACTGTGTGATTTTATGACTCAATACAGACCTGCAACAGGCCACAACAGTATGAAACAAGTGCCAGAGTTTGTTATCCTTTCCAGCTGCCTGTGGGACTGGAACTCATTTCAAACCATTGACTGTGGTGGAACAGGGAACCAAACGAGGCCGCGCGCATGTGGAACCATGTCATAAAGAGGTAAACTAATAACAGATTTCAAAAGGATACAGATAAATATTTGCATGGCTACAGGGAAAGAACTTTGGAATACCACAGGCAGGATTGCTCTACTAAGAGCTGGCACAGATTCAATGAGTTGAAAAGCCACCTGTAAAGATTAGATTAGATTAGATTATGAGGACACTCAGTCCTCATTTATTGTCATTTAGAAATGTATGCATTAAAAAATGATACAATGTTCCTCCAGAATGATATCACAGAAACACAGGACAAACCAAGACTAAAAATGACAAAACCACATAATTATAACATATAGTTACAACAGTGCAACAGATTCTAAGGAAGGAAGCTTGTCTATTCTCTTTCATTCTCAGAATGGGAGCAGTACACAACCGCGCATGATAGGCTGTCCACCCGTTTTATGCAACACTGCGTTTGGCGTAATTCAGAACACACACCAAGATTCACAATTCAAAATACATTTATTATGAAAGCATGGATGCAGAGTACAAACCTGAGATTCATCTTCCTGCTGGCAGCCTGAACCAAAGAAACACCACAGAACCTGTTCTAGAAAAAAATCAGACACCCAACGTGAGAGAAAAGAACAGATTGCTCAAACAGCAAAAAGCAAGTGGACAAGACATAGACTATCAGACTTCAAACCAGGTTGGTTCAGCTCAGCCTCACACCGCTCACCCACTGCAGGCCGCAGAGCAAAGCATTCTTCGCTGAAATGCCCCGGACTGCTGTCAAAAATAACAAATAAAAGAGTAACCAGAATCCAGGAGTGCATGCAACATGGACCCAAAAGTCCTTCAAAATGAGTGCACAGCCTCTCTGATCAATCCAACACCAACAGCTGAAATGAACAACAGTACCTTCTTCAACTGCAGATTGTTCGATTCAATTTCTGACTGAAATATACTGCCGGGCCGAAGCAGAAAGGTTGGGTACAGGCCAAATCGAGGCGGCCATTTCCAGGCCCAAGAGCATATTGAAGCAATTGAACCATCCTCTATATGTGCTAAACATGCGTTGATACAGTTTAAAGTAGTGCATGGGGCTCATATGTCTAATGATAAACTAGCTCATTATTATTCTCATATAAATCCTGTATGTGATAGATGTCACTTTGAGACAGCTTCTTTAACTCATACATTTTGGTCATATCCTTTCTTGAAAAAATATTGGAAAGATATTTTTGATACTATCTCAA
Organism: Mobula hypostoma; assembly: GCF_963921235.1. Taxonomy (NCBI): domain Eukaryota; kingdom Metazoa; phylum Chordata; class Chondrichthyes; order Myliobatiformes; family Myliobatidae; genus Mobula; species Mobula hypostoma. The sequence goes on along the minus strand of NC_086104.1, from coordinate 148,128,646 downwards.
CTATTTTGAATATTGATTTACAACCTTGCCCTATTACTGCCATTTTTGGGTTACCAATGATGGAATCAAGTCATTTAACCTCTTCAGCTCATTGGATGATTGCATTTCTTACATTAATGGCTAGAAGATCCATTTTGCTGAACTGTAAAAAGATTAATCTTCCCATCACGTCATTGGTTCTCTCAAACCATGTTGTGTTTAAACTTGGAAAAAATAAGAAGTGTTATTTATGATCCCTCTATTAAATTCGAAAAGACTTGAAGGCCATTTATTCAACATTTTCATATGATGTAATTTGACCTTTTCCAAACTTATTCTATTTCTTTTTAATATATGTTGAGAGGACCAGAGTTAACGACAATAATGGTTCCTTTTCTTTTTGATGTTACATAACAGCCCATGTCTTTTTTTTCTTAGTTTAGTTGATTAACACTGTTTAGGTTAGTTTTTTTTTGGGGGGGTATATTTTATTTTCCTTTTTCATGTTTTTTTTTAGAATTTTTTTTTGTTTTGTATATTACATCTGTATCCTGTATGATTGGGAGATTTAACACCCATGTGTCAATTGGGCTTATATTTAATTACGTTAACTATAACTTTGTATTAGTATTATGGTATGTTTATTATTATGAAACTAATAAAAGGATTGAAAAAGAAAGAAAGAAAGAAAGAAGCAATTGAACCCGATGCTTGGACAATGATATAAGCTCCGGGCTGAATCAGAAACGTTGGGGACATGCTGAATCGAAGCGGTGGGGTCCAGGCCCAAGATCGGATCAGAGTGACTTAACCCAATGTTTGGATGATGCTTTAGGCGCTATGCCAGATTGAAAAGGTCAGGGTGTCGGGGCCTGAGGCGTGGGATGGGCGATTCAGCTCACTGCTTCGTGAATTTTACTCAGTGCTGCACTGAACTATGGGTCTCAGACCCTCTTTGTGGACTTCAGTTCAGAACACTATTTGCTGGCGGTTATTGTTTGCTTGATCTGATTTGTTCTTTTTTCTCCGCACGGTCTTGTTTTATATGGGTTCTTTTGGGTTTCCTTGTTTTGTGTCTGCCTGTCAGGAGATGAATCTCAGGGTTATATATAAAACATACTCTTGTGGCGACCCACTTTCTGGCACCCACAAACCGGCTCACAACAGCGCACGCAGGCAGAGGGCCGGCCCCAAAAAGGGCGCCAGGCCATCTTCACTAGCAGGGGGAAAATCCCGTGCGCGGAAAGGGTCTGGGAATATGCATTCCCCACAGCAACCCCGCCCCAGGGAGAGCGGGAACGGGAAGGCTTTAAAGCAAGCCGCGAAGTTTGAATAAATCTCTTTCATCGCAACTCTAACTCACCGACTCCGTGTGGTTATTCTAGCGCTGTGTGTAGCACATCGCTACAATTGGTGACCCCGACGGCCCAAACGATATTTGGACCAGAGATGACCGACGCTGCATCTGTTCACACAGTTTCGTTAAAACTGCCAAGCTTCTGGACGCTGCGACCCCATTTATGGTTCAAACAAGCAGAAGCTCAATTCCACATTCGGCAGATAACCTCGGGTCCACTCGCTACTACTACGTGCTGAGCTCCCTCGACCAGGAGACTGCTGCACAAGTTGAGGAGTTTATACAGTCGCCCCCGGAGGACGGCAAATACACAGCATTCAAAGCCCTGCTCATAAGGACTTTTGGATTCTCACGGCGCGAATGAGCACGCCACTTAATGCACCTGGATGGTTTGGGAGACAGGCCGCCGTCAGCATTAATGAACGAGATGCTGGCCCTGGCTGAAGGACACAAACCCTGCCTCATGTTTGAGCAGGCGTTCCTAGAGCAGCTGCCCGAGGACATATGCCTGCTGCTGTCTGACGCAGATTTCAGCAACCCCTGGGAGGTGGCGGCCCGAGCAGATGTGCTGTGGAATGCCAGGAAAGAGAGAGGGGCATCCGTCGCACAGATCACCAAGCTGCGTGCCCAACGACAGACCAGACCAGGCCCGGCAGCAAAGCCTACAAAACCCAGCGACGGGAGTGAGGAGCCCAACGAACAATGGTGTTTCTACCACCAGCGGTGGGGCACAGAGGCCCGCCGCTGCAGACCACCCTGCAAATTCTCGGGAAATGCCAGGGCCAGCCGCCGCTGACGGCTACGGCGGCTGGCCATCAGGACAGCCTCCTGTACGTCTGGGACAAGCAGTTGGGATGCCGATTTTTGGTCGACACCGGAGCGGAGATCAGCGTCTTACCTCCAACGAGTTATGATACCCGCAACAGAGAACCGGGACCCACCCTGAGGGCCGCAGATGGCAGCACAATATGAACCTACGGCACCCGCACGGTGCGGCTACAGTTCAGCTCCAGCCGGTTCACGTGGGACTTCACACTGGCCGCCGTGGCCCAACCACTCCTGGGGGCGGATTTTCTACGAGCCCACAGCCTGCTGGTTGACCTGCAAGGGAAGCGATTAGTCCACGCCAAGACTTTTCAAACGTTCTCCCTGGGTGAAGCACAGTTGCCAGCCCCACACCTGGACTCCATCACGCTGTCCGACGATGAATTCACCAGGGTCCTGGCGGATTTCCCATCAGTACTGACACCGCAGTTCACGGCAGCCATGCCCAGACACGGAGTACAGCACCACATCCCGACCCAGGGACCACCCCTCCACGCCCGTGTTCCAAGACTTCCCCCGGACAAGCTCCGACTGGCGAAGGAGGAGTTCAAGAAGAGGGAGGAATTGGGGGTCCGACAGCCCATGGGCCTCCCTCCTTCACATGGTGCCCAAGGCAACGGGGGGCTGGAGACCATGCGGTGACTACCGCAGACTGAACGAGGCTACAACGCCAGACCGCTACCCTGTGCCGCACATTCAAGACTTCGCAGCAAACCTACACGGCGCAAGGATCTTTTCCAAGGTAGACCTCGTCCGGGGATACCAACAAATCCCTGTACATCCGGACGACATCCCCAAAACAGCACTTATCACCCCGTTTGGTCTTTTCGAGTTCCTCCGAATGCCGTTTGGTCTAAAGAATGCTGCACAGACTTTCCAGCGGCTAATGGACGCGGTGGGACGCGACCTGGACTTTGCATTCATCTATTTGGACGACATTCTCATAACAAGCAGTAGTCGGCAGGAGCATCTGTCCCACTTCCGCCAGCTCTACTCCCGCCTGAGCGAATTCGGCCTTGCAATCAACCCAGCCAAATGCCAGTTTGGACTCGACACCATCGACTTCCTGGGCCACAGGATTACTAAAGATGGGGCAACCCCGCTGCCCGCCAAGGTAGACGCGGTCCGCCACTTCCCCTGACCCAACACAATCAAAGGCCTGCAGGAATTCGTGGGTATGGTGAATTTCTACCACCGTTTCCTCCCCTCAGCAGCCCGAACCATGCGCCCCTTGTTCACTCTAATGTCGGGTAAGGGCAAGGACATTACCTGGGATGAAGAGGCCGCAACCGCTTTCATTAAAACCAAAGAAGCTTTGGCAAACGCCGCGATGCTAGTGCACCCCAGAACGGATGTTCCTACTGCCCTCACGGTGGACGCATCCAACACAGCAGTCGGTGGAGCACTGGAACAACTCATCGAGGGTCGCTGGCAACCCCTGGCGTTCTTCAGCAAACACCTACGACCACCCGAACTCAAATACAGTGCTTTCGACTGGGAGCTATTGGCACTATACCTGGCAATCCGGCATTTCAGGTACTTCTTAGAAGGTAGGCCCTTCAACACGTTCACGTACCACAAACCGCTTACCTTTGCGTTCACTTTGGGCTCTTATCTTGTTAAGCAGCCTCATGTGCAGCACCTTGTCAAAGGCCTTCTGAAAATCCAAGTACACCACATCTACTACATCTCCTTTGTCTATCCTGCTTGTAATTTCCTCAAAAAATTGCAGTAGGTTAGTCAGGCAGATTTTCTTTTCAGGAAACCATGCTGGCTTTGGCCTATCTTGTCATGTGCCTCCAGGTACTCTGTAATCTCATCCCTAACCGTCGATTCCAACAACTTCCCAACCACTGATGTCAGGCTAACAGGTCTATAGTTTCCTTTCTGCTGTCTCCCACCCTTCTTAAATAGCAGAGTAACATTTTCAATTTTGCAGTCATCTGGTACAATGCCAGAATCTATCAATTCTTGAAAGATCATTGTTAATGCCTCCGCAATCTCTCCAGCTACTTCCTTCAGAACCTGAGAGAGCATTCCATCAGGTCCAGAAGATTTATCCACCCTCAGACCATTAAGCTTCCTGAGCACATTCTCAGTTGTAATATTCACTGTACATACTTCACTTCCCTGACACTCTTGAACGTCTGGTATAGTGCAAATGTCTTCCACTGTGAAGACTGATGCAAAATATGCATTCAGTTCCTCTGCCATCTCTGCGTCTCTCATTACAATATCCCCAGCATCATTTTCTATTGGTCCTATATCTACCCTCAACTCTCTTTTACCCTTTATATACTTAAAAAAGCTTTTAGTATCTTCTTTGATATTAGTCGCCAGCTTCCTTTCATAATTCAACTTTTCCTTCCTACTGATCTTCTTAGTTTCCTTCTGCAAGTCTTTAAAAGCTTCCCAGTCCTCTATCTTCTCACTAGCTTTGGCTTCCTTGTATGCCCTCTCTGTTGCTTTTACTTTGGCTCTGACTTCACTTGTCAGCCACCGTAGTGTCCTTCTTCCATTCAAAAAATTGTTCTTATTTGGAATATATCTGTCTTGCACTTCCCTCATTTTTTGCGGAAACTCCAGCCATTGCTTCTCTGCTGTCCTTCCTGTTAGTGTCCCTTTCCAGTCAACTTTGACCCAATCGCAGTGAGAACTTACAAACAGTGGCAGAAATGGAACGCTGATCGCATTATTGCTGGCCGCTATGTTACTGTGCTTCCCTGAATCCCTATACTGAAAGGTATGGCAGTGTAAAAGGGAAAAAAACATGACATTTACTGGAAAATCACAAATAAAAACAGAAATTGTTGTGAATAGATAAATGTCAAGCAGTCCTATTGGAGTTATTGCTTCAGGTGACGGCATTGGATGAAAGGTCGAACACTGATGCTGTTTCTCGCTCTGTAGATGCTGTGCAACCTGCTGACTATCTGCATCATTCTTTTTTGCCTCTGGTAATTTAAAGTGAGTCTTACTAGAGCTGCTCGAAGCAGAGAACAAACAAATCGATTCTTTATTAAATTTACACTCTGTTAGACCATAAGGACATAAGACATAGGAGCAGCAATAGGCTATTCGGTCCATCAAATCTGTTCCACCATTCCATCATAGCTAACTTAAGGTTCAAAGTAAGTTTATTATCAAAGTACGGACACGTTACCCATATACTATCCTGAAATTCATTTTCTTGCAGTCATTATCATACGAAGAGCGTTTGATGGTTCTGGGTCTGCATTCACTAGGATTCAGAAGAATGAGGGGTGACCTCATTGAAACCTATTGAATGGTGAAAGGCCTTGATAGAGTGGATGTGGAGAGGATGTTTCCTATGGTGAGAGAGTGTAAGATGAGAGAACACAGCCTCAAAATAGAGGGGCATACTTTTAGAACGGAGATGAGGAGAATGGTGAATCTGTGGAATTCTTTAGCTGTGGAGGCTTGGTCTTTGTGTATACTTAAGGCAGAGGATGATAGATTGTTGATTGGTTAGGGCATGAAGGGATACGGAGAGAAGGCAGGAGACTGGGTCGGAGAGGGGAACTGGATCAGCCATGATGAAATGGCAGAGCAGACCCGATGGGCCAAATGGCCTAATTCTGCTCCTTTATCTTATGGCCTTGTGGTCTTCTGGGGTGCATGGGGTGCATGGGAGGGGTAGCACCTCTAGATGGGGGGGCTTGTCACACTCCTTGGAGTAGCTTGTCATCTATTGGTCCCCACCAACGCCCAGCTCTGGCCTGTGGCTCCTCGTAGCTGTTTGCATGTGACAGCGGCCACACCCCGGGCAATGGCTTCGACAGGCCGGCTAGGTGAGGGTAGCCGACGGGTCTGAAACCCTTGGTGAGATAGGGATTTGCTCATCCCAGCATGCAAAGACTGCTTCGGTGGATCAGGCGGAGGAAACCCCAGGGGTTCGACAGCTGAGGAGGAGTTGCAGCAGCGCATTGTGGAGTGCGTAGGGCGTGGCAGAGCACTTAAGAAGACGCAGCCATCCAATGAAGCCATGGAAGTTGCCGGACGTAACGATTCTTCGTGCCACTGGATCCTGACCTCTGAGGCCGAGAGAGTGAGATCGTCTCTGTGCAAGGCTTTGCCACTTTAATATCTTTCACGCACTGGTTACATTGTGCAACAGGTCAGCTCGTGGCGCGGTGAGATCAGCGCCGGGCTCGAGAACGGAGGTTCCCGAGTTCGATCCAGTGACAGATCGCTCCCGAGCGCGCTCTCCATCCACGCTGGGTTGACGTCGAGCTCGCAACTCAGCCTCGTAATAAAAAAACACTGCCACCCTGCACAATGTAGTCTTCCTCAGACCCCGAGAGACAACCATTATACGGTCTTCTTCACAGTAGAACAAATAAATACAATGAATCAGTGAAAAATTGACAAGTAAGCAATGTGCAAAAGAAGAAAAACTGCAAGTACAAGAAAAGTAAATAAATAAATGAACAAATGAGCGAGTAGATAAGCAAAGAAACAAATAAATAATACTGAGGATGTGAGTTGTGGAGTCCTTGAATCAGTTCAGAGTTCAAATGAGTGAGGGATTTATGAGCCATCTCAACCCCATTCTCCTGCCCCTCCCTGTGACCTTTGATGCCCTTAATAATCAAGAATCTATCTACCTCCGCTTCAAATACACCCAATGACTTGGCCTCCACAAAGATTCAAAGGTCCAATTTAATGTCAGAGAAATGTATATAATATGCATCCTGAAATGCTTTTTCTTCACAAACATCCACGAAAACAGAGGAGTGCCCCAAAGAATGATCCACAGTTAAAAGTAAGAATCCCAAAGTCCCCCCCCAGCTCCCCTCCCTCCTGCACATAAGTGGCAGCAAGCAACGATCCCCCTCCCCCATCAGCAAAAAAAGTATTAGCCCCCACTATCAAGCACTCAAGCGTGAGCAAGACAACAGCAAAGACATAGACTTGCAGTTACCCCAAAGACTTTGCATTTCACCCAGCAGTTGACATACCACAGGCTCTCTCTCTCCCTAATAAGGGAAAAGGAGGTGTCTCTGTTTTTTCCTAGCGAGCAGGGAAATATAACAAACAACTCGCCGGTTTACGATATTAAAAGTCTGTCATGTCGCTTTTTCCAAGCTCTGTTCCCAAAGATCACAAAGATCCCGGGTCTTCGGGCACACAGCAGTAGATTTTCCAACTCCTCTGACGACACACGGGTCTCCTACAGTGACACCAACCCTCGATCCGCCCGTCTCCAGAGCCCCGAGATCTTAGGCTTCCAAATCCGAGCCAGACTCTCAGGCTGAACCCTTGGCGTGTCGAACAACGGCCAGTCCTGAAACCCCAAGAATGGGTTCCATGCCCACAAAGAATCAAAGTCAGCGTGTAACTCCAGGTCAGGGTCTTCAAAAGAACCCTGAAAGGGAAAAATAAAGATATTAAAGATGGAAATAGAGGAGGGAGAAGAAGATGGCGACGCGACGTAGCGCGCACGGCCGTTCCGAATGATATCGTATGTGTTAACTAGGGGCCGTGCACAATCCTGATTTGATGGAGACAGATGTGAGAAGCACGGAGGAACATCTGGAGAAACTTCTGAAATGCCCGCTTCACTACTGCTGCTACTGTGCGATCGAGAATCTCCGGAGGGGAAGGCCCCAAATCCTCGGCTTTGCCTATTGCCTGTTGTCGGGGCTGGGGTCGAAGCGCTTGGCAGAGATGGTGCTCGGTGCTCGGGGTCGGAGAGCTGGTTGGAGGCTGGGAGTTTTTGGACGGACTCGGAGTCGGACTGTGGTCGGATGCTTCCAGTATGCTGCATCGGCAAGTTTGCGGCACTGGAGGTTCACCGTCTGCGTGAGATGATGGGACTTTCGAGAGACTTTGAGACTTTTTACCGTGCCCATGGTCTGTTCTTTATCAAATTACGGTATTGCTTTGCACTGTTGTAATTATATGTTATAATTATGTGGTTTTTGTCAGTTTTTCAGTCAGTTTGTCATGTGTTTCTGTGATATCATTCTGGAGAAACATTGTATCATTTCTTAATGCATGCATTATTAAATGACAATAAAAGAGGACTGCATGTCGTCATAATCTAATCTAATCTAATCTAATTTCCAAAGACGTACGCAAAGGAGTTGCCGTTTAGCGCCATCTTGACTTCACTCCGACTCCACAGCCAACTGTGGCAATGAATTCCACAGACTCACCAGCATCTGGCTAAGGAAATTCATCCTCATCTCTGTTCTAAAGGGACGTTCTTCTATTCTGCCCTCTGGTCCTAGAGTCCCACACTGCAGGAAATATCCTCTCCACATCCACTCTATCCAGGCCTTTCAATATGATTTCCCCTTCATTCTTCTAAGCCAGGGGTTCCCAATCTTCTTTATGCCATGGACCTTTCCAGTAACTGAGGGACCCCGGAAACCCCAGGCTGGGAACCCCTGTCTCAACTTTGTTGAGTACAGGCCCGGAGCCATCAAACTTTCCTCACGAATTAACCCCTCAATTCCCAGGATCATTCCCATAAACCTCCTCTGGACCCTCTTTAACGCCAGCACATCCTTTCTTGAATACGGGGCACAGGAGGAACGCGGTTTGCAACTCAGCCATGAACATGAAAAGCTTCCAAAAAATTGTACTCCCACCTACGTAAAGCAGTATTTCAAATTTCTAAGCATCCAAGAATAAAGGTAGAAAACCACTTCCTTTCCCTACAGTACTCCCACCTATGTATCCAATTAGACATCCATCACCAGCATAAAATATATAGGCATAAAGCCACTCCCTTCCCTACTGTACACATTGACACATTCACCTACACTCCATTCCCTCCAACACAAAGTGGATCACGGTTAAGCTGCTGTGTTAAAATGCAGCCTCCTTTTCTTCTCACAGTATCATGTGGAAATCCAGCTCAGAAACAGACCCTTCAGCCCATTGACTGACCTTCTAGCACCCATTTGCACTGATCATGTACTAATCACTTTTTCCCCTGACTTTCCCAATTCCAACTACGAGCGAGCTGTTGCATGCGTTCGGTAGCGCCATCTTAAACCAGAAGTTCTTTTTTAATTGGATTCTTTCGGGTTTCTTGCTTTGTGGCTGCCTGTAAGGAAATAAATCTTATACATTCTTTGATAATAAATCAATTTGAATCTTGGAATCTTTCCTATCAACTCATCCACTCATATTCTACCACACATCTGTACTCTAGTGGCAAATTAACCTACCAACCCACAAGTGGGGTGCAGGAGGAAACTGGAGCACCCAGAGGAATCCTCCGTAGAGATTGTTAAGAGCACCAAATTTCTTGGTGTCCACCTGGCTGAGAATCTCACCTGGTCCCTCAACACCAGCTCCATAGCAAAGAAAGCCCAGCAGCATCTCTACTTTCTGCGAAGGCTGAGAAAAGTCCATCTCCCACCCCCCAACCTCTCCACATTCTACAGAGGTTGTATTGAGAGCATCCTGAGCAGCTGCATCACGGCCTGGTTCGGAAATTGCACCATCTCGGATCGCAAGACCCTGCAGCGGATAGTGAGGTCAGCTGAGAAGATCATCGGGGTCTCTTTTCCTGCCATTACAGACATTTACACCACACGCTGCATCCGTAAAGCAAACAGCATTATGAAGGACCCCACACACCCCTCATACAAACTCTTCTCCCTCCTGCCATCTGGCAAAAGGCACCGAAGCATTTGGACTCCCACGACCAGATTATGTAACAGTTTCTTCCCCCAAGCCATCAGACTCCTCAATGCCCAGGGCCTGGACTGACACCAACCTACTGCCGTCTACTGTGCCTATTGTCTTGTTTATTATTTATTGTAATGCCTGCACTGTTTTGTGCACTTTATGCAGTCCCGGGTAGGTCTGCAGTCTAGTGCAGTTCAGTGTAGTTTTTGTATTGTTTCATGTAGCACCATGGTCCTGAAAAACAGATTGTTTTTACTGTGTACTGTACCAGCAGTTATGGTGGAAATGACAATAAAAAGTGACTTGACTTGAAGTGATCAAGTTGCACAGAGAACACACCTGACATCAGGATTGAACCTGAGTCACTGGGGCTGTGAGGCAGCGAGCTCATAAACACAAGAGATTCTGCAGATGCTAGAAAACATGAGCCACTCACACAAACTACTGAAGGAACTCAGCAAGTCAGGCAGCATCTGTGGGTGCTATCTATCTGAATAGACTGAGTTTGTTTTGCTTTGGAGCACCAGACACCAAAGTAGGACCTGATAGAGGTATAGAAAATCACGTGGGTCATAAATAGAGATAAAAGCAGAAAACATTTTTCCCCACAGCAGTAGTGTCTAGAACTAGGACAGGTTTAGGATAATAGACGACCAAGTTCATAACTCCTTGAAAGTGGCCACACGTGTCAATAAACACACATCAAAGTTGCTGGTGAACGCAGCAGGCCAGGCAGCATCTATAGGAAGAGGAACAGTCAACGTTTCGGAGGACAATTAGGTGGCTAGGAAGGCTACTGGATTATTTGCTTTTATTAGTCGAGACATTGAGTTGGAAAGTCAAGAGGTTATGTTGGAACTTTATACAACTCTGGTTAGGTCATATCTAGAGTACTGTATACAGTTCTGATTGTCCCACTATAGGAAGGATGTTGAGGCTTTGGAGAGGGTGCAGGAGAGGTTTAGATTAGATTAGATTATGAGGACACTCAGTCCTCGTTTATTGTCATTTAGAAATGCATGCATTAAAAAATGATACAATGTTCCTTCAGAGTGATATCACAAAAAAACACAGGACAAACCAAGACTAAAACTGACAAAACCACATAATTATAGCATATAGTTACAACAGTGCAAAGCAATACCATAATTTGATAAAGAGCAGACCAGGATGTTGCTTGGTTTAGGGGGCATGTGTTGTCATGAGAGGCTGGATAAACTTGGGTTTTTTTCTCTGGAACGTCGGAGGCTGAGGGGAGATCTGATAGAGATTTACAAGACTATGAGAGGCATAGATAGAGTAGACAGGGAGTATCTGTTTCCCATGGTAGAAAAGTCTAATACCAGAGGGCATGCATTGAAGGTGAGAGGGGGTAGGTTCAAAGGGGATGTGAGGGTAAGTTTTTTACTCAGAGAGTGGTGGATGCCTGGAATGCGCTGCCTGGTATGGTGGTAGAGGCAAATACATTAGAGGCTTTTAAGGGACATTTGGATAGGCACATGGATGTAAAGAATGGAGGGATATGGACATTATGAAAGTAGGAGGGAATAGTGCATGGGCACTTTTGATTTGTTTTGTAGCTGATTCAGCACAACACTGAGGGCTGAATGGCCTGTTTCTGTGCTGTACTGTTCTATGTAAAACCTTTAGAGAAGATCTGAAGAAGATCACTCTCCTCAAGGGGCTTGTTACTGCTCTGTATGACAATGGCTATGATTGTATAACATGGTCAACAGTGCATCCTACATGTTAATCTGGTCTGTGATGGGGTCCTGAATTACCCCTATGAACTGTGCTTTTGAAAAGAGAGAGAGTTGTGGAACACAGACACCTTGTTAAAAAGAGAGAGAGAGAGAGAGGTGAAGACTGCTCACAGTTTGTTTACACTTTTGCAAGGACACTAGCAACTTTTAAGTTCTTACAGAGAGAGAAGGGAGGAGCTGCTTGATGGACAGCTGGTGCTCAGCACGGTGAGATAAATAGAAAGTCAGCTGTTAGACCTACAGACACATGGTTTTGGATACTGAATGAGCTTTATTGTGCCCACAGAAAAGGTGGGTTTTGGAGGATCGATCAGGCGGATCGATCAGTGGCTTTCGCAGTGTGAAAAGGGTGTGACCAGTGGGGAGTTATTCGTGTGCCAACCCTCGCCTGGGTTGATAATTCCACCACAGAAGAACGGTCTCCTTTGTTGTGGTCACAGACGTTGACTTCTAAAGGATTTCGGAGGACAACGGGAAGATCGACGGCATCAGTTCACCTGAAGACTCAAATCTCTCCCTCTCTCTCTCTCCATCACTACTCAACTCAATACCACGAACTGAACTGAACTTTACTCATCATCGTAAGACTATCTATTTACCCCTAGATGTGAAGAAGCTTGGTTTTCATATATTTCCACACTTACTTATATATATAATCATTGCTAACCTGTTTGATATATCTGCATTTATATTACTGCATTGCGTAGTTACTAATAAATACCATTAGTTAATAGTAATACTGGACTCCAAAGTGTTTTCCATTTCTGCTGGATCTTTAACCCGTCACAGGGTATGTGACAGGTCAATCAGAAGATACTGGTGAATCAGTTCCAAGAACTAAAGTTAGAAAAAGAAAATTGGTCTTTGGAAAATAATGCCCATGAGGAAAGGCAAGGGTTAAATTACTGTTTTACCTGGAGGTTTGGGTCCTTGGAGGGAGGACGTGATTTCAGGGAGCACACTTCCGAAAGCTGCAATGGGGAGGTGCAGTGGGAATAGGAGTGAGTGCTGATGGAAATCGAAAAATGAACCATGGTGGGAATGATTCATTTGGAATATTGCCCAGACAGTCAGGGAGGAAGATGTGTCTGGTGATGGACTGTCACTGAGATGGCAGAAATTACTGAGGAAGATTAATTGAAGATGAAGACTAGTGGGAGGAAGATGCGAACAAAGGGGAACCCAATTCTTGGCCTACCCCCACAAAGAGCTGGAGGAACTCAGCAGGAATGTGGAATTCATTGCCATAGACAGCTGTGGAGCCCAACTTATATTTAAACCAGATTGATAGGTTCTTGAATAGTAAGGGCTTCAAAGGTTATGGGTAGAGGGCAGGAGAATGGGGTTGAAAGAAATAACAATTCCATATTGTATTGGTAGAGCAGACTCGATGACCTGAACGGCCTAATTCTGCTCCTTTGTCTTATAGGTCAGGCATCATCTTTGAAGAGAAATACAGTGAACAGTCGACATTTCACACAGAGACCCTTCATCGGGCAGATGCTTCACACAGCATCTGTAGAAAAGGAAACAGAGTGAATATTTTGATTGAAGGCTTCTTCAGAAATAGCCTGAAATAGAAAGAGAAAACCATTGGAAACATTCATAAGGTCTGGCAAAGGATTTTTTGACCCAAAGCATTTAATCTGTTTCTCTTTCCCCAGATGCAGACGGACTTGGTGGGAGTCTCCTGTATTATTTCAGATCTCTAACATCTGCAACTCTTGTTTCATTTTCAAAGCTGAGGTAGTTTTATTACCCTTGGATAAGATTTGCGGGAAATTGTGACCATCTAAGTGAAATATTTCTTAAGATGGAGGGAGAATTTTGGAAGTAGACCTAAAATTTATCTGACAACACACATAAAAGTTGCTGGTGAACGCAGCAGGCCAGGCAGCATCTCTAGGAAGAGGTGCAGTCCGAGACTTTAATCTCTGCCTGAAACGTCGACTGCACCTCTTCCTAGAGATGCTGCCTGGCCTGCTGCGTTCACCAGCAACTTTTATGTGTGTTGCTTGAATTTCCAGCATCTGCAGAATTCCTGTTGTTTGCGTTTCTAAAATTTATCGGCCTGACTGGCTTGTGAAGATTTAAAATGAAGAAGAATAAAACAGAGCCTAGGAGCTCTGCAATGTGCGCGCAGTACTACTGACGGTGGGGGAATTACATTTGTTCTTTTCCAAAGCAATATCGAAAGGAAAAGTTAATCGCTGTGTGGGGTTCCCAGGTTAACTCGGAACAAAAATCGTCTCCGGGCATTTCACCGAGACAGCGAGGTGGAACCAAAGTGTTTGGCTGCTGTGCTGCGTCGGACGTTTCTGGAGTGCGGACGGGAAGCGACTGTGGTGAAAGAATGGGTTTGATGTCTGGGTGAGTTTCTGTGTTTATAATACTGTATTTGGGGCAATGGCTGGGTGCGAGGCCGACCTGGGGAAGTCATATACAGTTTTTGAAGGATAAATGTGAGCAGGTCATTAACTTTATGCGCTGTATTGCTGCGGGGCTTTAATACGCTCTTGTCTGGGTTATGGTTGTGTGATTTATAGAGAGGCATCTCGTTCATTTTTTTTAATATGTAGGTTGGATGTCCTACAGGCTACTGCACTTAGACTCTGTGGTGGAGCATACCGGACCACACCAAAAGCTGCATTGGGGGTTGAACATGGCAAGATGCCTTTTGACCTGTTGAGAAAAATTGAACTTTGCATCCTTTGTAGGGTGGTGGGGGAAGGGTCCCATTTGTCGTATTCTGTTTTACTGGATTGTTGGGAACATACCAGCGGAGTTGGTAAATGTTTCATGCGGATAGCTGGGGAATATATGGGGGAGTATGGTCTTGGGGATTTGCAGATTATCCTAACCGTGGCCCAGCCAGGAGTTCCACCTTGGAAATTTCCAGATGTGGGGATAGATTTAACGTTACTGGAGGATAACGTCACTGGGGTCTTATCTGTGGTGGTGAGAGGGTGTCTGGTCATTTACGGACGCAGTATATTTCCTTTTTTGCCTATCTTTACAGGTGGTTCTGAAGAGCCAGTTAGTAACCACGTGGGCTCTGGAATATATATCCCCTGGTTTAATGTTGAAATGGGAAAAGGCTGATAGATGGGTTGTCTGTCTATAGCAGAATTTATGGCCGTTATCATTAGCCTGTAATTTGTTGAACAAGTTAAGCCAAATAGAGTCGAGATCTGTTCAGACTCTACCTCGGTACTGCAGAGTTTGGAATTGAGGTGTTCAAGGAGACCTGGTCTGTTGATGGAAGTGTATTATCTATATGTTCCAGAGAATGTGGGAATAGGAATACACTTTTGTTGGATCCCTGCGCATGTAGGTGTATTGGGTAATGGAAGGGCAGATGTTACAGCAAAACAGGCATTTACAAAGCCTGAGGTAGATATTATAGTTAATATGGGAAAGTGTGAAGCTAAATTGAGATACAACGTTGACAAATGTACGGTTGTACATTTTGGAAGAAGAAATAATCGGGCAGATTATTATTTAGATGGGGAGAAAATTCAAAAATCGGAAGTGCAAAGGGACTAGGGGTCCTCGTGCAGGATACCCTAAAGGTTAACCACCAAGTTGGATCGGTGGTAAGGAAACCAAATGCTATGTTGGTATTCATTTCAAGAGGAATAGTGTATAAGAGTAAGGAGGTGTTGATGAGGCTCTATGGGGCATTAGTGAGACCTCATTTGGAATAGTGTGTGCAGTTTTGGGCCCCCTATCTTAGAAAGGATGTACTGATGTTGGAGAGAGTTCAGAGAAGATTTATGAGGATGATTCCTGGAATGCAGGGGCTAACGGCTCTTGGATTGTATTCATTAGAGTATAGAAGAATGAGAGGGGATCTCATAGAAACGTTTCGAATGTTGAAAGGGTTGGACAGAGTAGATGTGGAAAGGTTGTTTCCCTTGGTGGGTGAGTCCAGGACAAGAGGCCATAGTCTTAGAATTAGAGGGTACCCAGTTAAAACAGAGATGAGGAGAAATTTTTTTAGCCAGAGGGTCATGGATTTGTGGAATTCATTGCCACATACAGCTGTGGAGGCCCGATCATTGAGGGTGTTTAAGGAGGAGATTGACAGGTATCTAATTAGGGTATCAAGGGATATGGGGAAAAAGCCAGAAATTGGAACTAGATGGGTGAATAGTTTAGCTCATGGGGGAGCTGCGGAGCAGACTCGATGGGCTGAATAGCCTACTTCTGCTTGTGAACGCAGCAGGCCAAGCAGCATCTATAGGAAGAGGTGCAGTCGACGTTTCAGGCCGAGACCCTTCGCCTCTTCCTATAGATGCTGCTTGGCCTGCTGCGTTCACCAGCAACTTTGATGTATGTTGCTTGAATTTCCAGCATCTGCAGAATTCCTGTTGTTTGCCTACTTCTGCTCCTTTGTCTTGTGATCTAAATATTGTATTAGGTTGGCTGGGATTGGAAATGGCAAAAATTATGGGATAGGGAGGTGGTATTACAATTTGTTTCCATCAATTCAGGGAGGGGCCTTTAGGAAAGGAATAGGAGGGAAGATGTGTGGTTGGCGAGACTGAGGTTTGTACGTACGGGTTTGCACTCCACTTGGGCACGTGTTGGTAAGCATGGGAATGGTGGTGTGAATTTGTAAGGTCCCAGAGATGGTGGAACATCCGATCATGGTGTGCCACAGATACTCGTTAGGACATAGAAAGCTGTTTAGGCAATTATTGGATAGATCTGTGGTGTCCAGCTTGCAGGATATTCTAGCACCCGAGGCAGGGACGGTTCGGTCATGTAGGATCTTGGTGAACTTTAAATTAATACAGGTTTGGGAGGTAGGATCTGGTCCCCATCACAGCTCCCATCATACTTCATTACAGTAGGAGGTGGTAATGCACCTTCCTGACGGGTGCAAGCCACCATTGGCGCAAAAGAAGATGATGATGTGGTTGAAGGCGGCAGGCTGTGGAAGGGGAAGGGGCAGGAGAAAGAGGGGGCTGGTGGCGGTTGAGGGGTGTAAGGGGAGTGGAGTGGAGGGAGGAGGAGCAGAGTTGAGTGGGGGAGTGGTGTGGAGGGGAGGGAGGAGAGGAGTGAGAGAGTGGAGGGGGGCAAATTGGTGAAGTGAAAGGTGAGGGTGGTGAGGGTACTGAGGGTCCCAGTGTTCAAGGCCCAATGAGAAATGTGATGCTTCTTGCTCCAGAGTGAAGGAACTTTCTGGAAGTGGTCCTGTCCTTTTAGGACTTCCATGGCTTTCCCAGTTTTAATGCTGGTTCATTGGACACCATTTCGTGTGAAGAACCAACATAGTGCAGCACCACTCACAACATGCTGGAGGAACTCAGCAGGTCGGGCAGCATCCGTGGAAAAGATCGGTCGATGTTTCAGGCCGGAACCCTTCGTCAGGACTGTAGAGGGAAGGGGCAGAGGCCCTATAAAGAAGGTGGGGGGAGGGTGGGAAGGAGAAGGCTGATAGGTTCCAGGTGAAAAACCAGTAAGGGGAAAGATAAAGGGGTGAGGGAAGGGAGGCAGGGAGGTGATAGGCAGGAAAGGTGAAGAAGGAATAGGGGAAAACACAATGGGTAGTAGAAGGAGGTGGAACCGTGAGGGAGGTGATAGCCAGCTGGGGGAGGGGGCAGAGTAACATAGGGATAGGGGAAGGGAACCTACCAGCCTTCTCCTTCCCACCCTCCCCCCACCTTCTTTATAGGGCCTCTGCCCCTTCCCTCTATAGTCCTGACGAAGGGTTCCAGCCCGAAACGTCGACTGATCTTTTCCGCGGATACTGCCCGACCTGCTGTGTTCCTCCAGCGCGTTGTGAGTGTTGCTTTGACCCCAGCATCTGCGGATTATTTTGTGTTGACATAGTGCAGCACACCTTGTATGTTGTTTTGTTGTGGAGTGATGAGGTTCCAGCACATTCTTGTGCATTATGAGCACTGATCCCTCGTCAGCCTAACATTGTTGTCGTCTTTCTCCAGCCGTTGACCAGTTATGGTATGATGCCTTCACGTAATAGTGCCGCCGCTGGGGTCTCCAGCAGCAAGGTGAAATACTCCAAGCTCGCCGACAGCGATGACGGCTACATTGACCTGCAGGTTGGTACTTGACAGTGGTGGATTCCCAAATCCTATGTTCTTTTTGGGCTCCTTGTCCGGAGCTAGATTGGGAATAGTTGCAGGACGATTGCAAGCTCTCTGCTATGCTGAATTCATTGATCAGTGCCCTTCCTGACTATCCACACCAGAAGTTACCTAGGTTTTATACCTGGTTCATGTAAAGTAAGTTGAGTCTGAGGATCTGTCTCGACTCCAATTAGTTTAACTTTGACTGCTGGAGAGAGGAGTCAACACAGATTAGTACTTAAATGATAGTTGTTTGTCGTGTCCACTGATGACAAAAATCTGTGTGGGAGATTATTTTAAATGGAAAAGGCGTTGCACTGGGGCAGTTCCACTATCCTGACCTCAGAAGCCTGGGTTCAGTGGTATGAACAAGCGTCACAAACTGGGGTCTTGGTTGCAGTGGATGACCGTCATGCCTTCTGTGCCTTGTCATGCTTTTGGCTCTTGGCGAAGTGTTGCAGTACGGCCTTCCCGGCCGTTGGGTCTCACTGTAGATCTCAGCCGCCCAGTTGGCCAGAGCTGGCTTTGCATGCTTGGGCAGACGTGTCCCTACCTCATCGGGGTACGAAGACCTGGTTTAGCCGTTTTCCACCCCCCGCCCCCCCCCCCCCGGTTGAAATGGTGTACCGGGGAGTGCAAACAGCTACTTGGAGCCACAGGTGAGCGCTGAGTGTCTGAATGGGGAGAAAAGGTGGGTGAGCTGCCTTGGAATGGACATGACAAACTCCTTCACCAGAGGTGCTACCCCTCCCTAGACACCCCATACACCCCATTACTTAAATGGAGCTTGTAATAAAGCAGAGTGCTCTTGGAGGCTTCACAGGAGTGTCGTCAAGCAAAAGCCTGGCACTGGTTTTCAGTGAACGTAGAACAGTACAGCAACATGAAAAACGCCAAGGTAACTCGGCAGGTCAGGCAGCATCTATGGAGGGAAATGAACGGTCAAAATTCCCTGTCCAGTACTCCAAAACACCGACTGTCCATTCCCTTCATAAATGGTGCCCGACTCACTGAGTTCCGCCAGGGTTTTGTGTGTTGCCCGCATCTCCAGTGTCTCCATAAAACTGTACAGCATAGGAAGAGCTCCTCTGGCCTGCGATGTCTATGCCGACTACAGTGGCAGTTTAAACTGCACATCTGCCCGAAGGATAGCCGTCGTGGTCTGTGCTACTACTACAAAGCCACTCATGGTGATGGATTTTGACGTTCCAATCATGTGCCTTTAGTTCTTTCATTGTTTCTTCCAACTGCTTTTCAAATTGCCTCACCTACTGGAGGAAGGTGATTGGTAGTCATCGGGTGGATGTTTCCTTGCCTTGTTTCACCTGGGTCTGGAGTCAATATTGAGAACTCCTCGGACTGGTGCACATATATCACGGTGCTAACCCCTCTAGCAGATTTGACCTGCTGTGCGACAGGACAAACCCAAAGATTAAAATGGAAGAAGCTGTGATGTTGTCCGTAAGTCTAATTCTGTGAGAAAAATTGTGTCAGGCTATTGCCTGAACAGTTCATACAGTGTAAATATTGGTGTTCAAATGTTTGTGAGGAGACCTCTGCAACTTAGCTGTGTCCAATTTGGTGTTAAGGTTGAAGCCAGGTGGTCCCGGTACTGACTGGTTACCTGACTGAGGGCGTTTGTTTCTTTACTTTTTTCCCAGTTTAAGAAGAATGCTCCAAAGGTTCCATACAAGGCAATTGCACTGGCTGCTGTTCTCTTTCTGATTGGCACATTGCTGATTACAATTGGTGCTCTCCTGCTGACTGGATACATCGACAGTTCGGTAAGTCAAGTGGAATTCTTTGACGTCTTCCCACCAGGTGAGATGGAGGAGGGATTGCTGACCCCAATTTCGTCACCTCGTTCTGTCTGAACCTCAGCTAGTGCACCCTCATAACACGTGAGTTTTGTCTACCGCTCAATAACTGGGCGTCTTCAGGAAGGCGGCATCCTTCATTAAGGATCCTCACTAACCAGAGCAGGTCTGTGCCGGTGGTGCAGTGCCATCCGCACCCGACTTCAGAGCAAGGGGTCCTGGGTTCGAATCCAGTCGGCTGCTTGCTCGCTTTCCACCTTTGCTGGGTTGAGTGTTGTGCTAGCAGCTCGGCCTCGTAAAACAGACAAACACTAAAGAAATGGCAAAGTCACCACCCAATGTGCCTAATAGCGCGAGGAGGAACTTTACCTCGTTTACCAACCGGAGCATGCCTTTTCCTCATTACTACCATCAGGGAGGAGACACAGGAGCCTGAAAGCACACACTCAACATTTTAGAAACAGCTTCTTCCCCTCTGCCATCAGATTTCTGAACGGTCCATGAACACTGCCCATTTTGCACGATTTATTTGTTGTTTTATTATGGTGTCAGTAATTTTTATAGCTTATACTGTACTACTGCCGCAAAGCAACACATTTCATGACCTGTGTCAGTGATAATAAACCTGATTCTGATTCAAATTCTGATCTGCTCTCAAAGTAGAAAGCTCATTGCCAAGAATGGTGGTGAATAGTGGTAGCTCGGGTTGAGATGTTTGATGTTGTGGTGTTTGCCGAGCTTAGTAATTAGCTTGCAGACGTTTCATCACCCATCAGGGTGACATCCTCAGCGCGCAGTTGTTGGTGTTTCTCTCCGGGAGTGCTTGCGTTTATATAGGCCCCCGTTCACTTGCCTCGGTCCTGATTGGCTACCCCCTTCAGTTGACCTTTGAATCTGAGTGGCTCGCATTTCTTTGGCTCTGAGAGTTTTGTAGATGGCAAACTCTGTAAACAAGCATATCAAAACAGACACCATCTACGAACCCCCAAGAAAGGTGTGCAATTAGAATTCAAAGGTCAGCTGAAATGATAGCCAATCAGAACCGAGCTGGGGGGGGGTGCTAAATAAACATGAGCATTCCCAGAGAGAAGCACCAACAACTGCGCACTGAGGATGTCATGCCGACTGGTAATGAAATGTCTGCAAGCTAATCGCCAAGCTCGGCGAACACCGCCACATCAAAAGCTCATTGCTATCGAGGTTAGATTGAAAGACACATCCTACCAATAAAAGATTAATCTCTACCCCATCGGTTACCACAAAGTTGATGCTCTATTGAACGAAGTGCTAAACTTTTATGAAGATAAATTACTTCTTCCCTTTTTTTTAATCCCCTTTCAGTACAGTGACACGACCTGGCCAGTGCTGATCATCGGGATTCTGGTTTTTCTTCCTGGCTTTTACCACCTTCGTATTGCATATTACGCCTCCAGGGGATACCGAGGTTACTCCTACGATGACATCCCAGACTTTGATGACTGAAAGCGATTCTTTCCTCTTGGCTGAGTGCTGCGTCTAGTTTGATTCTAGACCTAGCAATGATAGATTTATCAAGGATCTTCTGCTCACAGTGAATGACAGCTACAATGCTTTTGTCAGTGGTTGCTTTGCTCTGTTGCTAATCAAATTCGAGACACTCTGATTCAAGTATTTCTAAACATTGATTTTGAAGATGTTTCCAAAGTACTTCTCAGTCTCTATAAAGATTTCTCTAGTTATAAATATGACACCCAGGTGAGTTTCTGCCAAGTTGGTATATTCACTATCTGAATCAACCCTCACTGAAGCAAAAGGCGTTGGTCCAATTCTTCCAGTTGCTTCTTCAACAGTGACAGCACTGGAGCAACCCAAAGGCATAGAGCCCCAATATTGCATCTCTGAGGCAAGAAAGGCCATAACAAGACTATCGATTGAAGCTTTAATTGATTAGTTTCTAATAGAAAAGCGAGAGTACTTTGAGTGAAAAACATTGTTTTGGACTACCTTGTCCCCATTAATTACTGCTATTCTTCAATATTGTTCACTTTTATTTCGTTGAATTTGTATATATATATTCTGCCACATTTAATTTTAATGTATAATCAGATGTGTCGATGTCACAAAATTTGAGAGATTTTTGTTAGTGTGAACTCTGTGGATGAAATTTTAATATTTCATCCCCTTGAAACACACAAGTATCTGCCTTTCTATCTCAGTCGGAAGATTGTGATTTGAATTTCTCATTCCAGAGCGTTGCGCAGAAAGGTTTAGACTGAGTCTCCAATGCGGCACTGGAGAATGAGATTAGCTTTATTTGTCACATATATATCGAAAGAGACAGTGAAATGCATTGTTTACGCAGCCTGGAGATGTGCTGGAGGTAGCCCGTGTGTGTCACTGTGCCGACGTAGCGTGGCCACAATTTATCACCCCTAACCCATACGTCTTTTGGAAAGTGGGAGGGAACCGGAACACCCAGAGTAAACCCGCGCGATCACAGGAAGAATGTACAAACTCCTTACCGACAGCAGCACAGCGGGAATTGAACCATCATCTTCCCATTCCTGGCACTGTACAGCGTTATGCTAACTGCTAATCTACCGTGCCATTCTAATTCAGCAGCGGCATCTTTTGGGTGATTCTAAAACGATGATGCTACCTGTTCTGTCCCATCATCAAAAGATCCTCCGTTACGATTCACTTGCAAAGAGGTGAGTATATTCCTGGTCAGTATTCATCCTTTATTCAACATCACTGAAGAAGATTATTTTCCCTTTTTTTTTTGGAGCTTGCTGTGCATAGAGTGGGTGCTGGCTTACCCACTGAAGGGCCTGCATTTTGCACATTCATGATTGACTTTGCAAGGTCGAGTAAACACAGTCTGAACTTTAAATGGAGAAGGTGAGCTAGACATCCTGATAATAACATTTTGTCCATGAAAAAAGATATTGAGCTTTTGCAACCTGATTAAAGAAACACGTGACTAGACCTAGAGAACATAAATTAAGGGTGAAAGGTGAAATATTTAGGAGCAACCTGAGGGGGAGCTTCTTCACTTAGAGGGTGGTGCATGTGTGGAACGAGCTGCCAGCAGAAGTGGTAGATGGGGGTTCAGTTGGAGCATGTGTCCAAGCTACGGTCCACCTGTGGGTCAATGTGATGAGGCAGAATAGGTATGGACTAGATCTGTCAATGGGCCTGATTCTATGCTGTGTTGTTCTATGACTCTAGAACCACCCTCGTGTTTTTCTCCTAACTTCACAGAGTAGGCCTGTGGATTTCATTTGAAGTTTCCATCTGAGAACGGATTTCCATGTGGAATTGTGTGCCTTGGAAGTCTTTATCAACACTATTGCGGAGTTACACCGCTTACACTGAGCCGGGTTCATTCTGGTGATCAGTGGGCTTCCTGGATGTCAAGGGGCAAGTCTGAATGATCTTGTGCTGATGCTCGTCCCGAGTTAAGTCTGCTGCCCGTTGGCACCTAGTGCTGAATTGACAGATGCGTTGTGTCACTGGAGGAACCGTCTGGTTCTGACAGCTGCAACTCTCCTTTGGAGGCACTGAGCAAAAACCCAAGAATGTTTTGAACCCAACGTGCGGTAATGATCTTCACTTGTTTACTCTGCAGCTTATTATTCCCCCTATATGTTGCAGACCCTTAACGTTGTACTGTTGAGTTGTCAAGCACCCATTTATGCTAACTCCATTTTGTTCCTCTGCATTTCTGTCAATGCCCCCCCCACCAGATTCTGCCACTGCCCTTCAACTGGAAGCAATTAAAAGTAGCCAGTTAACCACCTCCCCCCCCCCCACCCCAACCATCGTCTCATGGAGATGCAACAAAATATTGCAATAGCTCCTCAGCTCAGGTAGCATCTGTGGAAGGAGAAACAGTTCCTGTTTCAGATCTTAGGTTCTCAGGCTGATGTTCCACCACAGCACATTTCCGGAGTAACGTACCAACACCCGCTGAGGCTCCTGATCTCACTGCCCTACTCATGAACAATGATCAAAATGCTGGAGGAACTCAGCAGGTCAGACAGAACCTATGGTGGGAATAAGCCGTCAACATTTCATGCCGAGACCCTGCTGACTTTCTCCAGCATGTTGTATGTGGCTTTAGATTTCCAGCATCTATAGAATCTCTCGTGGTAATGAACAATGATCATTGTGTAAATCCAGAGTACTTTGCAGTATTCTTATAGAACCAAATGTGAACATAACCAGAGATGTGATTCATAAGAAATTTTCTGTGAATGACGTTGCTGTCTCTGGACAAAGCATATTTTCGTGTGTGTGTGGGCCAAGTGCAAGGTATATTTAAAAAAAAATAAAGGGTTTCCTGTTTGAATTTTGTTTATGTATAATTCTTATTTCCCTTCCGTGGTGTAAGATAATCTCTTCGGAAGGTACAGCAGTGGTTGATTGACAGTTGGGCCTTGAGTGCAGACTCTCAAGAGGGAAGACAAGGGATGGATCAAATCAGGGCCCGGTCCATTCTTGTTTGGAGCAAAGGTGCAGATTGTGACTGACCCCATTCTCTCCCTGATTTTGAGGTCGTAAGACTGATTGTTTAAACCCGCCGTGAAACGGAGGACCGCTTCGTCAAACATTTGTGCTCCATCCACCAAAAGTGGAACTTCCCAGCAGTCAAACGTTTTAATTCCCATTCCTATTCCAGTTCTGACATGTCAGTCCATGGTCTCCTCTTGTGCCAAGATGTGGCCACCCTCAGGGTAGGGGAGCAATGCCTTATCTTCTGTCTGGGTAGCCTCTAACCTGATGGTATGAATATCGATTTCTCCTCATTAAAATAAAATCATTCCCTCCCCCTCAACTCTTCTATTTCCCATTCTGGTTTTTTTTACTACTTCTCACCTGTCTAATAACTTCCTGCTGGATCCCCTCCTTCCCTTTCTCCTGTGGTCCACTTTCCTCAGCTTTCAGATTCTTTCTTCTCCAGCCCTTTACTTTTCACTTGGCTTCACCTATCACCCTTGAACTATCATCCCTTCCCCTCTCCCCCAGCTTTTTTTTTTATCAGTCCTGAAGAAGGGTCTTGGCCCGAAATGTCGACTGTTTATTCACTGTCATAGATGCTGCCTGACCTGCTGAGTTCTTCCAGCATTTTGTGTATGTATTCCTTTAACTTATCCTATTGCTGTTTGGACTGGCGGCTTGAGAACAAGGAATCCTTGGATAATTTATTTGTTTACCACATGCATACACACTTCTCTAAGCCAAGATCTATAGGTTGGAGGTTGTGTCTGTCAAGAAAGATAAAGCAGGTTGCAATCTGCTTGAGGTTGAGAAAGGGAATGCCTTGGATCGTTTAGAGCACATATGTTCCCCACAATAGGGGAGGCTAAAATTGGGGGCAACAGTATAATGTGGTCACCAATGAATGTTCAGTTTTGGTCACCCTGCTATAGGGAAGGTGCCAGTAGCTGGAAAGAGGAGGAGATTTGCAAGGAAGTACTGAGTTTGTGAATACAAGTTGAGCAGGTTAGGATGTTTCAAACTGGAGTTGAGGAGAATGAGAGGTGATCTTATACTGGTGTATAAAATCACAGGGGCCATTGATAGAGTCAATACTCAGTCTTTCTCACAGGTTAGGGAATCAAAAACAAGAGGTGCAAGAGATTTAATTGGAACCTGAGGAACAACCTTTTCACCCAGTGGGTGGTCAGTATATAGGATGTACTGTTGGAGGAAGTGATTGAGGTAGATACATTAACAACATTGTACAGGTACATGGATAGGAAAGGGAACAACCCCTGTTCTACACAACCTGGCATCCACAGACTCCTTTGTTAATGGTAAAGGTCCATGTCATAAAAAAGGGTTGGAAACCCTGGAGTTAAAGGCTAAATACAGGCAATGGAAATGGCTTAGATGGGAATGTTGGTCACAGTCTGGACCAGTTGGGCCGAACAGCTCTAAGACTAAATTCAATAGAGGCAACAAAGTTAGATGCATTTCGGAAAAAGCTAGATGAGTTTGAAAGGGAGAAGAAGTATGTGTTAGATGAAAGGAGTTGGAGGAGGTATGAGGATGTAGGATCTGTGAATTCCATCAGGGGCCAGTTGGGCTGAGTAGTCCGTTTCTCTGCTGTGAGAACATATTGACTATCTTTGTGTAGTTCCCAGTGACCAAACATTTTAATTCTCATTCTGACATGTTGGTCCACGGCCTCCTCTTGTGCCAAGATGAGGCCACTCTCAGGATGGAGGAGCAGCACCTTATATTCCATCTGGGTAGCCCCCAACCTGATGGCACTAGTATTGATTTCACCTTCCGATAAATTTTTCCTTCCCCCTCCCCTCATCTATTTCCCACCCTGGGATTTTTCCCTCTTCTCACCTGCCTGTCACCTCCCCCAGGTCCCCTCCTCCTTCCCTTTCTCCTATGGTCCACGCTCTCCTATCCGGTTCCTTCTTTTCCATCATCCCTTTACCGTTCCCATCCATCTGGCTTCACCTATCACCTTCTAGCTTGTCCTCCTTCCCCTCTTTCCCCCCCCCCCTCCACCCCCAGCTTTTTATTCTTGGCATCATCCCCCTTCCATTTCCACCCTGAAGAAGAGTCTTAGCCCGAAACGTTCAACTGTTTGTTCACTTCCATAGGTGCTACCGGAGGCCCTGCTGAGTTCCTCCAGCATTTTGTGTGTGTTATTATACCAGCTGCTTTCCTACAGCAGAAAAATTCCATGAGGACAAACTGCTGGATGACCAGTTTCTTTATTGGTAAGGCTGAAGAAAGAAGATTTGAAAACTTTCATGTGTTCCTTCGTTTTGTTCCTGCCTTAATGTTAACCAGCCATGGACAAGTAAATAGCTAAAGCTCCCTCTTTTAATAGCAGCTCTTCATTTTTCCACGTTGACAGTTATCAGTCAACCTCCTGACACCCTTTGTTTGTTAAACCTCAAACTACTGTGCCTTGGGTCAGTGACAAGATGGGTTAGCAATGTATTCATTCCAAAAGCTGACTCACTTTGCTAACCTGCTTTGAAACACATTAGATACTCCAACAAGTGGGTGATGAATGGTTTTTTTGACAACTGACTCTCCTGTTAATGTTAACATTGCAGTCGGTGACTGAATTGGAGGAAGTATTTTAGTGTGTATCGGCTCTTTGGTTGGTGCAAAAACACATAGGGGCAGGCTCGATGCTGCGGTGTTTGCCAAGCTCAGCGAACGGGGCAACATCAAAGGCCCAGCCGAGCTATTAATGAAGTATTATCCAAGCCACTGGACACTACGATCCAGCAAACGCTATCGAGCCTGACGTCATCAAAAGCCAGTCAGAATTCTACCTTCTGGTCTTCAGGTTCCTTTTACTACGTGTTTTCAAAAAGCTTGTATCGACAGACCAGAAAAGGCGGTTGTAATGATGTCTGACGATCGCCTCAGAATAGGAGAATTGCTCAAGATTTAAGATCGAAGTTTATCACCTCCACATCGAAGCATGCAGTGAAGTGTGCCATTTACGTTAACAACCAACACACCTGAGGCTGTGCTAGGGCCAGCCGGCAAGTGTCACCACACATTCTGGCACCAACAATAGACAATGTTGGTTAAGGGCAGACTCTCAAATGTTAAGCAGCTTTTGTTTCTAACTGAGGGCGACAGGTCTGTTCTATTCTTTCATTATCATTCGGCATCATTCCATGTCATTGTTCAGTAAAAAATATATTGTTAGCAGCTCGTTGCATCTTTAATGACCCTCACAGGTGGGTTTTCTGTGCTAGTACAAGAGACCAGGTGCAAGTACTGGTGCTTCGTCACTGTGGGATGACTTACATTTCTGACTTGGGTTAGAGTCATAGGAAAGTACAGTACCAAAACAGGCCCTTTGGCCCATTGAGTCCATGCCAAACCTTTTGAGCTGCCTACTCCCGTCGACCCGCACTGGGACCATAGCCCTCTCTATCCCTACCATCCATGTACCTATCCAAACTTCCCTTAAACATTGAAATCAAGCTGATATACAAGTAATTAATGCAGAAAGTTATGAATATTACATCTTATTCACCTCCTAGGTGCTGAGTCATACTGGGATGTATCCCATAGTTACCAGCCACTCCCCAACATTGACAAGGGCCCACTGTTCCTCCAACCAGCTCAGTGTCTGTGCATTGTGTCACTCATCATGGCTGCATTCTCAGTCAACGCCTTTGTGCGTGAAGACTCTGGTCAAGGATCAAACCCTGCCTGATTCAAAATTCAAATTTATTTGCGATGTGCATATCGAAACATGCAGTGAAATGCATCATTTGCATAAACAAACTGCACCCCCAAGGGCACTTGCAACCTGCAAGTGTCTCCACACATTCTGGTGCCAACATAGCTCGCCCACAATACTCAGCAGAAGACAACAAGCAATGAATGGGAAATTCCCCAACCTGCAACAGGGAATACTGGGATTCAAAGGAGATGGGAATTAGCTGAAGAAGTGGACATGAAGTATGAGGTCTTATTGAATGCTTTGAAAGATGGATACCATCAGCAATGTTCCATCATCCCACATAAGATCTTAAATGTGTTAGAATTGGTCGGGGTGACTTCTCGTTCAGGAGTGGAATCAATTGGAGAGAGGGTTGGCAGGGATATGAAGGGATTAGCAATCTCAGGGGTTAGGTGTTGGGAGCGGTTGGTGAGCCTGTCCTTGACAGCAAAGCAGTGGTATAGTATCAAAAAGCCTGAAACTAAAGTCCTAAGCATAGTTATGATTGTACACCTTGTTGTTTTCCCACAGTGCACTTTCTCCTTAGCTGTTACAATTTATTCTGCATTGTTATTGTTTTACCTTGTTCTGCCTCAGTGCTCTGTGTAATGATATGATCTGTATGACTAGTCTGTATCCCTGCATCTTGGTACATGTGACAACAATAAACTAATACCCATGTTGATCAATGGGAGATCACTCCCTTGGTCGGAATGATATCTTACACCAGAAGTTCCCAACCTTTTTTAAGCCATGGACCTAAAAAAGGCGTCAAAGGAGTCCGTGGGCCACAAGTTGGGAACCCCTGACTTGCATAAAGGTTGTGGTTGTCAGAGGTGAATCGTCAACTCAAGTACATTGCTGAAGGAGTTCATCAGAGCAGTGTTCTCAGCCCTACCATCATAAGCTGTTATATTGATGAGTTTCCATCCATCATAAGGTAGATCTGAAGGTCACTAGTTCGAGCCTCAGCTGAGGCAGCATGTTGCGTCCTTGAGCAAGGCGCTTAACCACACATTGCTCTGCGACGACACTGATGCCAAGCTGTAGGTGTCCTAATGCCCTTCCCTTGGACAATATCAGTGGCATGGAGAGGGGAGACTTGCAGTATAGGCAACTGCCGGTCTTCCATACAACCTTGCCCAGGCCTGCGCCCTGGAAACCTTCCAAGGTGCAAATCTGTGGTCTCACGAGACTAACAGATGCCTATTTTTTTTAAGGCAGAGAGTAGGGATGTTCACTCATGGTTGTGTGATGTTTAAGTCTGTACGCAAATCCTGAGCAAATGACACATCTGCTGGCTGCTTGAACAACACCTAGATGTCATTGCGTTACTCTGTGAATCTATTCATGCTTGGTGGCAAGTTGTATTTATATGTATTACTCAGAGATTACTGATTTATTTGTTATATATTTAGAGATACAGTGTGGAACAGGTCCTTCCAGCCCAATGAGCCGCACTGACAAGCAACCCACCTATTTAACCTTAGCCTAATCATAGGGCAATTTACAAAGATCAATTAACCCACAAACCATTATGTCTTTGGACTACGGGAGGAAAACGGAGCACCCGGAGGAAACCCACATGCTCGTGGGAAGAATGTACAAACTTCTTACAGACAGCAGCGGAACTGAACGCTGAACTCCGACGCCCTGAGCTGTAATGGAATCATGCGCTGACCCCTACACCACCCTGTCGCCATCAAAATGCCAAAGTGCAAATCCCCTCCCATCAATATCCTGAGAGTCATTGACCAGAAACTGGATGGATCCGGCCAGATCAATAGTTTGACAACAAGAGCAGGACAGAAATTGAGTATTCTGTAACAATTGACCTATCTCCTGATGCTCAAGGCCATCCATGATCTATCAGCCTGATGCAATATTCCCAACTAGCCCCTGTAACAAATCTCATTGAGGTCAATGCCATCCAGGATAAAGCAGCCTGTTTGACTGGCATTTCTTCAGTCAGACTAAACATCCATTTCCTCCACTGTGTCTGCAGTGTGTAATACCTACAAAATGAACTACAGTTACTCACCCAAGCTGTTTCAATACAGTAGACCCTTTCAAATCCAACTCTACTGCCAAGAAGTATAAAGACAGCAGTAAGTATACCTTTGGCTCCACACACTCCTCATTGCTGCTGGGACAACATTCTGGAAGTGCCTCATCAAAGTGTTATGGGAACATCTTCATCGGAACTGCATGTAAGCCATTGGCTTAATGAAAAAGACTAATCTGGAGCATGATTGGTAGACGAGCCCTTCTAGACTGCCCGCCACTCCAATTCTACTGGACTTCTTTCTTTTGTGGCTGACTGTAAGGTGCTGTAGATGTCTATATTCTATGAAACAAATCCCAAAGTTGATTTATTATTGGAGTATAAATGATTCAGTGGTCCCTCCTCCTCCCCCTCCCCCTTTGAGCCATTCCACCTCAGCAACCCCAAAACTCCAATTAACCTTAACCTAATTATAGTGCAATCTCCAATGACCAGTTAATCTCTCCAGTATGCCTTTGGACTGTGGAAGGAAACTGGAGCACTTGCGGGAAACCCACGCATTCCTCAGGGAGGACATGCTGAGGCTCCTTACAGAATGACATTCGGAATTGAACTCTGAACCCTGGATCACCCCGAGCTGCAGTAGCCTCATGCTAACCGCCATGTTACCATGGTGCCTTTTGTTCTATGAACTAATTGCTCACCGATTATATGAATGTTTTCAAATTTAACCCTCTTCAATAGTAGGGCATGTTCTTGGATTCTGCTGCTCTGAATAAGGTGAAATTGTCATTCTCCGTTTAATTCCTTTAAAGATCTTAGTCAACAATCATATCAACCTCTCAACCTTCTCATTCTGAAGAGAGCAGGGCCTACTTACGTCATCACTCAGCATCCATTCTCTCCGCCCTCTCAATCAGTTCAAAATCAGAGCAAGGTAATCATAGATTAGTGTGCCAGGAAGGCATAAGGGGACGAACATTAAAGTGTGAAGGGATTGACTAAAGCTCGGGACAGCCTGGAATGAAGGTAAAACTCCCACATGGTTCACCCAGAATAGGATCAACCTATCATTTCACATTCTGAGACATACAGTATGTGATTATCGGTGAGGACTGTAGTTTATATTGGCCTCCTTCAGCTGTCCTGTGTTTTCTTTCTTGTTGCTGATTGGTGGGCGGTTGATATGTTACTTTTTTTGCCTGAGGGAGGGGTTGGGGATTTGGAATCTGATGTTCTTGTTGGTGTTTTCCCACATGAACGACCTGTTAGATTTTTGTATTCTCGAGAGGGGTTGGTAGTTTGATCTTATTGTTGCTGTTTTTTTTGCGTGGGAGAGGCTTGGTGGTTAGGGGTTTGTGAGTATTTTTTTTCTTTTTCGTGAAGAAGGGAGGTTGATATCTTTCTTTCAATAATATCCATGTTTTTTAAGGCTATCTGGAGAAGACGAATCTCAGAGTTCTATTCTGTGTAATACTTTGATAATAAAATGAACCTTTGAAGCTTTATACTTTGCAAGAAAGAATCTCCAGCTTTTACAAATCCATGACGGCTAGAGGGGACATTTTTCAGTGTTGATTTATCTGACACACCATGGCCTCTTAATTTAGTGAAGCACTCCCCAGCTTATACAGAGTACTCGCCACAGATTCTTTCAGATCACATAAGTACGAAGCAGCCTAACCTGATCAACAAAATGTATAGACAAGGTCTCACTTGAGGGCTTTTAGGTTATGTCAAGAATCTAAGAATGTCTCATGTTTATTGAGCCCCCGAAGGAGTTACGTATATGTTACGTTTTAGGGATATGGTAGCGTAGTGGTTATGTTGCCGGCCTCATAATCCACAGGTTCTGAGACTAATGAACTGGAGACAAGAGTTCAAATCCCACAATGGTGCTCTGGGAAATGTAAATTTAATTAAATAAATTGGGAATAAATATTCATATCAGACGCGGTAACTACAAAATCACCTGTTTGACTTAATAACGCGTTTGGTTCGTGAGATTCTTTGGCAGAAAAAGAATCTGCTGTCTTTACATAACCTGGCATATTAATGACTGTACACTCAGTGTAATATGATTGACTTTAATTCTCTCCTGAAAATGGCATGTTGATACATTAAGGCATTTCCCAGGGGCATTGCTTCCTTGATAAGATTCCCTTCCTGGACAATTTATGCGCCGGGCTGAATGGATTGAAAAGGCAGGGTGTCAGGACTGGAGGCAAGATCGGGGCGGTTCTGCTCACTGCTCCATGATGTTTGCTCCGCTCTCCGCAGCTCTAAGGCAGAGGCTGGGAGCCTGCTCCGGGCTTTGTGTCTGCAGGCTCTGCTGTGTGATAAACTGAGGCTGGTGCCGTAGGCCTGCTCTGGGCTTCATATCTATGGACTCACTTTCATTCTGAATGCCGTTGCTTGCTTTTGTTGTTTGCATGATTTGTGTTTTTTTCTCCCTCTCTGCCCTCTCCCCTCTCCCTTATCTCTACCCCCAATTGGGTGTTTATTGGTCTTTTTTTTTAATGAGTTTTCTGGCTGACTGTAAAGAGACAAATCTCAAGATTGAAGATTCAAGACTCAAGTACATTTATTTTCAAAGAAGGTATAAATTATTCTACCATTGCTGGTAGAATCTCAGATGGAGACAAGAGAGCATACAGGAGCGAGATATGCCAACTAGTGGATGGTGTTGCAGTAACAACCTGGAACTCAGCTTCAGTAAGACAAAAGAACTGATTGTGGACTTCAGGAAGGTTAAGACGAAGGAATACATACCAATCCTCATGGAGGGATCAGAAGAGGAGAGAGTAATTGGTTTCAAGTTTCTGGGCGTCAAGATCTCTGAGGACCTAACCTGGTCCCAAAATATCGATGTAGCTATAAAGAAGGCAAGACAGCAATTATACTTCATTAGGAGTTTGAAAAGATTTGGTATGTCAACAAAAACACTCAAAAACATCTATAAATGGACCATGGAGAGCATTCTGACAGGCTGCATCACTGTCTGGTATGGGGGAGGGGGGAGCTACTGCACAGGACCAAAAGAAGTTGCAGAGGGTCGTAAATTTAGTCAGCTCCATCTTGGGTACTAGCGCACAAGGTACCCAGGACATCTTCAAGAAGCAGTGTCTCAGAAAGGCAGTGTCCATTATTAAGGACCCCCAGCACCCAGGGCATGCCCTTTTCTCACTGTTACCATCAGGAAGCCGGAAGGCACACATTCAGCGATTCAGGAAAAGCTTCTTCCCTTCTGCCATCCAATTCCTAAATGGACATTGAATCTGTGAACACTACCTCACTTTTTTAATATATATTATTTCTGTTTTTGCAGGATCTTTAACCTATTCAATGTATGTATAGTAATTAATTTATTTATTCTTCTATATTACGTATTGCATTGAACTGCTGCTGCTAAGTTAACAAATTTCACAACACATGTCGGTGATAATAAACCTGATTCTGATTCTGAAATATACACCTTAAGATTTGTTTGCTTACAGGCAGCCACAAAGTAAGAAACCCAATTAAAAAAAGACCATAAGAGAGGGAAAAATATAACAAACATCAGGCAAACAATAAAAGCAAACAACAGCATTCCGAACGAGATTCAGTCCTGTGATCTGCTCCCCGGAACAGCCGGAGTCGGCCCAAGCCAACTCATATTAGCCATCTCTGTTCATCTTTGTTTAGCAATTACACAAAATCATTATGTGATTTATACATACTTTGATAATAAATATACTTTGAACTGATGAAAACAGATTTTCGCTCTAAGCACCTCAATTGCATTACAAGATACCATTCCCATGGGAGTTCTTCAATAAGTTATGAGAGTGACATCACAGCACCCAATAAAGGCTAGGTTTTCTCTCTTCTGGTGTGGATTATTTCTCAATAATGTAGTAACACTTTAAATTAGCTTATGAGACAACACAAAATGCAAACTAAAAGATAAATTTGAGAGATTCTGATTAACTCAGTATCTCCTGTAAACAATTAAACCTTGCCCAACCCATGTTTTCAGGCAGGGAAAGGCTCTGGGGGAATTAAGCTGCTAAGTCATTTGCTTTGCCTTAGAATTAAAAGTTAGAATTAGAATTAACAGATGGGGGCTATTTGTCTCAACTTGTCTTACTTGGTTCAGAATCAGATTTCTAATCACTGACGTATGTCATGTACTTAGTTGTTTTGTGGAAGAAGTAAGGTGCAGTACATACAAATCAGAATCAGGTCTCATATCACCAGCAGGACAATGAAATACATGATAAATATATAGGGGAAAAAGCTGAACTAGTGTACAAAAGGCAACAAACTAGTTGTATATGGTGACACATACTGTATGTACTTTGATAATGAATTTAGTTTGAACTTTGGTATGGTGACATTTGGAGTACTGCATTCTGTCCTAGTCGCCCAGCTATGGGAAGGATAGAATTAAACTGGAGATGGTGCAAGAAAGATTTAGGGGATGTTAATGGGACTGGAGGGCTTGTGTTATAAGGAGCAGTTGGACAAACTTGTTTTTTTCTCTCTCTGGATTAGAGGAGGCTGAGAGAATATCTGATACAGGTTTACAAAGACTATGAGAGGAGTGGATGGAGTTGACAGCCAATATTTTTTCCCAGGGGTGCAGCAGAGAGCATGCTTTTAAGGTGAGAAGGGGTGAATTCAAAGGAGATGTGTGGGGCAATTTTTTTTTACTCAGAGTGGTGGGTGCCTGAAATGTGTTGCTACAGATGATGGCAGAAGTAAATACGATCGTCCAAGAAGCTCTTAGGTAGGCCCATATGTGCGGGAAATGGAAGGATATGGACATTGTGTCGTCAGAAGGGATTGGTCTGGTTGGACTAGCTTGAAAGGGAAAATGACCCAAGAAGTCCACTCCATGTTTTGGGCTGAGACCTTGAGTACTGCTGAAGAGTATCAGCCCAAAACTTTGACTGTACGCTTTTCCATAGATGTTGCCTGGCCTGCTGAGTTCCTCCAGCATTTTGCTTGTGTTTCTTGGATTTCCAGCAACTGCAGATTTTCTCTTGTTTTCCAAAAAGTCCACTGACCATTTCCCTCCATAGATGCCACCGAACCTGCTAAGTTCTTCAGAATCTCTTCTTTTTTGTTGTTTCATATTCCATTATCTGCCGTGTTTTGAATCTCTGTCTCAAACTATGGGCAGAAACTTTTGTGTTTCCCTTCTTGTTAACACTAATAGTGAGAGATCAAATTTAACCACTGGCCGCAACTTGAATCACCTTTGATTGTGCTTGCCCCAAGGGATTTAAATGGAACATTGTCAGGGCTGTCTTATCGCAAAAGAGATATAAAGTAATTGTCAGAGGCTCAGAGTGGACCTGATAGAAGTAGACAAGACGATGAGGGGCACAGATAGGGACATTTGAAATCAGAGGGAATTTGGTGTAAGCTAAATACTAAAGGGGTCAGTCAAGATCTGAGGAAATACGATTTCATGGAGAGAGGGTTTGCAGTCTGGAATCTGGGGTGTTAGAGAGGGGTAATTGTGGAACATTTCAGAATAATTTGAACGAGCACTTGAATGGCCAAGGTGGAGAAGATTGTGGACCAAGTGTTGATGTGTAGGATTCGTGTAGGGTGGAGCTCGATGGTTGTGTGCACATAGGTGGGCTGAAGTGCTTGCTCAGATTTCAAGGTCCAAGGAAAATTTATTGTCAAATAAATATGTCACCATATACTACCTTGGGATTCATTTTTCTGCAGGCACTTGTAGGAATATGAAGAAATACAGTAGAATTTTTGAAAGACTATACATTAACAAAGACCGACAAACAACCAGCGTGCAAAAGCAGACAAACTGTGTGAATAATAAAAATAGAAAGTAAATAACACTGAGAACATGGGTACAGAGTCCTTGAGTTGTGGAGTTTCTGAGCTGTAAGACAATGAGACTAAAACACCAGGATAGTGATTAATTTACTGAATGTATCACAGAGGCCTGGCTATGCTTCTTAAGATGCGAGTTCAAATCCCACTACCACAGCAGGAGAAATTAAATTCAAACATTTAAGCACCGGAGAGGGGAGGCTGCCTTTTTATCGCTGGGGGATCACTCTGCTACCAAAGAAGGGAGACTGCCTTTTGATCACTGGTGAGGTTGCTCTGCTACGGAGAGGAGAAACTTCCTTTTGATCACTGGTGGGGTCACTTTGCTATGGAGAGAAGAAACTTCCTTTTGATCACTGGTGAGATCCCTCTGCTACGGAGAGGAGAAACTTCCTTTTGATCACTGGTGGGGTCATTTTGCTACAGAGAGGGAAAGGCCCGCTGCTGGGCCCGGAGAATGTTACCCAGGTTTTTTGTGTTTTGGATATGGACTCGGACTATAGAATTTTTTTTTCAGTCTTATAGTTTTTCAT
Source organism: Mobula hypostoma (assembly GCF_963921235.1). NCBI lineage: Eukaryota > Metazoa > Chordata > Chondrichthyes > Myliobatiformes > Myliobatidae > Mobula > Mobula hypostoma. The sequence continues at coordinate 148,092,536 of NC_086104.1, read as the reverse complement.
GCTTGGTGTTTTTCGCCCAATCATTCTCGTTTTTCTTGTGTGCAGGGGAGGGGGATTTGGGGGTCGATGTGCCTGTTCTGTTTTTGTGCGGGGAGGAGGGGGTTGATGATCGTGCTGCCATTCTTCTCTTTCTTGGCTATCTGAAGAAGAAGAATTTCAGAGTTGGAAACTTTGATAATAAATGAACCTTTGAACCTTTTAAATAAAACTGAAGTGAAGCACAAAATGGTGAACAGGTACCTACAGGATTATAGAAATTCATCTACTTCACTGAAGTTCTTCAGGAAAAGAAATCTGTACGGTTTACTCACTCTGTTCAAGACATGAATCCAGACCCACCAGTGTCCCTTAGAAACAGAAAATGCCGCAAAGTCCGAGATGGACAGACACCATGGGTGGTATGGTAACATTGTGGCAAGCGTAATGCTTTACAGCAACAGTGATTGGTGTTCAATTCCCGACGCTGCCCCTAAGGAGTTTATACGTTCTACCCCATGACTGTGTGGGTTTCCTCTGGGTGCTCTGATTTCCTCCCACATTCCAAAGACATACAGTACAGATTGTTAGTAAATTGTGTGCATGCTATACCAGCGTCAGAAGTGTGGTGACACTTGCTGTCCCCAGTACATTCTTCACCTGTGTTGGTCGTTGACGCAAATGATGCATTTCACAGTAGAGCTACTAGGATTTGATGTTTCAATCCCTATGGTAAGTCGGCACTCTCGATGTTGGCAGTGGGCTTGGAGTGGTGACAAAGAGGGAGGGTAGGTACGTCATCAGGGTCATCAGGTGGGCACCCTCCTTCTTTGACGTTTCGTTGATAAGACCACAACGTCTCCAGAGGGCTCAACGGTCACACAGTTCAAAGTTCAAAATAAATTTAGTAACAAAGTACATCTATGTCACCATATACAACCCGGAGATTAATTTTCTTGTGGGTGTACTCAGTAAATCCATAGAATAATAACCATAACAGAATCAATGAAACCAGTGTGCAAAAGACACAAACTGTGCAAATACAAAAAGGAAGAAATAATAATAATAAGTAAGTAAGCAATAAATATTGAGGACATGAAGAGTCTTTGAAAGTGAGTCCTTTGGTTCTGGGAAATTGTCAATAATGAGGCGAGTGAAGTTATCCCCTTTGTTTCAAGAGCCTGATGGTTGAGGGGTAGTAGCTGTTCCTGAACCTGATGGTGTGAGTCCTGAGGCTCCTGTACCTTCTTCCTGGTGGCAGCAGTGAGAAGAGAGCATGGCCTGGGTGGTGGGGGTCCCTGATGATGAATGCTACTTTCCTGCTACAGTATTTCATGCGGATGTGCTCAATGGTGGAGAGGACTTTACCTGTGATGGACTGGGCTGTATCCACCAGCTTTTGTAGGAGTTTCTATTCAAGGGCATCGGTGCTTCCATACCAAAGCAGCCAGGCAATATACTTTCCACTACACATCTATAGAAGTTTGTCAAAGTTTTAGATGTCGTGCTGAATCTTCCGAGACATCAAAGGAAGTAGAGGTGCTGCTGTACTTTCTTCATAATTGCACATACATGCTGAGCCCAGAACAGGTCCTCTGAAATAATAGCACCAAGGAATTTAAAGTTACGGACCCTTTCCATCTGTGATTCCTCGATGAAGACTGGCTCATGGACCTCCAGTTTCTTCCAATAATCTGCTGCTTTGTCTTGCTGACACTGAGTGAGAGGTTGTTGTTATGGCACCACTCAGCCAGATTTTCAATCTCCCTCCTATATGCTGATTTATTACCATCTTTGATTCGGCCTACAACCGTGGTATATGCTTTCTACATATTTTGATGACAGTGGTACATGTTCACTATATGTTTTGATGTACATATTGCAAATAACTTACTTACTTACTGCCTGTTATGCTGCTGGTGCTTGGGGCATCGATGAAGTTCCTCCATCTCTGGCAGTGTTCAGGGCTTTCTTCACCATGTCAGTAGCTTCCGCTCGGTTTTCACTACTGTCAGTCATGCAGGTCCCAGGTGCAGACTCAGGAATACTGTCGCACTCAGATGTACAAGGATTCTTCCTTCTGTTTCCATAACAATTTTGTTTAACCAGTCAAGGTTGTTAGCCCTGAGCTGAACCCCTGAACCTGGAGGACTGCTTGGACCACTCTTTATTTCATTTTGTTTATTGTCATTTAGAAATGCATGCATTTAAAAATGATACAATGTTCCTCCAGAATGATATCACAAGAAAACACAGGACAAACCAAGATTAAAACTGACAAAACCACATAATTATAACATATAGTTACAACAGCGCAAAGCAATACCGTAATTTGATAAAGAGCAGACCATGGGCACGATAAAAAAAGTCTCAAAGTCCCAATAGACAGGTGGCAGAAGGGAGGAACTCTCCCTGCCATGAACCTCCAAGCGTCACCAACTTGCCAACTTTCAGGAGCAACACCTCATGTACCGTCTAGGTAGTCTCCAGCCCCTTGGTATGAACATAGAATTCTCCAACTTCCAGTAATTCCCTCCCCCTCCCTTCCCCTATCCCTATGTCACTCTGCCCCCTCCCCCAGCTGCCTATCACCTCCCTCATGGTTCCGCCTCCTTCAACTACCCATTGTGTTTTCCCCTATTCCTTCTTCACCTTTCCTGCCTATCCCCTCCCTGCTTCCCCTCCCCCACCCCCTTTATCTTTCTCCTTACTGGTTTTTCACCTGGAACCTACCAGCCTTCTCCTTCCCACCCTCCCCCCACCTTCTTTATAGGGCCTCTGCCCCTTCCCTCTTCAGTCCTGACGAAGGGTTCTGGCCTGAAACGTCGACTGATCTTTTTCATGGATGCTGCCCGACCTGCTGAGTTCCTCCAGCGTGTTGTGAACGTTGCTTTGACCCCAGCATCTGCAGATGTTTTTGTGTTTACCAACTTGCCGATGCAGCACCATTGGAAGCACCCTACCGCAGCGAACTCTGAGTCCGTCCGAAAACTTCGAGCCTCCAACCAGCCCCTCCAACACAGCCTCTCCGAGCACCATCTCTGCCAAGCACTTCGACCCCGCCCCAGCCGTCGAGCAATAAGTAAAGCCGAGGACTCGGGGCCTTCTCCTCCGGAGATTCTGGACCACACAGTAGCAGCAGCAACGAAGCAGGCTTTTCAGAAGTTTCTCCAGATGTTCCTCCATGCTCTCACGTCCGTCTCCATCAAATCAGGATTGTGCACGGCACTCTACTTGAGAAATAACAGACATCACCACCAGAATGGCCACTGTGAGCTGCGTCGCGCCACCATCTTCTGCCACCGATCTTCTTAGTCTGTCCTCTACTTTTTGACCTGTTTTCTATGGGTGACCCTGCCAAGAGCCAAAGCATAAAGCCCTGACTCCAGCCAATATAATTCTGCGGGTCATCAAGGCATGAAAGCCTCCAAGCCACGACAAGGTTGTGGTCCTCTGACAAATAAAGCTAATCTTTATCTGTGGAAGAATGCTTCAGATCTGAACTGGGAACGAGAAAAAAAACAAGTTAGTTTTGGGTAGCAGAGAAGCTGGGGGAGGATTGAATCTCTGGGAATATCAGGGGGGATATCTCTGGTAGAGTGACAGCAGACAGCTTAATGTGCCAGTTATGAAGCAGTTAGGATCAGGTTTATCTGTGCAGGGCATTGCTGATGGTAAGACAATGGGACGTGAATTGCAGAGCTGGCTATTCTAACAAGGAAGGAAAAGAAGAATAACTAACTGAGGAGAAATAAGGAAAGATGGAAGTGCTGAGTTCTGACTGAGACAGAAAGGAAGAGTTACCTGGGGTTGGAGAATTCAGTGCACAAATGTCATGTCACATGCCGGTGTTAATAAACCTGATTCTGATTCTGAGTATTGAATCTGGAAGGCTGCATCCTCTCCAGATGGAAGATGGGCTGTTCCTCAACCTTGAGAGGGGCCTCGTAACATATAACATAGTCAAGAGTATAGAAGACAGAAGAGTAAAGCGCGTGAACAGGCCCTTCAGTCTATGATGGCTGTCTGACCACGATGCCAAATTAAGCTAAATCTATCTGCCCACCCATGGTCCATACCTCTCTACTCCCTGTATATTTCTGTGCCTCTTAGACATCTACCTCCAACCCCACTCCTATCCGCTACCACTCTGTATAAAAAAATTACTCCTTCAAACTTTTGCCCTCTCACCTTATAGTTATGTCCCCTAGTACTTGGAATTCCTACCTTGAGGGACTGATTCTATCTACCTGTTCTAGCCCTCTCAAAATTTTGTAAACATCTCTCAGGTCTCCCCTCAGGCACTGACACTCCAAAGAAAACAATACAAATTTGTACAACCTCTCCTTACAGCTCAAATGCCAGCAACGTATGGGGAATCCTCTTCTGCATAGTCTCCACGCCCTTCCTGCTATGGGCCAACCAGAAGTGCACACCGTACTCCAAGTGAGGCCTAACCAAAGTCTGAAAGAGCTGCAGGATGACATTTTGGCTCTTTTACTCGAAACCCTGGCCAAAGGAGGCAGGTGAGTCATCCGCCTGCTTTACCAGCCTTGGCACTTGCGTTGCTACTTCTTGGGAGCCATGTGCATGCACCCAGGATCAATGACAAGTGTCCTTTCCCTCGTAGTGCACGTTGTCATGGCAACATGCACCATATCAGAATATGAGCTTTGTTTTTGACGTATGTGTTATTGCCTGGATAGAGTGGACGTGGAGAGGACGTGTTCTGTGTGGGGGAGTCTAGCACCAGAGAGCACAGCCTCAGAGAACCACGTCCCTTTAGAAAAGAGATGTGAAGTAATGTATTTAATTATTTAGACATATAGTGCGGAGCAGGCCACACTGCCCAGCAACCCACCTATTTAACACTAGCCTAAGCACAGGACAATTTATAAAGGCCACTTTAACCGACTAACTGGTCCGCTTTTGGACTGTGGGAAGAAACCAAAGCGTATGGAGGAAACCATGCGGCCACGGGGAGAACGCGCAAACTCCTTACAGATGGCACCGGTATTGAACTCTGAACTCTGACGCCCCGAGCGGTAATAGCCTCGTGCCAATTGCTATGCGGTCATGGCTCCCCGAAGGAAAGGTTAGTGTGGGAACTGGACGGCGGGGTGGTACGGACAGCGAGCTCAGGGTCACTTCTGAGGACCAAACGCTGGCACTCAGCAAGCTAACCATCCAATCTGAAATCGTCCTGGAAGGCATCCAGGGGGGTGGGCAATAACCGCTGGCCAGACCAGTAACACACACATCTGCTGCGCGTATATAAATAGAACAAAGTGACTGAAGACTGTGGGAAAGTGGAAAATGCCCGAGTGAGCCACTAGGGGGAGCTCTGTTCAGTGTAGGAATGGGATGCCCTGCTGTTTTGGATTGAGGAGCATCTGACCATCTGCACTTGATGTGGGCGTATTTTTTTCTAGTTGCTATTGAAGTAGAGAATCTTCTGCACCAACATTTCTCAGCTTGTACAGCATCAATGTTTTTTTTAAAAAGGACATATATTGGAGTACTCAGAGGTATGCTGCGTGGGCCCAGAATAAAGAATTATTTTCAAAACTTTGAGATTAGATACAGGCTCTGATAACTGCCCTTGTGACTGCTTGATGCATTACTAAACCTGAAAGAAAAACAGTGATTTCCCCCACCCACTGACCACATTAATTGCCATAAATCAAAATTTAAGTCAGGCATCCTCCCTGGAAATGTTGGATGGGAAGTATTGGCTATAATAGGAAATAAAAATGCTTTAAGACTGGATGGAAGACTGGAAGACAGTGGCCAGTTTATTAGGTACCTCCTGAGTGCAAGGTAGCACAGTGTCTTGTCACTCCAGTGACCCAGGTTCAATCCTGACTTCCGTATGGAGATTGTACATTCTCTCCGTGACCATGTAGGCTTCCTCCTAAACATTCGGATGTGTTTAACAGGCATTCCGACAGATACTGGAGCATTTAGTGAAATGAGGAATGTTTTCTCCAGCTACCCAAAGACCTGTAAGTTGGTAAGTTAATTGGCTGCTGTAAGTTACTCCTGGTGTGTAGGTGAGTGGTAGGCTCTATGTTCGTTGATGGTGATTTTCTTGTGGGCATTCCTTTGCACCTACTGTGAATGCCTACAAGAAAATGAAATATACTACCTCACGGTAGTATATGGTAATAAACAGTGCTGTGCAAAAGTCTTAGGCACGTGTATATAGCCAGGGTGCCTACAGTACTGTATTTGTCAACGTAGAGCGGAGAGTGATTTTGTAAATCTGGCCAGAGCCAAGGATGTCGGGAATGGCGAGGGTGGAGTGCCACAAGAGGGGTGAGGGACAGGTGGCAGAGAAGGTGTGCCAGGGCAGAGGGTGGCGGGGGTGAAGACACGCCCAGCCCTGGGATACCAGGCTAGGTCATTTGATTCCAAACAATTGGTTTATTGATCATTACAGAATGTCTCTCTGGTGCTTCCTGCTCCCTCCCCTCTCCTAACCATGATTCCCCTTTCTCTGCCCCCTTCCCACTCTCAGTCCACAATAGAGTGTGTATGTGTGTGTGCCTAACTGTACTCTATACTAGATTGACAATAAATTTACTTTGAACTTTGAACTCTGAATGTTGGAAGAATAGAATGAGATTGGTGGCCTATAGAAAGAATCCTGTCCAGGTGCCTCACAACTTCATATGAAAACTGGTCTGCCCAAGGCTGCAAGAGATTGCTGAGAGTTGTGAATTCAGCCCACCCTATCACAAAAAACAGTCTCCCCTCCATGGAATTTGTGTACACTTCCCAGTGCCTCAGGAAAACACCAACATAATCAGAGAGGCCTCTCACCCTGGTCATGCTCTCCTGTCCCTCTTCCATCCGTCAGAAGATACAAAAGATTGCGATCACATACCATCAGTTCAACAAGGACTTTTACCCTGCAGATATAAAACTCTTGAATGGACCTATTATACTTTAAAGATGAACTCCCGGTGTTTGAATCTACCTCAGTAATGCCTATTTATCTGCATGGTGTAATTTCTCATTTACTATGACACTATATTCTGCATTCTATCATTATTTTCTTTTTGTGCTATCTCCATGTATCTGTGTATGATATGATTCCCTCCACCCAATTTCACCATTACCCATTCCTGTTTCCCTTTCTCTCTCTCTCTCACTTTATCTCTCCCCGGTCCTTTTGTTCCATGGCCTTCTGTCCTGTCCTATCAGATTCCCCCTTCTCCAGCCCTTTATCTCTTCCTCCGATTAAAGTCCCAGATCTTTATTTCGCCCCTTCCCCCTCTCCTAACTTCACCTATCACCCACCTCCTTGCACTTCTAAATTCCCTACCCCTCCCTAACTTTCTTACTCTAACTTCCCCTCTTTCTTTCCAGTCTTGAAGGGTCTCAGCCCAAAACATCGACTCGTTACTCTTTTCCATTTTTACTTAGTTCAGTCTGTCAGGGTTTTATTGGGATGAGAATCAAAGTCGGTTTACTCTTTTCCATAGATGCTGCCCAGCCAGCTAAGTTCCTCCAGAATTTTGTGTGTGTTGCTATAACATGATCTGTCTGGATGTCATGCAAGTTATGTTTTTTTTTCCACTGTATCTCAGTACAGTGAGAAACCAGCCTGAAGGCCTGACTCTGTGCTGTGGTTCTCTATGACTCCATATGACAATAACAAACAAATGACCAATTTAATGGGCGTGGCAGGTGGAATACAATGTAAGGGAAGTGTATGGTCATGCACTTTGGTAGAAGGATTAAAGGAACATGCTATTTTCTAAATGGGGAGCAAATTCAGAATTTGGAGATGAAAGGGTAACTTGAGAATCCTGACGCAGACTGGGAGATCGTTTTGCTGAACACCTACGTTCTGTTCGCTAGAGAAAGCAGGATCTCCCAGTGGCCACACATTTTAATTTCACATCCCATTCCCATTCTGATATGTCTATCCACGGCCTCCTCTACTGTAAAGATGAAGCCACACTCAGGTTGGAGGAACAACACCTTATAATCTGTCTGGGTAGCCTCCAACCTGATGGCATGAACATTGACTTCTCTAACTGCTGCTAATGCCCCACCTCCCCCTCGTACCCCATCCGTTATTTATTTATATACACACATTCTTTCTCTCTCTCTCCTTTTTCTCCCTCTGTCCCTCTGACTATACCCCTTGCCCATCCCCCTCCCCCTTTTCCTTCTCCCTGGGCCTCCTGTCCCATGATCCTCTCATATCCCTTTTGCCAATCACCTATCCAGCTCTTGGCTCCATCCCTCCCCCTCCTGTCTTCTCCTATCATTTTGGATCTCCCCCCCTCCCACTTTCAAATCTCTTACTATCTGTTCCTTCAGTTAGTCCTGACAAAGGGTCTCGGCCCGAAATGTCGACTGTACCTCTTCCTGGAGATGCTGCCTGGCCTGTTGTGTTCACCAGCAACTTTGATCTGTGTTGCTTGAATTTCCAGCATCTGCAGAATTCCTCATGTTTGGGAATCCTAGTGTAGGATTCCCTAAAGGTTAACTTGCAGGCTGAGTTGGTGGTAAAGAAGGCAAATGCAATGTTGGCATTTATTTTGAGGCAGCGAGAATATTAAAGCAAAGATGTAATTTTGAGGCTTTATCAGGCGTTGATCAAACCATATTTGGAGTATCCTGAGCAATTTTGGGCCCCATGTCTACAGACATCCCACCCTGCAAAGATTCATTTCAGGGAGGTAGCACCATCAATTTGTGGGAGACTCCCGGAACTTCCGGGAGAGGTGGGATGTCTGCAATACAGTAGCTCCTTAGCAGCTAGCCAGCTAGTTTAAATAACGTTAGCTATGCTAATGAATGAATGACACCTATTAAACTCACCTCAACATGACTTTTACAGTCTTAACCCACCATGGGCAATAGAAAAGTCACTGTTGCAAACAGTGCAGTGAGCAACACTGTCATTATTTTTGACCCCTATGAGGCAGGGGTACACTTTAGTGTAGTCTGGGGTGACGTACGTTTTATACTTTCTTTTTTTGGAACACTCTGCCATGGTGCACACTCGCTCTCTCACTCGTGCTCGCTCTTTCTCCCTCTCTCTCTCTCTCTCCCCCTCTCTCTCTCTCTCTCCCCCCTCTCTCTCTCCCTCTCTTTCTCTTGTGCTCTCTCTCACTCACGCGCTCTCTCGCTCTCTCTCTCTCTTGCTCTCTCTCTCACTCGCTCTTTCTTGCTTTCTCTCTCTCGTGCTCTCTCGCTCGCTAGCTCTCAAAAAAAGTGATTTCCATGATATTGTATATAATTTGCGGGCATCAGGGAGCTGCTATTAATATGCGGGAGACTCCTGGAACTTCTGGGAGAGGTGGGATGTCTGTGTCTAAGAAAGGATGTGCTACTATTGGAGAGGGCCCAGAGGAGGTTCAGAAAAATAATCCAGGAATGAGAGGGTTAACATAGGAAGAGTGTTTGATCTCTATGGGCCTGTACTCATGGGAGTTTAGAAGAATGAAGGGGGGAGCTTATTGAAACTTTCTGCATGTTTAAAGGCCTAGACAGGGTGGATATGGAGAGGATGTTGTCAATAGTGGGAAGAGTCTCAACCAGAGAGTACAGACTCAGAATAGAAAGGTATCCCTTTAGAGCAGGGGTGGCCAACCTTTTACACTCCATGCGTCAATCTTTTCACGCACGAGTTCTATATTAACATATTTTTACAAGAATTGTGGGGGTACAAGAGTTGTATGGCGCATCTGAACCCGTGCGTGAAAAAATTGACACATGGAATGTAAAAGGTTGGCCACCCCTGCTTTCGAGCATAGAAGAGGAGGAATTTCTTTAGCCAGATGGTGGTGAATCTGTGGAATTCATTGCCACAGATGGCCGTGGAAGCCAGGTCATTGCGTAAATTTAAAGCGGAGGTTGACAGTTTCCCAATTTGTGATGGCGTCAAAGGTTACAGTGGGAAGGCAGGAGAATGGTGTTGTGAGAAAAAATAAACCAGCCCTGATCAAATGGCAGAGCAAACTCAGAAAGCCAAATGGTCTAATTCTGCTCCTATGTCTTACGGTCATATGGACTCAGTGGGCAGTAGGATCTGCTGCCATGCTGTGCCACTCCAGGCTAAAAATTCTAATGCAGCTCTGCAGATGAAAGGGCCCCTGTCATCTTCTCTAACCCCACGTCCCCATCGTGAGAGGTGGAAACGGGTAAGGCCGGCCAACAGGGCTCTGGTGAAGCTGTATAGGCCAATCCCCTGTGCAGTGGATGCAATCGATTATGGAAACATTGATGAACTCTGACAATATCAATGACTTTGAACGATGGGGACGGGAGGTCATCAATGGCCTATGCTCCACTGGGAGCTAACGACCAAGAAGAAGAAGAAGAATGATATCTATAAATCTGTTGGAATGTGCTAAGCAGGTGGTGAAGCCAGATGTACTCACAATATTTAAGAAGTATTTGAATCATTAAGACATAGGAGGCTACTAAGCGAATGCAAGTCAATGAGAGTGTAACACCCTGGGAAAGGTTTCACTGCTAATGTAATGGTCTTTCTGCAGCAGCAGTGTTTGGGTTATGGCTAGAGATAACAGGGGCTTTGGAATGTGCGCCGTCCAGTGAAGGGAATGTTTTTTCTTGTTGTGTGCCTGAGACCGAAGTGATCTGGGTTTTTGGTTCCGTGGAAGATGAAGAGAGAAGATGCCAGAACGGAGAGGTCATAGAAACCAGAAAGGAGTGGACTTGGAGTGGGCCGGGAGCCAACGAAGCCCGGGGAAATCGATGGAGGACCAACAGAAGGGAAACCGTGAGCTCCAACTTGTGCACATTAGACTGTTTCATTAAAATGGGCCCTTTTCTTTTTGTTTTTCTTTACTCACTCTTTAGTCAAATTAAGAATTAAAGAGCTAAGTTGTTTAATTGCATATAGTATACTTTCTGTTATTTCGTGGTACTGATTAGTAACGGGGGAACAGATCACACAGCATCCACACAAACAAGAGGTTTTGCAGCTCAGATTTCACACATTTGGTGGGGCCAGAGACTGCCTTCCCTAGACTAATGGTGCCGGCCAACCCTGAGGGTTACAAGAGTAATATAAATGGGTGTAATGGTCAGCGTGGTTATGAAAGACTGAATAGCCTCCTGTACGACTATGACTCTATGAAAGCTGAACAACTCTAGAATATGCATTCAGGTTCAAACTGGCTTGGACCCATGACCTTGGCACGTCAAGGAAGATCTCGTCAGTTCTGGCGAAGAACTTGATAACAGTTGCCTGTGGGCACATAACGCTTGACCAGTGGAAACATTTGTAAACCACAAGGAAGGATAGGAAGATTAATTGGCAAATATGTTTTCAATCCAATACTAGAGGGCATGCATCTCCGGTGAAGGGGAAAAGTTCAAAGGAGATGTGTGGGACAATGAAAGTGGTGGGTGCTTGGAATACACAGCTAGGTGGTGGAAGCAGATAGGACGGAGGAATTTAAGAGGCCCATAGATGGCACATGAATATGCAGAGAATGGAGGGATTTTGACCTTGTGCAGGCAAAAGGGAAAGTTTGGTAATTGATCTGAATGCTATTTGCTTCCTTTTATTGTTTGCACGATTTGTTTTTTTTCATATTGGGTATTTGATGGTCTTTTTTATGAGTTCTTTTGGGTTTCTTTGTTTTGTGACTGCCTGCAAGAAGACAAATCTCAAGATTGTATAAATGAACTTTGAACCTTGAACTTTGAAACATCTTGGGCAGAAGGGCCTGTTCCTGCACTACACTGTTCTGTCTTCTACGTTCTAAAATATGAAGTGGAAAGTTGAAATGGTGCACTCATAATGGACAAAATTATTTTTAAGTACCGCTTTTCAATCCTCGGTGTAAGGGGTACCTTTAAAAACTGAGTGTGCCACATGCTGTGGCCTTAATATAAAATAGCAGATGATGCTGTTTAGATTAAAATTACTGGCTTCAATAAGGGATGTTCTATTTATAGCACTAAGTTTATTTACTTACGCTCCCAGCAACATAGAGAAACTCACAAACAATATGTCAACTGAGGAAAGTTATTCTTGTCATAGAGGGAGTCAAAATCAGAATCAACTTTATTTTCACTGACATGCAGTATTTCATGAAATGTGTGTTATAGCACCGGTAGAATGCAATACTCAGTGGCCACTTTATTAGGTCCACTTATACATCTACAAGTTAATGCAAAGCTCTAATCAGCCAATCATGTGGCAGCAACTCAATGCATAAGATCATCAAGACATGGTCAAGAGATTCAGATGTACTTCAGACCAAACATTAGAATGGGGGAGAAGTGTGATTTACTGTAAGTAACTTTGACCTTTGACTGTGGAATGATTTTTGGTGCCAGATGGGGTGGTTTGAGTATCTCAAAAACTCCTGGGGTTTTCATGCACAACAGTCTCTAGAGTTTATAGAGAATGGTGCAATAAAACCAAAAAAGTGCCGCTCACTGGGAGGGAATAGACAATTTGGAACGGGGAATTTGTCAATTGCAAGTTGGTTTGGTTTAGTTCATTACTGTCACATGTACCAAGATACAGTGAAAAGATACAATGACCTCGTGCTGTTACAGAGGTCAAATCATTACATGGTACATTGAGTTAGAATAAGGCAAAACAATAATAATACAGAATGAAGTGTAAAATCTACTGGAAAAATGGCAGTGTAGTTTAACGATAAAATGCAAAATCATAATGAGGTAGATGTAAGGTTAAAAGTCCATCTCAGTCCTCATTGGGGGATGAGAAGTGGAAAGGGTGAACAATTTCAAGTTCCTGGGTGTCGACACCTCTGAGGATCTACCCTAGGTTCAACGTATCAATGCAGCTACTAAGGCACGACAGCGGCTATATTTCATTAGGAGTTTGAGGAGATTTGGTCTGTCACCAGCGACACTCGCAAATTTCTACAGGTGCACTGTGGAGAGCGTTCTCACTGGCTGCATCACCAACTAGTATGGTAGGGGGAAGGCACTGCGCAGGATTGACGTAAGCTACAGAAAGGTGCTAACTTGCTGAATCACCATCTGGTGTGGTGTGGGGATGGGGTTGGTGGTGGCCACTGCACAGGATCAAAATAAACTGTAGAAAGTTGTGAACTCAGTCTGCTGCGTCGCGGGCACTAGCCTCTGTGGCATCCAAGCCACCTTCCAGTAGCAATGCCTCAAAAAAGGCGGTACCCATCTTTAAGGACCTTCATCACCCAGGACGTGCCCTCTTCTCATTGCTGCCATCAGGGAAGAGGTACAGCAACCTGAAAGCACGCACTCAATGATTTAGGAAATCCTCTGCCATCAGATTTCTGAATGGACATTGAACTCACAAACTCTACCTCACTACTTTTATGCGCTACTTATTTAATTTAACTACTTAATAAATATACACTTACTGTAATTCGCAGTTTTTATTATTAAGTCTGGCAATGTAATGCTGCTGCAAAAACAACGAATCTCACAGCATAAGCCGGTGATATTAAACCTGATTCTGATTCTCGTTGTCCAGGAGGTCTGTTTAAGAGTCTGATAACAGTGGAACAGAGCTATCCTGGTTGTCCGTGCTTTCATGTTTTTGTATCCTCTGCCCCAATGGGAAAGGGGAGGAGAGAGAATGTTCCCGGTGGGTGGATCCTTTGATTACGTTGGCTGCTTTTTAGAGGCCGTGAGAAGTATAGATAGAATCCGTGGAGGGCGGGGGGGCTGGTTCCTCTGATGTGCTGAGCTGTGTCCTCAGTTTCTTGCAGTCACACGCAGAGCAGTTGCCATACCAAACCAGTATGTGTCCAGACAGGAGAGTTTGGGGAGCATTGATAAAAATTAATCAGAGTCGATGGGGATATGCCAGATTTATTTACCTCCAAAGGAACTACAGATGTTGGCGAACTTTCTTGTCAATTTCACCAATGTGGTTGGACCAGAACGGGCTATCTGTGATGTTCACACCTAGGAGGGGGAACGTCAACTCAGACCGTGAGAGGCCTGCGTTGGGCATTTTCATGCCTTACAAAGTGCAGATTGGCAGTCTGTGTGGGGCGCCACTCCTCACACAGACACTAGAGCAATGTGTGGTTAAGTGCCTTGCTCAAGGGCACAAACACACTGCCACAGCTGAGGCTCGAACTAGCGACCTTGAGGTAACTAGACGAACGCCCTAACCACTTGGCCACGTGCCCAACACAACCCAACGTTCCGAGCTGTTCATGATGACTTGCAAACCACAGGTTGAAACGAAAACATTTGCCAGGGTCATCTTTTAATGGTGATCCTTTCAGGCAAGGCGATGTCTATAGCTGGTGACCATGTTGTGAAACAGAGAAAAGGATATCACACCCATTGCAATTTTCTTCTTCTTGGACCCAGTGGAGCATAGGCCATTGATGACCTCACATCTCCGTCGTCCAAAGTCGATGGTCTGGTTGGAGCTCATCAATGTCTCCGTAATCCACTGCACAGGGGATTGACCCATACAGCTTCACCAGTGCCCTGTTGGCAGGTGGTACCCCTTTCTACCTCTCAGGACTGGGACACAGGGTTGGACTTTGAGTGGCAACCCTTCTGCAATAGGTAGCATGGATTGTCAGTGAGAGGCTGCAGAATGGTGATTCCATAACCCGCGTAAGTTATCCACGTTCGGCATATGGGGTGGCAGAGTGGTACAGCTGGTAGAGCTGCTGCCTCACAATGCCAGAGACTTGAGTTCGATCCTGACTTCAGCTGCTGTCTGTGCGGATTACACACACGTTCCCCCCGTGACTGTATGGGGGTTCCTCCATGTACTCTAGTTTCCTCCCACATAATAAAAGCATTCAGGTTGGTAGGTTATCTGTCCACTGTAAAATGCCCCTAACATGTGCGGAACTGTGCAATGGTCATGGGAAAATATACTGTATATAGCTAGGCTGCCTCAGTACTGCCAGAATCAGAATCAAGTTTAATTTCACCAGCATATGTCGTGAAATTTGTTAACTTTGCAGCAGCAGTACAATTCAATAGATACGGCCAGATTTGGGAACAGCTTCTTTCCAACTGTGATGAGACTGCTGAACGGATCCTGACCTGGATCTGGGCCATACCCTCCAAATATCCGGACCTGCCTCTCGGGTTTTTTGCACTACCTTACTTTCCCTTTTCTATTTTCTATTTATGATTTATAATTTAAATTTTTAATATTTACTATCGGTTTGTACTCCAGGGAGCGTGAAGCCCAGAATCAAATATCGCTGTGATGATTGTACTCTCTAGTATCAATTGTTTGGCGACAATAAAGTATAAAGTATAATAATAGAGAAAAAGCTGTGAATTACAGTATGTGTCATGGTCCGGTCCCTGAAGTCCGTATTCCGGTTCACGGTCCGGTCCATCAACCCTCGCTCCAGGATTTCCTGTCTACACTGTTTCTGTTCTTGTTGAGCTCTAATTGAGGCAGCTGATGCTCGTTGGGGCTGGCTGCATAAATACCTTCAGAGACTAGGGCGTGGCTGCTGGATTGTTCTTGTCCTACTCCTTGTATACCTTCCTCTGCCTCCTGTTTCTTCGCCTGAAGCCCTGCCTTGTCTTGCTGGTAACTCTCGCCTCGCCTGAAGTTCTCGTCTTGCCTTCCTTTGCCAGAAGCCTTGTCTTGTCTTGTCTTGCTGGTAACTCTCACCTCACCTGAAATTCCTCTCTCGCCTTGCATTGCCTGAAGTCTTGCCTTGTTTTGCTGGTAACACTTGCCTCGTCTCACCTGCAGTCTTGTCCTGGAGCCACCTTGTACCTAGCTCCCTTCCTGTCCCTTGCCTCCGTCGGGTAAGCCAGGCCGTCTTGCCGTTACGTGCGGTTGGTTCTGTCTCTTCCTGTTCCATGCCTCTGTCGGGTGGTGATCCACGCCCTGCCCAGGAGGAGCCGGCCTAACCTCAAGCCTGAAGACTCCAGCCTGCTGCCTAGCCTCAAGCCTGAAGACTCCTGCCTCCTGCCAAGCCTTGCCTGGTCTCTAGCCTCTAGCCTCTAGCCTCTAGCCTCAAGCCTGAAGACCCCAGCCTCCTGTCTCCTGTCAAGCCTCGTCCCTAGCCTCTAGCCTCAAGCTTGAAGACTCCAGCCTCCTGTTTCCTGCCAAGCCTCGTCCCTAGCCTCTAGCCTCAAGCCTGAAGACTCCTGCCTCCTGCCAAGCCTCGCCTCTAGCCTCAAGCCTGAAGACTCCAGCCTCCTGCCTCCTGCCAAGCCTTGCCTCTAGCCTCAAGCCTCAAGCCTGAAGATTCCAGTCTTGTCCTGCCTGCCTGCCAAGCCTCGTCCTTGCCTGGTTCTGGGGTCCAAGCCAGAGGCAAGACCCAGGTACTGGGTCCTTGTCCAGTCTCTGGCTCGGAGTCCAAGCCCAGACTCCTAGCTCTCTTGTCCAGTCCTGTTCTGGGTTCCCGGTTTTCGTGTCCATGTCCTTGCCCTCAGTCTGTATCCTAGTCCTGTCCCTAGTACTTCAGTGTCTGTGTCTTGCACTTGGGTCCGTTCCCAGCCACCGCCTTATGACAGTATGAGTATATACTAAACAGTTAAATCAAACAAGTAGTGCAAAAATGGAAATAAAAAAATAGTGAGGCCGTGTTCATGGGTTCAATGTCCATTCATAAGTTGGACAGCAGAGGGGAAGAAGCTGTTCCTGAATCATTGAGTGTGTGCCTTCAGGCTTCTGTAACTCCTTCCTGATGGTAGCAATGAGAAGAGGGCGTGTCCTGGGTGATGGGAGTCCTTTTTGAGTGTCCATGTCCTGGGTGCTAGGGAGGCTGGTGCCTGTGATGGAGCTGATTAATTCTACAAATCTCTGCAGCTTACTTCCATCCTGTACTGTATTTGTCAATATGGAACGGAGAGCAAGGTTGTAAATCTGGCGGGAGCAATGGATGTTGGGAGTGGCAAGGGTGGTGTGCCACGGGAGGAGTGCCAGGGGTGGAGTTGGGGGGGGGTGCTGACACAGGTGTGGACCCACCCAGCCCTGAGACACCACCACGCATGTTCATTTGATTCCAAACAATTCATTTAGTGATCATTATAGAATGTCTCTCTGATGCTTCCCACTCCCTCCCCTCTTCCTTCCGCGTTTCCCAACCATGATTCCCCTCTCCCTGAC
Organism: Mobula hypostoma; assembly: GCF_963921235.1. NCBI lineage: Eukaryota > Metazoa > Chordata > Chondrichthyes > Myliobatiformes > Myliobatidae > Mobula > Mobula hypostoma. The sequence goes on along the minus strand of NC_086104.1, from coordinate 148,075,480 downwards.
CCCTTCCCACTCTCAGTCCACAATAGAGACCCATATCAGAATCAGGTTTATCATCACTCACATTTGTCATGATTTTTTTTTGTGGCAGCAGTACAGTGCAATGCATAAAATTACTACAGTACTGTGCAAAGTTCTTAGGCACCCTAGCCTAAGACGTTTGCACAATGTTGTAGGTGGGTGGTAGAATCTGGGTGAGTTGCTAGGAACTGAGCAGAATAAATAACTTTAGAGTAAAGGAGTGGTTGATGGTTGGCATGGACGAGGTGAGCTGAAGCCGATTGTCCTTATTCAGCACTCGAGAATAAGGGGAAACAGTATGATTGTTATCCAGCAATATATAGTTTGAATTAATGAAGACATACATATTAAATATTATGTATGAAAATATGACAGCGTACTAATCCAAATAAATAATGCATTATTTGTTTTAAATATAACACAGAAAGTGTATTGGACCTAAAGATATAGGAGCAGAATTAGGCCATTTGGCCCATCAAGTCTGCCCTGCCACTTCATCATGGCTGATCCACTTTCCCTCTCAGCTCCATTCTGCCCCCTTCTCCCGTATCCATTCATGCCCTGACTAATCAAGAATCTATCAACCTCTGCCTTAAGTATTCCCAAAGGCTTGGCTTCCACAATTACCAGTGGCAACGAATTCTGCAGATTCATCACTTTCTGGCTAAAGAAATTCCTCCTCTTCTCCATTGAGGAAAGAGGTTCTGCTGAGGGCATTTGAGCAGCTAGGGACTAAATTAAAAAGCAGAACCAAAAAGGTGGTAGTCTCTGGATTTCTACCTGAGCCGCATGCAAATTGGCACAGGGTTAAGAAGGTTAGAGAGTTATATGCGTGGCTCAAGGACTGGTGTGGGAGGAGTGGGTTTGAATTCATGGGAAACTGGCACCGGTATTGGGGAAGGAGGGAGCTGTTCCGATGGGACGGGCTCCACCTGAACCGTGATGGGACCTGGATCCTGGCGAATTGCATAACTAGGGTCGCGGATAGGGCTTTAAACAAAATAGCAGGGGGCTGGGTTCAACAGATTGGAGAAGCATGGATAAAGTAAAAGAGAAAAGTGTGGATAAAGGTGAAGTAAAAGCAAAAGTTAAAAAAGAGAAAAGTAAGCGTGGAGTGCGAATAAGTGCATAAGAGACCAAGATTACTAGATTTTAAAGGCATAATGAGTATAAGGGCACTTTATCCGAATGCCCATAGTATTCAAAACAGGGTCAGTGAACTTGTGGCACAAATCAGTATAAAGGGGTATTAGTAGCCAATACAGAAACATGGTTGTAGGGTGGAGAGGATTGGAAATTAAACATCCAAGGATATGAGGTAATACGGAAGGATAGGCAGGAAGGTAAGGGAGGTGGCGTAACACTCATAATTAAGGATGAGATCAGGGTGATAGTGAGAGATGATTTAAGATCTAAGGAGCAGAATGCTGAATCTGTCTGGGTAGAGATTAGAAATAGTAAAGGGAAAAGATCACTGGTGGGAGTTGTCTATCAGCCACTGAATAATAACATTACAATGGCACTGGCAATAAACCAAAAGATATCTGAAACATGTAAAGATGTAACAGCAGTTATTGTGGGGGACTTTAACTTGCACATAGATTGGGCAAATCGAGTTAGTCGAGGCAGTCTTGAGGAGGACTTCATAGAATACATCCATGATGGCTTTTTTGAACAGCATGTTACTGAACCCACAAGGGAATGTGCTATCTTGGATCTGGTCCTGTGCAATGAGACAGGTAAATTAGCAATCATTTAGTTAGGGATCCTCTTGGAAAGTGATCACAGTATGACTAGATTTCTCATACAAACGGAGGGTGCAATAGTTCGATCTAAAACCAGTGTATTATGCCTAAACAAGAGAAACTACAACGGGATGAGGGAGGCGTTGGATAGGTTAGACTGGGAACACAGGCTATATGTTGGGATGGTTGAGGAACAGTGGAAGACTTTCAAAGAGAGTTTTCACAGTGCTAAACAAAAGTATATTCCAGTTAAAAGCAAAGACAGTATGGGTGGAGAAAGCCAGCCATGGATAACTAAGGAAATAAAGGAAGGCATCAAACTAAAAGTTCGTGCGTACAAAGTTGCCAAGAGTAGTGGGAAACTGGAAGATTGGGAAAACTTTAAAAAGCAAAAAAAAGAATCACAAAGCGAGCAATAAAGAAAGGGAAGATACATTATAAAAACAAACTAGCACAAAATATAAAAATGGACAGTAAAAGTTTTTATAATTATATAAAGCAGAAAAGGGTGGCCAAAGTGAATGTAGGTCCCTTGGAGGACGAGAAGGGAGAATTGATATTGGGCAATGAGGAAATGCCCAAGGCTTTGAATGACTATTTTGTGTTGGTTTTCACGGCGGAGGACACGTCTAACATGCCAAAGACAGATTACATGGATGCCATAGGAGGAGAGGACCTCAATACAAGAGCTATCACTAAAGAGGTAGTGCTGAGCAAACTTGTGGGCCTAAAGATGGACAAGTCCCCTGGTCCCGATGGAGTGCATCCCAGGGTACTAAGAGAAATGGCAGAGGTTATAGTTGAGGCTTTGGTGATAATTTACCAAAATTCTCTGGACTCTGGGCAGGTTCCAGCAGATTGGAAGAAGATAAATGTCACGCTGCTGTTCAAAAAAGGATGTAGGCAAAAGGCAGGTAACGATAGGCCAGTTAGTTTAATATTTGTAGTTGGGAAAATGCTTGAAGCTATCATTAAAGAAGAAATAGCAAGGCATCTGGAAAGAAATGGATCCATCAGGCAGATGCAGGTCCTGTTTGACAAACTTATTGGTGTTTTTCAAGGATATAACAAGCACAATGGATAGAGGGGAACAGACGGGTATTATTTACTTGGATTTCCAAAAAAGCATTCGGTAAGGTGCCACATAGAAGACTTATCCATAAGATAAGGATGCATAGAGTTGGGGGTGATGTATTAGCATGGATAGAGGATTGGTTAACCAATAGAAAGCAGAGAGTTGGGATACGTGGGTGTTTCCCCGGCTGACAATCATTGGTCCTGACGAAGGGTCTCGGCCTGAAACGTCGACTGCGCCTCTTCCTATAGATGCTGCTTGGCCTGCTGCATTCACTAGCAACTTTGATGTATGTTGCAGCAATCATTGGTGAGCAGTTGTGCCATAGGGGTTGATGCTGGGCCCGCAACTATTCACGATATACATTAACGATCTAGAAGAAGGGACCGAGTGTAGTGTATCTAAGTTTGCTGATGACACTAAATTGAGTGGAAAAGCAAATTTTGCAGAGGATACGGAGAGTCTGCAGTTAGATATAGATAGGTTAAATAAGTGGGCAGATGGAGTACAATGTTAGTAAATGCGAGGTCATCTACTTTGGAAGGAAAAATGCAAGATCAGATTATTATTTAAACGGTAAGTGCTGTGCAGGGGACTTGGCAGTGCTTGTGCATGAATCACATAAGATTGGTTTGTAGGCGCAGCAGGCTACCAAGAAGTCAAATGGAATGTTGGCCTTCATTACTAGAGGGATTGAATTTAAGAGTAGGGAGTGGTGCGGAGGAGGTTCACCAGGTTGATTCCAGAGATGAGGGGGGTTAGACTTTGAGGAGAGATTGAGTTGCCTGGGACTGCACTTGCTGGAATTCAGAAGTCCGAGAGGAGATCTTACAGGAATATATAAAATTATGAAAGGGATAGATAAAATAGAGGCAGGAAGATCGTTTCCACTGGTAGGTGAAACTAGAACTGGAGGACGTAGGCTCAAGATTTGGGGAGTAGATTTAGGACAGAGATGAGGAGGAACTGCATTTCCCAGAGAGAGGTGAATCTGTGGAATTCTTTGCCCAATGAAGCAGAGGAGGCTACCTCAATAAGACAAGGTTGGATAGATTTTTGCATAGTAGGGGAATGAAGGGTTATGGGGAAAAGACAGGTAGGTGGAGATGAGTCCATGGTCAGATCAGCCATGATCTTATTGAATGGTGGAGCAGGCTTGATGGGCCAGATGGCCTACTCCTGCTCCTATTTTTTATGTTCTTATGTTCCAAATGGATGCCCCTCTATTCTGAGTCTGTGTCCTCTGGTTTTAAACTCCCCCACCAAAGGAACCATCCTCTCCAAATCCACTCTGTCATAGCCTTTCAACATTAGATAGGTTTCAATGAGGTCAGCCCTCATTCTTCTGAACCCCAGTGAATAGAGGCTCAGAGCCATCAAATGCTCCTCATAAGACAAGCCTTTCAATCCCAGAATCATTTTTGTGAACCTCCTTTGAACCCTCTCCAAAGCAGAACATCTTTCCTTCAATAAGTCTCCCTCTTCTGGTCTACAATCAGTTCCTTGGTCTTATTGAGACTTCCTTGGACTGAATGAGAGGTTGTTGTTATGATACCATTCAGCCAAATTTTCAATCTCTCTCCTGTATGCTGATTCATCATCACCTTTGATTCAGCCTACAACAGTGGTGTCATCAGCACACTTGTATATGGTGTTAGAGCTGTACTTAGCCACACAGTCATAAAGCCACTAGAGCAGGGGGCTGAGCAGTAGCCCTGTGGTGCACCTGTGCTGATGGAGAATGTCTTTGCCAATCTGAACTGACTGGGGTCTGCAAGTGAGGAAATCCAGGATTCAATCGCACAAGGGGATACTGAAGCCCAGTTCTTGGAGTATTCTGATTAGTTTCGAGGGGATGATGGTTTTAAGTCCTGAGCTGTAAACGATAAAGTTCACCCTGATGCATGCACCTTTGCTGTCCAGATGTTCCAGGGTTGTGTGAAGAGCCAAGGTGGCAAATAGGATGGTTCCAAGTCACCATTTAGACAGGACCTGATCAGTTTTAACATCAGGCTCGCAAAACACCTCAGCACTGTAGATGGAAGTGCCGCTGGGTTATAGACATTGATGCACACCCTTCTTCGGCACTGGTATGATTGAAGCCTGCTTGAAGAGGTTGAAGATATCTGTGAACACACCAGCCAGTCAGTACTCAGCCAGGAACTCCGTCCTTGCCATCCTTGTATTCGTGCTCTTGAAGGCAGACCACATGTCATCTTCAGATACTAAGAGCAAAGGATCATCGGGAGACACGGGAGTGCGCGATGATTCCTCCATGTTCTGATGGTCAAAATGAGCACAGAAGGCATTGGAGCTCATCTGGAAGTGAAGCACCTTGGCACTCAGATTTTTGAATTTTCTCTCCATTTAGAAAATAGTTTAACCTTTTATTTCATGACCATACACTTCCCAACACTGTATTCCATCTTCCACTTCTTTGCCCATTTTCCGAATCTGTCTAAGTCCTTTCAACTTCCTCAAAACTACCTGCCCCACCCCCCACCTATCTTCTTATTGGCCACAAAGCCATCAATTCCATCAACCAAGTCATTGACATATAACGTAAAAAGAAGTGGTCCCAACACTGACCCCTGTGGAACAACACGAGTCACCAGCAGCCAACCAGAAAAGGCTGTCCTTCGAAGGGGCCTCGGCCCGAAACGTCGACTGTGCCTCTTTCTATAGATGCTGCCTTGCCTGCTGCGTTCCACCAGCATTTTGAGTGTGTGTTGCTTGAATTTCCAGCATCTACGGATTTCCTCATGTTTGCCTCCTTATTCCTACTCTTTGCCTTCTACCAATCTGGCAATGCTGTATCCATGCTAGTATCTTTCCTTTAATACCATGGGCTCTTAACTTGTTAATCAGCCTCATGTGTGGTACCTTCTGAAAATCCAAGTATTAATATATTATGAATAAACTATGATGTATTAAAATTAAATAAAATATAAAATGTACTATTATTATGTTCTTTGGTTCAATAAATAAAATATATTATAGGTTAAATTTATATGTAATGCATTATATAGATTTACTACATAAAATAACGAGATGTATATGAATGCATGTACAGTATTTACTTGGTGACAAATACCTTCAGACCCAGTTGGAACTGCACATGCGCTGGAACCTTGCTGCTTCGCTAGCCCCGCCCCTTCGCTCCAGCTCTGGCCCCTCCCGCCCGCCCGCCCGCCGGGTGGAGAGGGGTGACGTCACTGTAAGATGGCTGGGGCGGGCGCGCCGCCATTTTGAAGGGGGGTGTCCGGCGGCGGCGGGCTCAGCGAGCGGGGGGAGGCGACTTCAGCGCCATCGGGAAACGCTATCCGCCGCCATCCTCTGCCAAGTGTGGCCCGGCCTCTCAGTCTTGGGCCTCGGCCACATCACCGGACACCGCGCTAACACAGAGGACCTCCATTTCCAGCCGATTCCGCCATGGCAGGTGAGAATTTGAAGTCTGAAATAAAAGGGCAGCGGGAGGGGGGGGTGGACTCTCCCCGCCTCTCCATCCTGCCCCCAACCCCTGGCCGGGATCGCTTTCCAACCTGCACCTCTTCCCCTCCCTCTGTCACCTCATTTTAGGCCTGCGGACTCTGCACTGAAGCTGAAAGGGCAGGCAAACAGCCCGGGTCTGGAAGGAAACATTTCCACCACAATTCTGCAATTGCCGGAGTTCCCCTCCTCCTTCCCAAACCTGCCTATTGATTTAATTTTAATTGCATTGAACCTCCTCCCCCTACCACTGTGTAAAGCTTGGAGGATCTGGTGCCCTGTGAGTGTTCCTCCCGCCCACCCAACCCCTCCCCAGTATCTAATATGCTTGTTTCCCCTCTTTCCCCCCTCTCCAGTAATATACTAGTTCATTAATTTTAATTTTCTCCATTCATTCAGGAGTTGGAAGTGGTGGCAATGACATCCAGTGGTGTTTCTCGCAGGTGAAAGGAGCTATAGACGATGATGTTGCAGAAGGTAGAGCGATTCAAATTTGCATTTCCCCTCTCCTTCCCTAGTTGCTTCTAGTGCCTTTTGACTGTGATTTTTTTTCTCTCTCTCTCTTGTTGAATGGTTGGAGCGTGTGTTGCAGTTTCTGTCTCTTCCGCCCCCCCCCCCGGTATCATTCTCTTGCACTTGATGGCAAGTGATCTTGAGATTTTCAACATGATGTATGAATTGCTTTGGGAACTAACGTGATTGTGAAAAGCTGAATGTTGAGTATTCTCGTGCGCTTTTTTTTATATACGTGCATTATGTGCTTGGGAGGAAGTACTGTACTGAGCCTCTGAGAATGCATATTGTGTAGCTAAGAGATGATCCAGATGCTAATATCTGTTCTTTAAGCGTTTGAGATGTGTTTAGTAGTTGAGATATGTGGTAGGCCTTTAACTGATGAAGTTGAGCTGTGTACTGAAGTGCTTCCTGTGGGTACTCGGGCACTCCTTGCTCCTGCACTCATGATGGCTGCTTGCATTTGTTCCTTGCATAGGTTGAGTTAATTGAAATAACGCATTGTTGTCACTTTGATTTGCTGTCCAGCAAAAATACATACAGCTTCTCGGAAGTGATTCCCACTGATTGCTGCAAACCTTCTGAGCCAGTTTAAGGGCCAAATTCTTGTTTGTAATGAGTGAGCTGTTGAAAGCCAGTGCCCTTTCATTTCTGTACATGTCAGGCAGTGTCATTCCAATTTCAGTGAGTTGTATTTGGATAAAGAGTAGTATTCTATCTGTGTGAACCTTAAGTTGCTAAATCACTGATTTCCAGACCTGGATAATAGTGTATTTTGCATAATTCTGAGATGTATGAGATTGGGGGGGGGTTGTTTTCAAGTCAGCTGAACTTGAATAAGTGACACTGTAAACTGTAACATCGAAACAACAAGCTGTTGGTCTCCTCTCAGTGTGGAAGGGGTGACACCTCTCTCCCTTGTTAGTGAGGGAGAAAGAGCCTGTGGCATGTCAATGTGCTGGGTTATGGACTAGCTTTTGATGGACCTAGATCATGGTCTCTTTTGGGGGCTTTACTACTGCTCGCTTGAAGAAGGCTGATGCTTCCTACTGGAACAAGTAGGGGGAGGGGTAGGGTTGATGCTTTGCTGCTTGTGCATGGGGGGGAGGGGATTCTAAAGTTTTTCTGTCATTTATTCCTTGGTGTTTTCTTCTGTTTCATGGATGTCTGCGGAGAGCAGGAGGTTCAGGTTGTGTACTGTATACATTCTCTGATATTAAATGAAACCATTCTGTTGATTACAGAAGTGTCATTGGTTTAAAAGGTGTTAAAGTGTATTGAATGAGGAACTAGTTCAACTCTGCATATGGGAATGTAGCAGGATTTAAACTGTAAGAACAGTGCTCTTCTAATTTCCGCATTAAGTCATTAGTGTGTTTGCTAAGTTCCCCTGGCTTCAGGTTGTGTGTTCTGAGCATGTTTCAGTGTTTGTCATAGTAGTGTAGATTTGAGGAAAAAAACTGTATCTTGACAGCAAGGGAGATGTTTGGGTGTAAATAGCAAGATTGGATTGTTAACTGGAGCAATAAACTGAAGATCATTTTGTAACAGCCCTCAGCTGGTACTCTGCCCATGTCAGGTCATGCTTTTAAACAGTGGCGGGAACTTCATGAGCCAAGTAAGATTGCCAGTGTTTTAAGAATTGATTGCAATCATGATTCATTTTGTTACCCATTACAATGATTTCTTTCACTTCAGTACTGCCATGCGTACAGTGTCAGTGCCATGCGTGCAGTGTTACATACCAGTTTGCTGGCTGATCCCAGGGCTGAAAGATGAGAAAAGGGTCTTTGAATGTTGTGTCTCAGTCCAATTTGCTGCATGTTGTGGCATCCAATCCAGGCGAAGAATCTCAGCCCATAATTCCCTCTATAGATGCCGCTTGAGCTGTTGAATTCCTCCGGAGCTCATTATCAGAATCAGGTTTAATATCATTGGCATACGTTGTGAGGTTTGCTGTTTCTCTGCAGCCTTACGTAATAAAGAAAATAAATTACAATAAGAATATATTAAAAAAATTAATGCAAAAAGAGAAGAAAAATGATAGGTCATTTTCATGGATTCTTTGTTATTCATTCAGAAGTCTGAGGGCACGGGGGAAGAAGCTGTCCTGAAATGTTGAGTGTGTGACTTCAGGCTCCTGTACCACTTCTATAGTAACAATGAAAAGTGGGCATGTCCTGGGTGAAGGAGAGTGCTTAATGATGGATGGTGCCTTTTTGAGGCACCAACTTTTGAAGGTGGCCTCATTGTTCTAAAGGCTAGTGCCTGTGATGGAGCTGGCTGAGTTAACAACCTTCTACAGTTTTTTCCAGTGCTTGTATCGATTGAGTGAGTTGTGTGGTCTGACTGTTACCAACTTCTTCAGGAATACACTTAGCCATTAATCCTTCATAGTATAGGAGATATATTTTGGCTTGCAGTTGGAAAGAACTGGGTTCAAATTAGTATGATCTAATGTTCTGCAATGCTGGTCTACCCTAGGTTATGTCTGCCTGTATGGGAGACCAGTTTGGGTTTGCCTGTTGTTGCAGGTTTGTAGGTATCTAAGGTGGGGTTGGGACATTTCCCTGTGCCTCCTTTCCCCACCCTCAAGCTGCAACAATCAGGAGCTGGAAGAAGCTGAGCAGAGCTGGGGCTGCTCTGCAAGTTCACTCATTGAAACAGCGAGACTGGCTTTGACCCTGTTCCCGCACTTCGCTCTTCCATCACAGGTGTTTCACGCACTGATTATGTTCATTTCTCACTTGTTTGGATTGTGAACAGCACTCTGGGATAGAACCCAATTGTAACCTAGGACTGGTTGTATTTAAATTCATTCCTTTTCAACAGTCCCAGTATTTACAAATAGACCCATCAGTCCATTTTCACGATGCAAGTAGACCAGTTCAAAAGAACTTTTCTGTAGGTTTGTACATTCAGTGTATAGCTCCTGTAAAACCTCACCCACAAGTCCTTGCATAAGCACACAAGTAAAGGTGGTGCCTTTGTCTTGTCTTTACAGGCCTTGGACCTTGATCTGTGGAGCAAACTTTATTGATATTTTACAAGATTAGATTGAATTTCACAAAGCAAAGGAGGAAACATAGTCAGTGATTGGAGTGTTCATCTGTTTGAATAACTTGTAGAATACTTTCCAGTGAAAGATATGAGAATATGATTTCACTTTCAGTATTTGTGCGATTTCTTCATAATCTGCCATCGGGATTATGTTGAAGTATTTCCATTTCATTTCGTGACTGTTTGCTTTGCAATATGCAGGGCTTTATGTTCTGCAAGTAATGAACTAATTGGTGCCTTTACTGATTGTTTTATCAAACCAGTTTTAGATACATGGTGCAGATCTAGATACCTAATCTGAATATATCAAAGTTCCCAGATGATCGTCATCTTGTACCTTTCTCAGTCTGACACCAGTTTGAATGGTTTACCGCAAATCCAGAGGATTGTTTGAGGCTTGAAGCAGAAACTTCTAGCCGATTGTTTTAAATGTATAAGCATTTAAGCGCTAGCCTCCACTCCATCAAGGAATCATCAAAAGGCAATGCCTTAAAAAGGCGTCATCTGTTATTAAGGGCACCCAGCATCCAGGCCATGCTCTATTCTTATTATTATAATCAGGGAGATATTACAGGAGCCCAAAGGCACACTCAACATTTAAGGAATAGCTCCTTCTCTGTTGTTAAATTTCTGAACCGTTCATGAACTCAAACGCTGCTTCACTATTCTTGCTCTTTTGCACTAATTTAATTTTTGAAATATTACTGTAATTCATGTATTGCACTGTACTGCTTCCACAGAGCAGCAAATTCTTTGAAGTATGTCAGTGATAATAAACCTGATTATGATGGGGAAGAGTGATTATGGGATACACTCAAAATTTCATGAGAGTTAAGCGATAGTTCTATTTGATTCAAAGTTGCGGTACCAATATCTTTGTCAACTGCAGCTGCAAGGGATCATGGAAAGTAGCTGTGACAATAGTTTGCATTTTATTTACATTTTCCAAAATAAATTGTCTTGGCATGACGGTTATCATTTGGGTCAAGTCGGCTTGTCAAAATGCCCAGCTGTTGAGATGTTGCAAAGGCTATTGTCGACGAAGATGATCAGTAAGGGTTCTAGCACTCTTTCTTGAAAAGGATTTGGACTAAGTCTTCCAGCATTGTTAATAGACAGGAGGCAAAGAGTGGAAATACAGAGAGCCTTTTGTGATTGGCTACCACAGGGATTGATATTGAGACTTTTTTTTGCATTGTCTAAATTTGTGAATGATATAAAGATAGTGGGTGGCAGACAATGTTGAGGAAGCAGAGAGTTTGCAAAAGGATGAACAGATTAGGAGAATGGAAAAAGAAGCGGCAAATGGAATATGGTTTAGAAATGTGTATCATCATGCATTTTGGTAGAGGGAGTAAAGGTTTACACTATTTTCTAAACAGTACGAATTCACAAATCGGAGGTGTAAATGGACTTGGGTGTCCTATTGCAGGATTCAGTAAAGGTTAACTTGCAGTTTGAGTTGGTAGGAAACAAGGGAACTGCAATGTTAGCATTCATTTTGAGAGGACTGTAATATAAAAGGAAGGATATGTTGCCAAGGCTTTATAAGATATTGGTCAGACTACATTTGGAGTATTGTGAGGAGTTTTGAAACTCGTATCCAAGAGACTACATGGACTGAAGGGCCTGTTTCTGTGCTGTACTTTTCTCTGACTCTAAAGGATATGCTGACATTGGAGAGGGTCCAGAGGAGATTCATGAGGATGATCCCGGGAATGAAGGGGTTAACATTTGAGGAGCAAATGATGGTTCTGGGAATTCAGAAGAATGAGTGGAGTGGATCTCATTGAAATCTCTCCAGTGTTGAAAAGCTTAGAGTGGATGTGGAGAGGATGGTTCCAGTAGTGGGTGAGTTTAGGACCTTGAGACAGCCTCAGCATAGAAAGGTGTCTCTTTATTACAGAGATGAGGAATTTTTTTTTAGCCAGAGGATGACGAACCTATGGAATTCATTGCTACAGACGTCTGTGAAGGCCATGTCATTGGATATATTTAATGTGAAGGTTGGTAGGTTGTTGATTAGTAAGGGTTATTAAAGGTTATGGGTGGGCAGGAGAGGGATAATAAGTCAACCATGATTGAATGGTGGAAATGGCTTAATGGGCCAAATGGCCTAATGTCATGATTTATGGATGTCTTTTATCTGAGTAAGGGCAGGCGCAGCTGTGTTACCTCTTCCAGTGGAATATTTCTAGTAAGTATTATCCAGTTGGACAAAGGAGTTGGCTCCGCTGGTTGAAATCTGGTAGGATAGACAACTTTCAGGAAGATATTCAAAGGGAAGTGTCTCTAGTATTTGAAATTTGATGGGTAGTACAATATTTCTGCTCATTTTAGTTTGGTGTGGTTGTCTTTTAGGAGCATTCTGTATTAGTGGAATGTTGTCTGTTTTCTAGCAATGGTTTGTGTGGACTGTTGAAGGAATAAATAGTTCACCCACTCAGTTGCTCCTCTTAATGATGTGCAATTAAAATTACTGCTGGACACTAGAGATTCTGAAGATTCTAGAATTCTTGACTGCATACAAAATGCTGGAGAAACTCAGCAGGCCCGGCAGGAGGGAAATGAACAGTTGACCTTCCAGGCTGAGATCCTTGTGGCACTTGCAGTGGTGTATGAGGTCATTGACGGTCTGACCAGGTGACTACTGAGAATCACATGCTTTCCAAGGATATGGTGGGCGTAGTCACATTTGTAATGCCATCAACGCAGGCCCACAGCTTACTAACCCTGACCCATATGCCCTTGGAATGTGGGAGGAAATGGGGACCCAGAGTTTGTAACTTACCTCAGGGATGATATACAGACAGTGGTGGAATTGAACGTGGGTTATTGGTGCTGCAATAGCTAACCACTATGCTACTGTTTTGCCTATGCTGTCAGTCTTGCTAGCATTTTCTTTAATTGTGTTGGAAAGGAATTGCCCATTAATGGGATTAATTGGATTTAAGATTTATAAAGGTAGCCCTAAATTGTACTGTCTACTCGAATTGCATTAAAACACCAAAATGTAGTTTTAATGTCATTGAGGCCCATAGTAGAGAAGTGGGCCCTTTGACGTATCACATGCATGCTGGCTATCAAACATCATTTGCACTGATCCCATTTTTTTTTCCTTTGCTCATTCACATCAATTCCATTTGCGTATTAATTATGAGTTGTGCTGTATGACATGGGCGATCATGGTCTTTCCACGATCATTGTTCTTGGCTAACTCTATAGAAGTGGTTTGCTGTTGCCTTCTTCAGGGCAGTGTCTTTACAAAACGGGTGACCCCGGCCATTAGCAATACATTTAAGAGATTGTCTGCCTGGCATCAGTAGCCGCATAGCCAGGACTTGTGATGACCACCATTTACCTGCTCCAGTGGCTTCATGTGACCCTGATCGAGGGTGGAGCTAAGGAGGTGCTATACCTTGCCGAAGAGTGACCTGCAGGCTAGCAGAGGGATGGAGCACCTTACACCTCCTTTGGTAGAGACCTATCTCTACCCCGCTACCCCACCTATTCAGTAGTGTGTGAAAGTGAATGATTAATCTTCTAATTCACGTACCTTTGCGATGTGTAAGGAGAATGGAGCACTTGGAGGAAACCTGATTTGCACCGCTATCATTGGAGATCCGGATTGAATCCAGATTACTCGAACTTGTGTGGCAACACTTCTATTTGCTTTAGTTGAGATTAAAATATTCCAAGCTAGTTGAGTGCAAAAGCTTTTTGAGCTTTGAAATTCTGATATTGCTAACAGTGTCATTCAAGCTTACTGAATTCATAATGGCTAAACTAAATCCTTGTTGAACATTATACATTAAATAAACTTGGCGATAAAATTTCTCTGGAAATCCATCGTGGCAGAAGGGGAGAATTCAGGTACCTTTCGTCCATTTTTTTTCATACTGAAGCTTTTCTCTGCAAAAATTCCCAATATACACTCAGTGGCCATTTTATTAGGTACATCTGTACATCTTGTTAATGCCAATATCTAATCAGCCAACTCGTGGCAGCAACTCAAAAAGCATAAAACCATGCAGACATCGTCAAAAGAGACAAATGTCAGAATAGGGAAGAAATGTGATCTAAAAACGCAAACAACAGGAATTCTGCAGATGCTGGAAATTCAAGCAACACACATCAAAGAAATGTGATCTAAGTGACTTTGGCTGTGGAATGATTGTTGGTGCCAGACAGAGTGGTTTGAGTTTCTCAGTAACCACTGATCTCTTGGGATTTTTGTGCACAACAGTCTCTAGAGTTCACAGAATGGCGTGGAAAAACAATATCAACGTCTAGTGAGTGGCAGTTCTGTGGGTGAAAATGCCTTGTTAATGAGAGAGTTCAGAGAAGAATGTCCAGACTAGTTCAAGCTGGCAGGAAGGCAACAGTAACTCAAGTAACCATGCATTACAACAGTGGTGTGCAGAAGAGCATCTCTGAATGCCCAACAAGTCGAACCTTGAAGGGGGTTGGCTACAGCAGCTGAAGACCACAAACGTACATTGGCCATATTATTAGGTACAAGAGTTAACTAGTAAAGTGGCCACTGAGTTTACTTTTATGTCTATGGCACTCTATCTAGATAAACAATTATTGTTAATCATTATCGCTGCATCTGCCCAACTCATTTGTAGAAACTGGTGGCTTTGTGTACTTCCGGGAAGTTTAAGCTACTTAGCTATTTAAGTTCAATACATTTTGCAGTACCAGATTGTTCAGACTAGGAAAATACCAAGTTGAATCAGAGTTGAAGATGTCTTCAGCCAGTTTGGCTTTTGATTGCTGTTCTTCCCTGGGTTGGGGAGATGTACGTTAGTGAGTGGGGGTGTGTGTGTTTGTCTAATATATATATATATATTAAATATAATGGGATGAGTTTGCTCACCGTAATTTCAATGTTTTTTTTGGCCCAATCATCTTAAGCTCTCAGCACTGAATCTAATTCTAATATTTACTTGTCTGATTTAGGACAAGACTTCTTTTAGGACACCTAATTTCTAGCTTAGTAGTATACTGGACTTGCTGTCCATCAGCCAAGAAGCCATTATTGGAGCTCAGAAATAATTCCTTAGGTCAACTTTCAATTGGCTAAATGGGTTGCTTTGATATTTGAGTGGGCAGTCCTGCATATATAAAAGTTAAAAATATTCCTGTGCATAAACGTTCTGAACTCCATTTTATGATGTAAACATGGCTGCTTCCATTATATTAGCTGCCAGGTTTTTAAAAACATTTTTAAATCGTATGCAATACGCAAACATTGGAAGTTGATTAGGACCCCAAGTTGCTTCTGCACTCTGAAAATGTCATGTGGCTTGAGTATATATTTGCATATGTATTACAAACCTGCATTGCAGAAAGCAAATAAGCAAGAGTTTTTTTTATTTTCATCTTTTATATATGTGTACATCTAGTAATGCATTTTATTGGAATAGTTTCTTGGTAGTCTCAATAGTCATTAGGAGTTTGTTCAAACTTGAAGGAGCATCAGCATGATTAAATCTGGCGCTTTTCATCTGATGTCCACTAAATGGTCAATGTGTGGTCTTTGGACGGGATACTGGATAGATCTTGGATGTTCCCTATCTTTAATGCCAGCTGAGAACAGTGCACAGGCTAGAAACTGAACATTTAATCTGTATTTTATGTCCTATCACTTTAGAAGCCACTGGCAGGTGTGGCACAACTTCTGATCTGTTCTCATAACTGAGTGGTCCAGATTCATCAGCTCTGTGGAGAATTATGTGATGAAGTAGTGCTAAGATTGGTCTGAAACATGAAAAAAAACCTTGTCTTTTCTATACATTTCCACCAAGAAGGTGAATAAATGGCAGTGAATCAACTTTAAAACACTGTCATAGTATACTGGCTGAGGATTGAATTGATTCCCTCTACCCCCCACTACTCTGGGCCATTACATGATGAAAAAGGCATATGTAACATCCGTGTTCAGATGCGTTAGTCCTTTGCCCCAACCTTGAATAACTGAAATATATTTAGGCACGACATTAATAACTTGGAAACATGAGAAATCTCGGATACGGGAAATCTGGATCAATACACTCACAATGCTGGAGGGACTCAGCAGTCCAGGCTGCATCAATGGAGGAAAATAAATAGTTGACATTTTGGCCAAGACCGTTCATCAGATCAGTCTCAATGAAAGTTCTTGGCCTGAAATGTTGACTATCCATTTTCCTCCATTGTTGCTGCTTGATCTGCTGCATCTTTCCAGCATTTTGTGTGTGTTGACCATATATCAGTCACTAGTAGCACTGGAGATTTTGCAGCAGATATTTGTATTGTACTTTTTACAGATTTTAGGAAAATTGAGGGAGGAGGTGAGCATATAGACTAGGCCTGAAAGCCTGCAATTCTTGCCATCCTTTTTAAAAAAAAATACTGGCCAGATTACAGTCACCATTCCGATGGCCACTGCCCTGCTTAGTGAATTTTTTGAGATTATTTGAGAGCTAGCTATTGTTTTCCTGATAATCCATCACTTTCAAAGTCACTTTGTTTCTAATGTGATCAAAATTGAATGTTTTTTTTTGGTTTAAAATTCAATTTGTGTAGATTTAAACTCATGATCACTGCTTTGTGTTCTTGCAATCAAATGTACCTCTGGTATTTAGGACAGTGTTATTTTTCCACTCCTATTTGCTTCTGGCAGGAAAACCATCTTGCACAGTATATTTGATATTGCCAATACTGCTTCCAGAACATTTTGTTACTTTAAGGCACAAGGTGATTGATTAATCCTGTGCCTAACTTCCTACTTGGAGGACCACAGTGTCTGTTTCGTTTGGTCATCCTCCTCCAACCAGTTTAGGAAGACTGAACCTGCCAGGGGTGAAAACTACTGCTTACACTAACTCTGGGAATCATTAGGGAGTGCAAGCAACCCGGCAGAGCAAGACATGGGTACAAAACAATAGATTGGTTAGTGTAGCATTGGTTTGCTGAATTTGATTGTTCATGAAGAGTTACAAATCTGAGATTGAAGTCTCTTCAGTGAAACTGACTGTTCTCTACTTAAATTTTTTTTAAATGACTGTCATCTGGCACTTGTTGGGCTCTGTTACAGTGTCCATAACCTGGGTTCAATTGTGCTGCTGTCTGTACGGAGTTTGTACATTCTCCCTGTCACTGCATAGGTTTCCTCTGGTTGCTCTGGTTTTCTCCCACATTCTAAAGACATGCAACTTGGGTTAATTGGTTACATTTGTATAATTGGTCAGAGCAGGCTCTTTCAGCTGGAAGAGCCTGTTACTGTGCTGTATCTCTAAATAAAAAATGTTGTTCCCACTATAGACCAAATTTGTACTAGAGGTAATATACAGTCTCCTTAAAAGACATGGTTCAGGTAATGTAATTTTAACATGGAGATGCCGTTTGTCGGCATGTGTATCTTGTTATAGGAATTCTTTTATTTCCAAGTTGCGTTTCAGCTAGTGCAACACTAAGGCTCAGTTCAAGGCGTGCAATAAGGGTAGGACTACAGATGCTGAGATATGCTGTACCGTACTCGATGTCATGAAACAACACAGGATCATGAGTACTTTGCTGATGCATGTACCTTTTACCCAGAGAATATCCAGAAAACTTGACTGGCAAGCCTTTAACAGGCAGATCAAATTTTACAAAATAGCTTAAGATGGAAAATATACTTGAAAAAAAATTAGTGTTGAGCAAAAGTTCATTTCCAAGGATCAGGTCCAAGGTGATCAGTATTTTTGCATGGCAAAAATTTGTGCTCCTGAGTTTTATTGCCAGGGTATAATGGAGGGTGAGAGTTCCAGAAACAAGCACATTGTTCTGTGGTTCTGTGAATGCGCTTTCACTGTTTCAATACAAGGGAGAACCTGCTTCTGTGTTCCCTTCCCGCAGATGCTACCTGACCTATTGAGTGTTTACAACACTTTTTGCTTTTGTTTTCCCTTTGGTTTTGAAACCTGCCACAAAGCCATTAATCTCTGGTGTGCTCAGCTGGGCAAAGGGTGTAATTCTGTCATGGGACCGGAGAAGAATTGTTAGAGTTTGTCCGCACTATGGGAGGCTGCGTATTGCATTTAAATCCAAGTCCTGTGTACATCCTTAAAATGGAATCTAGTGTAGGTATCATGGCAGTATTTCAAGCAACTTGGAATGAAGGGGTAACTGTGGGAGTCCAGATGAGAGAAATGACCCAGCAAGAATACTTGAATTCCTTTCCTTCTCTCCTTGCAGCATTAAGATGTTTGAAATGTTATTTCTCCATACTTCCCAAAGTCAAAATTTTATCCTATATGTTACAGAAAGTGAAACGTGCAGTTGACATGGGTGTAGATTAAAGAAAACTTATGCTTGTGAGTGAAACTTCACAATGTCATTCCAGGTGGAGTTTCAGTACTTGTTGCGACAAGTCTTTTTGATGACTAGCTTTGTCAATACTTCATTTGCTAATCATAGGGTGTGGTTTAACTGCAGACCAATAAGGTCCATTGGGTGAATGAACCATCTTGCACAAGGTGTTGTTGGGTAGGTGACATTTGGCCTCTGGTTTTGGAAGGCAATAATTAAGTAAAAGATTATATAAAATTCAGTGGCTCTGTTATTGATACTTGGAGTTGACGGGGAAAATCTGTAACAGAAGAATATGATGCAGGAATTAAGCTGTTCGATAAATATGTTAGTTTAATTTGACCATTGGAAGCCAATAAATTAATTTGGTAAACCAGATGTAATGAAATGACATGTTTTTCTGTCCCACTCTGATAGTTCAGTAGCTACATCTGAAATAGTACTGACCACATGCCAAGCCGTTTTGATGTCAATAAATCTGATTGTTGTTGCACTGTCATCCCTTTATTCAGGGGTGTCCTGCTTTGAAATGTGCTTTTGACTGTAGTATCTAGTATTGACCAGCACTGTTAATATGGCTTCAATTGAAGAATTTGCAGATACCTTAGCATATTTGGCATGGTGGACATGTGCTGATCTGCAAAGATTCAAGTGTTTGTAGAATGACAGGTTTAGTACAGTAATTGGATTGACTGATTGTGGACCAGCTATTTGGATGTTCAATCTTCCTTGTAGCCAATCAAGATTGTTTAATGTCATCTCCAATACACAAGTGTGAAGGAGAACGCAATAATTGTTACTCCAGATCCAATGCAGCACAGAAAACAACATAAGATAAAGAACGTAACAAAAATGCAATAAATATAAATACATAAGATAGCTTGTACACATTGATTGTATGTCCATGAAGTCGCACACAGGAGTGTTTGTACATACGGTGATGGACAGGTAATGATAAAGTAGCGGAGGATGTGGGCGTGAAGGAGTGGAGGTGTTGATTAGCCTTACTGCTTGGGGAAAGTAATTTTTTTTGAGTCCAGTGGGCTTTGAGTGGATGCAAAGTAGCCTCCTCCCTAATGAGAGTGCAACAAACAGTCCATGAGCAGAGTGGGTAGGATCTTCCATGATGTTACTGGCCCTTTACCAGCACCTTCCTGTATATATGTTCCTGATGGTGGGTAGGCTGGATGCTTTGTTGGTGATGCATTGGGCAGTTTTGACTACCTGTCAATTGTAGAGCCTTCCTGTTTGCTACAGTGTGGTTTCCGTGATGTAGCTTGTTAATGATGCTCTCTACTGTGCACCTGTAGAATGACACGAGTACAGATGTGTATAGTCCTGCTGAGAAACTTTAAAATATTCTCATGGTGTTTCCTTGCTTGAATGTGTTACTTAATGTAGGCAAATAACCTTTAAGTAGACACCAATTTCTCATTATCTTCAGACTTGCAATCTGTTTCTTTTGATGTGGAATAGCTTTTTTCCTGCCCAGTGTTTGGTTTCCAGTGCTAATATTTTGGCATGCTGCTACAGGAATTTCGGCAGTGTGCAAAAGAGAATGGAAACAGCTTATTTCACATGAGCTGTAGATGTAAAACAAAATAGAATTGACAGGACAGCTACAGACCTTGATCTCCCAAATCTGCTTATGAGATGTAAAGTACCCACAGACTGCTGAAGAGAGTGAGGGAAATGATTTGAAGATATTAATTAAACATGCCACAAACTAGAGTTTTTTTCTTATTCTATGCTAAAAGTTGGTAACTGAAATGTAAGGTGTTGAATTAGGAACCTACCAGATGGTTATTTTATTGTCGGAACGATTTTGGCGAGGTCATGCTTATTCCCCGTCCTTATTTTCCTCAAGGTGCTCTACTTCATTGCTGCATTTGTTGAGATAATGGGGTTAGGACTCTCAAATTCTTGTTTTCAGTACTATTTATATTTGCACATTTAGCCATCATTTGCTTGTTGTCATTTTGTCTATTTATGTATAGTTTTTTGAAAAATTCTATTGTATTTTTTCTATGAATGCCTGCAAGAAAATGAATCCCAAGTAGTATATTAGATTAGATTCAACTTTATTGTCATTGTGCCGAGTACAGATACGAAGGCAATGAAATGCATTTAGCATCTGAACAGAAATGCAAAGAAGTGTTATTTACAAAATAACTGCAAATTTAAAAAAAGTGCTACAGCACACAAATATAAAAGTACTGAGACAGTACAATAGGGATGCAATACTGCTTAGCAATGTGATGAGAGGTTCAGCAGTGTCACAGCCTCAGGGAAGAAGACGCATCAGTAATACATGTACTTGGAACTTTAACTGTAGAATTTTAACCTGCCATTGAACAAACAGCAGTGTGTTGAACGGGATTGAGTGTAATTTGGATGTGGTTGTGCCCATGGGGTAACCTTACTCTTCTTGCTTATAGATGTTTTGAGGCTGGAGTGTCATTAATGCAAGTACAGTGTGCTGCTGCAGTCCAGAGTGTAGATGGGATGTAAAGTAGCTTCAGTAAGTCAGTAGAACACCTCAAGGCTATTGTAATATGAATCAAATGGACTGAGATTTCCTTTGTTGGGTGGCAGACTTTTTTGCTAGCATTTTGAGTTCAGTGAGAGCAGTGACAATTATGTTGCGTCTTTCTTTGGGCGGGTCAGTTTTACAATTTCCTTTCTCTTTGGTTATGTAATTTGCTAGATTATGACTAGACCTCAATTCCTACGCAACTTTAATTTTGAGTGTGCGCTCTACAAGTTGAAACCTGGCTGCAGTTTTCACATTGATAAAGTATGTCAGCATTTAAGAATATTTTTTTCCAAACATATTTCTTATTTGAGATGCTTTCAGGTGTATCTAGTAAAATATTTCTTAAATCCTTCACAAGGTTATTTTCTTTGGAAGAGAAAATTTGACAGGTATGTTTAAGACCTAGGGTTTAGACAGAAAACTTCAAATTGTTGAGGGTTTGCTAATCACAGATCTTGCTGCTGATTGGAAAAGGTGCCAGAAGCCACTTGAAAATCCTTTGTATGAAGTGAGTCATTAGGAGTCAGTATTCACTACTTGTGTGTGTTGGGGTTACAGTTACTGGTAACGTGATTCAGTATTCGAATTGCAGTGAAATGGTGAGGGACTAAGCTGGTGGATCTGACAAAGGTACTAGTCTGAAAAGCATCCTTCTGTGTCTTTTCAGTGACTTATGGACAAAGATAATGACAGATTTCTTTCATGTGCCACTGGAATCTTGGAAGCTATCACTTTCGTTTTAATAGTAATATTCAATATTTGACTTTGGGTTAATAATGCTTTATGTAAGGATGTACAAAGGGTATAAAAGGAAAGGAATCTGGTCAGAGTGAGGGTGACTTGGTTTTGTGGCAGACAAGGCTGATAGAACCACATTCACAAAAGGGGCAGGCAGTGGCTGACAGGGCAGCCAGGTGTGTAGTTTTTGAGGTGGTATGCTCCTGATGCATTACCTCCAGGTTCTAAGTACTTTCCCCTATTCTTTAAGTAGTCATCAGTCAGTGATTTTCCCCAACAGTCAATTGGGGACTTATGCCCACTGTCTCATTAGAGTCTCTGTGTCCCAGTGCAAGTTCTGGGTTTGAACACACATCAGAATGCTCCCTGCATATGAGCCCCCCAGCCGTATAACTGCTATTGTATGAATGAGTTACAGTGCCTATATTTAAAAAAAGGCTTCCCCTTGGAAATTTTCATGGTTTATAATTTTGCAACGTTGAATCACAGTGGATTTAATTTGGCTCTTTTTGACATTGATCAATAGAAAAAGGCTCTTTAGTGTCAAAGTGAAAACAGATCTCTATAAAGTGATCTAAATTAATTGCAGATATAAAACATAAAATAATTGATTGCGTAAGTATTCACCCCCTTTAATATGACACACCAAATCATCACTGGTGCAGCCGGTTGGTTTTAGGAGTCACATAGTTAAATGGAGATCACTAGTGCGCAGTCAAGCTGTTTCAATATCACCTGTATTATGAAGGTCCAACTGCTGGTGAGTCAGTGTCCTGGCAAAAACTACATCATGAAGACAAAAAAGCACTCCAAGAAACCCTACAAAAAGTTTATTGAAAAACACAAGTCAGGAGATGGATACAAGAACATTTCCAAGTCACTGAATATTCCTTTGGAGTACAGTTGAGCTAATCATCAAGAAATGGAAAGAATATGGCATAACTGTAAATTTGCCTCGAGCAGGCTGTCTTTAAAAACTGAGTGACCATGCAAGAAGGGGACTAGTGAAGGAGGCCAGCAAGAGACCTATGACAACTCTGGAGGAGTTACAAACTTCAGTGGCAGATGGGAGAGCCTGTGCATACAACTGTTGTCCGGGTAGTACTTTACCAGTCGCAACTTTATAGGAGAGTGGCAAAGAGAAAGTCACTGTTGGGGGTGGGGGTGGAAACTCACATGAAATCTTGGCTAGAATTTGCCAAAAGGCATGTGAGAGACTTTGAAGTCAGCTAGAAGAAGGTTCTATGATCTGATGAAACCAAAATTGAGCTTTTTGGTCATCGGGCTAAACGCTGTGCTTGGCACAAGCCAAACACTGCACATCATCAAAAGCACACCATCCCTACCATGAAGCATGGTGGTGGCTGCATCATACTGTGGGGATGCTTCACTGCAGCGGGCCTTGGAAGCCTTGTGAAAGTAGAGGGAAAATGAATGCAGCAAAATACAGGGAAATCCTGGAGGAGAACTTGATGCAGTCTGCAAAAGAACTGTGCCTTAGAAGATTTGTTGTCCAACAAGACAATGACCCCCAAGCATAAAGCCAGAGCTAAACAGGAATAGCTTAAAAACAACAAAGTTAATGTCCTCAAATGGCCAAGTCAGAAACCAGACCTCAATCCAATTGAGAATTTGTGGTTGGACTTGAAAAGGCTGTTCCCTCACAATTCCCATGCAATCTGACAAAAGTTTGAGCAGTTTTGGATGGGGGAAAAATTGAAGTGTCCAGATGTGCAAGGCTAGTAGGGACTTATCCACACAGATTCAAGGCTGTAATTACTGCCAAAGGTGCATCTACTAAATGCCAACTTGAAGGGGGTGCGTAATTATACCATCAATTATTTTGTGTTTAATAATTGTAATAAATTTAGACCAATTTCTAGAAATTGGTTTTCACTTTTGTTTTCTCGAGACTTTTTTGTTTATCAGTGCCAATAAAAGCCAAACTAAATCCACTATCATTCACTGTTGTAAAACAATAAAACATGAAAACTTTCAAGGGGTGGGTGGTGAATACTTTTTATAGGCACAGTACATAGAACAGTACAGTACCAGACAAGCCCTTTGACCCATGATGCTGTGCTGAACTGATTAAACCTATATCTTTTAATTAAGCTAATTCCTCTTCCCTCTACGTTGACCATCCCTCTCCTTTCTCTGCATATTCCTGAGCCTACCTCTCTCAAATTCTCCTGTGCTATCTGCCTCCACCACCACACATGGCAGTGCCTTTCAAGCCCCCCCCCCCACACTGTGTAAGAGAAAAAAAACTCACTTTGCATATGTCCCCTGTACTTTCTCCTTTACATATTAAATAAATGTCCTCCAGTATTAAAAGCTTCAGCCTGGGAGTGTGGGAGAGCATCTATGCCTTGCATAACTTTGTAAACTTCTATCAAGTCTCCCCTCAGCATCTGTTGCTCCTCTGCCCCAATTACGTAAGTTCTGTATGTAAGAACAGCAAGTTGAAAATTGCACTCAAAATACAAAGGTCCTGGGTGCGATGGAAAGGTAGAAATATCTTCACTTTAGCTGAGTTGATATTTTCTGAACAAGTAAAGATAAAACTTTAAGGTATCCAGCATTAATTTTCTTTTTCCCATGGGAAATGTATTAGCTTGAGATCATGTGTGTAAAATTTGTCTTTTGCTATTCTCCTTGTAGAAGTATTTTGTGAAATTTGTTGGACTTTGTTCTCTACTTTTGAGAATTAAGGCAGGAAACAAATTTTGCCACCAAAAAAACCATAGAAGCAGTATTGATGAACATTTTGTGAAATGGGCATTGTTCCAGAAGCTTTCTTTTCTCAAACAATGAAGCTGAATAATTCTGAATAGGAAAAACAAACATAATTTTCCTCTTTCTTGAGGCTGCCGGAAGTACGTGAGGTCAGTGTCCCCCCCCCCCCACCCCCAATTGCACTCAGTGCGATGTGATGCTCAGTATTCCAGCCATCCAGGTGATTTGTAGTTGCCTATGTTCATCCATTCTTCAAATTTGATTCTTAGTTATTATTATTGGAGAGCAACATGCTCGAAATGCTGGAGCAACTCAGGCCAGGCAGCATCTGTGGAAAAGATTAGACTGTCAACACTTGAGACTGAGACCCTTCTTCTGGACTGAGAAGGAAGGAGGAAAATGTCAGAATAAAAAAGTCGGGGGGGTGTAGGGGAAAGGCTAGCTAGAAGGTGTTGGGTAAAGCCAGGTGGGTGGGAAAGTCAAGGCCTGGAGAAGAAAGAATCCGATAGAAAAAGGGGAGGAGGGGACTCGGGAAGGCAGGTGAGAAGAAGTAAAAGGTCAGAGTTGCGGGGGGTGGAATTTGTTTACTGGAAGGAGAATCAATATTCATGCCATCAAGTTGGAAGATACCCAGGCAAGAGTACAAGGTGTTGCTCCTCCACCCTGAGACTGCTGTGCTGCACCTTAATGGTGTAGGCATGCTGTCATGCAGGTGTGTGTGGAGACACCCATGGGCTGTCTTGTGTCTGTGGTTATTAATGCAAATGACACATTTCACTGTATGTTTCAATGTAAATATGATGAATCTAAATGGTACTTGCCCATTGTGTTTTCTCAGCTCCATCTCACCGCTGCCTGCCTTGCCCATGTTGTAACCTCAGGACAGTGTAATTGAGCTAAGGAAAAAAAATCAGTGAAAATAACATTTTATTAAAGCTTTTGGACCTTGCTGGCTCGCACTTCAAATTAAGGGAAGTGTACAGGACAATAGAGGCAGGGATGGATTAAGTTGTCACTGTGGAAGCTTATCTGGAAAAAATTTAAGTCATTAAGATAAAACCTTGTCGGGCAACAATCAATGTATGAGGTTTTCCATTGGAAACGCAGCGCGAGGTTTTAAAAGACCTCTGGTGCTAATCGGATTTGGCCCATCAGGCTTGGGCAAGCACAGACAGGGGTTCGAAGTCAGAAAATAAGTTTCTAGCAAGTTTTTTTTCCCCTATTGTCGCAAAGCTAGTGCGCTGAGAATGGTTCTTGTGGTAGTGGCATGTTCCTAGTGTGAGATGAGGGAAATTTGAGAGATCTCCAGTCTCCATGAAATGCATCGATCTTTGGCTCATACGGTAGAATAAGTAGGTGAAAAATAGGTGCTACAGGGAGGCAGTCACTCCTAAATTGCAAAAGGTGGGTTCCTGGGTGACTGTGAGGAGAGGGGTAGGGAATAAGCAGAATGCAGAGTACTCCTGTGGCTGTTCCCCTCATAAATAGTATACTGATTTGGATATGGTTTGGGGAGGGAGCAACCTACCAGGGGAAGGTGCAGCGAACAGATCTCTGGCACTGAGACTGGCTCTGTGGCGGAACAGCAATGACTGGTGTTTCTGGTGGAAATTTGGAAGGCACAAGAAAGACGCATTCCAAAGAGGAAGAAATGTTCTAAAGGGAGGATGAGGCAACCATGGCTGACAAGGGAAGTCACAGACAACATATACTAGAGCAAAAACTAGAAGGAAGGAAGAGGATTGGGAGTCTTTTAAAAACCAATAGAAGGCAACTGAAAAACCCATGAGGGAACAGAAGATGAAATATGAAGGTAGGCTAGCCAATAATTTGAGGATACAGAAATGTATTTTCAGTTATATAAGGAGTAAAAGAGACCAGAATGGATATTGAACCGCTGGAAAATGGCACTAGAGAGAAAGGGTTTTGGCCCGAAACATCGACTGTAGTTTTTTCCATAGATGCTGTCTGGCCTGCTGAGTTCCATCAGCATTTTGTGTGTGTTGTCTGGAGAGGTAGTAATGGGAGGGGCAAAGAAATGGCAGAAGAGCTAAAGTATTTTCCAGCAGTCTTTACTGTGAAAGACACAAACAGAATGCCAGAAATGTGAGTGCGTTGGGACGGAAGTGAGTGTCATTGCTGTTATTAAGAAGGTACTTGGGAATCTGAAAGGTAGACAAGCCACCTGGACCAGTTGGGTTCTGAAAGAGGTAGCTGAAGAGATTGTGGAGGCATTAGTAATGATCTTTCAAGAATCATTAGATTCTGAAATGGTTACAGAGGACTGAAGAATTACAAATGTCACTCCACTCTTTAAGAAGGGAGGGAGACAGAAGAAAGGAAATTATAGGCCAGATAGCCTGATTTTAATGGTTAGAAAGATGTTAATATATTAATAAAGATATTTGGAGTCAATTAATAAGGATAAGGTTTTTGGGTACTTGGATATACATGATAAAATGGGCCATGGTTGGTATGGTTTCCTTAAGGGGAAATCTTGCCTGACAAATTGATTAGAATTCTTTGAGGAAATAACAGGCAGGATGGACAACAGGGAATCTGTGGATGTTTATTTGTATTTTCAGAAGGCCTTTGACAAGGTGCCATACATGAAGGCTGCTTTAACAAAATAAGAGCCCATGGTATAATGGGAAAGCTACTAGAAAGGATAGAAGGTTGGCTGAAAGGCAGGAGGCAAAGAGTGGGAATAAAGAGGCCCCTTCCTGGTTGACTGCAGATGACTAGTGATGTGCCACAGGGATCAGTATTGGGGCTGTTGCTTCTAACTTTGTATGTTCATGATTTGGATGAAGGAACTGATAGATTTGTGGCCAAGTTTGCAGACAATACGACGATAGGTGGAGGGGCAAGTAGTGTTGGGGAAGTAGTGTGTGTGCAGAAGGATTTGGACAGATTGGGGGAATGGGCAAAGAAGTGGCAGATGGAATATAATGTAGGAAAGTGCTTGGTCATGTCCTTTGGCAGAAGAAATAAAGGTGATGACTATTTTGTAAATGGGGAGAAAATTT
This sequence comes from Mobula hypostoma, assembly GCF_963921235.1. Taxonomy (NCBI): domain Eukaryota; kingdom Metazoa; phylum Chordata; class Chondrichthyes; order Myliobatiformes; family Myliobatidae; genus Mobula; species Mobula hypostoma. The sequence goes on along the minus strand of NC_086104.1, from coordinate 148,048,198 downwards.
TAAAAATCTGAGGTTCAAAGGGACTTGGGAGTCCTTGTGCAGGATTCTCTAAAAGTTAACCTGCAGGTTGAGTTGGTGGTAAGGAAGGCAAATACAATGTTAACATTCGTTTCGAGAGGGCTCAAGTACAAAGCAAAGGTGTTGGTCAGACTGCACTTGGAATATTGTGAGCAGTTTTAGACTCTTTATCTGAGAAAGGATGTGCTGGTATTGGAGAGGATCCAGAGGAAATTCATGAGAATGATCCCAGACATAAAAGGGTTATCCAGTGGTGGTACTTGATGGCTCTGGGCCTGCACTCGCTGGAATTTAGAAGAATGATGGGGGATCTCCTTGAAACCTATCAAAAGATCTGGCTAGAGAGGTCATGGAATGGATGTTTCCTATGGTGGGGAGTCCAGAATTGAGGAACATCCATTTAGAACAGTGCCAGTGGATGGTGAATTCTTTGCTACATGCGGAGGGTGATAGGTTCTCGATTAATCAGCAAGTTAAAGGTTACAGAGGGATAATAAAGTACCCATGATGGAATGGAGGAGCAGCGTCGATGGGCCGAATAGCTTAATTCTGTTCTTGTGTCTCATGGCCTATTTGAGTTATTGGCCCTTTTGGGAAAATGTCCTACTGTCCTATCTAACACACACAAAATGCAGGAAGAACTCAGCAGGTCAGACAGCATCAATGCGTAAGAATAAAGAGTCGGTGTTTTGGGCTGAGGCTGAGTCCTGATGAAGAGTCCTGGCTCATAAGATCAGCTCTTTATTCCTCACAATAAATGCTATCTGACCTACTGAGTTCCTCCAGCATGTTGTTTGTGTTACTTTGGATTTCCAGCATCTAGAGAATGTTATGTGATTCTGTATCATTGTCCTATCTTCCGGATTGTAAGTAAATAGAACCCAAATATGATGTAATGTTTCTCCATTGAGGTTCCATTGAATTGTTTTTCTGTTGTATTGCAACACAGATTCTGAAATTTTCAGTTGTGACCATCAGCTTCATGGGCATCTGCTTCCTTTCAGCCATTTGGGTCTTGCACAACCTTAATCATTATCCCAGTGTAGCAACACCATGGCTACTTTTCATTACAATAGACTTGTTCTAAATCTTGTATAATTTAAGTTTAACATTTTTTTCAAAGTTGTCTCCAATGCTGCGTCTCCATTAATACAAGTAAGTTTTTATTGTACTTGTGCATACATGTAATTGTGCATATATTGTAAACTCAACTTTGAGTCATGGAGAGAGGCTGAGCAGGCTTGGAATTTATTCATTAGAGTGTTGGAGAACAAGGGTGATATGATAAATGTATATTTAAGGCAGAGATTGATAGCTTCTCGGTAGGTTAGGGTACGAAGGGATACAGGTAGAAGGCATAAGATTGGGGCTGAGAGCAAAATTAGATCGGCCATGATGAAATGGCAGAGCAGATGCAGTGGCCCAGATGGCTTAATCCTGCTCCAATACCTTATGGCCTATGGTTTTATGACTCTATAACTCTGTTTCTGCTAAAGGATTGGTGGTGAAGACAAAGGAGATGCAGTAGACATGGTGTACTTGGATTTTCAGAATTCCTTTGACAAGATGCTACACATGAGGCTGCTTAGCAAGATAAGAGCCCATGGAATTACAGGGAAGTTACTAGCATGGGTAGAGAATTGGCTGGTTGGCAGAAAACAGAGTGGGAATAAAGGGGTTCTTTTCTGGCTGGCTGCCGGTTGCCAGTGGAGTTCCACAGGGGTCGGTGTTGGGACCGCTGCTTTTTACGATGTATGTCAGTGATTTGGAGTATAGTATTAATGGATTTATGGCTAAATTTACTGATGATACAAAGACAGGTGGAGGAGCGGGTAGTGTTGAGGAAACAAAAAGCCTGCAGAAAGACTTAGTTTAGGGGAATGGGCAAAGAAGTGGCAAATTAAATACAATGTTGGAAGGTGTATGGTCATGCACTTCAGTGGAAGAAATAAACAGGCAGACGATTATTTAGATGGGGAGAGAATTCAAAATGCAGAGATGGACTTGGGAGTCCTTGTGCAAGATACCCTAAAGGTTAACCTCCAGGTTGAGTCAGTTGTGAAGAAGGCAAATGCAATGTTGGCATTCATTTCTAAAAATGAAATTGCCTTTTTAAACTCGAGAGAGCATAGGCCATCAACTTTTTGCTGTTGATGTTTCTGTAGCAGGCACTTTTTTTTAACGAGGTTGAGTTGCTAGCTCGATGCTCAACCCAGCATGGATGGAAGTGTGCCAGGGAGCCGGCTGGGTTCGAACTCGGGAGCCGCCTTCGCTCTGAAGTCCGGCGCTGATGCCACTATGCCACCAGCCAGCCAATTCATTTCCAGAGATATAGAATATAAGAGCAGGGATGTGATGTTGAGGCTCTATAAGGCACTCATGAGACCACACTTGGAGTATTGTGTGCAGTTTTGGGCTCCTTATTTTAGAAAGGATATACTGACATTAGAGAGGATTCAGAGAAGATTCACAAGAATGATTACAGGAATGAAAGGGTTACCATATGAGGAACGTCTGGCAGCTCTTGGGCTGTATTTCCTGGAGTTCGGTGGGGGGGGATCTCATAGAAACATTCTGAATATTAAAAGGCCTGAACAGATTAGATATGGCAAAATTATCCATGGTAGTGGATTCTAGGACAAGAGGGCATGAATTCAGGATTGAAGGACGTCCATTTAAAACTGAGATGCAGAGAAATTACTTTAGTCAGAGGATGGTAAATCTGTGGAATTTGTTGCTACGAGGGGCTGTGGAGGCTAAGTCATTGGGTGTATTTAAGGCAGAGATAGAGAGGTTCTTGATTAGCCAGGGCATCAAAGGGTATGGGGTGAAGGCAGGGGAGTGGAAATGACCGGAAGAATTGGATCAGCCCATGATTGAGTGGCGGAGCAGACTCGATGGGCTGAATGGCCTACTTCTATATTTTATGGTCTTGTGTATATGAAATCTTGGGGGACATAAGGTGAATACAGAGTCTCCCCCCTCCCCCACCCCAAGAGTTGGGGAATCTAGAACTAGAGGACTGGGTTTAAGGTGAGGGGGAAAGATTTAATAGGAACCTGAGGGGCAATATTTTCCCATCCAGGTGGCACTCAGTATGAGTAACAAGCCTCCAGACGATGTAGTTAAGGGAGGTACATTAATAATGTATAAAAGATACTTGGACAGGTACATAATAAAAAGATTTAGAGCAGGGGTCCTGCCCGGTGTCATGGACTCCTCGGTAAATAGTAAGGCTCCATGGCAGAAAAGGGTTGGGAACCCCTGGTTTAGAGGCATATGGGCCAAACATGGGCAAATGAGTCTGACATAGTCGGGAATCTTGGTTGAAATGGAGTAGTTGAGGTGGAGGGCCCGTTTCTGTGTTGTATGACTCTGTGACCCTACTCCAACCCAATTTTTGTCCTCCATTGTATTGAGTACTCCAAGAGCTTCCCTCATGTTCTGTCCTCCATGAATTCCAGCTTTTATGCTCTGCTGATGACTTGCACAAAATTGATGTCTCTCCTTAACTGTGATCTTGATCACAACTAAACACCACTAGTTATATGGATTGGGGTTATTTTGATCGTGTTCCTGTGAAGTGACAGGAATACTTTGATGCAAGCTTTAGTTTGGCAAGAATAGACAGTGCAACTGTTCATTTCTGTATTTTTTCAATGCTGTCTTTTAGACTCCCATCTGTGCACAATAAGGGAAAGTTAGAGAAGTATGTGTGTTGGGAAAACCTTAGAGTAGCATTGAGTCGGTAACTTGTTCGTTGAGGGTAAATATGGGCTATAGAGGTATTTCTTTAGCCAGAAAGTGGCGAATCTGTGGAATTCATTACCGCAGGTGGCTGTGGAGGCCAAGTCATTGGGTATATTTAAAGCGGAGATCGATAGGTTCTTAGTAAGGGTGTCAGTTTATGGGGAGAAGGCAGGAGAATGGGGATGAGAGGGGTAATACATCTGCCATGACAGAATGGTGAAGCAGATACTGCACCAAATTTCATTAACATTACATAAATACACATTGCCAATTAAATGGTACAGGATATCCCTCAAATGCAGGAAGGTTAGATACCATAATACTTAGGAACAGAGTTCCTAATACTTTCGCCCATTGAGTCTGCTCCACTATTTCATCATGGCTGATCCATTTTCCCTCTCAGCCCCAGTTCCCTGCCTTCTCCCTGTGTTCCTTCATGCCCCCGACTAATCAAGAACCTATCAACCTCAGCCTTAAATATACCCAATGACTTGGCCTGCACATCTGTCTGTGGCGATGAATTCCACAGATTCACCATCCTCTGGCTAAAGAAATTTTTTTCTCATTGCTGTTATAAAGGACATCTCTCAATTCTGAGGCTGATAATTTATTAATAAAGATGTTTGGAGTCAATTAATAAGGATGAGGTTTTGGGGTACTTGGAGGTACATGATAAAATGGACCATGGGTCCTTGACTCCCCCACCTAGGAATAATCCTTTCCACATCCACTCTGTTGAGGCTTTTCAGCATTTGATAGGTGTCAATGAGATTCTCCCTCATTCTTCTCAACTCTTTCAATCCTTCTGGTTGGCAGGAAACATAGGGCACTTTGTAAGTTACTTCGAACTCAACAGCCGTGAAGGCGGATGAAGGCTGCAACAGATCCATCAGCTCCAATTGTCGTGGTTTCCATGCCATTGGAATCAGTTGGTTGGTTTGTAAAGTATCGTGTGCTTCTTGGAGTGCAACATCAAGTACACGTTAAACAAATACACGCACAGGTGTCTTTGCTCCGTGGGCCACTTCTTCAGAACGAAGACCATCATCCTCGACCTCAAGGGATAGCCACGACGACGAGGGCACCTTGTCTGATGTTTCTTACCTTTGCTGTCCTCTGCTTTGTCTTGCCTTCCCTTTATCTCCACCTCCACCCAAAAGAATATCCAAGCAGCTCTCTTGCTTATAGTGTTCACTGTTACTTGAGCTTTACTGGCTTGGCCCAGGCCAGGGATATTTCTGGTATGTGTGGCTTGTAGCCACACTGTGTAGTGTACTTAGGCATTGAGCCATCATGGCTATGTGTTGACAGGATAGGTAGGGAACGGGGAGAGCAAAAGGTTGCAGGAGCACAGCTGAGCCTGATCTTCTTTCCACCTCACCACCCCCTCCATGTGCAGCAAGTGTTGTGCTTTGTGATCGAGGACAAGAATCTCCTTGCTTGTGTCAAGAATGGATATTGAGATTAGCTGTAGAACTCATACCGTGCTGAGATAAAATGCTTCAGTGTGGAATAGAAGTTGGATGTATAATTTGTTAACAAAATTTTCTGCAGGTGTTGGAAATCCAGAGTAACACACAAAAAATGCTGGAGAAACTCAGCAGATCAAAGTTCAAATTTATTATCAAAGTGTGTATACTATATACAACCTTGAGGATTCATCTTGCAGGCAACCACTAAAAGAACACAATATCATCTGCAAAGAAGTGACACTACAAAAACTGACAAGCATCCAACATGCAAAAGAGGACAAATTGTGCAAATAGTTTTTGTTTAAAAAAGTGAACAAATAATATGTAGAACATGAACTGCAGAGTTCCCGAAAATGAGTTTGCAGACTGCTGAGTCAGTTCAGTGCTGAGGCGAGTGAAAATGGGCTAGTAGCCTTTGATGCAGGGCAACAACTGTTCCTGAAGCTGGTGGCGTGGGACCCATGATTCCTGAGCATCCCACCCAATGGTAGTAGAGAGAAGAGAAAACAGGTCAGATGCAGGCAGACAGCATCAAACATCAGTTTGTTTTCCATTCTTGGTGATCAGTGTTTTAATCTGGCTCTGTGCTTTAATTAGAGCGGAGTAATGGAGCTGAGCATGGGTTTGTTCGCTGCTCTTGGGCCATGACACAGTGTCATACCCCCTGCAGCGATGGCTATACCTGTGTTCTCTTGAGTCAAGTTTGCCGAATCCTTCAGCAGATCATACAATTGCTAGGTCGTTTGGAAGGTTTAAAAGTACATTTCTTAAAGGGAAATTACAGGGTGCAGATTGCAGTAATCATAGTTCAGAAGTTCTGGTAGTTGTGAGCTGCCTGCAAAAATGTTGTCAGTGCCTTCAGCTAGCATCAGGCAGAACTCGCCTGATGAAGGGTCTTGGCCCAAAACATTGGCTCTTTATCTGTTTTGGAAATGTAATTGATTTATCCATCAGCTGAACCAACAATTGCAAAACTTTATTTTTAAAAAAAGCCTCCAGGGATGCAATCTTAGTTGACAAAGTTGACTATTGAAACATTCCGAATGTTAAAAGGCCTAAGCAGATTATATATGGCAAAGTTATTTCCCATGATGGGGAAGTCTAGGACAACAGGGCATAACTTCAGGATTGAAGGATGTCCATTTTGAACAGAGATGTGGAGAAATTACTTTAGTCAGGGTGGTAAATATGTGGAATTTGTTGCCACGAGTGGCTGTGGAGGCCAAATCACTGGGTGCATTTAAGGCAGAGATAGGTTCTTGATTAGCCAGGGCATCAAAGGGTATGGGGAGAAGGCAGGGGAGTGGGGATGACTGGAAGAATTGGATCAGCTCATGATTGAATGGCAGAGCAGACTCAATGGGCTGAATGGCCTACTCCTGCTCCCTATATCTTATGGTCTTATTGTCCATCCTTAATTGTCCTCTAAGGTGGTTATGCACTACCACCTTGAACTGCAGCAGTTGTATTTCTCATGGTGATGTGAAAGTCCCAACATCCACGCGTCCCTCCCCACGGATCTCCCACCCGGCACTTGTCCCTGTAAGCGTAAGTGCTACACCTGTCCCTACACCTCCTCTCTTGCCACCATTCAGGGCCCCTAACAGTCCTACCAGGTGAGGCATCATGATCGGGGATGGACTGGTGGTGTTCACAGGGATCGGTGACAGACCAGTGTGTTCACAGGGATTGGGGATGGACCAGTGGTGTTCACAGGGATTGGGGATGGACCAGTGGTGTTCACAGGGATTGGGGACGGACCAGTGGTGTTCACAGGGATCAGGGATGTGCTAGTGGTATTAGGGTCTGTTGAGGTCATCTATTGCATTGGGTGCTCCCGGTGTGGCCTCCTCTACATCAGTGAAACCCGACGCAGATTGGGGGACTGCTACGTCGAGCACCTCCGCTCCGTCCGCCACAACAGACAGGATCTCCCGGTTGCCACCCACTTCAGCTCTGCTTCACATTCCCATTTGGAATTGACCATACATGGCCTCCTCTACTGCCATGATGAGGCTAAACTCAGGTTGGAGGAGCAATACCTCATATACTGTCTAGGCAGTCTCCAGCCCCTTGGTATGAATATAGAATTCAACAACTTTTCCCTCCCCGCCTCCCTATGTCACTCTGCCCCCTCCCCCAGCTGCCTATCACCTCCCTCATGGTTCCGCCTCCTTCTACTACCCATTGTGTTTTCCCCTATTCTTCCTTCACCTTTCCCCTATTCTTCCTTCACCTTTCCTGCCTATCACCTCCCTGCTTCCCCTCCCCCACCCCTTTTATCTTTCCCCTTCCTGGTTTTTCACCTGGAACCTACCAGCCTTCTCCTTCCCACCCTCCCCCCACCTTCTTTATAGGGCCTCTGCCCCTTCCCTCTACAGTCCTGACGAAGGCTTCCAGCCTGAAATGTTGACTGATCGTTTCCACGGATGCTGCCCGACCTGCTGAGTTCCTCCAGCTTATTGTGAGTGTTGCTCCCAACATGTTGACTCAGCAAAAAGGAGGAATGTGATGATATTTTTATATCAAAGGTTGAAGAGTGTGGCACGTGACATAGCTGCTGCTCTTGTACTCCAGAATAGTAGAGGTGATGGATTTGAGTGTGTTTGGCAATTGCAATCATTCCATTTGTAGATAGGAAACATTGCAGGCACTGTCTACCATTTATGTATAGAGTTGTGTAACATGGTGGTAATCAGATGGATAGTATTGTGTTATTAGAGCTCTGCACATCAGGGTCATTGGAAAGTATTCCTTCCCTTACATTTTTCTGTTTAATTGCTATAAAATTCTGGGGAGGGAGGTGGTGAATGGTGTGTTTTTGGAACCTCCTGTGTGAGCTGTTGAATTATTCACCACTAGTCTTGAATCGATACGTTAGGACTACAGAGCCTCTGGGACCATTTTCCTTTTCTTGAGCCTGGTGCCTGCCTGTCTGTCCTAGGTTATAATTTGCCAGATTAACACTTCAATTTTAAGGTGTATAAGATATTGCTCCTCGTGTGTCCTTCTAATCTTGTCATTAAACCAGGAACCAGACTTGGTCTTGTTGCTTGTGATAAGGTTGGAGTCAGGGATGTACTCACCTAAGAAATTGGATGCTGATAGATATGTACCTCATTTACCTTTATGGTAGTGCCACACAACATGAGCGATATTTTTATTGAAATGCCTGTTTATGGCAATATTGTTTACAAAGCATTTAACAAATCTCTCAAACGGTTCCACCACAATTTGCTACTTCATTTAACAAAATGGTCAGTCTAAGTGAAAGTTCCTTCAATATTTGATAGTGTGATCGCGGCTTAATTTTAAACCTATTCAGCCTTGCAGAGGTATATTCCCTGGGCTCTCGCAAACCAGCTGTAAGGTTCTGTGCCATGAATTGCAAACATTATTGGTGCAGCATGCTGTGTTACAATGTTGAGTGTTGGTTCCCACGTGTTCATGAGTTGAAATGTGAAGCAGTAGCAAGTTAGCTTGAAGCAGGGAAGGTTGGCCATACTGACAGGTAGTTATTACACAACCTTGTAGTAATTTTAAAGCCAAGGATATAATGGTGGATCGGAAATTGAATGAAATTACTAAATTACTACAGAATCTACTAAAATTTACTGGTCATTTGGCTATACCTTCCCACCTGTGACTCTACAGGTCAGGGATCATCAGTACTACTTAAAGGTCATGGGACTGAAAAAAAACTCAATAGTTATGAATTGCTCATAAACAAGAGAAAATATGCAGATGCTGGAAATCCAAGGAATACACCCAAAATGCTGGAGGAACTCAACAGGCCAGGCAGCATCTATGGAGGAAAAAAAAGTACAGTCGATGTTTTGGGCGGAGACCTTAATTGTTGCCACTGTCTGGGTGAAAAATCTGTTTTCACTTTTATTTCTAGCAATTGCGTGAACTCTGTATCTTTGGTTTCTTGATACCTGTGATAAGTCCTTCTTTTTAACCTCAGTGCGGGTATAATTTAATTAAGCCTCTTAGTTAGTGCCCTGTGTCAAAGTGTACAGCTTTATTTTGTGGTAATATTCTCACAAACCTTCACCCTCTCCCGAAAAACAGCATGTCTTTTATAATGCATTGACATAAACGGATGCTGTACTCGAGCTGTAACCCAACGCCATTTACACGTTAACAAGTTGTATTAAGAAGTTGAGTAAACTGAGCAGTTTATGCCTGAAATGCAGAAAGAAGGCTGCTAGAGAACTAAGTGGCAACTTTGCAGTTGACTGTAATGGAAATGGTTAGTAATTTTGCATGATTACTCCATTTGAACCACAGGCAGTTGAAGCAGTAGGGCCAATATTAAAAGCAGCAAGACTGCGTAGTCTTAGTTCAGAGTCATTGCTCCCTTTTACGTTTGCTGAAATGGCAGTTGAATTCTTAGAGAACAGTATAGCACAGGAGCTGGTCGCCCTTTGTGCTGGACACAACACCAAATTACAAAACATCACTCTCTGCCTGAATGTGATCCATATCCTTCCTTTGACTGCATATTCTTGTATTTATCTAAAAGACTATGGACTTTTATTTTCCGCAGAGATAAATTTGACCATCCTTTTAGATTATCTGTTTAGAGGGCATGTGCTATCATGAGAGGCTGGATAAAGTTGGGTTGTTCTCTCTGGAGTAGCAGAGGCTGACTGGAGATCTGATAGAGGTTTATAAGATTATGAGGGGCACAGATAGAGTAAACAGAGTATCTATTTCCCAAGGTTGAAATGTCTAATACCAGAGGGCATGCATTGAAGGTAAGTTTTTTTTTAAAACCTCAAAACAGTGGGTGCCTGGAATGCGCTGCCTGGTATGGTGATAGAAGCAAATACATGAGATGCTTTTAAGCGACATTTAGATGGGTACATGAATGTGAGAAAGATGGAGGGACATGGACATTGTGTAGATAGGAAATATTAGTGTTTGGGTGTTTTTGATTTGCTTTTTAGCTGGTTTGGCACAACATTATGGGCCAACTGGCCTTTCCTGTGCTGTGCTCTTCTATGTCCATGTCTATCCTATATATGTGATGTGAGCACTAAAGCAAAAGATGTCATATGTTGTGTGGGTCTGGTGATACTGGTCAACAGTATATTTACAGGATTTTCTGTTTTCATTTTATAGTTATTTTGCCTTTTGCTATATGTATAGCTGGTCTCTATAGTTGCAATTTGAGACATTACCGGGGTCTGTTGTGACTTTATCCAATTAGTGAGAGGAGAGATTTTTTGTTCTTAATGTCCTGCCTAACCCAGAATGGAGAAGCTTGTGTTCATTTGCTGTGATGGTTGCTAGTAAGGACCTTGTGTTCCAAAACACTTACTGGAGTATGCTTCCCAGAAGGGTCTCCAGCCACTCTGTGTGGATTCTTCAGTGGATTAACTAATGTATGGCTCATGGTCTAGAGCAGTGGTCCCCAACCTCCGGGCCGTGAAGCATGCAGGGGTGCAGCGGTAGCCGGAACGCACCCAGCACATCTTTAAGAAAAAAGCCGAAATAAACAAGCTAATTAATTAGGTGCTGCCCGGCACGTAAATGTCAGCCCAGATCAGAGGTGGGCGGTCTGCGGCCCGGAGGTTGGGAACCACTGGTCTAGAGACTAGACTACATCTAGTCCAGATGTAAAGATATTTGTAGATGGTAGAGATTTGTGTGGCAATACTTTTTAAATTAATGGATATACAGTAATGTGCAAAAGTCTTGGGCGCATATATATTACTAGGGTACCTAAGACCTTTTGCACAGTACTGTTTATTCATGTGGAGCAGAGGTTGAGTTTGTAAATCTGGAGGGAACAAAGAATATTGGGACTGATGAGGGTGGAGCATCACAGGAAATGTGTGGGACAGGTGGCGGAGAAGCCGTGCCAGGGTGGGGTGGTGGCACAGGTGCAGATGCACCCAGCCTTGAGACACCAGGAAAGGGTAATTCTAAACAACTGGTTTATTGATCATTGCAGAATGTCCTTCAGGTGCTTCTTCCTCCCTTCCCTTTTTCCCAACAGTGATTCCTCTCTCCCTCTGCCCCCTTCCTACTCTCGGTCCACAACAGAGACCCATATCAGAATTAGGTTTATCATCACTCACATATGTCATGAAATTTTTTTGCGGCAGCAGTACAGTGTGATACATAAAATTACTACAGTACTACGCTAATGTCTTGGGCACCTTAGCTATATATATGTGCATAAACCTTTTCACCAGGCAAGGATATCACACTGAAATTAGGTAGCACGGCACTTTCTAAAACTCTATTTATGTGGTATTTAATGCAGTTCAATGAAGTTATAGGGCTCCCAAGAGCAACTAGAACTAGGTTAAATCAGCAGTAATCTCTTCATACTAAGCAGGTATTGCTTTTTGACCATCACAGATTAACAGCACAGGAGGAGTTTGTCTGGCCATCATATCTGAGTTGGTTAAAGAACTGCCTTCCTTCATGCCAGTTCCCAGCTCTCTGAGTCAGTTTGCAATTTATGGAACTACAAGGGCATATCTAATTATTTTTATCATTTAATTGGTGCAAATTCTTTTTTGCACTCCTGGCCGTGTTTCGGTGCCCCATCACCACATATAGGTGAGAGATTTCTCTTTGCTAGTGCTTCAGGTGAATTCATATGTATATTGTCTTATTGAATTATCTCAGAACTATTGACTTGTAACTAAGTAACTGGAAAATTTACAAAACCTAATTAAACTTGCCCTTTTATTTCCTTTGTTCCATTTTAGCAATTCAAGTGTATCTAATAAAATTCAGTTCTGCAATCTCTTAACTTCAGTGTGATCGCAGCCTTCATGTGGCGATCTGCCTTGCATGTGGCACTCGAATGGTGGACTAAATTGTGTTTGTGTATTTCTGACATGACCAGCCCATTCCTTTATATTCTGTACCTTAGCTAGTAAAATCAGGTGTGCCCCAGTGCCTTGAAAAGGTATTCAACCCCACAACTATTTTCACATTACTATCTCATTTACTAAATTTAAAATATATTGAGGTAGGATTTTTTTGAGCTGATCTGCAAAGCATTGTGCATCATGTTAATGTTACTTGTTGATGTTCATCAATATTTGTTGATGTTGAAAATTGGAAGATCACCTGTTTTCAATTAATTCATAAGAATAAGTACCGCACCCTCTCTAAGGCCCAACAGTATGGTAGATGTTTAACAGACCAACTGAAAAGGAAGGCGGAACAGCATTCAAGACAAGTTGAGGAATTAAGAGAAAAGCAAATATCTGGGAAAGGGTAAAAGACCATCTCAAAGGTAGTGAGCATATCTCAGTGCAGTTCATAGTGTAAAAAAAATGGAAAAAATATAAAAACACAGTCCTACTGCCTAGGTCAGTCTGCCCCTCTATGCTTAGTTGCCAGATAAGAATGGCACTTGTAAGAGAGGCTACTGTGATGCTAAGAGTCTCTCTCAATGTGCTGCAGATGTTGGTAGCTGTTACTGGAGATGAAGTTCATGGCTTCACAGTCTCTTAAAGCCTTCCACAAAAAGGGTATTTATAAAAGAGTGGCACAGAAGCAACCTTGGCTTAAAAAAAAAGCATGTCCTTGCCCGTAAAGACTTTTCAGAGTGTCACTTGGAAGATACTGTAAAGATGTGGAAGAAGGTCTTGTCACATGAGACTAAAGTGGAACTTTTTGGCCTCAACACTAAGTGGTACGTGTGGCATAAATTAATTCTGTACATCAGCCGAGGCACAGCGACAACTCACGGATACCTCCTCTTATTTACCCCTCGATCGTGACCGCACTAAGGAGCACCAGGCCATTGTCTCCCACACCATCATCGACTTTATCCGCTCAGGGGATCTCCCATCCACTGCTACCAACCTCATAGTTCCCACACCTCGCACTTCCCGTTTCTACCTCCTACCCAAGATCCACAAACCTGTCTGTCCTGGCCGACCTATTGTCTCAGCTTGCTCCTGCCCCACTGAACTCGTTTCTGCATACCTCGACACAGTTTTATCCCCCCTTGTTCAATCCCTTCCGACCTATGTTCATGACACTTCTCACGCTCTTAAACTTTTCGATGATTTTAAGTTCCCTGGCCCCCACCACTTTTATTTTCACCATGGATGTCCAGTCCCTATATACTTCCATCCCCCATCAGGAAGGTCTCAAAGCTCTACGCTTCTTTTTGGATTCCAGACCTAATCGGTTCCCCTCTACCACCACTCTGCTCCGTCTAGCGGAATTAGTCCATACTCTTAATAATTTCTCCTTTGGCTCCTCCCACTTCCTTCAAACTAAAGGTGTAGCTATGGGCACCCGCATGGGTCCTAGCTATGCCTGCCTTTTTGTTGGCTTTGTGGAACAATCTATGTTCCGGGCCTATTCTGGTATCTGTCCCCTACTTTTCCTTCGCTACATCGACGACTGCATTGGCACTGCTTCCTGCACGCATGCAGAACTCGTTGACTTTATTAACTTTGCCTCCAACTTTCACCCTGCCCTCAAGTTTACCTGGTCCATTTCCGACACCTCCCTCCCCTTTCTAGATCTTTCTGTCTCTGTCTCTGGAGACAGCTTATCTACTGATGTCTACTATAAGCCTACTGACTCTCACAGCTATCTGGACTATTCCTCTTCTCACCCTGTCTCTTGCAAAAACGCCATCCCCTTCTCGCAATTCCTCTGTCTCCACCGCATCTGCTCTCAGGATGAGGCTTTTCATTCTAGGACGAGGGAGATGTCTTCCTTTTTTAAAGAAAGGGGCTTCCCTTCCTCCACTATCAACTCTGCTCTTAAACGCATCTCCCCCATTTCACATACATCTGCTCTCACTCCATCCTCCCACCACCCCACTAGGAATAGGGTTCCCCTGGTCCTCACCTACCACCCCACCAGCCTCCAGGTCCAACATATTATTCTCCGTAACTTCCGCCACCTCCAACGGGATCCCACCACTAAGCACATCTTTCCCTCCCCACCCCCCTCTGCTTTCCACAGGGATCGCTCCCTACGCGACTCCCTAGTCCATTCGTCCCCCCCATCCCTCCCCACTGATCTCCCTCCTGGCACTTATCCGTGTAAGCAGAACAAGTGCTACACATGCCCTTACACTTCCTCCCTTACCACCATTCAGGGTCCCAAACAGTCCTTCCAGGTGAGGCAACACTTCACCTGTGAGTCGACTGGGGTGATATACTGCATCCGGTGCTCCCGATGTGGCCTTTTATATATGGGTGAGACCCGACGCAGACTGGGAGACCGCTTTGCTGAACATTACGCTCTGTCCGCCAGAGAAAGCAGGATCTCCCAGTGGCCACACATTTTAATTCCACATCCCATTCCCATTCTGACATGTCTATCCACGGCCTCCTCTACTGTAAAGATGAAGCTACACTCAGGTTGGAGGAACAACACCTTATATTCCGTCTGGGTAGCCTCCAACCTGATGGCATGAACATCGACTTCTCTAACTTCCGCTAATGCCCCACCTACCCCTCGTACTCCATCTGTTACTTATTTTTATACACACATTTTTTCTCTCACTCTCCTTTTTCTCCCTCTGTCCCTCTGAATATACCCTTTGCCCATCCTCTGGGTTCCCCCCCCCCCGTCTTTCTTCCCGGACCTCCTGTCCCATGATCCTCTCGTATCCCTTTTGCCTATCACCTGTCCAGCTCTTGGCTCCATCCCTCCCCCTCCCCCTCCCCCCTTCTCCTATCATTTTGGATCTCCCCCTCCCCCTCCAACTTTCAAATCCCTTACTCACTCTTCCTTCAGTTAGTCCTGACGAAGGGTCTTGGCCTGAAACGTCGACTGTACCTCTTCCTAGAGATGCTGCCTGGCCTGCTGCGTTCACCAGCAACTTTTATGTGTGTTGCTTGAATTTCCAGCATCTGCAGAATTCCTGTTGTTTATCAGCTATTGGGATGCTTTTCAGCAACAGGGGCTAGAAATCTGGTCAGGATTGATGGGATGATGAATGCTGCTAAATAGAAGGAGATCTTGGATAAAAACCTTCTAGCCTCCTCTCCTCTTTCCCCCCCCCCCCAAGAAAGCTTAAAAGTAGGGGTGGAATGATAAAACTAAAGGTGTAGCTATGGGCACCCGCATGGGTCCTAGCTATCTTCATCATTCGTCAAAGCACACTACAAAAGCAACCTTGGAGTGGCTTCAAGTGAAGAAAATTGATGTCCGTGTTTGGTCTGGTTAAGGCCGCAGTCCTGACCTTAACACGATTGAATATCTTGGGCACAGTGTGAACAATTTTACAAGGAAGGTGGGCAAATCTTGTCCCATCACCATCATGTTGTGCAAGGCTAATAGAGACTTATCCAAAAAGACTACCAGCTGTAATAGCTGCAACTAAGTACAGAGCAAAGGGATGAATACTTCTGAATTGCTGACATTTCAGGTTTTGAAATTTTAGTTTTTCATGCTTTACAATTTTCCCTGTTTTTTTACTTGGTCTGTACTGTGGGGGGTGGGGGGGAAGAGCATGTGATTCACAAACAAAACTTATCGGTTAAATTAATCAAAATCTCCGGTTGTAATACTCATTAATGTGAACAAAGGTTTGGGGGCTGAATACTTTTTCAAGGCACTGTATTTCTTATGTTTAAGGCACTGTGTGCACCGTATACTGCTTCAGAATCGGGTTTAATAACACTAGCATACGTTGTGAAATTTGTTGTCTTTGCAGCAGCAGTACAATGCAGTTCATAATAGAATAATAAGAAAGTAGAGAGGTTGTGTTCGTTAGTTTAATGTCCATTCAGAAATCGGATGGCAGAGGGGAACAGGCTATTCCTGAATCAGGCCTCTGAGGACTACTGAGGCACGGAAGTGCCTTTGGGCGTTTGCACCTCCTTCCTGATAGTAGTAGTGAGAACAAGGCATAACTTGGGTGATGGATGCCACCTTTTTGAGGCATCGCTTCTTGAAGATGTCCTGAATGTTGGGGAGATTAGTGCCCATGATGGAGCGGACTGAGTTTTCAACTCTCTGCAGCTAGTTCAACTCTGTGCATTGATGCAGCTAGTTAGAATGCTCTCCACAGTACACATGTAGAAATCTGTGAATGTCTTTGATGATGTACCAAATCTCCACAAACTCCAATCTAAGTATAGCCGGTGTCGTGCCTTCTTTGTAACTGCATCGATATGTTGGGTCCAGGATAGATCCTCAAAGATATTGACACCCAGGAACTTGAAATTGCTTCTTCTTTCCATTTCTGAGGACTGGTGTGTTTTCCCTCATATTGCCTTTTCTGAAGTCCACAATCAGTTCTTTGGTCTTGCTGGTGCTGAGTGCGAGGTTACGTTGTCTACCTGTCCTGCCTTCAGAGATCTGTTCATGAGCACTTTACTTTTATTTCTCCATTCATGTTGAAATCCTTCCATTTGTTGTACATTTCTTTGCCCAAGTTTCTACTTTTCTGTCTGCCAATAGCTTCCTGCAGGCTAGAGCTTTCTTCCTCACTAATAACTACCTAGTCAATATTTTTAGTGCCAAATGCATTCGAAAATACTGATATTTATTTTGTAGCTCTAGATTCAGGCTCTGGTTGATTAGAAAATCAGCCTTCATGCTTTCTCCTGAGATGTTGGACTGTATTGTAGTTTTGCTGTTTTTGTTTGGTCCGCTCTTATAACCACTTTATTTATGAGCATACATGGAATGTGCCGATGTTTATACATATGAAAACATACTGTGAGGTTCGTCAAGCTGTGAATGCTTTCTCTTATCTGGAGGCAGTTGGCAGTATTTGCCAAAATAAGGCTTCTAAATTTTCATGCTTATGCTATTTCTTTAACTTGTGGGGCATTACAGTCCAGCATCTCAGGAGAAAGAATGAAGGCTGACTTTCTTATCTGATTTATATATTGTATATACATACACAGTGTGGAATAGGCCTTCCAGCCCTTCAAGCCATGCCACCCAGCATTCCACCAATGTAATCTTAGCCTAATTATGGGACAACTTACAATGACCAATTAACTTACCAACTGGTATGTCTTTGGTCCGTGGGAGGAAACCGGAGCACTCAGAGGAAGCCCAACCAGTCACGATGCGAACATAGAAACTCCTTACAGGTAGCAGCAGGAATTGAACCCAGGTCACTGGTACTATAAAGTATTGTGCTAACCATGACACGACCATGCTGCCCTACTACACTTGGATCCATCAAGCTCCAACCCCCTGGCTCCTCAACTTTCTCAGAACTGTAATATTGCTTGTCCACAATGCAACACAAGCAGAAATCTCTCCGATATTGGGAAGACTGAAGCCATTACCATGTCTTCATTCATTTTCAATAATTGCTAACTGAACAAGATTGTTTGAAACATTAATGTTCAATTTGAGCATCTGTTTGCATGTGTTCTAACACCTAAGTTTCTCATTTCCGCCCCTTTATTGTAGATTAGTTCTTCCATTGCCGTGGTTCAATCATCATCTCTATATTTGATTATTCCAGTACTTCACTGGCGAGCTTCCTATTTCCCACACTTCATTGAGGTCATCCAGAGTTCTTCCCTGATCTTGGCTTGCACTGTTTACCCATCTCTTCAGCGCTTCCTTGCCTACTTCAGTTCCTGAAATGAAATCAGAAATTGCTTGGGTTGTTCTGCATATCAGTAGAGGGAGAGAACCAGGTGATCATCAAGGCTGTAAACTCTGAAAATCTTTCTTTAAATCCTCTGACCTATTGAGGTGCAGTTCCAGATCAATTTTTTGGTCCATGTTGATCTTCCTTTCAAGTGCCTTGGGTTATTTTATTGCATAAAAGTAACATAAACAAATTTACTGCATGTTGTAATTCAAATTTAAAGCTTTTTTCTAAATCAAATCCAATCCATGTCAGCAGCATGACTTTAAGTTGAAGGTTTTCTCAGTAACAGAGTGCTGTATGGATTGGGCAGGCATAACAGTATGACCCAAATGTGATTCTTGGTTATTACTGTGAAAATAGTTGGATTACAAAAATTGGCCTAAATGTCCAGAAGTGCTTTCATTGATCTCAGCTTGAAAGTATACACTTGTAGGTTTGGAGTAAGGAAGTGATGGGGCTTGACTAATGTTCTAGTGCATCCCACTTCAACAGGCGTGCTAAATTAGGTGAAGTTATCCGGGAGACCTCTCATACCCCTGTGAGATAGGAACATGTCTATCCCAGTGTGTGAAACCAGCTTCTGTGGACTGGGCGGATGAGATCAACAGCGAGATCCAATGGCCAGGAAGGCAATTTTGCAATGCTTTGTGGAGAGCCAAGAGCATGACAAGGCACAAAAGAAGTCATGGTCATCTAGTGCAATAAACGAAGACCTCAGTTGTGAAGACGGCTCGTACCACTGGAACTGGTCTTCTGAGGTCGACAGAGTGGAACTGCTCCAGTGCAACATCTTTCCTACTTTAAAAACTCTCCCGCACAGGGTCTCTGTCATTGTTGAATATGATGGACAACCAACAGTGTGCTGATGCCTACTGGGCTGTAGATGAAGAATGGTAAGTTAAGTGAGGTGCCAGACACTTCTGGGTGCTACGATAATGCAGATTGCTTTCCCTCGAGGGTCTGAGTCCTCAGTGCTCTTTTCCACAAAAGGTCGTAGAAGCAAAATAAATGACTTAGTTAGCATTCTTACTTCTAACTTGCTAACCAAGGAGTGGAAGTGCAGATGTGCATACAGAATTGAGGTAACAGACAAGTCCACCATAATTGTTCCTGAATCGCTGAGTATGTGCCTTCAGGCTTCTGTACATCATTCCTGACAGTAACAATGAGAAGAGGACATGTCCTGGGTGGTTGGGGGCCCCTAGTGAAGGATGCCGCCTTTTCTTCTTAAAGATGTCCTGGATACTAAGATCTACAGAGAACATTGTTAGCACTGTAGTGCCAGTGGGAGATGATTGTGGTGGCAGAAGTTTGAGATGCTGTAGAAAAGAAAATATCACATCAGTAAAGCATATGGTGGAACACTTAAAGCACATCAGTTAAATAGGTTTCACTGATGTTATTTATATAGCAACACACTGACAAACCTGGACTGATGTGACAGATGTTGCTCCAGAAACAAACTAGAGCTGAAAGAATGCCTAATTCATAAAACTTCAAACAATTCCCACGCACAGGATTATAACTCAGCTCATATCTGCCCACTCATCGGATCCTCTCCCTTCACTCCAGGGAGGATCATTGCCAAGACAGTGAGCAAGCTTCTCCACTTCAAGGCTTGTGAAACTTGAGCAAATGGCATTTTAAAGATTTTTAGTTGGATTACTCATTGCCTTCAATAAGCCTGTTAACTTATTGCCAAATGCTGTTATGGTGTCTCCCATTCTTTACTAATGGATACTCAGTTCAGCTATATCATTAGCAAATCTGGTCCTGTGCTCCTTTCATTCTAACAGGGCTTGTATGACACAGCATTGTTGGATGATGTCCAGTACTGGGAATCCTAATACTAGTTTCCAACATGTTTTAGCCAAGTGTTATTTTGTTCCACTGTCCTTTCCTTGGCCCATGCTGAATTGTAGCTCACATGCTGGAGTTAACTTGGGTTGTCCCTGCACCTGGGTTGTCCTACTGTTTGACATCTGGTTGTTAATGTTCAAGTTGGTTATCATATAGGCATAAGTATGATCAGCTGTTCAGACAATTTAAATGCTGGCCCAGATAGACTGGGGGCTCCTCTCCCCATGACACAGAGGCTGTGAGACTGCCCCTGGCTGCCGTGCTTCGTGTCTATGCACTTTGTGACAATTGGCCCTGCTAATGTGATGAACTTAATACCGAGGCTTTGGGCCTACTCTGGCTGCTCCAGGGAACGAAGGATTCAATTTGTTTGGAAATGCTGTTGGTATGCTTTCTTCTATTGTTTGCATGATTTATTTTTTTTTCTCCTTCTCCGTGCATTGAGGATTGATCTTTATTATTTTTAACCAGGATTTTTCGAGTTTCTGGCTTTGCGGTTGCTTGTAAGTAGGCAAATCTCAAGGTTGTATAACTTGTCCATGCTTTGATAATACACTTCGAATCTTTGAATCATGCTTATATGCACAGTTATAAATGGCAGGAAAATTAGCTTTTTGCAGCAGTGGCTCTGTACACTACAAGCTGAGGCCAAACATGGGTTAACAAGCTTAAATGAACTGGGCTGCTATGGTAACGTAGTGGTTAGCACAACGCTCTACAGTACAGGCGACCCGGGTTCAATTCCCGCCATTGCCTGTAAGGAGTTAGGACGCTTTCCATGTGACCACGAGGGTTTCTTACAGGTGCTCCAGTTTCCTCCAACAGTCCAGTTGGTAGCTAAATTGTCCCATGATTATTAGGCTCAGATTAAATCGGTTTGCTAGGTGCGGCAGTTTTAAGGGCCAGGAGGGCCTATTCTGTGCTGTATCTCAAATAAATAGTTGTGCAAGATAATAACACTATGAATTTAAAAAGATTGGATCAACCTTTTGAAGTTCTTCAAAAATCTTGGATACCTAGTCAGTAAAAGATCCTTTTTGAGCTTATTAATGTAATTAATTAAGTATTGGCTTAAGAGCGGATCACTGGATTTAGGTCATTGCTTCCATTGTGGGCTTTGTTGAAATCATCCAGTCAGTTGAAAATCAATTGCCGGAAATGCATTGATCACCAAGAAAACGCACTAAGATTCTGCTGTTATCAGTGGCTGGAAAATAGTACTATTTCACCATTTGCCTGCAAAGGAGAGTGATAGCTATCAAGGATATGGCCTTAAAATAGTCAACTTTTTTATGGAATATCAAAACTTTGAGGAAATAAGCACAGTGAAATCAACAGGTGGGCTGATATTTTGCATGTCACTGTAGTGTTTGTCAATTGGTTCAGTGACGAGAATGATGGTGGCCTGAGGGTGTACGGGAGAGCTACATGGCCTTGTTTGTTTCGCGGACTGGGCCCTCATGCCAAGATGTCGCCTCCTGCAGCCACCCAGGGAAGGGATGCCCAAGACAGCATGGGACAGAATAGACTTGCAGCTGGAATTCGTGCTGGTTGGCAGTTGGTGCCTGCAGGCCAGCTCACCGGTATTTGCTTCCTGGAAGACAAGCTGGATTGTCTTTGTCTGCAGCTGAGCCAGCGCAAGATAAGGAAATGCTAGCAACACACATCAAAGTTGCTGGTTTGCTTGTTCTTGCAGAAACGTGGCTCCAGGACAACATCCCATGTGCCATCAGTCTTCAGGCCATGCCACTTGGGGACTTGTATTAATATTATTTTGTGACTGTTCTGTGTGTGTCAGTTTATAATATGTTTTGCACTTTGGCCCTGGAGGAACAATGTTTTGTTTAGCTGTATACATGTGTACAGTTGAATGACAATTGAACATGAACATGATGTAGCATTATGGCGTTTTGGAGCACATTCTTGTTTCAAAATCATCTGTTTAAATGCCTTCAGCAAAGAGATGTGCAAAAAAAATACAAAAATAAAATGGAAATGAAGTAATTAAAGCCGCTTCACTACCTGAAAATAAACTAGGCCTGTGTGTATTTTCAGGTTTCACTTGTAGGGTCGGGTTAACAATAGGTCTCTGATGCTTTTCACATAGCAGGTTGTTTTGTGTGTGGTTGTTCTAAAAGCTGATCTTCACTCATACTCACTGATTTATGCTTTTATTCTCCATTTACTGTCTCCTCTTTTCTCTGCTTAACAAAAACCTTGTAATGTCCTCTGTCTGGATCACAGTGAAAATGGGTTTGTCAGATGCAGCTGAAGGGTTGTAGGTTGTCATAGAACAAGACAAATAATGTTAGCAGTGAACTGAGCTTTGAATTTTGGACACTACATCCTTGAGAGCTGTTGTTCTCCAATTTTTTTTTTGTATGTTTTATTGCATGTTCCTTTTAGAATTAGGTTTACATTTCTACTAGTTTGTGATTGTTAAAATCAGTCCCATTTAGATAATTGTTTGATATAATTTTCATCTCCATGGAGAATGCTGCTGCTAAGCATCTGATGGTTAACAAATTGCCACGTAAAACTTCAAAGGGTAGGCATTCATGATTGTTCTGTGCATCATAAAATTGCGCCTTCATAATTATACAGGCCGAGTGTTAGTTTCCTGTACCAGAACAGATTCACCATTTTGAGACTCTGTGGAGAGAGCTGATCTCAATACTGGAATGGCTGTGCCAGTTTAAGAGGCTGCAAATTTAGACCAGCATGGGTAATGCTGTGGGACCTGATATTGTGCAAATACTCAAGTGATTGTCCTGTAGCTTTTTGTTTCCATGTTGTTGGTATGCTTGCTCTCAGCTTGAATAAGAGAATATTCTCCATTCAGAGTCACTGTTCTTTCTACTCCAAAGTTACTGGGAGAGGGAGGGTAAAGTCCTCATGCCAATGTTCAATTTTACAGCAAGAGCTTACCTCATAATTCAGGCAAGTTTCCCACATGTTGTGATACTGAAAATTGCAGACTTAGTAGATTTGTTTTGAGATCCTGTGGCATTTGTTAATCTTGGCAGCGGTGGTATTGGCCTAGAGAGAATGAAGTGGAAATAAAGCCTTCTATTAACCTTTGCTTGAAAATGATTTTAGAGGAAGGTGGCAGGGATGTGTTTAGGGATTGGATTCACATGATGTGCCCTCTTGCTAGGAATGGGTGTCACACTGCCCAGATATGAGCAAGAAAGGCAAATTGTGTTAAGCACCGGAGGTAATTTTTCCCCTGGCACATGCTTTCAGGACAGAAAAAGGGAGGAAATGGGGGAAGTATGTTTGGGGGGGGGATGTAACAAAAGGACTGAGAACTGCCTTGTCATTACTGGTTTGACATGCTGTTGTGTTTGATTAATCTTGTAGATGGGAATTGAACTGTCTTGTAAGTGAAATGTAAAAGATCTTCTGTATTGAAGAAAGCAGAGTGTATATTGTATCCTAGTAACATTTACTCTTTCATTAAAAGCTCCATTACTTTCCAATTTGTGATCCTGCTAAGCAAAATAATAAAAAAAATTAGCAATTTTTTTTGAAGACATGAGTGCTTTACGGCATTCTGAGACCATACGAAAATGCTGTGAATGCAGACATTCATAGTAGTGATCATTTGTGGTGAGTATGATGTTCCCCTAAGTGGTTGTCAATTTGTGGGTCCTCAGGTGGCTGTAAACGCTGATCCAGGATTCACATACCTGGCAGGTTAGGGTGGACTCCCTTAATGGAGGACACCCGTGTGTGACTTTGTTTGGTATGGGGAGGCTGATAAGAAGGCAGCCCCTGCAGGGTTCTTGACAGGTTGGCATCAGGGTTCCATTGGCATGGATTGAGGATCCTTCACTGCTGCAGCCTTCCTCTGCCTTCAAGGTCTGTTGTGATGTATCATCATCTTTTGCCAGCTCCGTGGTAGAGGCCTTGTTCGAATTTCTCTTCGTCTGGAATCTCCCCTTTGATCCTTACCATCATGGGTGACCCTACAAGAGCTAAGCACCAGATGTCATCACTCTCAGGGTCTTAGGAGCCATCAAGCCTCTCCATCACAAGCTGACGATCTGCAGAAAAGGATCATTCATAATATGCCAGTGACTCAAGTGTTACCAGCATCCAAAGTAGTTTGGCTTCCCCATATGACAGTGACATCCTATTTTAGATCTTCTGGAGAAACTCTGTGGGGTAAGGAGCATTTTTTTTGTGTGTCATTAGGTTAGGATGGATTTTCAAGTAATTGTGTCAGGATTTTAAATCATTTAATGTATTTTACTTTGCTTTAGTCTCAATAGCAACCCTTTGTGTAATTGCCTTTTGAATATATCTTGTTACATCTATTAATATCCATCTTTAGTAAAAGGGAGCTACAGCACAATGAAACAAAGGCCATAACCCTAGTGCTGTATTTTGAAAAACAAAGATTGCATCAAAGTTCTCATCTTGCGGTATTTGACAGCTATGGAATTACTTTTGAAATGCAGTCACCTTTGTGTTGGCATACTTCACATGTTCCCATACTGGAAAGAATGAAAGTATTGGACCTCATTCCTTTATTAACAATGCAGCACGGCTCCTCAGTCACCAAGTCTAGCAAATTGAACATTTTAATTTTAAATAAATTTCAAAAACAGAATTGTTACCAGGAAGTTGACTGCTCCAAAATGAATGAGTTACAATGATTTAAAGCAGCAATGGTAAACTCTAAGCTCTGGAGTGTTGCTGTGCTAACTGTTGCTGCCGATAATAAAATAACATAACTGGCCTCCAAACACATGCCCTCTTACGACTCAAGCATTTTTTAAAATATATTTTACTTGTGCACAAGGACAGCATCATGGCCCTTGTCATCCACATTGTTCTCAAGTCTGAACAGAAAACTGCTGTTTTTATGCAGAATTGCCTTATCAGTTACAGTTTCATTTGGTAAATTGTAGATTTAGTTTGAATCCCTTGCTCACAAGATTAAATGCTATTCATAATGGAGGTGTTAAGAGTCATTTGAAACAAGCTGACAATTGATGTTTTCAAGTTAGTAAAGCAATTGCCCCTTAGTTGTTGATTGGATTTCACATCCTTCCATTATTCCTATCTAGTTTGTTTCCAGCGCATTGTGTAAAGGGACACTATATTTTGCAAAGAACTTTGTAGCAAAGTCTTACTACAGAGGCCTCCCTCACTTGGCTTGAATATACACTGCTACAGTCACCCCTGTAGAGGTGTCCCTAGCAGTCCCACTTCAGAGGTCTCACTTGACTACAACTGCCCCCAGGCTACTTGTATTTAACCCTTGCTTCAGTGCAACTTCCTCACTAACCAAAACGTAAAGCTCCTGGGTTTAGTCCTGGTAGGCAAGCTGGTCTCCAAATTGGAAGGGAGGAATTGACCATGTTTTCCCATCATAACCTCACCTCAGTCACAATTTGGAGCAGGGGTTCCCAACCTTTTTTTATGCCATAGACCTATACCATTAAGCAAGGGGTCAATGGACCCCCTGATTTAAAGGGTTGTTGAAGGCAATTAGCATCACTTCCAATGGCCGGCTGGCTTAAATTATTGGAGTTTTACATCACTGGTTTTCTGCAATGGAGTTTACTACATCATAATAGATCATGTGTTACTAATATTGACTGCTCTTTTATGTCCACCTGAGGGTACTCAAAAGTAGCATTGACAATATAACACTCCCTCACTGCTGCATTAGAGGACCAATTAATAGGAACAGCTATGTTGTAGGTACATGTTACACTATCCCAGATTGAATTTATCTCTGTAATTTTTGTCTGTTCAGTTCCTCCCCTAGATTATTTTGGTGACTGGAAGTGAGGAATTTGAATTGGAGAGGTCTTTCTAATCGGGCAGATCATTTCTGGTTACTTTTGGTGCACTTTCTCTCGTAAAAGCAGAAATTTCTGGAAATAGCCAGAAGGCCAGTGAATGTCCGTGGAATGCGGAAAAGTTTTGGGTGAAATTTATTGTCACTGGAAAAGGATGCATCTCTATCCATTTCTGATGAAAGATCTTTGAAATGACTGCTATTTCTCTGCAGATTCAGCCCAGATATTTCTGCTGTTTTCTGTTTTTGTATCATAATTCAGGCAATCATGTTTTAATACCATTGAAGCAATTCAAATGCTCATTTTATTGGTGATTACATAAATTTGCTTGCCTTAATTGGTCTCCAGTGTCCCCTCATTGCAAAGCTGAAAACACTTCAAAAGTATTTCAGTTGCTGTCGAGCAGGGGTTACCAACCTTTCTTGTACCATGGGCCCATACAATTAACTGAGATATCCGTGGATCCTAGGTTGGAAACCCCTGTTTGAGGTGAAAGCTGTTACAAAACAAGAGTTCTTTTCATTACATACAAATTTACTTTATTAGTAAATCAGAGTCAATTTTAATATCACTAGCACATGTTGTGAAATTTGTTGCCTTTGCAGCAGCAGTACAATGCAGTACAAAAAAAAAGAATTATTAGCTGATTAAATAAGTCATTGGCATCTGTACGTCTCGAGAGATGATGGTGTGACACTTTTTCTGGGGGTTCTTGGAGTTGTAGACTTGGGACTATTTGCACTTTCCAGAGTGGCCATTCAGCCCCACTCTAGAGTGACAGTCTCTTTCACAGCAGCTGCAGGTAAAGGAAGAAGGTGCTCTGTCTGAGGAAGCTCTGGCTTTTCTTCTGTCTCTTGGTGATGAGTGTGTTGGTCCTTGCTATCTCAGCACATTGTGCACTGCTTT
Source organism: Mobula hypostoma (assembly GCF_963921235.1). Lineage (NCBI taxonomy): Eukaryota > Metazoa > Chordata > Chondrichthyes > Myliobatiformes > Myliobatidae > Mobula > Mobula hypostoma. The sequence continues at coordinate 148,021,793 of NC_086104.1, read as the reverse complement.
TGACCGCAGCCCACCATGCTCTCTGGCTTTCAACTGTTTCCTCCCTTGTGTTGAGGTCGATGCCTGCCAGCTTCATGTCACACTTGCAGACCTCCCTGTAGCGGAGGCATGGTCTTCATTGTGGGCGGTAATCCTCAGCTCGCCATGCAGCATGTCCTTGGGAATGCATCCATTTGACGTGGCCTAACCATCTGAGGTGTCTGGCTGAGTAGTGCGTGTTTCAGCCCGCTGCAGAACTTCTGTGTTGATTCTGTCCTGCCAGCAGATGTGCAAGATGCACCCAAGGCAGTGTAGGTGACAGATGTACGATGTCCAAGCCTGGCATAGAGGAGTGTGCTGAGCACACACGCAGCTTGGTCTTTGTTGCTGTCATTTGTTCCGCACTGTTCGGTCTGGCCATGACAGCTGCAGCTTTGGCAATTCTGCTATTCACCTCTGCTTCGAGGGACAGGAAGCTGGTGATAGTCGACTCAAGGTAGATGAAGGGGTCGACTACATCAAGAGAGTAACCATCAGTAGTAATGCTTGGGGGAGATTCTGCACTCTGGGCCATGGCATTTGTCGCCTTCAGACTATGCTCAAGTTCCTTGCAGGCATGTGCGAAGAGGTTCATCAGTTGTTGGAGTCTGCCTTCAGTGTGTGACGTCAATGCTGCATCGTCTGGAAACAGCATCTCGTGAATGAGGGGTTGCCTAACATTGGTCTTGGAACACAAGTGAGCAATATTGAACACCTTGCATTCAGCTCTTGTGCAAAGGTAGATGCCTTCAGTGTTGATTAAGTATTGCAAAAATAATAAAGTAGTGAGGTTGTGTTCATGGGTCCATTAAGAAATCTGATGGCAGAGGAGAAGAAGCTGGTTCCTGAATCGTTGAGTGTGTGCCTTCGGGTTCCTGTGCTTCCTTCCTATTGGTAGCAATGAGAACAAGGGTGGGAGTCCTTAATAGTAGATGCTCTGTTTTTGAGACATCGCTCCTTGAAGATGTCCTGGATGCTTGAGGATGGAGATTTGATATGAAATTAGGCATTGGGAAGGAAAATCACTGCCTGTGAAATGTCTTAATTTTATTATTGTGTTGATTTAACGTGCTGACTGTGTAACCAGCCTCTGATTACATAAGAAAATACACATTGCATAGCTGATTCTGTTTAAAGTAATTGGGAGAAAATAACATGTAATTTGCAGGGCCTATAAATGGTCTTGAAAATGAGCAAGAATCCCTTGATCCAAGTTCCTATATATTTGAACTGTAAGTTCCCAAACTTTAGAAATTGATTAAATATGATTCAATTTAACCTGGTAGAGAAATAGTTAAAGCTTATTTAAATGTTAAAATGATTTTGGTAGTTTGACCATTTAAGCCTTATGTTTTCATCACTTTTCTATAAAGGCAAAAAAAAATTAATTATTAGGGTATGTTATAGAAGTATTGCACCCTTTTTGCTAAATTGCGTTATGTTCTGTTGATTATAATGAACTTTTTGTGTTGGCATGAGTATTAGGCAAAAACGGAATGGCTGAGATCTGAGAATAGAGCTGACGTCATGTTCACCTTGGTAAGCACAGCAGGATTATGCTGTCTCTCCCAGTGTTCAATGCCATAAAGGTTGGCACTTCAAGGGGTGGAGAAAACCATCGACTTTTCTTTTTGCAGGAAAACCATTGTCTCTTTAATTTTGCATTGTCGCGGAGAAAGAGCTAAATGTCAGTTTCTAAACAGCTCCTGGTTTGAATACTGGTCTTGCAGATGCAGACGGCTGAATTCTGCATTTTACAGAAAAATCTTGATAGCGCTGGTGGCTGTTTTCCTCTTCTCTCTCTGCCCCCCCCCCACCTTTCTGAAAGACTTCTCCAGTGAAAGGATTGCTGCTTTAAAAAAAACAAGCTGGTCAGGAGATGAAGAGGGAGTAAAGGACTGTTTTATTGCAATTATGCCACATGTATTGCCATTGCAAGACAAGAGACTACAACTACTGTTGTTAATTGAAACAGTATAAAAAGATTTAAAGGCCTCCTCCTTGTTTTGGGGTGTGGTGTTAACAAATGAGAATCCAGCAGCGTATCAGTGTACTGCGGAAGATGAAATGCTTCCCCTGTCATTTCTCCTATTCAATTAAATCATCTTTCTCTGGCCTAAATGCCCTGATGACCACTTCACCCTATAACCAAGGTATGGGCTGTTTATATTTGGTAAGTTGTAGGGGGTTTTTTTTGACAGCGTAACGTCGTACATATCTTCTTCTGCAAGCAGGCGACTGCTGAGCATGTTTTGCTAGTTAAGCTGATTGAGTAGCCTTGCCCCGATCACTGGCATGGCTTGTTGTCAGTCGGGTGTTTTGTGAAGGAGGCAATCTGCTACATTTCTTTCAGTCCAGGGCACTTCAAAAGTGAGATACTTTTCACAAATTACTTAATCAATATTTAGTTGAATGGTGATGTGCATTTTGTTTCCATTGGACTCCACAGAGATGTTTTAACTTCAGAATTCCGGATATTGTGTTTAAATTGGAGGCGTGAGGGAGTCATGATTCATATTTTCCGTTTCATAATGTTTCAGCTATAATTTCAAGCAGTTTGAAAAGAAAAATCCTGTTCCCTCTACTGAGTAATTAACATTTTAATATCTTCAACCACAGCTACTATTTAACAAGTACCACCAAGTTCTCCGTCCTCTGTTGATTTTGTTGGTTGACTATACTTTTCAACAACTGTAAGAAATTCTTGCTGGTATGGAGTGATTTGAAATAAACAACGTTGGACAACAATTTTTTTGGAAGTGTTGCTTTCTGAAAATTTTTTTTTGCTTATGAAAGACTGCTTGAAGCTGAACATGAATATAATCTTAGATTACTTGTATCACATAGGAATTTGGAGAAACAAGAAATTAATTTTTATTAAATATGCATTTAATTGCATAAGTGCTGATGCTTTGCAATAGTTCAGCTAAGCTAAAAATATTTTGTTGATGATTCTTATTTGTACTCGGTGTCTGAAGCTTCTCACAAGAGTGTCTAACAGTAATCAGCCGGCATTGATGGATTCCAGTTGTACTGATACTGTTTCTCCATGATTGCATTGTCCTGGTGAAACCTTGCACCGTGCTCACCACTGACAGTGCCAAGACTTGCAGTAAAGAAGTCTAAAAGGGATTGCAGAAAATGAATCTTTAGTGACATGTTGCACTTCATGATTTTGTATACTTGAAGCATGTTGTCAACCAGCTGCACGTAATCTGGTGCTCTCTAGTTGCCAAGAAAAATTTGAACATCCTTGAATGTCTTCCATGAGATTTTCTCCAATCCCACTAGAAGTTCTATCATTGATGGCTGTTTGATTTGTGTACCAACAAAAATACTTTCCTTAATCTTGGCATAAATTAGTCTAACTTGAATTATGAATTGAAGTAACTAATAGGCTTTTTTTCCCCCCCAGTGGTGCATGATAGGGAAATTCCATGGTGATTTTCATGATCAGCAGCCCAAAATCCATGAGTTACATCCAAAAGTATTCAGGAAGCTAAACCTTTGTTGTCTAATGTAATCAGGTCATGAAGCGCAGAAATATTCTGCTTCATTGTTTTTCTCTTTTTGAACCATTTCAAACCCAAGTCGGTGGTATCATGGCATCAGCACCAGACTTCAAGACATTCAGTTTTGAGTTTGAATCCAGCTGGCTGTTTGCATGCTTACCATCCATGCTGGGTTGAATGTTGAGCTAGCAACTCGACCTTGTAAAAAAAAACCAGACCAAATGCTAAAGCAATGGCAAGGTTGCCACCTGATGCACCATAAGGCACAGAAAAGAATAACAATTTTTTGCAATAAAAGTTGTACCTTTGCTAAGGCAGCATGGCTCTCAGGGTTTTGGCATTCAATGTTAAGTAAGATTCCAACTGATGTATTAAAAGTAACTTTTCATTGTGGTCAGTTATTTGAAAGTAATGCAGTGGTAAATACAAGAGTAACATTCTGAATTTTTTTTTCTCTTTGCATTTACCTTTTCTCCATTACATGTAGGGTCCATCCTTATGCTGCTAGTTTAAGTGGGCCATGTGTGCGTGAACTTAAACAAAGTGCTAGCACCCTGAGTGGGATATTAGAACCGAACCAGATTTACTCACTTTACTCACATTTTCCCCTTCAGATATTCCTGGCAAGTGATCAGAAATGTGAACTCGCTCTTTCCCTAGATGTAGTCTGATTGATCTGTTGAATTTTCCAGCACTTATTTGGGAATTTGTGGTGGATATTTTAACTTGGGTGCCGAAAAGTTGGTTGTTATCTCCTGTGGAGATGTTTGCCAGTTCATCCACCTAGAGATTAGATGTCAGGAATTGATGTTGTTCCAGGTCATTAACCAAGATGGTGGACAAGGCTAGGGTATTGGTGAGCTTAATTTTGTTGGTATTTTGGTTGTGATCAGGGCTTGGGTATGGTAGTTATGTCTGTGTTCACAGGAGCATTGTGTCATGCTAACTGCTATCATAGTGTCAGCGACCTGGGTCCAATTCTCCCCATTGTCTTTAAGGAGTTTGAATGTTCTCCCCGTGACTGTGGGTTTCCTGAGTGCTCTGGTTTCATACCACATCCGAAACACAGACCGGTTAGTAGCTTAATTGGTTACATGGGTGTAATTGGGCAGTGTGGGCCAGAAGGACCTATTACAGTACTGTATCTCAGAATTCGGTAAAGTATCACCAGCATATGTTGTGAAATTTGTTAACATTCCGGCAGCAGTAATACTGCAATACATGATAAATTTAGGGAAAAACTGAATTACAGTAAGTGTATATATTAACTAGTTAAAATAAGTAGTGCAAAAATAGAAATTTTAAAAATAGGTAGTATTCATGGATTCAATGTCCATTTAGAATTCGATTGGCAGAGGGGAAGAAGCTGTTCCTGAATCGTTGAGTGTGTGCCTTTGGGTTTCTGTACCTCTTCCCTGATGGTAATAATGAAAAGAGGGCATGTCCTGGGTGTTGGGGGGTCCTTAATGACAGAGGCCACCTTCCTGAGGCACTGTTCCTTGATGTCTTGGATACTACGGAGGCTAGTACCCATGATGGAGCTATGTAAATATGGTAGACAAGTAGTCACAGTTGGTAGTTATGTGATAAGGGGATCTGTTCTAAGAAAGATTTTGATTCTGGCTTCCTCCACCATTTCTATTTCTATTTAACTTCATGATATTTAAAATACCTAAATTTAAGATTTAAAATATCTGACTTGTTTTTGGCACTGCATGCTTCGCTATATAAAAGATTCTGTTTTTAAGCAATTTCCCCCTCCATTTAGAATACCTGTTTTTAACTACGTACTGTGTACATGAGGGTTTCTCTGTTCAGGGCAATCTATGCTGTTGTTTGTTTGCATTTCACTGAGCCATCTTGTGCACACAATACATCACCACTCGGAATACCAACATTTCAGTACCATTACTTCAGACTGCAATTTCAAGACTTGGGTCAGATTTGACGGTAAAATTGTTTTTGCTAGGATCCCATGATCAGTTACGCATTAAAAAGAAATAGAAATGTGTGTTGGTGTGATGGGGAGAAAGGGAGTCTCTGCCTGAAATGTGTCTTTTCCATAGATGCTGCCTGGTCTGCTGAGTTCCTCCAGCATTGTGTGTGTGTTGAAAGGGAAAACAATCATTGAATGAATAATACCTCCCAGGGTTATGTTAGGAAGTAGTTTATGGAATTGGTTTTAATTGGCCTTCTCATTTAATTGGACATATAACATGGTAACAGGTCCTTCTGGTCCAACGAGCCCACACTGCTCAGTTACACCCATGTGACCAATTAACCTACTAATCGATATGTCTTTGGGATGTGGATGGAAACCGGAGCACCCAGAGGAAACCAGGGTCACAAGGAGAACTCTTAAGTTGAAGTTCGAATTTATTGTCATCTGACTGTACCTATATGCAACTAAACAAAACAACGTTCCTCCGGATCATGGTGCACCCACACAACATATATCTCACACAAACCAAGATGTTATACTATGAATAAGTTGTTGTTCCTTTCAGTGCCTTGTGACTCCTCATGTGGTAACTTTGCAGTTTTCTTATCATTTTTGTCTGCTTTTTATGAGGCTGAGTTGCGAACTGAACGCTCAACCCAGCACGAATGGAAAGCGAGCAGCGAGCTGGCCAGATTCAAACCTGGGACTGCTTGCCTCAAAGTCTGTTGCAGATGCCTCTACATCACCGGCTGGCTATGAATAAGTTAATAAAATATAATTCAAAATGCATGTAGTAAAGGGTAGTGCAGGTAAAAAAAAGGTATTTTCTTTAAAGAAAAATTTCCGGCGCAGCATGGATACTTTTTAATTGTTGGTTTATTGGAGTAGCTTGTTGAAAGTCACTAACTGAGCATATCTCCAAATACACCAATCTCATTGGGCAGTGGGCATTGTAAATGTTTCTTCATGGATTGTCAGTCTTTGCAATATGGGTAAACTTGTATTTGAAAAGTGGCTGTTGTATGGCAACTATCAATCTGCTGTGCTGTTAGTCTGCTTGATAAGCTTCTCAAACAAAGTGTTGCATAATAATGAGGTTTTAAACTTGGGAATTGAATTGATGCTAAGCACAATCTGTGGTCAAGAATTACAATGCCAGGCTTGGTAGTCAGCTGATTGAGAAAACATGCTGCTCTGGAATGACCAAACCCTCAAAAAATTAAATTTGATTGTGCTCCTTGATTTCTGATTGCAGGATTCTAATTAATACAGGGGTGATAAAACAATGCCTGGTTGTAATATTGAGCTGTGAACTGTATTGTGGATGCAAATTTGAAATGTGATATGGCAATTGTCAGGAGTTTCTGTGTAAATGCAGTGACGTGTCCTGGAGTGCCTCAAGTTAAACAGCTATAAATAACCAGCTGTCTATGTCAGTCTTCCTTGACATTGCAGCAGATGGGGCCTTCTCAACTGAGGAAACAAAGGAAAGCTATTGATTATGAGTGAAATGGTTATTGTTTCCAAGATTTTATGACAAGTAGTGCTAAACTATCTACTACTTGGGGTCCTCATACAAATAGGTTAGTCTGTTTAGGAGTGCATTTAATATTTCTGCACTGAGGATGGTCAACATTTGCAAGCTACGTGAATTTATATCCGTCTCCAAACTTAGACACAAGGGATGCTGCAGGTGCTGGAAATCTAGAGCAATACACACAATGTGCTGGAGGAGTTCAGCGGGCCAGGCAAAATATATAGATGGCAATAAAAAGTCGACAATTCGGGCCAAGACCCTTCATCAGAACTAATTTCCAAATTTATCTAGGTTCTAAATAGGTCTGTGAGCCGGCTGGCAGTGTAGTGGCATCAGCACCGGACTTCAAGGCGAGTGGTTTCGTTCCAATCCAGCCGATTCCTTGCACGCTTTCCATCATGCTGGGTTGAGTGTCAAGCAAGCAACTCGACCTTGTTAAAAAAACAGTCAAATGCTATTGAAATGCCAAAAGTGCTGCCTTAATGTGGCTCAAGGTGTGAAAAGGAACAAAAACAAATGTCTCTGTAGTTTGGTTTACTTGGTGTATCCCTTGAGTTTCCCCCCAGTCTTCTTTACTATTACATTGTAGTTGTACTTGTGTTATCACTTATTTCTGAGCAAGAACCCCCTGCCCCCCAAAAGAACGATCCGCATTAAATCGTAAGCAGGCAGGTCAACCTGATCTTCCCAGCATAATTTTTTCTGATTGAATGATAACATGGAGATCAGGCAGAAGCAATCAGTTTCTTAAAAATTAGATTAACACTCTCATTGGTCTGAAGACCTGTATCAAATGCCAGACTGGTTCCACATAACCAACAGAATAAACATATTATAGTATTCATTCCCTGCAGTTAGAGGAAGCTTGGCTTATAATATTCACAGAATACTGCTAGAGGCTGCCATCTGGTATTCTATACATGTTGTGCTTTCAGAGGCTTTTGAAATTTCTGGAAACTGGAAGATTTGGTTGAAGAGAATGCAGTGCAAATATTCAATTCTGAAGCTATTCAACGTTAAATTTAGAACGGCCAGTGGAATATGACAGAGCTTTCAGGGGATTCTTGGTTGAGAGTAGTGTGTCACTAAATGCATATACTCTTAAGTTAAATGAGAAGGCAAATAGGAGAGTTTTCTCTTTACAGCCATTCGTAATGTTTCTCCCCCTTCTGAATCTTATTTCCTTCAGTCTGTGTCTTGAGTTGCAAGATAAACATGTGATTGCAGATCTTGGCTCAAAATCTGGGTTGTGATCCAAGTACTGTGAGTTCTGCAGTTTGCCTGGAAAATTGCCTTGTGATTATGTACTTGAGGTCAACAAGTTTCCCATTCTGTGGACGTTTATGTGGGAGGTATACAGATTTGAGTACGAGTGGGGAATAAGCCTTATGAAATCTCAACTGCCTCCCTGATGTTTTATTGACAGGTTTGTGAGATAGACTTTGCTCGCATTGTGCCGGTCAGTAGTTCCTTTTAGGCTTCCGACCCATACCTTTTGGTTGAACAGAGATCATTTAGAGCAGGAGTGTTATAAAATTAAATTTAAAAAAAAAACTGTCTCCTCCTAGTTTCAATCATCCCATTGGATTTTCCTACGATCTCCTGAATCCCACGCAGTTATCTCCCTTGAGACAAGATTGATTCCTGCTGGGTTTCTGTTTGATGGTTAAAATGTACTACTTTGGCTGTGGCAGTTATTTTTGTTTTATTTATTTAGAGATACAGCACAGTAATAGGCCCTTCCCACCAATGAGCACGAACTGCCCTACTAACCCATATCTCTTTGGAATGTGGGTGAATCCCACGCAGTCTTGGGAAGAATATACAAACTTCTTATGGACAGCAGCAGAAATTGAACCCAGTTCGCAACGCTGTAAGAACTGTGCCACACAACCATACTTTTAGCAAGTTTTGAATGTTGGCTGTTTGGTGAGGACTTGACATCTAACACTGGCCAGCTTACTAGTGTTCATGTGCCCCTTCAGGGAGTACAGCTGGAAAGCCTTGCATAATCCAATAGAATAAAGATCTCTTGGAGGTGCAAAATTTTGTACCATATTTAAAATCTATATTGTCTGATTGCAATAGAAATTGCTTATAGTTTTTATGTACTGGTGTGTAGGACAACAATGAAGGTCCTCCATCTCTGTTTGTACAGAAGGATTCTTCGTGAATGATGTAAATTTCTTTTTCATATTTTAATGTGTGTAGATGGATGCTTCAAACTGGATTGATCATTTGTTGGAGTTGGAGCAAGATTAGTTTTGCATCTGAATGAAAATGGTGGTCAATCAATTTCAGTTGTGTATGATTAGAGCTATTTGGTGAATGGAGTTGGGGGATCAGTGTTGTGTGGAAAGTCTGATTATAGTGTTGTCTTGGAAGGAGTTCAGTACTATTTTTCGAGGATGTACTGAGTTGCAGATAATATTTGTAGAAGTGATGACTAAGTCTAAGGTATTATCACTGTATAAAGCCATTCAGATTCCATCTAGATGAGCGTTTATAGATTTGGTCACCTAGTGAAAGGTATTTTTGTTTTTGCTATGGAACAGTAGGAGGAGAAATGATTCCAGTGGTGGGAAATTTCAATTTTTTTGATGAAAAATTAAGGAAGTTAATCCTTGATTTGGAAAGAGATTTTAAGTTGATCTGAGCAAAGCCCTTTGTCCAAAAACTGGGCTCGACAGGGAATGTTATTGAACGAATATGAGTTTATCAGTTATGTAGTGCATTACTGCAATGAGGCTGCATTATTCTCACCTTTGGCTTCCCACAGAAATTTATCTCCAGTGTACTTTTGTCACATTATTGAATGCAACCTAGATTTTGACCAGTAGATCCACAGTGGGTTCCAGTATTAGTGTAGGTGCCAGACAAAGCTATTTGTCATCCCATATCTTTTTGTTTCCCGCTGCAGTGCTACAGTTTCTCTTCAAGCTACCTGCTGAAATGTTGCCTTGCCCCTGCTTCCAGAGGTGACCTTTATCAGTATTCAGCAATTTCATGACAATACTTGAGCAAATGTTTGGAGGCAGGGTTCCCAGTTCACCAGTTCACTGAAGTGTACCAGAGAATAGACCTCAGCAGAATAAAGGTCTTGTAACAATGTGCCATCAGTCCACCACACTGCCCTCCAACAATAAAGGTTTAGCGCAGCACCCTGGAAAACATAGACCATTCCTGACATCAATGAAGTAGTTCGCCATTTGTCTTAAATATAGTTTATGAAGTTAGCTTCTACTGCTTTATGGACACAGAATTCCACAGCTCCATTACTCGCTGAGAAAAGCAGATTCTCCTAATTTCCATCCTAAATCTATTCCCCCAGATCTTGAAGCTATGTCCTCTAGCTCTAGTCTCAAGTAACAGTGGAAACAACTTTACTGCCTTAGTCGTATCTATCCCTTTCATAATTTTTATGTTTCCATAAGATCCCCTCTCATTCTTCTGAATTCCAGCGAGTAGTAGTCTCAGGTGACTCAATCTCTCCTCGCAGGTTAAGCCATTTTGATGGCTTTGATGGTCAGGCCACCACATTCCCATCCTTACTCTTGCTGTGATAGAATTTGGTGTTTCGCATATTCTCAACCTCAACTCTGTATGGTCATGCCCAAAGTTTCTCTCTCACAAGTCTGTGGAGACACTGCAGTTTTTCCAAGGAGACTTTTAAGTCTTGCAATGTCTCACTACTTCCTGAAGGATCACTTTAATTTATAGTTTTTAAAAAATATATTGCACTGTACTGCTGCTGCAAAATAACAAATTTCATGACATCGGTGATGTTAAATCTGATTCTGAATATCATCTCTTTGGGAGTTTACAGAATTCACTGGAAGAATTTTCACAATTGGGACAGGTGGGTGGACTATGCAGGTCCCGCACTCACCTCAGAGTCACTCAGGACCTTTTCGAACATGTCTTGGAGCAAGCTATCATCAGCTCTGAGAAGAGGGTGGATTGAAGGATGTAATGGGCTATATCAAAGGGAGGTGTTCTGTGCAACAAATTATTTTTCAATTTCTAAAAATCATCATTGGAAACTAGTTTCTGAACTAGTTCCCCAAGTAATCTTTTGACAATTTTATGCTGTATTTTTCAGTGTATTTTCAGTTGCAGTTTGTAATTGTTTTTTAAATTTATGTAATAGTGCTTTGTAATATGTAATAGTATTTGGTGGAAATTATTTACTCGAACCTGATTTTAAAAAAACATTTAAGAATAAGAATATACCAAAATGTATAAAATGGTGGGTGTTTTTTTTAAAAGGGCTGTTAAATGTTGCACAAGAGGATAAATAAAATTAGGGGCAGGCCATTTGGCCCTTCAGACTTTTCCACTATTCAATAAAATCGCCGCTGATCTTTTGCCTTAATGTCTCTATCCTGTATATCTCTCATACAGGAGGGGCCTTCTAACACCCAATCTCATATCTCTCAATTCTCTTAATATCCCAGAATTGATCAAACCCAGCAGCTTCACATTTCTCATGAAGATGGAATTCCAAAGATTCACTACTCTCTGGGTTGAAGAAGTTTCTTCTCACCTGTATCAATCCCTTTCTTTTGAGCCTGTAACCCCCGCCCCCACATCCCCCGATGCTACGTAACCTAGCCAAAGTAAACATCAACCATGTCAAGCCTTTAAGAAGTTTATGTTTTAATGAGATCTCCTCTTATCTAAGCTCGAGGGTTTAACCCAGTGGGTTTTAATCTTTCCTAGTATAACAAGCCTTCCATCTCTGGCATTAATCTGGTGAGTCTTTGCTGCGCTCCTTCCAGTAAATCCTTGAGTTGGGAAAGCAGAGCAGTACACAATGTTAGTAGTCTCACTGGGGACCTGTCATTGGAGCAAGATGTCACTTCTCATTATGAAATGATCTTGCAGTAAAGGTCAATAAACTCATTTCGTTATTAATTGCTTGTGTTACCTGCATGTTAACTGTTGGTGATTTGTGTACAAGGACACCTGGGTTCTACTGAACACCTTTCATCTCTGAGCATTTAACAAATACTTCCTCTTTTTATTTTTTCCTGCAGTATTGGTTGATCTCATATTTTTCCCCATGTTGCATTGTGTCATGTTCTTGTCTCTGCATGATCAACACAGCACTGTGCCACCTCTGTGTGTCTTACCTGTTTAATTTTGTCACAGGAGGGCGTCTTTTGGGAAAAATCTGTTTTGTACTTTGAGAAGGTGGTTAATATTTCCAGGTAACAATATTGAATTGGAGGAAACTTTTTTTTAGTAAATTTAGAAACTTGGCTAAAGTTCTGACCAAGCGTAAGCGAAAAGTCAAAATTAAGTTTATTGTCATTGACACTAGTACATGTATGCATAGATGCAAAGAAAAACTTACTTGCATCATGGTGATTATCCTTTGTGTCTGATGACAGGAGACCTGTGCAGGAGAGTTTTTAAAGTGGAAAAGCCATTGCACTGGGGCAGTTCCACTCTCTTGACCTCAGAAGTCCAAGTCCAGTTGTACGAATAAACATCACAAACTGGGGTCTTCCTTGGTTGCAGTGGATGACCACGACATCTTCTGTGCCTTGTCATGCCTTTTGCTCTCCATGGAGAATTGTAGTACTGGCTTCCTGGCTGTTGGATCTCACTGTGGATCTCGCGCACGCAGTCCGCCAGAGCTGACAACGCATGCTGGGACAGGTGGGTTCCTAACTCACCGGGGTATGAGGCTACCGGCTGCCTTCACTGGGGTGTGGCCGCTGTTGCATGCAAACAGCTACTTGGAGCTACAGGTGAGAGCTGAGTGTCTGGTGGGGACCAAAGATGAGTGAGCTGCCCTAGAATTGACATGTCAAACCCCTTCACCAGAGGTGTTACCCCTCCCCAGACATCCCATACATCCCAGCAGGACAAAACATCAATTAAGCAGCATTCATAAGAAAATACATATATTTAGCATAAATTATATAGATATTTTAGGAGAACAACACGGTTAGAACAACGAAGAATGGTCCACAGCAGGGAAAAGTGGTCAGAGTATTGCTGAACTCTGGTGTTCAGGCCTTTGCTGGTTCGTTCAAGAACTAAATGTTTGAAAGGAAGTAACTGTTGTTAATACTGGTAGTGTGAGACGTTAGGGCCAATAGTGGCTGCAAAAAGATGGCATGGTCTGAGTGAAAGATGAGCAGGGGAGTACATGCATTCATAGGAATGGCCGTCAGAATCAGGTTTATTATCACTGTCATAGAGAATGAAATTTATTTTGCGATTATAGTACAAAGGCGTAATGTTACACTGACACTTGGCAGACAGTCTCCGAAGAGTATTGATAATGGCTGGGGTCACCTGTCTTATAAGGACACTGCCCAGAAGGCGGCAATGGCAAACCACTTCTGGAGAAATATTTGCCAAGAGCCGTCATGGTCAATAGACCTGATCGCGTATGTCATATTGACATGACACGATGATGATGATGAATTACCTTAATGCTGCTTATGTAGTGAGAGATGAATTTCATGAAAACCTTGTTTTCTGTTCAGCAACCAGATCAAAATGAAGTGCTGTGCTTTCCATTTGAGTTCTTGTCTTGGGTATTGGATCACTGGCCTATTTGTTCTGCTCCCCTGAATTTAGATGGCTCAGTGCAGTATACTGCTGGGAATTTTAATTAAACAATATTGTCCTGTGAAATGGAAGTTCCGTAAGGGGGTAAAGTAACCAGCTGCCAGAAATCTTAAACTATTTTTGAATAAAATCATTCAAAGCCAGATTGTTAAAACTTGCAGAATGCAACTGGTTGAGCTTTTAAACTAATTATACTGATGAGGTAGAAATATTTGCTGAGGCTCCTGATGCTGAATTGTTACTGAATGGCAGTTGAACCGATTTACCTTACTGCACTTTTTCCCTGAGGGCAAATCTTGCCTAACAAGTCTGTTGAAATTCTTTGAGAGAATAATAGGCAAGATTGGATAGTGGGTGTTATTTATTTGGATTTTTAGAAGGCCTTTGACAAGATGCTTCACATGAGGCTGCTAAACACAATAGGAGACCATAGTATTACAGGAAAGATACCAGCATGGATCGAAGATTGGCTGTCTGGCAGAAGACAGTGGGAATAAAGGAGGCCTATTCTGGTTAGCTACTAGTGACTAGTGGTGTTCCACATTGGTTAGTGTTGGATTTACTATTTTTCATGTTGCGTGTTCGAAGTTCAAATTGCATGTATGTCACCATGTACAGAGGGGGAGGAGAAGATGGCGATGCGAGGCAGCGCGCATGACCGCGCTGAATTGATATCGTATTTGTGAAGTAGGATGTTGTGCACAATCCTAATTTGATGGAGACAGCCGTGAGAAGCACGGAGGAACATCTGGAGAAATTTTTGAAATGCCGGCTTCGCTGCTGCTGCTACTGTGCAATCGAGAATCTCCGGAGGGGAAGGCCCCAAATCCTCGGCTTTGCCTATTTCCTGTTGCCGGGGCCGGGGTTGAAGCACTTGGCAGAGATGGTGCTCGGTGTTGGAGAGCTGTTCGGAGGCTCGAAGTTTTTGGACAGACTCGGAGTCAGACTGTGGTCGGGTGCTGCATTGGCAAGTTTGCGGGGCTGGAAGCTCATTGCAGGAAGAGTTTTCTTCCTTCAACTGTCTGCGTGAGATGATGGGACTTTGAGATTTTTTTTTACTGTGCCCATGGTCTGTTCTTCTATCAAATTACAGTATTGCTTGCACTTTTGTAACTATATGTTATAAATATGTGGTTTTTGTCAGTTTTTTTTTAGTCTTGGTTTGTCCTGTGTTTCTGTGATATCATTCTGGAGGAACAAATTGTATCATTTCTTAATGCATGCACTACTAAATGAAAATAAAAGAGGACTGCGTGTCCTCATAATCTAAAAAAGTACAACCCTGAGATTCAATTTCTTCTGGGCATTCACAGTAAATACAGAGAAACACAATAGAATCAATGAATAACCGTAATGAAGTTTGCAGATGATATAAAGATGGATGGAGGTGTTGAGAAAATGGGAACTCTGCACAATTTGGACAGATTAGGAAAATGGCTAAAGAAGTGACAGATGAAATGCTGTGCAGGGAAGTGTATGGCTATGTACTCTGGTAAAAGGAATAAAGGCACAGGTTATTTTCTAACCATGAAGCGAATTCAGAAATTGGAGGTGCAGTGAGACTTGGGATTCCTCGTAGGATTTCCTGAAGGTTAACTTGCGGTTTGAGTTGGTAGTAAGGAAGGCAAATGCAATGTTAGCATTCATTTTCAGAGGAGAAGAATATAAAAGCAAGGATGCAATGTTGAAGTTTTATAAAGCATTGGTCAGGCATTAGTAGCTCTGGGCCTCGTGTCTAAGGAAGGATGTACTGACATTGGGTCCAGAGGAAGTTTACAAGAATAACCCTGGGTTAACTTAAAAGGAACATTTGGTGGCTCTGGGCCTGTACTCACTGGAGTTCAGAAGAAAGCGGGGGGGGGGGGCACGGTAGCGTAATGGATAGCACAACGCTTCACAGTACCAGTGACCAAGGTTCAATTCCCACTGCTGTCTGTAAGGAGTTTGTATGTTTTCCCCGTGGTCGCGTGGGTTTCCTCTGGGTGCTCTGGTTTCCTCCCAAAGTCCAAAGATGTATCAATTGTTAGGCTAATTGGTCATTGTATATTGTTCCATGGTTAAGTTAGTATTAAATTGGGGAATTGCTGGATGGCACACCTCGAAGGGCTGGAAGGGCCTATATCCTGCTGAATTTCTATAAATAAATTAAAACATAATTTACGAGCCTGATTGAATTTTCTTGAGGATGTGACTAAACACATTGAAGGTCGAGCAGTAGATGTACTGTATATGGATTTCAGCAAGACATTTGATAAGGTACCCCATGCAAGGCTTATTGAGAAAGTAAGGAGGCATGGTATCCAAGGTGACATTGCTTTGTGGATCCAGAACCGGCTTCCCCACAGAAGGCAAAGAGTGGTTGTAGATGGATCATATTCTGCATGGAGGTCAGTCACGAGTGGTGTGCCTCAGGGATCTGTTCCGGGACTCCTAGGCATCGTAATTTTTATAAATGATCTGGATGAAGAAGTGAGGGAGGAGTTAGTAAATTTGTTGATAACACAAAGGTTGGGGGTGTTGTGGATAGCGTGAAGGGCTGTCAGAGGTTACAGCGGGACATTGATAGGATGTAAAACTAGGCTGAGAAGTGGCAGATGGGGTTCAACCCAGATAAGTGTAAAGTGGTTCATTTTGGTAGGTCAAATATATGGCAGTATATAGTATTAATGGTAAGACTCTTGGCAGTGTGAAAGATCAGAGGGATCTTGGGGTCCGAGTTCATAGGACACTCAAAGCTGTTACACAGGTTGACTCTGTGGTTAAGAAGGCATATGGTGCATTGGCCTTCATCAATCGTGAGATTAAGTTTAAGAGCTGAGGTAATGTTGCGGCTATATAGGACCCTGGTCAGACCCCACTTAGAGTACTGTACTCAATTCTGGTCGCCTCACTACAGGAAGGATGTGGAGACCATAGAAAGGGTGCAGAGGAGATTTACAAGGATGTTGCCTAGATTGGGAGTATGCCTTATGAGAATAGGTTGAGTGAACTTGGCCTTTTCTCCTTGGAGCGACGGGGGATGGGAGGTGACCTGATAGAGATGTATAAGATTATGAGAGGCATTGATCGTGTGGCTAGTCAAAGGCTTTTTCCCAGGGCTGACATGGCTAGCACAGTTTTAAGATGCTTGGAAGTAGGTACAGAGGAGATGTCAGGGTTACGTTTTTAACACAGAGAGCAGTAAGTGCGTGGAATGGGCTGCTAGCAACGGTGGTGGAGGCAGATACGATAAGGTCTTTTAAGAGACTCCTAGATAGGTACATGGAGCTTAGAAAAATAGAGGGCTATGGGTAACCCTAGGTAATTTCTAAGGTAAGGCATGTTCAGCACAGCTTTGTGGGCTGAAGGGCCTGTATTGTGTTGTAGGTTTTCTATGTTTCTAAAAACTGTGTTGCGCATTTAGAAAGACTAATGCAAAATTTATAGCATCTATTATAGCACGAAACCTATTGAATTGTGAAAGGCCTTGATAGAGTGGATGTGGAGAGGATTTTTCCCATAGTGGGAAAGTCTAAGACTTGAGAACACTGCCTCAGAATAGAGGGGTGTCCTTTTAGAACATAGATAAGGAATTTCTTTAGCCAGAGTGTGGTGAATCTGTGGAATGCGTTGCCACAGGCAGCTGTGGGGGGCCAAGTCTGTATGTATATTTAAGGCAGAGGTTGATAGATTCTTGGTTGGTCAGGGCATGAAGGGATATGGAGAGAAGGCAGGAGATTGGGGTTGAGGAAAAACAGATCAGTCATAATGAAATGACAGAGCAGGCTCAATGGGCCAAATAGCCTACTGTTGTATGGGGAGATTGTATGTCCTCCCCATGATACATATGGATTTTCTCCTGGTGTTCTGGTTTCCTTCCACATTCCACAGAAGTACCAGTTAGCAGGTGAATTGGTCGTTGTAAGTTGTCCTGGCATTAGGCTAGGGTTAAGTAGGTGGGTCTCTGGGCAGTGTGGCTGTTGAGCCAGAAGGTATGTTCTGCATTGCAACTCTAAATAAGTAAACTCTGCAGACCCCAGTATTTTGAATATAGTGTGTTATTGCCAAGTCTGTGTGTCGAACTTCAACCTGCAGGGTTACTAACTGAATTGAATGAAAGTAGTAGTACTGAAATGTGAGTAATTCAATGCAAGTATCCGTACACCTGTAAATTGTAATGCCTTAGTGTTCAGTGGGTGATTATTTTTGTACTATGAGATTGGAATACAGAGACGTCACGTGTGTGTGTGTGTGTGTTAGTTAATCAGGGATTACCAGCCTTTTTTATGCCATGGAACCTAGCCTAGCCAATAACAGAGGGGTTTGTGGACCCCAGATTGGGAACCCCTTCTTAAGAGTATCTTCACTGACTTGGCAAGTGATGCATGAAGACTGACTAATCTGATGATTTGTTCTTTATCTGGTTACTTGGCTCAAAACTCTTCCAAACAAATACTGACTATGTATGAAGCAAGTTGTGCATTTGTGGAAGTTCAAGTATGTGGGTTAATCCTAATGTTTTGTCTACTTTTTTTTTACAGCT
Source organism: Mobula hypostoma (assembly GCF_963921235.1). NCBI lineage: Eukaryota > Metazoa > Chordata > Chondrichthyes > Myliobatiformes > Myliobatidae > Mobula > Mobula hypostoma. The sequence goes on along the minus strand of NC_086104.1, from coordinate 148,003,671 downwards.
GATGTAATTTCCACAGTAGAATTCAACCACTCTGGAGAACTACTGGCAACTGGGGACAAGGGGGGTAGAGTCGTCATATTCCAGCAGGAGCAGGAGGTGAGTATTAACTGGGAGGCACATCAACAAGTTGAAGTTAACTATTTCTTATACATACTTGGGTATACGATTAAGTAACATTGTGGTTGGCCTTGGTGTGGCTCTGTGATTGAGCACGGGAGACGTGCTGTAGCATGTTCCAAGGAATATCCATGATGATCCATTGATCCACGTTGTCACCACGCATATTTTGCATATTGTAATATGCAACATGAGCTTTTATGTTTGAGTTGAGGCAGTATTTTGCATAATAAAGCATAGAATTCACAGCATAATAGCACTCTTGACCCGGCAGGTCACTGCAGTCATTATGTTCCATGAACACCCTCCAATGTTAATACCCTCCCACCCCCGCTTAATATAGGTACCTAGAAATTCAGTTGGAATTTTTTGTTCTCTCCAGAGTGAAACATAATAATGAACCCTTAACGTGTGAACATCAGTTCTGGGAACATCTCAATAGATGAGTGTAGTTATCGTCTTTTGTTCAAGAGCTTGATGGTTGAGGGGTAGTAATGGTTCTTGAACCTGATGGTGCGAATGCTAATGCTCTTGTGCCCTCTACCTGATGGCAGCAATGGGAAAAGAGCATGGCTTGGGTGGTGAGGATCTTTGGATGCTGCTTTCCTATGACCGTGTTTCATGCAAATGTGTTCATTGGATGCGAGGGCTTTACCTGTGATGTGCTGGGCCAAATCCACTGCGTTTTTGTAGGATTTTTCCTTTGATGTTCTGTAATGCAGCCAGTCAATACACTTTCCACTACACATCTATAGAAGTTTGTCAAGGTTTTTGATGTCGTGCTGAATCCCTGCAGACTCCTGAGGAAGCAGAGGCACTATTGTGCTTCCTTTACAATTTTATTTGTATGATGAGTCCATGACAGGTCCTTGGTCTTGCTGACAGTGAGTTGAGAGATTGTTGTTAGGATACCACTCAAGCAAGTTTTCGATCTCGCTCCTGTATGCTGATTCATCACCATCTATGATGCTGCACACTCCTGTGTGTAAGCAATATGCACTTTCAGTTTGTTGTATGGTGACTGAATGTGTGCATTGTTTGGTTTTGAGGTGATACCCTCAGTATATTGGTAAACTAGATAATTAATTCAGTTATGCTTTTAATTAGAAAGAGGAAGAACCTTTGTTCGCTCATTTTCTGACAGAGATTTAACAGTATCTTTCAACGGCAGTGTTTTCTTGCGGTTATTTATCTGTGATTAATGTACATATTTTAAAGCTAGTCATGCTTCATTTTCTGCAGTGTTTGCTGGAGGTGGGATTACTATGCTGTTCTCTAGCCAAGTAGCAGGGTATGCCAGGATGGATACCTTCTGTTTTATCTATCAAAAACAAAGATGAATTACTTCCACCCTGGTTCTATGCATTCGAAGGTCAATGTAGGACCCACAAACTTGTAGAACAGTCCAAGAAGTACTGAACTGGCTTGATGGCTAGTTTTAGATGGTATGTTCATTCTGGAGGGCTTTCTTGTAGTCCCAAAGCACAAGTTTAAATTTGTGTGCTGTTTTGTGTTCTCATGGCCCAGGGATTTCTGGGAGTTGGTGCAGAAGTTGCATTGTTCCAAGGAGGCTTTGAGAGCATCCTTGAATAATTTCCGCTCTACATCTCGTAATCTCTTCCTGTAATGGAGCTCCAAATGGTGTCAGTTTCATGGTGTCAAAAGTGCAGAGTACATGGCTTGCCCAATGAATATGGGTCTTAATATTGTGAGTTTTGCCCTAAGGAATGGTTGCTTTCTTGGTTTACTTATGGATGGTTTTTAAAGAGATGGCATTTGTGGTATCTATTTAGTATTTTTAAAGGTTGGAAAGCATGCAAGGGGACAGGATTGCAACAGGCAGACCATGACTTTTCACCTGAATTCTATGTACTTCAAATATCCCTTCCCTTGCTTGTCCAAATGTTTTGCTGGCACACTGAAGGTGTTGATGTATTTCTGTCCTATGCTGTTAGGAATGATCTGCGTTTTCTAGGGCCTCGCCAAGAACCTTTATTGACTGTGTGATGTTGTGGTGCCGATTAATAGAGACCTTTTGCGTAGTGGATGTTGAGTGTAGAGTCTGTCCTTTCCTGTTTCTTAGTGAGCAGATCAATGCAAACTTGGAGCTCAGCCTGAACATTTGCAGATGCAAGCATTGTGCGCTGTATTTCAAGTACACAAGTGGGGAATGGAGATGATCCATAGTCCTGTATAGTAGCTCTGTTCCAGCAAAAGGCTTTATTCAAGGTGAATTTCTTCCTGCTATGGCAGTAAGATATATTGAAAGACATGTCATGAGCCTGCTTCATGCCAAAATGTGCTGTATTGGACCCATTGATTAGCATTGTGGCTTGAATGACATGAAGTAAGAAAGTGAATTTCTTTGGGCAATCAAATTTGAAGGGGTTGTGTCTCCCAGTTGACAGTCAAAGGATTTAGTGAGGTCAAAAGAGGTCATGAATAGTGATAGGTGCTGCTCCCTGCATTACTCCTGGAGGATGCCACAGCACAGTAGGAAGTGCCAAGTAGTGCTATTGCTCATGATTCCAAGAACCTTGGTTTGATCTTAACCTCTAGTGCCATCTGGATGGAGTTTGTACATTTTCACTGTGGCTGTGTGCTTTTGCAATGTCCTTCTACATCACAAAAAAGAGCTGCTTAATAGATTAATTGGCCACTGTGGATTGCCTGGAGAGTGTGTAGAATGTAGGAAAATCAGGGTAGTCTTGAAAGACACACAAGGCTCCAGGAAAATGGAGTCGATTGGATTATCCCAAAAACTGGCATAGACTTTGTGCCAAATGACCACTTGCTATGCATAAGGAATTTATCATAGGCTTTGCATTTGTGCATTGTATTGCCAAAAAAATACAAGCATTTCCAAAGGCAAGCGTACTCAATTACTTTAAAGTTCAGTGTAAAGTAGGCACTCCAACCAATGTAGCAAATCACATTTTTGTGTGTTTGACAGGGATTACTATCCAGGACCAACAGAATTCCTTGAATCCAGTTATAATAATTTTTTTTTATGATAAAGCAAAGTAGTTAATTTTATCATGGGTAGATATGTATCATGGTTGTGGTGTTCAAATCTATTCTGTTCTTTCTTGCAGAGCAAAAGCCAGCCTCATTGCAGAGGTGAATATAATGTTTACAGTACTTTTCAGAGTCATGAGCCAGAATTTGACTACCTGAAAAGTTTAGAAATTGAAGAAAAGATCAATAAAATTAGATGGTTACCCCAGCAAAATGCTGCACAGTTCCTGCTCTCAACAAATGGTGAGTTCCTTCTTCATTCTCTTGCTCAGGACAGCATCCTTCCAGTCTGAGCAACACTCGCAATGTTCAACAACAGATTCATTATTATTATTATTATTATGATTTATTATTATGATTATGAGGATGTGCAGTCCCCTTTTATTGTCTTAGTAATGCATGCATTAAGAAATGATAAAAATGTTTTTCCAGAATGATATCATGAAAACACATGACAAACCGACTTAAAAACTAACAAAAACCACATAATTATAACATATAGTTACAACAGTGCAAAGCAATACCGTAATTTGATAAGAACAGTAAAAGTCTCAGAGTCTGTCGAAAGTCCCATCATCTCACGCAGACGGTAAACCTCCAGCGCCGCCAACTTGCCGATGCAGCATCCCAGAAGCATTCGACCACAGTCCGACTCCGAGTCCATCCAAAAAACTCTGAGCCTCCGACCAGCTACTTGACACTGAGCACCATCTCTGCCGAGCGTTTCGGCCCCGGCCCCGGCCCCGGCAAAAAGCGATACGCAAAGCCGAGGATTTGGGGCCTTCGTCTCCGGAGATTCTTGATCGCACAGTAGCAGAGGCTGCGAAGCAGGCATTTCAGAAGTTAATCCAGATGTTCCTCTGCGCTTCTCACAGCTGTCCCTGTCAAATCCAGATTGTGCACGGCACCCCTAGTTACACATATCGATATTCATTCAGAACGGCTGTGTCGCGCTGCCATCTTCTCTCTCCCTCCCTCATGAATGATTTCACCAGTGTTTGTAATACTTAAAGGCTCTGTTTCTGCAGAATATTGCAGAAATTCTTATAGTTTGAACTTTCTTTTTGTCTTCTGTTTTCTTATTGGCTGGAGAAGACTGATGACAAAATATTCAGAATCATGGGAACTTGTGTGGTGCAGAATGTGCAGAGCAGCCTCTGTGTTTTGAGTAATATTTGATCACAGAGTAATGCAGCGTAGAAATAGGCCCTTCAGTCCAACTGCACATCCATGCTAGTCCCATTTGCCAGCATTCAGCCCATAACTGTTTGAACCTTTCCTATCCATATACCTGCCCATAATCTCCTGAATGTTTACTATTCGTATATCTGTCCAGCTGCTGTTCAGAAATTCATATTTTAACCATTTCCTGCTGTAGTTCATTCCACATACATGCCACCCTTAATATAAAACAAGAAATTGCCCTCAAGTTTATACTAAATCTTTCCCCCTCTCGCCTCCTACTTGAGCACATTTGGGTCCCATCTCTGTGCATCACCTGAGCCACGCCACTTAATATGGCACTACTTCTCAGCTGGTAAATTGGTTTATTATTGTCACATGCACCAAGGTACAGTGGAAGAACCTTGTTCTGCATGCCATCCAGACAGCAATCATGGAATTAGAACTCTCAATCAAATAATTCATAGTAATTTTGCTGCAAGAGGGCATAGTGAATTTGTGTCTAGGCTGATTTTGCTGACTGACAGTCCCAGCTTGGGTAGTTATTAGTCCCTTTTAATATTGATATTGGTAGCAGAATTGGAGTGAAATTCCAAGTTGCTACAATGGGCTTTGCAGCATGTTCTGTGTTAGTGTGAGTGGAAGTCATGGCCTCAAAAATCCAGCAGCAATGAAACAAGATGTGTCTCAATAAGAATTTTTATCGTGCTGCAGAGGTGTCCATAAGGTTTCTAAATGCCTTTTTACATGGGTTATAAATTGCGTTATAAATTACAGTACATTAAAAAAAAATAGGAAGATAGAATCTTGAATGCTGGTGACTCCTCATTATAGAATGAGAAATGCTGTCAATCTACTTATCTTTGGAAATATTTGTAACATCAGTCATATCACCAGTAACACCTCTCTCAACGAATTATTAGACTGACCGTGGTGTCACTTTTCTGGTAGAATGGCTAATTATATGAAGTGGCACAGTAGCATAGTGCTTAGCACAACGCTTTACCGTACAGACGACCCAGGAACAATTGCTGCCCCTGTGTGCAAGGAGTTTGTACACGTTCCCTGGGTTTGCTCCGAGTGTTCTGGTTTCTTCCCACAATCCTTTCGATCTATTAAATATGCAAAGGACATTTATCATCCAAGTATGTATGCGGTACACAACCCTGAGATTCGGATGCCCACAGACAGCCACAAAACAGAAAACCGTGGAACCTGTTTAAAGAAATGCATCAACCACCCAACGTGCAAAAAAGAAATAAATAGCGCAAATGTCAAAAAAGCGGGGGGGGGGGGGACACAGAATACAAAACACCAAATCACGAAGATTAGGAAAGGGTTGAGGCATATTCAGTTTTGGTCAATCCAGCGTCGCGTTCCTCATATTTGCAGGCTGCAGCACTAGTCCACCTTGATCAAAAACACACAAAACAGCGACAAAAAAAAAGAATGACCAGAAACCAGAAGCAGGTCATAATATGAACTACAGAGTCCAGTCCACAAACTGCACTCGTTAAGCCTTGTCCAAGGCCCGTGGACTCCGGCAGCATCGAGGGAGAGAGTCCATTCATACACAGGTAGACGGCACTAAACGCCAGCCTGCCTTCTGCTCTCATCCTTGTTGATTTCAATCTTCGTCACCGCTTTTATCAGAGGGGATTGGCAAGAAATTAAGTCCATCATGGACTTTCCAGGCTTCTTGGCCTCCAGGTCACACACTTCGCTCAACTCACTAAACTCGCTAGGAGACAGCAAAGCGCTAATCACTCAATCAGCTCAGAAACACACCACCAAAATATAGAGAACAGGCTCCAACAGGAGCAGAACCACATTTGAAAGAAAAAGATGAAGTAAACCAAATAAAAGTAGTAGGTTTGTAAACGTCTGAAGAATATCGCCCTTAGCTGCGTTGTTCGCTGGCACCGTCTTCTTCTGGGTCTGTTTTGCAGTTTTATTTGAAAATGGAATTGGCAGAATCGGCAGCAACTTTGACAATATAAGTCACTGCATTTATGAAAAAATAGTATGCAAATAACTTAGGATTATCACATCTCTAAAATATCTATGTAAATTTAAACCATTGCTCTAGTATACTATAAAAGTTAAATTAATCTTTCAGCTGTTTGGATTCAAAGACAACACTGCCGTGCTGAAGTCCTGTTTCCAAGTTGTACTATTGGACATTGATCTTTAGTGCATTTATTCTCTGATATTACTTATTGCAGCATTGTTTCTAGCGTCTGCTATGATGCAATGGGGTTATCATGCCTGATTAGTATCGTTAAATGATTCAGACAGACACTTGTTCATGCAAATGGCCAGTCTGGATAAGATGCCTGCATTTCACAATTAAACTCATTTAAAAATATTCCTCTTGGATCATTTAGAAGTTTAACTCCAACACTTGTGTGCTACAGGCTCAGTTGCCACTATTTATTCATGCATTTTTATTTTATTTTGCCAGATAAAACAATAAAGTTGTGGAAAATCAGTGAAAGAGATAAACGACCAGAGGGATATAATTTGAAGGAGGAAGATGGTCGGTATAGGGATCCTGCCACAGTCACTACACTTAAGGTGAGCACTTAAGTACAAATTGCTTTGCAGCGCACAAAAATGTCAAGTCAAGTTTATTGTCATTTACCCATATACACGTATACCGGCAACCGAGATGGTTCCCTGAACCAGGTGCAAAGCACAGTGGTACACACTACACACAATAACTTGGGAAAGTAAGAATAAAATCTACAGATGAACTGTCTAAATAAACAAAGTAAAGAGCACACATTGAATATTATAAGGTACAGAACAGATTGACCAGTGACACTTTCAATCCGCAAGGAGTTCAGAAGCCTAAAAACCCGAGGGAAGAAACTATTTCTCATCCTGGCCATTCATGCGTTTATGCAACTGAATCTCCTGCCTGATGGTGAAAAGTCAGAGGATGCTAGATGGATTGGTGGGATCCTTAATAATACTAAAGGCCCTGCGTACACTGCACCACTGATAAATATCCGTGATGGGTGATAGGGAGACCACTATGATACTCTCAGCTGTTCTCACAGCCCTTTGAAGGGACTTCCAGTCAGAAGCTTGGCTGCTCCTATACCAGATGGAGGTGCAACTTCTCTCGGCACTCTCAATGGTGCTCCTATAACATTGTGTTAAAGATGGTGGCTGTGGGGGGGGGGTGCGGGGAGCTGCCTCGCTTGCCACAATCTCCTTAAGAAGTGGAGGCGCTGCTGTGCCATCTTGTTCAGGGAGATGATATTAAGGGATCAGGTGAAGTCATCTGTGATGTGAACTCCCAGAAACTTGGTGCACTTGACTCTCTCTATGAAGTGTGTATGTTTTAGTGTTTTTGATGATGGTGAAGTGTGAAATCTGGGGTAAGTTTTCTTTAAAAGGGAAATTCTAAGACTATTTTGGATGGCAGTTTTGGTCCTGTTTCGGGGTATCCATTTCTACGGAGTCCCTGTGTTATTAATACTGAGGCTGAAGGTCCCAATTTGGGCATCCTGCGACGGAAGTCCGAAAATAAACAATTGCCCCTATATGGCACCTTTATGGTAATGAAATATTTTGGACATTCAGTAGATCTTTTTCAAACAAGATGATGCTAGGACGCAAAAGATCCTTGTTCCTCTGCACAGCTCTGAATGCCGTATTGTAAAAGGGGAGCATTCATGATATCAAGATTGAAAGCACCAGTGCAAAGTTATATGGATCAAGGAATGTTGAACAGTCTAGCTCTGTCTTGAAAGGAGAAGGTTGAGGCATGACTTGCTCAATGATTCATTGGGTAAGGACGCTACTGGCAAGCCTGCCATTAATTTTCCACCCTTACTGACTGAAAAAACGAGCCACTCTTGAGCATTTTGCAAGTTTATTAAATACAGTGTTGTGAGGATTTGTAACTAAAATAAGGCAATGTATTTCCAAGTCGGGATCGTGCATCTTGGAGGAAACTTTCAGATTTTAATGTTTCCAAGAAAGCTCACACTTCAGGTACCAATATCATTGAGTGGTGGCCCATACTTTCTTGACACAAAGATCTGTATCTTGCTAATCTTGTTTATGTGCTCTCCGGTGAAAGAAGGGCTGTGGAGTAACTCAGTAGGGCCCTAAGTTGATTAATGAATCTGACAGAATACACAAAGGCAGTGATTCCAAGTCAGGAGTAAGCCAGGTTCCGCTGATGTGAGATCACTGAAGAATCAAAAAGAATGTTTTAACTTGGACAACTGTTTTTGATAGGAAACATTTGAGGTGAATACTGTAGAGAGATATACAAGAGGAAACCTGCAGATGCTGGAAATCTAAAGCAACACACACAAAATGCTAGACAAACTCAGCAGGTCAGACAGCATCTATGGAAATGAATAAACCTTTTTTCATGACTGAGAGGAAAGGGGTTAAGATGCCAGAATAAAAAGGTGGCGGGGAGTGCAAGCAGTTAAGCTGGAAGTTGCCAGAGAAGCCGGGTGAGTAGGAACGATAGTGCTGGAGGAAAAGGAATCTGATAGGAGAAAGGAAAGGAGGAAGGGATCCGGGGCGGTGCAAGGTTTACTGCTGGAGGAAGACTGAGAAGGGGCGTGTGAAATATAAATGGCATGAGTTTGTTTAACAGACTTATTGCACTGTTCCAGTGCTGTATGTTCTGCAAGATCCATGAGCTTTGTTCGAGGTATTTTAAAGGGAGAAAGGGGTGTGGAGAACTGCTGGGCCCTGGTAGCTAAAGGTCACTGATGGACCACACTTAAATTTGGGGCTACACATATACAATGCTGAAGGAACTTAGCAATTCATGAGAGGGGAATAAACAGCTGTTAAGCGCCATTGAAGCTGTCTGACCTGAGTTCCTGCAGAATTTTGTGTGTGATGCTCAAGGTTTCCAGCATCTGCAGGTTCACCTTGTGCTTAAAATTGGGGTTACATTGGAGGGCAGAACTGGAGTATAGAATCCTTGTGGATCTGAAAGAAGTTAGGGTGGAAGAGGTAAGCCTGTGGGCAGACTTGGCGATAAGAATTTTAAATCAGAGTTATTTAAGTGAGATCCAGTGTAATTCAGCAGCAAGATGGACAAATGGAACAGTCCTAGTTAGAATATTGGCAGTGGGTGATATTTATAGAGGGTGGAAGGGCAGGACTGTGTGCTGTAATCAAATTTAGAGATGACGGAAACAAAACTAATCCGTTCAGTAACACGTTCATGAAGGTCAGCAAGGTTGCACTGGATCTGATTTCTGTTGATAGCTGGTGCCTATAACAGAGTAAGAACACTTGTGTTATATTTGGTGTTTCTTTTCTTGGATTTACAAGCATGTTATTGCTGTGCCAGAAGAAGGGGCAGAGGCAGGCTACTGGTTCCTTAAAACCAGTCGCTTCAGGCAGATGGGGCTCGTCAGCTGTGGTTGGCAGCTTATCTAGGAGAAGGAAAACTTGGTTTTCAAACCTCCACTGCCTTGCAGTTATACCCACTCATGGGAAAGGCTTTGGGAGTAAACCTCGAGGGAAAAATCTGGAGCTGGAGCCCCTAAGGCAGTCCTACAATTGAATTCAGCGTTGACTAGCAACACCGCCATTGGTGCCAAACTGTATCGGTCTCTGCCGTTCCCATGGGTTCATCATCTGAGTGGAGAGAGGGAGCTTGCTGGGCAACAGTTAGGATGCAACATCCATGGTCGACTCTGACCAGTAAGGTCTACTACTATTGCTGTGATGTGTAGAGCTGTATACCAGAGATATAAGCAAACATTTCCAAAGGGAATTGAATTTAATTGACTTTATTACTTGCGTCCTTCATAAACATGAGGAGTAAAAATCTTTACGTCTCCGTCTAAATGTGCAAAGTGCAATTTATAGTAAATTATAATGAACAGTATGTACAACATGACAGTCAATATAACATAGAAGTACAATTGTATGATCATGAATTAATCAGTCTGATGACCTGGTGGAAGAAACTGTCCTTTATAAATGTCCTGAATAGTAGGAAGCTCACTTTTACAGATGCACTAGGCTGTCTGCACCACTCTCTGCAAAGTCCTGCAATTGAGTGAGGTACAGTTCCCATAACAGCGGGTGATGCAGCCAGTCAGGATGCTCTCAATTGTGCCCCTGTAGAAAGTTCTTAGGAATTGGGGGCCCATACCAAACTACTTCAACCGTCTGGTGCAGATGTAGTAGTAACCCATAGTAAGTCCTGTTATCTTGCTTTGTTGCCTGTGCCTTTCTCCCTACGTCCACTTTGTCACAAGGAGATAGACATTACATCCTTGCAAGGCAAATTATTCCATATTCTCTGCGTGTGGGAACTTCTTAACAACCTAGTCTTTTTCTGAAATTTTAAATTTGACTCCCTAAGCATGATGCTTTTTTTGTCCAAGTTCAATTTTAAATCTTAGTTTTCTGAACCCACTACACTGTTTCTCTATAAAACCTGAGCAATGGGACAACTTGCACTTGTGCTACAGTCTGCCATTCTCCCTCATGAAATGAAATTCTTTCAATAAGAACTACTGAAAAGTATAAAAACAATGTTAGATAAACTGGGCGTGTCAAGCAACATCTGTGGAAAGGTTATACTATACTGTATAGTGATATACCTTGCTCCATTCTGTTTATTTCGTTTAAAATTTTTAAAACCTCTTTCTGCTCTTTCCCAGGTGCCGGTATTCAAACCTATGGATTTGATGGTTGAAGCAAGTCCTCGAAGAATATTTGCTAATGCGCACACGTATCATATAAACTCTATTTCAGTCAATAGTGACTATGAAACTTACTTATCAGCCGATGACCTTAGGATTAACCTGTGGCATTTAGAAATCACGGACAGAAGTTTTAGTATCCTTATCATTTTGCACTCATCCTTTTCTGGGCAAAAGCTTTCTTTTTTTCAGGCAACAGTGCTACTGACCTTGGCTTCCATGCTAAAGATTATTTCATGTAATGTTCTGTTGGTATTGTTCAACACATTGCCCTTTGTATCCTAAACCAGATAGTGAGTATTTGATTCGATTCACAGCCTGACTTTCCAGTATTTTGTAGGTGCACGGCTGTCAGGGCAGGTTAATGGTTCTGCTGATCTTCCGTGATCAAATATCTGGACAATGCTGAGGATCCCTGGATTAATTGTGCACACTCTTGATTCTTCCAGACCAATTGTGTATACCCAAAAATGCGAAGTAGCTGGCTTGAACAGCTTCTATGGCAGCATCCATAGAGAGGAATAAACAATCAGCGTTTTAGGCCGGGACACTTCGTCAGGATTGGGAAAGAAGGGGGCAGAAGCTGGAATGAGATGGTGGGAGGTGGGCGGGGAAGGATTACATGCTGACAGGTGAAGGATGAGGCCAGGTGATGGAGAAGATAGGTCTGTGGGTGGGGGAGGGGGAATGAAGTGAAAAGCTGGGAGGTGATAGGTAAAGGGTTGAAGAAGGAAAATTTTAGGAGAGGGCAGTAGACCATGGCAGACAGAAGGAGAAGGGGCACAGGAGGGAGGTAATCAAAATGTGGGGAGAAGAGAAAGAGGGGAGCTGGAATGGGAAAAGAGGAGAAGGGAGATATTACTGGAAATCAGAGAAACCGATGTTAATACCATCAGGTTTGAGGAGTCTCACCTCATTCCATCTGTGTTGCTCCAGATTTGCATTATCTGCAGAATCTTTTGTGTTTGTGATTTGAACAGCTTCAGGAGTGTTATCAGATAATTGTCTTTTGGATGAATAAAGCAAGTCATATACGGCTCATTTAATCTGCCAGTGTAGTCGCGCGCAAATGCATTACTAAACAAACACATGGAGGCAGAGAGAGCTGAACTCAGAATGCCTTTACTGATTCAAAATCGCGCACTTAAATCTCCCCTCCCATGGGCCCCTGCGACCCGCAGGGCGGACGTGAAGTCAGACTGACCCCGGAAGGTCTGCTCGCGGCTCCCAGTGGCGGTTCGAGTCCGGCGTGTGCGGGCTGCCACCCCCCCCCGCCCCAGAAACGTCCATCGGGGGGATGGAGCCCTCAGTCTGTGTGGCTTGCCTGGGTGGTCAGCCTTGCCAGCACGGTGCAGGTACCCTCACTGGTTGCTCAATGTCCAAGTGCGCCAGTTTGAGGTGGTCCACTGTAAAAGTCTCTTCCCGGCCACCCACCTCCACAACACGTGGTTCCATTGTGCCGGATCACTTGAAGGGTCCCTCATATGGCCGCTGTAGAGGTGAGCTGTGCATGCCCCTGTGAATAAAAATATACTCACAGTCTCGGAGGTCTTTAGGGGTCATGACGTGGAACCATGCCTGGAGGTCGGGACCGGTGCCAGGGTCCCTACCTTGTCCCGCAGCCTCGTTAGCACCGCTGCTGGAGTTTCTTCCGAACCTCGGGCCTCTGGTACGAACTCGCCTGGGACCATCAGGGAGGCGCCGTAGACCAATTCCGCCGAGGAGGTGTCCAGATCCTCTCTGGGGGCTGTGCGGATGCCCAGTAGGACCCAGGGAAGCTCATCTGTCCAGTTGGGGCCCCTGAGGCACGCCATCAGGGCCGACTTGAGATGCCGATGGAATCGCTGTACCAAACCATTGGACTGGGGATGGTACACTGTGATGTGATGCAGCTGGGTGCCCAGGAGCTGTGCTAGTGCTGTCCACAAACCAGACGTAAGCGGCGTCCCTCTGTCGGAGGTGATGTCCATTGGGAGGCTGAACATGGCGATTCAGTTTGCAATGAGCGTCCTGGCGCAGGACTCAGTGGACGTGTCTGCGAGCGGTATGGCTTCCGGTCGCCTGGTGAACCTCTACCATGGTAAAGATATACCTGGCACCCCGGGAGACTGGCAGGGGGCCGACAATGTCCACGTGGATGTGTTGGAACCTCCTGTGCGTCGGCTGGAACTGCTGGAGGGGAGTCTTCACGTTCCACTGGACTTTGGCGATCTGGCGGTGTATGCATGTCCTAGCCCAGAGTCCGACCTGTTTGCGCAAACCATGCCAGACGAATCTGTCCGCTACCAGCTTGATGGGCGGGTGGGCCAGGTCGTGCAGTGTGTCGTACACCCGGCGCCTCCGTGCTGCTGGTACCACGGGTCGGGGTTTGCCGGTAGACACGTCGCACAGGAGTCGATCCGCTGCCGGGCCGATGGAGACTTCCTGCAACTGGAGCCCCGAAACGGCGGTGCGGTAAGCCGGGATCTCGGTGTTGGACTGTTGTGCTTCCACCAGTGCTGCGGAGTCTATTCCTGAGAACGATATGCCTACTGAGTGGAGGCAGGGGCGAGATAGTGTGTCAGCGACAGCGTTGTTCTTCCCTGCGATGTGGTGGGCGTCTGTGGTGAATTCTGAAATAAAGGACGGGTGCCTCTGCTGCCGAGCTGACCATGGGTCCGATACCTTGGCCAGTGCGAAGGTGAGGGGCTTGTGGTCCATATACATGGTGAACTCCCTTCCCTCGAGGAAGTACCGGAAATGCTAAACAGCCAGGTACAGCGCTAGCAACTCTCTGTGGAAAGTGCTGTACTTCACCTCTGGTGACCATAGGTGCCGGCTGAAGAAAGCGAGTGGTCGCCACTGGTCCTCAACGAGCTGCTCCAGGACTCCGCCGACGGCCGTGTCGGAAGCGTCGACTGTGAGTGCCGTGGGTACATCGACTCTCGGGTGCACTAGGAGGGCCGCCTTTGCCAGCGCCTCCTTGGCCTGCCCGAACGCCTCTGTGGACTCCACGTCCCGTGCCACTTCTTTGGCCTTACCGGCCATCAGGCTGAACAAGGGTCTCATGATGCGTGCCCTCACCGGCACAAACTGATGATAAAAGTTGGCCATCCTACGAACTCCTGCAGGCCCTTGACCGTGCTGGGCTTGGGGAACTGGCGGATGGCCTGGACCTTGTCCGGTAGGGGAACTGCACCATGTCGGTTGACTCCGTGGCCCAAGAAGTCGATCTCCGTCAGCCCGAACTGGCACTTCGCCGGATTGATTGCCAGTCCGTGGTCGCTCAGGCATTGGCAGAGCTGGCGCAAATGTGCCACGTGCTCTTGGTGCGAACAGCTGGCCACCAGGATATCATCCAAGTAAATGAAAACGAAATCCAGGCCACGTCCCACTGAGTCCATGAGCCTTTGGAAAGTTTGGGCTGCATTCTTGAGACCGAATGGCATCCTTAGGAGTTCGAACAAGCCGAATGGGGTGATGAGGGCTGTCTTGGGCACGTCATACGACGTGCACTGGGATCTGATGGTATCCCCTGACCAGGTCGATTTTCGAGAAGATGGTCGCTCCGTGCAGGTTCACTGTGAAGTCCTGGATGTGGGGTACTGGGTATCTGTCGGCCGTTGTGGCGTCGTTGAGCCTTCTGTAGTCTCCGCAGGGCCTCCATCCTCCTGCGGACTTGGGCACCGTGTGCAGCGGGGATGCCCACGGGCTGTCTGAGCGGTGTACGATTCCCACCTCTTCCATCTTACGGAACTCCTCCTTGGCGAAGTGGAGCTTGTCGGGTGAGAGCCTGCGAGCTCGGGTGTGCAGCGGCAGTCCTTGCGTGGGGATGTGGTGCTGCACGCCGTGCTTGGGGTTGGCCGTGGAGAACTGCGGGGTGACTGGAGGGGAATTCCGTCAACACCCTGGCGAATTTGTTACCTGAGAGGGTCACGGAATCCAGGTGGAGGGCCGGTAGCTTGGCTTCTCCAAGCTGGGGAGTGTGGAACGTCTTGGCGTGGACCAAACACCGGCCTTTTAGGTCGAACAGGAGGCAGTTGGCTCGTAGGAAATCTGCCTCTAGTAGTGGCTGTGACACCGCTGCCAACGTGAAAGTCCAAGTGAAACGGCTGGACCTGAAATGCAGTGAGATAGTTCGCGGACCGTACGTCCGAATACTGGTGCCATTTGCAGCGGTGAGTTCGGGGCCTGGGACTGTGTTATGAGTGTCCATGTTTGAGGGGGGGAGTACGCTGACTTCCCCTCCGGTATCTACCAGGAAGCGCCGTCTGGAGTGTCGGTCCCAGAGGTACAGGAGGCTGTCTCCCTGGCCAGCCGTCGTAGCCATTAGTAATGGCTGGCCCCGATGTTTCCCTGAAAAGCACATGGTGGACGGCAGCGGCACACACCTGAGCCCCGTCTTTGGTGATAGAAGCACCATTGTTCCGAACTTTCATCCTTTTTCCCCCG
The DNA here is from genome assembly GCF_963921235.1 of Mobula hypostoma. NCBI lineage: Eukaryota > Metazoa > Chordata > Chondrichthyes > Myliobatiformes > Myliobatidae > Mobula > Mobula hypostoma. Next base: position 147,988,213 of record NC_086104.1, on the reverse strand, counting down.
TGGATCTCGACAGCTTTGGTCGCGGGGTCTTGGCTTTGGGGCGCACGATTGTGGCTAGGCCAATGGAGGCTGCTCCATGTTGCTTGCTCTGCCAAAGGACTTCTGCTTTAGCTGCGACCCTGTGTGGGTTGCTGAAATCCTCACTCGTGAGGAGGAGGCGAAGGTCCTCTGGCATTTGCTCGAGGAACAACTGTTCAAATAAAAGGCACGGCTTATGGCCGTCCATGAGCGCCAGCATATTATGCATGAGCTCGGATAGCGTGTGGTTGTCCAGACCGTCCATGTGTAGGAGACGTGCGGCCCGTTCGCAGCGGGAGAGTCCGAAGGTACGGATCAGGAGCGCCTTAAGCTCAGTGTACCTGTCCTCCGTTGGTGGCTGGCGTAGGAAGTCGATGATCCGGCCTGCCGTCTCCTGGTTGAGCGTGTTGACCACGTAGTAGTACCGCGTGGCGTCGGCTGTAATGTCTCTGATACTGAACTGGGCCTCAGCCTGCTCGAACCAAACGTGGGGCTGAGTGACCCAGAAAGTCAGGAGCTTCAGAGAGACTGCGCTGTGTGAGTTGCTCAAACTCATGGCTGGTCGCTGAGTGGCCGGTTCCGGGTGCCGTCTGGAACATCAGGGTCACCAATGTAGTCGCGCGCAAACGTGCTACTAAAGAAACACACGGAGGCAGAGAGAGCTGAACTCAGAATGCCTTTACTGATTCAAAATCGCACGCTTGAATCTCCCCTCCCATGGGCCCCTGCAACCTGTGGGGCGGACGTGACGTCAGACTGTCCCCGGAAAGTCTGCCCTGAGCGGGTAGTTCCAAACGCGCTACTGCGTGTCTGCTCACGGCTCCCGATGGCAGTTCGAGTCCTGCGTGTGCGGGCTGCCACACCAGCTCCTTTTATTGACCTGAAGGTTTTGGCAGCTCTGCCAAGAAGTTTGTCTTTATTTCACATGCAACAATACAATGTACAGCTAAATCTGAGCAAACTGCAGAAGGTTTTTAATGTTTCTGTTGCAAAGGAAAGGTAATTGGAAATGGAAAATTGCTCAGCAGATCAGGCAGAATCTGCAAAGTAAGTTCACTTTTCAGGTCGATGACATTTTGGTTGCAGAGAAAAACTAAATTTGGTCAAATTAGTATAGTGGTTAATTTATGTTACAGACGGCGGTAATCTTGAGATCTTGGAGAATGTAGGCTTGGGTATGGGAGAGTTCTATGGAATAAAAAGGCAGCGTGACTTGCTGGCACAAGTTGATATGTGGCTTGGGATGGGCGGCCATTAGAATGAATTAGATTTCTCCGAAACTTGGGTAGTTGCAGTTTTCATTTGGGGCCTGACTCCAAGCCTTTTATGGTAACAGATTGCAACTAACTAGCAGGCGATAGCCATAATGAAAGACATGGGTAACCTTCTTGGGGCTAATATTTTTCCTGTTCTAAATATTGTCCATTGCAGAGTTGACTCTTGCAGAAGTGACTTTTTTTGCTTTAATAGTGTATTTTACTTTGCTATAATTTTATGGAAATAGGATATTTCTTGGGACAGTTGCAATCATAAGCTGAAAAGATAACTTTTTCCATCCTCCGACCAGGCTGTCATTTTGTGTGGCCAGTTATCCTAGTATTACCCTTGATGGCCTTTCTCAGATATTGTAGATATCAAGCCTGCTAACATGGAGGAGTTGACTGAAGTGATTACAGCAGCAGAGTTCCACCCCAATCAGTGCAACACATTTGTATACAGCAGTAGCAAGGGAACCATTCGACTGTGTGACATGAGAGCAGCTGCCCTGTGTGACAAACATGCCAAATGTAAGTCAGTGACTCAGATACTTATTCTTCAGTGATTTGTAATTTCAATGAATGCTCCTTTCACATGGCTTAGAAATCAACTCCTTTGATTGGACAATTGCAACAAATTAAGTGGTTCAGTAACCACTGACATTTAGCAACCTGCTGCAATCTATTGCGGGCAAATAGTGGAGCCAGAATACCTATTTGTTGACTGACAAACTTGATTTATTTCTCAATGTTTCTATATCTTGTACATTTGTTTTTGGTTTCTGTAGTGGTTGTCCCCTAATATAAAGAAAGCAGGGACCCAAGGTTAATTTCCTGCATTTCACAGACTGAAGTAATATTACAATATTGGTACTATGACATTACATCTTGTGTTTCCTAAACTATTTCACAGACGAGGCTGGCTCTCTTTCGCCGATGTTGTGTTCTTCCCCCCACCCCCCAGTGGATTGATCTAACTGTATTCTGCATTGTCCTGCTCTCTCCAAAAATAGCTGTCAGCGGAAATTTTCTTTCTGCTTCTTGCTTCTGATCCACGTCACCATGCTCTGTTACATCTGCACCATTCTAGTTCCCTTCCTTATGCACAACCACTCCATGTCTTTCTGCAAAGAGTTGATTTTTCCTTGTAAATAGACAATAGGTGTAGGAGTAGGCCATTCAGCCCTTGGAGCCAGCACCACCATTCACTGTGATCATGGCTGATCCTCCAAAGGAACTCAAAGATTCCCTGTGGACACACGATGGAGATGCAACTTTGGTTGACCCTTTAAAGCAGGGGTTCCCAACCTCCTTTATGCCATGGACCCCTACCATTAACTGAGGGGTCCATGAACCCCAGGTTGTCACCCCCCCCCCGCTTTAGAGCTTAATTTGGCATTGACTTGGATCTCTTATATTGAAGGTGGTGATGTGACAACTAAAATTCAGCTATACCTGGTTTGTCAATTGGAATCCTATTATTTACAAGATATCTAAGCGCTGAGAGGGCGCATCCAAAAATCTGGCTTAAAAATAATGAGCATTTTCTAGTGATTAAGATTCTTTACAGTACAGTGTCCACTGCCTTGTGGGACTGCATGTTATGACCAAAACATTGGTTTCTGGTTTTCTTATCAAATATTTGATAAGGAGATTCTAGCTATTTTATTTTGTCGAACATGCATTTATTTACATTTCTTGCTGTAAATAGGGATACTCATGGGCTTGAATTTAATATTTTACTGAATAGGTGTTAAATATGCTGTTTAATCAAGATGACAATTGTTTAGTTGCTTCCAAGTGGAATATAAAATGGAAGAACTTTCTGGACCATCTCAACATCTTTTCCTCCCCAACAGTGTTTGAAGAACCTGAAGATCCCAGCAACAGGTCGTTCTTCTCAGAAATAATTTCTTCTATATCAGACGTCAAATTCAGTCATAGTGGTCGCTACATGATGACACGAGATTACTTATCAGTGAAAATCTGGGACTTAAATATGGAAAGCAGACCTGTGGAAACGTACCAGGTACACAAGTTGCTGTTATTTTGCGTTGGCAGTTTGGTATGCTGTTTGCTTGATAATTGTGTGATTAGGGCTTGTATGCCAGGCTCGATTTTTCATTTTTCAATTCATGCACTTGGGAAAGGGCCAATACAGAATATACCCATGTAGCCCCCCCCCCCCCCCGGCCAGCCTCAGGGTCGCTGGGCTTGCTGTCATCTAGGGAAGCAGCCCTCGGCCCCGCCAAACTGGGTAATTAGTTTGTGTGGATGCTGTATGATGGTACCCATCCCCGCCTGAATAACAGACAATACATAGAACATACATAGAATAGTACAGCACAGTACAGGCCCTTCGGCCCACAATGTTGTGCCGACCCTCAAACCCTGCCTCCCATATAAGCCCCCACCTTAGATTTCTCCATATACCTGTCTAGTAGTTTCTTAAACTTCACTAGTGTATCTGCCTCCACCACTGACTCAGGCAGTGCATTCCATGCACCAACCACTCTCTGAGTAAAAAACCTTCCTCTAATCTCCCACTTCCCATCCCTTATCTTAAAGCCATGTCCTCTTGTATTGAGCAGTGGTGCCCTGGGGAAGAGACGCTGGCTATCCACTCTATCTATTCCTCTTATCTTGTACACACCAGATACGATTAAATGATTTACAGTTTATAGATATTACTAGAACTATATAATTAATAGAGAATAAAATATATTTTATAAAAGGAAAATAAAAGGCACCACACTTATCAAAGTTCAATCTCTTCATGCACAAACAGTTGGAGCTCAGTACCCTTCTTCTTCACCCTGTGACCCCTTGGACCACCTCGACCTGCCGCCTGGGACCAACAATGGTGGTCGACCAGGCGCTCCACACAAGTCCATCTCCGTCTCCTCTCCTCACCCTGGAACTCGGACTCCTGCTCAGGGTCCAACCCCATTAGCGGACTCACAGCACCTGGTCCATCCTCTGTCTCTGTCTCCCGCCTTCTGCCCAAAACCCCGCACATACAATATCTTACAGACACACCAAAAGCATAACAACTATACCAATTGGTTCATAACATCTTATCAGTAACGTGATCTAAACAAACTGCTAGCGGGAGGACTTTCTCAGCAGTTAACATAACAAAGAAGCCCTTTCAATTATAACATAACAAAGAAGCCATTTTAGTTAGACTACACAGTGGCATTAAAAAAAAAGAAACCCCTTACACTCACAGTAGCGTAGTGGTTAGCGAAATGCTTTAACAACATCAGCGATTTGGGGTTCAGTTTCACCACTGTCATATGTTCTGCCCTTAGGCTGATGGGTTCCTCTGGGTGCTCCGGTTTCTTCCTCCTCCCAAAGACGTATTGGTTAGGGTTGTTAAGTTGTAGGCATGCTATGTTGGGGCCAGATGCATGGCAACTGTTGCAGAGTTCCCCCAGCACATCATCGGACTGTGTTGGTCATTGACACAGACAGGGCATTTTACTTTGTAAATTTGACAAATAAAGCTGATCTTTATCCTCCCACCAAAAACTGCAGCAGACCAACAGCACCTGCTAAACCAATGTGTTATTTTCCCATGTGTCCTGAACTGTCCAGTGATCAAGGTATCTAATGATGTATTAGGCACTCTTGTTCTATAATTTCATTGGCACCAGGAATCGTCTCAGCTGGTTATAGCTGGGAACTGGGAATGAGAACATAACCTTATATTTTTGTATGTGGCTACAGCATCTCTTTATATCAAAGCTAAATTATTTTACTGTTTGCCACAAAAAGACCACTTGGCAACTAATTCACAAAATGCACTAGACAGATGTGTATCTTTTCATGCTGCCTTGTGCAGTTTTTAATGACCTATTAACTGGTATGTCTTCGGTCTGTGGGAGGAAACCAGAGTGCTTGGAGAAGACCCACAGGAGGCTGTACAGACTCAATACAGATCATGTTGGAATTGAACACTGAACTCTGCCCTGAACTGTAATAGTGTAGCAGTAACTGCTACACTATTGTAGCATCTGGTTTTGGGTGATAGGTTATATTTTAATACTACACGTGGGTTCCCAACCTTGCTTAATGCTATTGGCTCATGGCATAAAAAAAGTTGGGAACCTCTGTGCTATCACAAGGAAAACTTGCATTGCAAAGTTCCTTGCTCTCTTAATATCTCATATAAAACAATAAATATGATAGCTATGCACAAACATGGCAAACATTTACAACTTGCGCAATCCCATGGACCGTTGTGACATGAATAACTGGTTACCTTTTTGTTGTTTTTGGCAGTCTGTGTGATGAGACAGTACAGGAGAATTCTCCATCTAATGTACAAAAGGCAGCATTTCTGACTCTGTATCTTTACCTCAGTATTGATTTAGACTGTCAACTGAAATGGAGCAGCATTTACAGCTTTCTGGCTTGGATAAAAGTACCATCAACTGAAGCAAACTTAGACCTATACCCAGAAGCAGAACTCGCTGTGGTCTTCTGCTGTAGCCCATCCACTTCAAAGTTCAACTTGTGCATTCAGACATGCTCTTCTGCACACCACTGTTGTAATGTGCACTTATCTGAGTTACTGACAATTTCCTGTCAGCTTAAACCAGTTTTGCCATTCTCCTCTAGCCTCTCCCATTAACAAGGCATTTTTGCTCACAGAACTGCCACTTACTAAATGTTTTGCTTTTCAAAGTTCAAAGTAAATGTATTATCGAAGTACACATGTCATCATATACAACTCCGAGATTCATTTTCTTGCAGACAAACTCAATAATTCTATAATAGAATGAGAATCATAATAGAATCAATGAAAGGCCACACCATCTTGGGCATTCAACCGGTGTGAAAAAGACAAAAAGAAATGAGCAATAAATATTGAGAACATAGGATGAAGCGTCCTTGAAAGTGAGCCCATAGGTTGTGGTAACATTTCAATGATGGGACAAGTGAAGTTGAGTGAAGTTATTTCCTTTGGTTTAAGAACCTGATGGTTGATGTATAGTAACTGTTCCTGAACCTGCTGGTGTGAGTCCTGAGACTCCTGTGGCACCTTCCCAATGGTCGCAGTGAGAAGAGGTGTGGGTCCTTGATGATGTATGCTGCTTTCTTGAGACAACACCATGTAGATGTGCTCAATTGTGCGGAGAGCTTTATCCATGATGGACTGGGCCATATCCATTTGTAGAATTTTCTATTCAAAGCTGTGATGCAACCAGTTTTCATTCTCTATAAACCGTAGACTGTAATGCTTGAAAATCCCAGAGATCAATTTCTGAGACACTCAGCCACCCATCTGGTGCCAACAATCACTCCACATGACATTTGGTCTGAACAACAATTGAACCTCTCGACCATGCCTGCATGCTTTCTGCATTGATTTGCTGTCATACGATTGGCTGATAAGATAATGCAATTATGGAGCAGGTGTACCTAATAAAGTAGCCACTGAGTGTAGGTACAAAATCAGCTATTCTGTGTCTTAAAAAAATGGTTGGGTTAGGGCAGCATGAAGCATAAAGCCTATGTCCTAAGGATCCCTTACAGTTGTGAAGTTGCAGCCTTTAAATTGTGTCACTGCCAATTATGATCCCTTGATATTTGCACTGTGCATGCAAAAGTTGGTGCACATCCTTTCAAATGTCTAATGTTACTGTGTCTGATGCAAATTACCTGGTTTAATTTTGGTGCTGTTGCTCCTTAATTACTTTTGCTTGACCTAAGGCATCTTGTTAAACTGAAGGGATGATAATATGGAGACAGCAGCTTAATTGGGCAAGAGTTGTTTCACTTGCTGTAATTGCCCAAATGTATTGGGGTGACTTGGAAATTTGATTGGATTCTGATGAAGCAAGACCAATTTCTCTCCGTTACCTGGGAAAAAAGACATATTGGTTTACTTTTATTTTCCTTACTTGCTTTGTAAGAAGAATTCTGACACTCTTCCTATTGATAATCCCACTCCCTTGAGTTTATTTAACCCTATGCCTTCACCACCTAAAAAACCAAGGTTTTCAAATGTTGCACCTGGCTTTATCAGTATATTAAAGGATTTAATAACAGTCCACTTATCCAAAAATTATTTGTGATCTTGTATTTTGTATAAGATGAGTCTTCACTGTGGCTGCACTAGTGCTGATTGTTGATTGTTCCTACAGGTGCATGAATACCTCCGAAGCAAACTCTGCTCACTATACGAAAACGACTGTATTTTTGACAAGTTCGAATGTTGTTGGAATGGATGTGATAGGTAAAAGTTGATTCTTCTACCATGAGATCTTCAATTGTTCTTGCTGATGGTATTTATTTTGGTAAATTGTGTCATGGGACCAGTGATTGCTGTGTGTTCTGCGCTTCAGGTACAGTGATCCAGTGCTTGACAGTGATTAGTTTCAGATATTCATGGCTTGTAGTTTTCATTGAAATATGACACTTGTTCAGGGTTACAGTAAGACTGGGAGATAGGAAAAGAGCTAGGCCATTTGGCCCATCGGAATCTACTCTGCTATTCCATCATGGCTGATTTATTATCCCTCAAATCCTTCTGCCTTCTCCCTGTAACCTATGATACTCTTTACTAATTAAGAACCTATCAATCTTTGCTTTCAGTATACCCAATAACGTGGCCTTCACCCTGTCTGTGGAAATGAATTCCACACATATGCCTCTCTCTGGCTAAAGAAATTCCTCCTCATCTCTATTCTAAAGGGATGTCTTTCTATTCTGAGGCTGTGCCTTCTGGTCTTAGACTCCCCAGCTCTTCACATCCACTCTTTCTGCCAAAGCAGTAATGAAATTTGGTTTAGTGCCTTTTTGCGGACTTGGTAATCAAGCTTGATATGTCTACAGTTTCCGGGGATGGGCAGCTTGTCTGACTCCTGAACAGAGCATAGACCTGAGACTCTTCCCACTAGGTAGGATGGCTGCTTCAATTGAATACCAGTGGTTTGGCTGGTTACAACATGCTGTACTGCAGTAATATGTCTTTTATTGAGATCATGTTCTCTTTCCCTACTGAGTAGGTAGAAGAAATGTGATCTTGTTTGGTGATTGAAAGCTGGATTCCCATTTTGTGAGAGTTAACAAATGTGGGGGATTGGATACTCAATATTTTTATATCCTAAAACAGATGGGGTAGGGTGTAGCCAGTTGATGCTTACTGAGTAATGGAAGATGGAGCTGTCTTGTCTTTTACATTGGCCTCAATCTATGATAAAACTTGTTCAGTAAATTTGGGATGTAAACAGGTTCATGGCAGAGGTTGAGTCACAAAGGCAAAGATCACTTGTCTGGCATGCTGGTTTTACTTTTGTACATTTAAGTAATAGTTCAACCTGTAGATCAGTACTGTCCATTGTGCATGGCATGTATTCAGCTGACTCACTGATAAAAGTTTCAAAATTTTATAATTTGGTTTCAGCAAATTAAGGTGGTTAATAATCAGAAGGCTTAACTGAGTGGATGTTTGAAAAGATCAACTGATTGGCTGTGTCCCTGTGAACAGCAAATGAATTGGTTTGTCGTTCTGGAAATACTGGTGGGATTGCTGAGTTCAAGATTTACTGAAAGTGAAGTTATGCCAGTGTTGGTGATTGCAGGCTAGAATCTTCTTTGTACTCATGTTTTAAATATGTAATGGGTGGTCATCTAATGTAATGTTTTAATTCTATGCACTTGATCCATTTGTTAAGTACATTTCAAGATTTTCTTCCTTACTGACTTGCCTGGGGAAAAAACTATTTTGAGCCTGAGTGTAGAGTGATGTTTTGTTCATGGCATGAGCTGCAGATCGCACATGTGTTTTGCACTTTGGCTTGACGTTTCCAAAGTGTCTTGCAATGGGGCCCATCATGTAAGTTTAGAGCAGTTACTGTTACCTATCATTAGTGATCAGTAGCTCATTCTGAAAACTTTGTCTAAATTTTCAAACATTGCTCTTGATGTAAATGTTGGCTCCATATTATGGCATCCATTAGTGAAGAATTGCTGGGAGCATGGTTAACACTGAGCTATTGTATGAGCGAATTCATGTTGAAAAGAAAAATGGGAAATGGCTGATTTACCATAAATTGGAAGGGCGACAGACTTGGTGCAGTAAGTGTTGCAGGTTTTGTGAATTCTGAATACTGTGTGGTTGTAGCTTTGCCTTGGAAGGTTATTCAGTAGCCAGCATTTGCAGTACTAGGCTTGGTCAATGCATTAATGCAGCGAGTCCCAACAAGCCATTCTGATCTTTGAGACTGACATAAAATTAATGAGAGTCACTCAGATTTTTAAAAAACTGAATTTGTAAGGCTCTAATTTCTCAGTGATATGTTAATAATCTTGCGATGTGCCAAGCAAGAGTTTGAGATTGCAGCAAAACCTCTTGTATTGACTCAATGATACTAATGGTTGAATGTTTTACCCCCCTTCCAGTGTTGTCATGACTGGGTCGTACAACAATTTCTTCAGAATGTTCGACAGAAACACAAAACGGGACATTACGCTAGAGGCTTCGAGAGAGAACAGCAAACCACGGGCTATCCTGAAGCCACGTAGGGTGTGTTCAGGCGGCAAGAGGAAGAAGGACGAGATTAGTGTTGATAGTCTGGACTTCAACAAGAAGATCCTCCACACAGCTTGGCACCCCAAGGAAAATATCATTGCCGTAGCCACAACCAACAACCTGTATATATTCCAGGACAAAGTGAATTAAAACCTGTGCAGTGAAGAAAGAATCCGATTCCTGCCTAGTTAAGATAGTGTAGCCTTTGTATCTTGTAAGAGAGAGGCCCATTCTGGCCCCCTCCCCACCTCCTCTCTTCAATCAGTGCCATTTATAACGCACACCAGTCACGTTATCGCAGGGAATTGTTTTTACTCCTATACCCAACCCCACCCAAATTTGCAACTTATGATCGCTAGTCATTTGGCGGGGAGGGAGGTTGTCTCTGCATTACAAATTATGGGCTACTACATTAGCATTTTACTGCATCAGATCTTCATTTAATCCACTCCTTTGCCTTCCATTGTGATGAGGTTTTGAGGAAGAAGTCCTTCAGTCATGGTATGGCAATGTTTTACTGTGTACCCTCATTACCGTAATGTTCTCTATCCCCGCCTCGCCCCCACCCTCCCCCTTTTTATCTACATACAGCTTGTTGTTAATGCTTGTAACATTCCTTCTCTGACCTCACGGATTCCTCCATCCGGCCCCATTGGAGTGTAAAGGACATGACCAGGTCAGAGTTGGGTCAGTGGGTCAGGTGGTTTTTGTTGCATACAGATGTTTTAACAACCGACTGTAATATTGCTGCCCTGCCATTCCTGGCACCAGAAAAACCTACTGAATAAAAATGATAAAAATAGCTCCTTTGGTGCTTTTCTTTTTGGAATTAACTGTACTTTTTGAAAATCCCATGTACTCTTTTTAACGGAATGCATTAAAGAGCGTGTCTAATACTGGTAAGTTTTACTGATGTTTGATGTAATGGAATATAAATCTTAAGTATTTTCTACACGGTGTTAATAAACTTGTGCGTTTTCAAGGGGACGCCAGTGGACTTGATGAAGTCCATCTGTGTTTACTGTTTCATTTCCGCCCAGCCTTTCATTTCTCAATGTTCTTTTCCGCCTGCATGCAGAACTTGCGGTGCTTAGCTTTGAGGTACACTTAACTGCAGAAATTTGGGATCTGATTGCTTCTCAGTGTAAGTGATCTAGGTCAGTCATAATGGGCAGAGTTGTGATTGCAGATATAATGTGTGAAGTTTCAGGTGGGAGCCCTTCTACAGTTACTCTGGTTTATTCAATGTCAAAAATTGAACAGTACATGCTGGATTTTTATTTAAGTTGGATAGTTAAAATCTGAATTGGACCTGTTAGCATTCAGTGAATTCCCTGCCATTGACACCAGTGCAAAAATTACATCCTTTTTGCTGATCTCGTTAGACCAATGGAAGACTATGATTTGACCCCACTTAAAGTAACTTGTTGTGGAAAACAAGGTGATTGAAATGTCTCTGGTCACTAAATGCTGAAAACTGCATTGCCACTGGGTGGAATGTAGGTTCCAGTCCAATTTGGTTTGAGATGCATCCTGAAGGATTTTTTGACCACTGCTGTGACTTCAGCATATTTTTCTGGGATGCGGCGGTGGGGGGACTGGTTTGGTGCTATTTCAAGATTGTGCCTCAAGTTCTTCTAAAATTATTTATGTGCAAAACAAAAGCACAACAGCTGCCGTGACCTCATCCATTTGAACCTGAGGTGGTTAGATACTGTTTGCTCCAGCTTACCTCCATTTTCCTCTGGTACCTTTCCCAGTATCAACCTGTAAGATGTCAACAGGACCAGAATTCCAGGTAAGTTTTGCTCTCTAATTGGAGAAAACCAAAGCAGTACAATTTTTGCTGCCACCTACAGTTGTGTGCAAAAGTCTTAGGCACATATATATGGGTAGTATGCTTAAGATTTGCACAGTACAGTACTTGTCAATGTGGAGCAGAGTCTGTGAAGTTGAATGTTCAGGTGGCTCTAGTGCTCGTGTGGACTCTCATTGTTGGCTGAGCTGTAGCAGTGGAAGGTAACAATTGGGAATCACTGGTGCATTGAGGGTGGGGGTGATGGGTGGTGGCAGCAACAATTCTGATTTTCCAACTTTTTTCTTTGTGGTCAACATCAGGAGCAAGTTAAACTTTGTACCACATGGAAATATTAATTCCTATATGTCTGAGTGTGGTGGCCATTGACATGGGAAGGACAAAGAAAGTGCATTAGGATATGACAGTCAGAGCCCCAAACAGTCCTTCCAAGTGAGGCAACACTTCATCTGCAATTCTGTCAGGGTTGTCTTGAATCTGATGCAGTTTCCTCTACATTGGTGAATCCCAACGTAAAATGGGGGACAGCTTTTTTGTGCACCTGCGCTTCATTGGCCAAAAGTGGAATTCCCTGGTGGCAAATCATTTTAATTCTTATCCCATTCTGACATGGCTGTTCACAGCAATCTCTTTTGTCACGATAAGGTCATTCTCAGGGTGGAAGAGAAACACCTTGTATTCTGTTTGGGTAGCCTATATCTAATGGCATGAACATCAATTTCTCCTTCCAGTAATTTTTTTCCCATCCCCCTTCCCTCCTCTTTCATTCCCCACTCTGGCCTCGAAGCACTTCTCACTTGCCCTATCACCTCTTCTTGGTGCCCCTCCTTCTTCCATTTCTCCCATTGTCCTCTCTTTCTCTCCTATCAGATTCCTCCTTCTCCAGCCCTTTACCTTTCCCCCACCTATCCAGCTTCATCTATCATGTTCTAGCTAGTCTTTTTTCCCCTCCCTCAACTTTTTTATTCTGGCATCTTCTCCCTTCCTTTCCAGTCCTGAAGGAAGGTCTTGGAATGTCAACTGTTTATTCATCTCCATAGATGCTGCCTGACCTGCTGAGTTCCTCCTGCATTGTGTGTTGCAGTAAGATGTTAACTAGTTTTACATCTCCTTTAAATTGGATTCTAAAATTGGGGAGTAATTGATGCCAATTACTGTCTGCACATCAGGGATGGTTTTTTGGCCAGAATGAGGAATATATAAAATGGGCCAGATTTTGTTTATACAATTGTTTATTAATAACTTTCGTGTCCCATGGTTCACTGTAGGGTGTTAATGAAGTGGCATCATGCAGGATTGCAGTCTTGCTTTTATCTTTTTTCTTTATTTGCAAATTCTCTCAGAAATGTATTAGGTTCGGATTTGGAGCAATTACTGGGATTGGGCATCCTGATAGAATTGCAACCTTTTACCCTGTGGAGAAATGGACCATTCCAGGAATAGCCTCTGTGAAGAATGCTGAAACAGGATTGTGCAGTTTAGACTGGAAAACATTTTTTGGTGGAATGGTTTTGTGGGTGTTGGAAGATCCTTGTAGTTATACAGTGCACACAAAATGCTGGAGGAACTTAACAAGTAAACTGGCACCTATAACAGTTGACATTTATTCCTCTTCATAGATGTTGCTTGACCTGAGTGCAACCAGCATTTTGTGTGTGTTGCTCAAGATTTTCAGCATCTGCAGAATCTCTTGTGCTTATAGTCTTATGCACAGTTGGCTTCTTAGGAACACATGGTGGATGTAATTTCTTTTGCAGGCAATTACCTTCAGAGTTTGCAGCCTCTAAACTTAACAGAAGTGTTCGTAAGGTGTCAGCAGTTCTATAAGACATGTCACATCCCCTTTTACTCCTTCCGTTCAATCAATCTCAAGGCCTTTGAGTTAAGGAATTGCTACCCTAGCATTCAGAAATTAGCCCTGGTCAGTAGTCATGGCTCATTGACCTGTTGAATGTAAGTCAGATGGATGACACCCCAGGGTTCTGAAAGAGATAGCTCAGTAGATTGTGGAGGCGTTACTAGTCATTTTTCAAGAATCGCTAGATTTTTAAGTGTTTCTGGAGAAATGGAAATTGCAAATGTGGCTCCCCTCTTTAAGGGAGGAAGGAAAAACACATAAGTTATAGGCTGCTTAGCGACCATTATTAAGGATGTGTTTTGGGGTTCTTGGAGGCACGTAATAAAATATGCCTTAGTCAGCATAGGATCCTTTAGGGAAAATCATGCCTGAAATCTGTTGGAGTTATTTGAGGAAATAACATGCGGGAATGACAAAGGAGAGTCAGTGGGTGTTTACTTAGATTTTCAGAAGGCCTTTGACAGGGTGCCACACATGAGAATGTGAAATTTACTGCTGTTGGTTCCTCACAGGAAAATAGTCATTTCTTTTTACTGGTCAATCCCATTTTACCTGCCTATTAGTCCTTGAATTAATTATTTTACACTGCTTGTGAGGTTATTTTGAAAAAAACTTTTTTTGGGGGGGGAGAGTTATCAGGATGGCAGGTTTAGAAGGGCTTGGACTTGTGGCCTTAAATTAGTGAGGTTGAAATATCTGTATTTCACTTTAAATGTCAGTATTGGGTTGTAGTTTGAAAATGACAAGTTTTTCAATAATCACTCTGGAGAGATCAGTGATGAATCAACAATTCCAAGTGGTCTGTTGTCTAATGTGAACCTTTCTAGTGAGTATTCTAAAGCTTAAACCAAAAATGCTGCTAATGTTCACATTCAAAGTGAGGAGTCCTACTTGGGAGTGGTAACAAGTGGTTCCATTAATTTAGGCTGGTTTAAATGTCTTGAAGATCAGTTTCCTTTGTAGTGCATCCCCCCTCCCCAATCAAACTGAAAACATACTACTCTGAATTATTGTGTGCTATGTAATTACCATAGTCTCCTCTTGGGCAGCCATTTAGGTTTGGGGTAACTTGCTTCTGCTCCATCTCTTGGGGGTTTTGAGTGGTTAATGAGGCCATCATATGATCTGCAGACCTCAACACGGATTGAGGCAGGACTTGCTTTATTGTGTGGGTGGACGAGGAGAATACCTCTGTCATCCTGAAATCTGCTCATCCAGTTTTTGAGTGGTCACCAATTGAGATTCCAGTAAGTTGTCGAACTTTTTTTTTAACCAAGGAGGTTTTGAGAACACCCTTGAAATGTCAGCCCTGTCCTGGTAATATCTTGCTGTGAAGTAGCTTGGAGTACAGTCCCTACCTGGGGATTCTAATGGGTATGTGAACAGTGTGGCTGCCAGTTGAAACTGGTTGAGTAATTTGGTAATGAGGGTGTTGGCCTGGAAGAGAGCACTTTGGTTCACTTACCATTGCATTTTGGGAAATGGGTGGTACCTGTCTGGTGCTTGGAGGAACTGTAGGTAATCTGTTTCCTGAAGCATGGGGAGCTCTTGAATTTTCTGCCAGGTTTGGAGTCTTGAGCTTTGAACACACTTTTACCAAAAGTTGTGCTGTTCCACCTGAGATGGTGATTAATTTTTTCATAGGGACCTCCCTTTGCTGAGTGATGTCCCCTGAGAGTGAAAGAGGCTTGTCTTCCAAAGCCTCAGCTCTGTATCTTGGGGGGGGGGGTGGAGAGAGGGTGTTGGAGGTGAGATGCAACAGTTCAGCAACATGTTGAGAATAATGGCATGGCTTTGCTTGCCCTCAGTTCTGCACTGTGCTAAGCATGTGTTTCAAATCATTGCTTGTATGCGATCAGGCAGCAGGCTCGTTATCACCGTCAGTAATGT
Source organism: Mobula hypostoma (assembly GCF_963921235.1). Lineage (NCBI taxonomy): Eukaryota > Metazoa > Chordata > Chondrichthyes > Myliobatiformes > Myliobatidae > Mobula > Mobula hypostoma. The sequence goes on along the minus strand of NC_086104.1, from coordinate 147,972,830 downwards.
GACAGCTGTTCTGGCTGAACCTGAAGGAAAGAGGAGCTTGAGGAACAGAACATCGCAGAATAGGAATGAAATCTGGAAGTTTCAAAAAGTCCTTTGTGTTACTTGGCAATGTGAAGTCACTCTACAGGGCTTTTAATAGGGTATTGGGAACATGAGAATGGTGGTTTATTTTGCATTCTTCCCTCATCTGAATGTTACTAACTGTAGTGCGGCACAGGCCCCACTCATGGTTGTGAGAAGTGATTTATCCAAGTATACTGTACTTCTGTTGAGGAATGGAAGAGAACGATACAGTTTGGCACTAGTAGCATCACAGGAGTTGTCAGTCAGCGTTCAACTCAATATAGGACTTCCTTAGGGACTCCAGCACTGGATTTTTCTTCAGGGTTTACTCCCAATACTTCCCTCATGAGTGGGTATAGCCGCAAGACAGCAGACATTTCAGATTGAAATTTAACCTAGATGAGCTGCCAACCTTGGCTGATGAGCCCCATCTGCCCGAAGTGGTTTAAGGTCTAGGTACCCTGCTTTGGCCCATTCTCTCAGAAACTGTCCAACCGGGCTTAGTAGCTAAGCCACGTGAAGGCCAGGAACTGGACTTGGTTGTCAGACGGTATTTGCGATGCGCGCCATTGAGAGCATCTGAAGGTTGTGGGACCTTATCCCCACTATACCCGCCCCTCCCCGGTGATATCAGCCTTAAGGAACCAATGATCGTGAAGCAGTAAATTCTCTAGGTACACACAATGGTCTGGAACATGGTCATGGTTAATGTTTTTTCCTCAATATCATTAAACAGATTATTGTCAAATGTTGCGGGAAGAAGGCAGGAGAATGTGATTAAGAGGGATAATGAATCAGCAATGATGGAATAGCAGAGCAGATTCGATGAGCTAATGACATAACTCTGCTCCTATATATTACGGTCCTATGTCTTTGCTGTTTGAGAGATTAAATTTACATCGTTGTTCTTCCATGCAATCCTTCCAACCAACCTATCAAGCACCTCCTGCCCTGTATAGATAAGGGTGTGTAAATCCCACTTTAAGCTTGCTGGGCTCCTTAAAGCTACAGTGAAGAACAGCATGATGGTGAAATCAATGAGGGCATTGGGTATAAAATTAAGTCATGTTGGCTACTGAATATTAAACTCTGGTTAGGCATCATCTGGGGCCCCAAGTTCAGTTTCGGTCACCATATTATTGGACAGGTGTAGAGGGTGCAGAAAAGGTTCAGTAGGATGTTACTTGAAATAAGGTATTTGCCATAAGGAGAAGGAGGATAGATTTGGAATTTTGGAGTATAGTAGGCTGAGAAGCAACTTGATAGAAGTGTATAAAGCTGAGAGACTTCATGCTTGGTACATAGAAAATAGGTGCAGGAGTAGGCCATTCGGCCCTTCGAGCCTGCACCGCCATTTATTATGATCATGGCTGATCATCCAACTCAGAACCCAGCCTTCCCTCCATACCCCCTGACCCCTGTAGCCACAAATGGTACATATGGTCTTTTTGCCCCAGAAAGAAATATCAGTACTTAAGGATGTAAATTTAAGGCAAGAGCAGGAAAATTAAGATTACAAGCAATAGTTTGTATATTTACAGGAATAGTAGGCGCTTGAAGTGCACTGGAGAAATTGTATAACAAAAATAAAATCACAACTTAAGCATTTGTACTGGCACATGAACAGGCAGGGAGAAGAGGAATGGACCATATGCAGGCAGGTGGGATTAATTCAGGTTGGCATGATCGTCAGTACACATATTGTGGGCCAAAAGGCCTGTACCTATACTGTTCTATGTGTGATCGCCTTTTTTCCCATGACTAAAGTTATTCAGATATCCCAAGAGAAAAGCTGTTATATAAATTCTTTACACCTTCAAAGGTACTTGGTGTTTATCCAAGAGTTCCGCAAAATGGCATTCATGGTTTTATCTAATTTCCAAAGTGAAATATTTCCAGTTTTTCTTTGTGTATCTCGATTTTGAAATGTTTGTAACTGGGTTAATCTAGAGCAAGGTACAACATGACCCAGCTGATTACCGTGGAGCAACAATTTGGAACACTACTATCACTGATGCCTAGGATTTCAGCCTGAATAAAATTTAGCACTTCTAAAAGTTGTCAAGGCACTGTAATTTGGTAAAGGGGTGGGAAGAACATTGTTTAGAAATTAGAGTGTTCTTGGATCTTAAATTTCATTTTTGAGCCAAAAGAGGACAGAATGCTCCCCCAAAGAATTTACTGGTTTGATGATTTTTTACTCTGTTAATGTAAATTTCTATTTGGATTTAAAACCACCTACACTGTCGTAATTTGTGATTTCCCCAGCAACGGGATGATGTATTCATGTGCAAGAAAAAAATCTGAGGGGGAAAAGATGAATAAGGGTTTTTCTCCTGTTTCACTGCCCTGTTAACTGTAGTAGGTAAAGCAATTTCAGTCCCTGTTATAATGAACTCAAGTAACATGTTCCATTTAGCTTATGCCCATCAATAGGCGTCCATATAGTGCATCTGTCTTGTTAAGAAGAATAATTTAGTTCAATATTGGAGCTGCTTGGATTATGAATGGACGGATTTACAGAAATTTGATTTTGCACAAAATCTCCCATAAGTTTTTAAAAATTTGAAAATGGCAATAACTACAATATTTTGTGATATTTGATTGAATACAGTATGTTTCATTAGTTTAATTACACTGGACAATATAAAGATTTTGCTTACTGAATTCTCGGATGTATCTTATGGATTTTGGGCTCCTGATCATGAAAATCACTATGAAATTTCCCTATCACGCACCATTTTTAAAAAATTGCCTCTATTTGTTATTTCAATTCATAATTCAAGTCAATTAAAATGTTGTCCACAACATAAGTTGAAAAGTTTTCTATCTTGTCTAGGGCATGCTTAAAGAGGGCAGATGCTGCATGACAGGGCAGGTTTTTAGAAAGGCTATAAATTTCCGTGAAGAATTTCAATATTTGAGACAGATGTTTCCCAAAATAACTGATGCCAAGATTAAGGAAAGCATTTTTTGTTGGTCCACAAATCAAACAGGTTATCAATGACAGGAAATCTGAAGTATTTCCACTGGGACCGGAGAAAATCACATGGAAGACATTCAAGGTTGTTGAGTTTTTTTCTTGGCAACTACAGAGCACCAAACTATATGCAGGTGGTTGACAACATGCTTCAAGCATACAAAACCATGAAGTGCAACATGAAACTAAGGATTCATTTTATGCATTCCCTTTTAGACTCCTTTGCTGCAAATCTTGGTGGTGTCAGTGATAAGCATGGCGATAGGTTTCACCAGGACATTGCTGTGATGGAGAAACGATATGTGCAACTGGAATCCATTAATGCTGGCTGATTATTGTTGGACACTTAAGTGAGAAGCCTCAGACACAAGAGTACAAACAAAAATCAACAAAGCATTTTTGGCTTAGTTGAACTATTGCAAAGCATCAGCACTGTTATGCAATTACATGTATTATATTCAATAAGAGTTAATTTCTTGTTTCTCCAAATTCCTGTGTGATATTTGTGTTCAGCTTCTGGCAGTCTATCATAAAAAAATTCTGAGGCAGCAGCACTTGCGAAAAGAATTGTCCAGTGTTATGGGTAATTTTAGGACAGACAGGGGAGATATTCAATGAAGTGAAAGATAACATGGGTAGCTAAAGAAAATGGACAGTTCTGACCCGTGGGAAATATTAGTTTATGGACAATTTTCAGGAACTGCAACGGGAACTGCCTAAATTGGTTCTCAGGGATGGTAACACGGGAACTGCCTACATTGGTTTGCTGCCACACTGTGGTGCTACAGTAAATATAGGTGATTCTTACAAATTCACCCTTTTAAATTGGAGCCTCCTAAATCCAAGACATCTCGAGGCTCCCAATGTTTTCACCCTTGTCAGATTTCTTGAGTTTTGCTTAGCCTAGCCTACGTACCAACATTTTTTTTCAGTGTTTCCCCTGCTGGATACCAAGTTACCTTTGGCAAGAAGACTATCAATGTTCAGTGAATGTCTATGTTGAAAGAAATTTGAAAACTACTTGTATATATTGTCTCAGGTAGCCTTTGAAAGGGAATGATGTTGCCTGGAAATGATTTGAAAGAGCATAAATGCTGCTAAACTACGTGCCTAATCATTAGAATTGTGATGTACTAGCTATTTCCTGGTGTACTTCATGGAATGGAAATAACTACTAAGAAATCTTAATCTACATTCTGTATCACAAACAAAAGAAAATCTGCAGATGCTGGAAATTTGAGAAACACACAAAATGCTGGAGGATCTCAGCAGGCCAGGCAACATCTAGGAAAAGGGTATACTTTTCCCAGATGCTGCCTGGCCTGCTGAGTTCCTACATTCTGTGCGTTAGATTGATTGTATTTTTTGGAAAGTGCCTTGTTACAAATTATTGCCCATAATTTGGGTTAGAATTGTAAAAATTTCAATTATCTTATCTTGAAATAGCCTGCATGTCACTTTTGGAAAGGTTGTGAAGTGTTGCACATTGGGAGATCAAAAGTACAGAGACAGTTCACGGCCAACTACAAGACTTTTAACAAAGTTGATGTGCAGAGGGATTTTGAGGTCCAAGTCCATAGGTCCCTAAAAGTGGCTTCACAGGTTGATAGGATGGTAAAGGGGTGTTGACAGTTGGTGCTGATGCTGTGGACTGAAGGGCCTGTTTGTATGACTCTGAAGAAGTGTGTCACTATTTCCGATAAAGGATATTTTTCCCCTTGTAGTTACCAATTTCTTATGACTGAACTGGTGCTTTTATTTTCTTCAGTCAAGTAAGTTAGACCCGAATTGTTATTAGTGTATAAGAAAAAAAACTGCAGCTTCCCCCCCAAAGCCACCAATTTCTGTTATCAGCTCGTTAATGCAGAAAAAACATTCACATTCCTCTCCTATCAGAATCCTTTCTCTTCAGCCATTTGCCTTTCCTACCCACCAGGCTTCACCTATCACCTTCTAGCTATCACAAACATGGGAAAATACGTAGATGGTGGAAATCCAAAGCAAAGACCGGAAACATCGACTGTTTTCCATAGATGCTGCCTGGCCTGCTGAGTTCCTCCAGCATTTTTATGTGTGTGTTACCTTATAGCTCTCCTCCTTCCCCTACTCCCCCTCCCCTCCCCTACCTTTTTATTGTGTCCTCCTCCCGAAGAAAGGTCTTGTCTGGAAACGTTGACTTTTTTCCTCCACTTCCATAGATGCTGCCTGGCCTGCTGAGTTCCTCCAGCATTTTTGCATGTATGTATGTATGTGTGTGTGTGTTGCTTCGGACCATGAAGGCCCCGACTTTGAACCATGGCTACCGTGTTTGTAAATCTTGGTGTAGTTGTAGGAGAGTTGTTAATCTTTGTATTTTGGGATGTGGATGTTGCTGGCAAACCTATCAAAGGGGACTGTTAAAGTGCCAAGCCCACTTTCCTTGCCTCTCCACCCTAGAAAGTTAATTGTGTGTGCAAATGAAGGAACAGCGATTGCACACTATGGTGTTTCTATGTAAATAAAAGGAGCTGATCTCTCAACAATTTGAGTTTTACATATACAGCCAGAGGCTACTGCAGAAACTATTGTCCTCCGGAAATGCTTAGAAGGGAAAAAATGGCATGTACTCCAATTTAAAACTGAGACAGTTATTCTTACGAAAAACTGCTAAACCACTTTCCCTCTCTCCAATGAGTCTGGTGATGAAGGTCACGAACTATATTTAAAACCTTTTCCATCATACAGTGGCATGCAAAAGTTTGGGCACCCCGGTCAAAATTTCTGTTACTGTGAATAGTTAAGCGAGTAAAAGATGAACTGATTTCCAAAAGGCATAAAGTTAAAGATGACACATTCTTTTAATATTTTTAGCAAGAAAACTTTTTTATTTCCATCTTTTACAGTTTCAAAATAACAAAAAAGGAAAAGGGCCCAAAGCAAATGTTTGGGCACCCTGCATGGTTAGTACTTAGTAACACCCCCTTTGGTAAGTATCACAGCTTGTAAACTCTTTTTGTAGCCAGCTAAGAGTCTTTCAATCCATGCAGCATCTCTAGGAAGAGGTACAGTCGATGTTTCGGACCGAGACCCTTCGTCAGGACTAACTGAAAGAAGAGCTAGTAAGAGATTTGAGAGGGGGAGGGGGAGATCCGAAATGATAGGAGAAGACAGGAGGGGGAAGGATGGAGCCAAGAGCTGGACAGGTGATTGGCAAAAGGGATATGAGGGGATCATGGGACAGGAGGCCCAGGGAGAAGGGAAAGGGGGAGGGTGGGAAAACCCAGAGGATGGGCAAGGGAGAGGGACAGAGGGAGGAAAAATGAGAGAGAGAGAGAAAGAATGTGTGTATATAAATAAATAACGGATGGGGTACGAGGGGGAGGTGGGGCATTAGCGGAAGTTAGAGAAGTCAATGTTCATGCCATCAGGTTGGAGGCTACCCAGATGGAATATAAGGTGTTGTTCCTCCAACCTGAGTGTGGCTTCATCTTTACAGTAGAGGAGGCCATGGATAGACATATCAGAATGGGAATGGGATGTGGAATTAAAATGTGTGGCCACTGAGAGATCCTGCTTTCTCGGGCGGACAGAATGTAGGTGTTCAGCGAAACGATTTCCCAGTCTGCGTCAGGTCTCGCCAATGTATAGAAGGCCACATCGGGAGCAACAGATGCGGTATATCACCCCAGCCGACTCACAGGTGAAGTGTCACCTCACCTGGAAGGACTTTCTGGGGCCCTGAGTGGTGGTAAGGGAGCAAGTGTAAGACCATGGATCAAAACCCGGACTCCAGCAATGACCATGGATCGCTACACATGCCCTTACACTTCCTCCCTTACCACCATTCAGGGCCCCAGACAGTCCTTCCAGGTGAGGCAACACTTCACCTGTGTCTCCCTGGGCCTCCTGTCCCATGATCCTCTCATATCCCTTTTGCCAACCAACTGTGCAGCTCTTGGCTCCATCCCTCCCCCTCCTCCTATCATTTTGGATCTCTTCACCCCCCCCCCTTCAAATCTCTTACTAGCTCTTCTTTCAGTTAGTCCTGACGAAGGGTCTCGGCCCGAAACGTCGACTGTACTTCTTCCTAGAGATGCTGCCTGGCCTGCTGCGTTCACCAGCAACTTTGATGTGTGTTGCTTGAATTTCCAGCATCTGCAGAATTCCTCGTGTAAGAGTCTTTCAATTCTTGTTTGGGCCCAAGAATCTCACAGAACTAGAAGCCCTTTGCAAGGAAGAATGGGCGAAAATACCCAAACAAGAACTGAAAGACTCTTAGCTGGCTACAAAAAGCGTTTACAAGCTGTGATACTTGCCAAAGGGGGTGTTACTAAGTACTGACTCATGCAGGGTGCCCAAACTTTTGCTTTGGGCCCTTTCCCTTTTTTGTTATTTTGAAACTGTAAAGATGGAAATAAGTTTTCTTGCTTAAAATATTAAAGAAATGTGTCATCTTTAATTACAAGCCTTTTAGAAATCAGGTCATCTTTTACTCGCTTAGCTATTCACAGTAACAGAAATTTTGACCGGGGTGCCCAAACTTTTGCATGCCACTGTAACTTAAAGCTTTTTTAAATTAATTCTGATGTTTGATTAGCCTGTTGATATTTCCTCCTATTACACTTTTGAGATTGCAATTCCGATTTGTTATAATCATTTGACAATTGTCATTGTTTTCCAGCAGGCCAGGGCTATTTGTAATATTGTAGAATACAAAAATGCAAGTCATTCCTATTTTAATTTCACAATATTGTAGGTTTCAAGCTGATATTTCTTTACAACGGTATTCCCTTGTGTAATTGTATCTGCTGACGAGAGAGATGTAGACAATTTCGTGTTTAAGGAAGTGGTGTTTTGTGGGGTGGATGTTATGATGTTTTAGGCTTGCATGTTGCTTCAGTATTCTACCAGCTTGTGATCCCTCATTCACTGCTGCCTGTTGCTGATGAATAGTAGGCTACTGCTTTAGAGACACTAGACTATTTAATAATGACAAATCGGATCTAACTTTCTACACCCTTCATAATAGATGTTAAAGTTTAGTCTCCTTTTGCTACTGAATAAATTGGCAATTGGTTTTCTATTGTCACATCCACTGAGATACAGTGAAAGGACCTGGACACATTGCAATAGATCAACAGCAGATGTAATCTCAATGGCTCATTGCACACCGCCTTAGACAACCTACGTCAGGATGCTGTTCATCGACTGTAGCTCAGCATTTAACACTATCATTCCCACAATCCTGGGCCTCTGTATTGCCCTCTGTAATTGGATCCTCGACTTCCTAACCAGAAGACCACAATCTGCGCGGATTGGTGATAATATCTCCTCCTCGCTGAGGATAAACACTGGTGAACCTCTGGTGTGTGCTTAGCCCACTACTCTAATCTCTCCATACCCATGACTGTGTGGCTAGGTATAGCTAAAATACCATCTATAAATTTGCTGAAGATACAACCATTGTCGGTAGAATCTCGGGTGGAGGTGAGAGGCAACAACCTCAGTAAGGCGAAAGAGCTAATTGTGGACTTCCAGAAGGGTAAGACAGAGGGATCAGAAGTGGAGAGAGAGCAGTTTCAAGTTCCTGGGTATCAAGATCTCTGAGGGCCCATAAAGAAGGCCAGACCGTGACTATACTTCATTAGGAGTTTGAAGAGATTTGGTATGTCAACAAAAACTTCTGTAGATGTACCGTGGAGAGCAGTCTGCCAGGCTGCATCACTGTCTGGTATTGGGGTGGTAGGGCTACTTACAGGACCGAAAGAAGCTGTAGAGGGTTGAAAGTTTAGTCGGTTCTATCTTGGGTACTAGCCTATAACGTACCCAGGACATTTTCAAGGAGCAGTGTCTCAGAAAGGCAGCGTCCATTATTATGGACTCCCAGCACCCAAGGGCCTGCCAAGTTCTCACCGTTACCATCAGGTAGGAGGTACATAGCCTGAAGTGGCTCACGAATAGCTGCTTCCCCTCTAAATGGACATTGAACCGGCGAAATAATTTGTTTTTGCTTAATTTTAATCTATATACATAATTTGTAATGTATTTATTATTTTTTCTAATAAACCTGATTCTGTATATCTGAGTCTTTACAGTGGGCTGTTTCCCTAATAAGCAATGATGTTTGCTATTATACCAGAGCCAAAATGCGAATGCATTGTTAGCAGTGCTATGTGTGGGCTGGAATATACAACTCTGACCCTTTCGGTGCACTTGTTAAGAGGGGCCAAGCTTTCATCTCCTCTGTCTCATTGTCTTATACTGTGCTGTAAAGTTTCCAAAGACGCTGCGATGACACACCCCTTGGAACTACTGGTGACGCTGGAACGCGATGACGCAATGACGACCGGCGTCCTTTCCTTGGCCCGACAACGGCTCGGCGCATGCGCGCTGATCTGGCAACCGAAAGCTGCCGAGTGGTTGCGTCGGGCCGGTGGGGAAATTCAAACACCGAGGGGACGGACGGCCGCCCACTCCCCGCGACCGGGCGCACAGCGGGGCAGGTGCACCATGGCTGCCGCACAGCCACCCATCGAAGAGACAGGACTCAACGGTGAGTGTGAGGAGACGTGTGCGTAGCCTGGGCAGCAACTTCCACCCCACACCCTATGCATGGAGAAAGTGTGCAGGCTTTGGCGGACCCGCCGCAACGACCTCCTGCGGCTCCAGACGGCCGCTGACGGCCTCTCGTTTTCCGAGGCGGATGCTGGTAAACAAAAACACGGCGGCGGGGGGGCGGAAATGTCGTCAGCTGACTGACATCGGCCCCCAGCCAATGAGATAGCGCTGCTGTGTGTCGGGCTGTGGTGCTGGCGGCTTTCGGCCAATGGAAAGTGGCAGGGGCGGGGTGAGTAGGGACAGCTTGACTGTCTTGGCAACAGCTTTGGGCGAGTAGTGGCCACGGCCCAGGATACTCCATGGCCTTTCTGGCAACTGTCCCCTTCTCATTCCAGGCCAGCTGCTCGGCAGCCAGGCGGAGGTGCTGGTTGGGTCTCAGAACCCACCTCACCTAAACCTAGCATATTTTACCCTGGCCCCCTGAAACATTTCATGGCAACTGATGTCTCTGTGATTTGAGAGAGCTTGCTGTGCATGCATCGCAGGACTTAATAATCACTATATTTTGCTTTAGGGGACACTTTGAAAAGTTGCAGTTTTCAGTTTCTTTCCATCCTCTTAAGCCTTCCATTCATATCCTGGTCTCTTAGTGAGGAGCATCTGTGCAGGATGTATGGCTAGTCTGCCAGTACAAATTTATCCTCCTATCCTTGTAAAAGTTAAACAATTCTCCCCTCCGCTTCTATACCCCACTTTGGTCTTTTACTACTTCTCACCCGCCTATTGCTTCCCCCCTTGGATCATCTCCTTCCCTTTCTCATATAGTCCACTTACCTCTCCTATCAGATTCCTTCTTCTCCAGCCCTTTTCCTGCCCACCTGGCTTCACCCATCACCTTCCAGCTAGCTTCCATCCCCATCCCCCCCCCGACTTTTTTTATTCTGCCGTCTTCCCCCTTCCTTCTCAGTCCTGAAGAAGAGTCTCGGCCCAAAATGTCGACTGTTCGTTCACTTCCATGGATGTTGCCTGACCTACTGAGTTTCTCCAGCATTTTGTATGTTTTAAAATAGACCAGTAGTTATTTGTAATGTACATCTGCCAAATTGTCTCTATAAATGTGTATGGTTTATTTTGTACCAAAGTGTGTTTGTGCCGGATTCCCTTCACCTGAAATTTCTTCTATGTTATCGTTATCTACTCTGCATAAGGTTGAAACGCTGAAATTGCCTGTGTTATGTTCTGTTGGCTCTGATAGTATCAACAAAAGAATCGCATGGGTGGTTGATTTTGGTGAACAAAAATTGGAACAGATTTAACATTCCGTAATAGAACACAACCATCTGCCTTGTTTGTGATCTTTTAATGTCACAGAATGGAGGAGTGCAGTGTTACCTAAACTATTAAATAAACTTTTCTTTATTACTGTTACTTCTAGAAAGGTAAAATTTCCATATTATAACACCTGTACTAATATGGACTTAATGCCATTCCATAGTTTCGCTAATAATGTGACGGTCCTTACATTTTCAAGCTGCTGCCTTACCGCTTGAGTTTCACTGTATTCATTTGTCATTTGTAGCCAATGTAAACAGAATACACCCTTTTAGTTTGCTATCCCGGAGGTGATTTAATCAGGGAGTGCCGAAAAACATTTGAACATAAGAGTGGCGTCACAAAGCACATAACTACTTAAGGAAGGAAATGGAGGCAGTGGCGTTTGGGTCACCAGATTCATACATAGGTATTTTGAGTCTAACTGTGGTATTTACAATAGGCTGCATGGAGAAAAATATATACAATTACTCAGTGTAACAGTAGTCAGAATTTCCTGAAACTATAAACGGTTGAAAAGGATTGACTCGGTTTTGCTGTACATCTTTGCTTTTCAGTGATTTTGTTTGTAAAGAATTATAAGTTGCCAAACCAGGTCTGAATTGAAGAAATCATCCAGTGATTTTATCAAACATTTTATTGTAGTGCATGAAATTGTTTCCTTAGTAATTGAGAATTTCGTTAATATATATAGCTCTAAGAAAAAGTTTGAACCCTTTGCAGTTTCCTGCATTAATTACTCATAAAATGTAGTCTAATCTTCATTTAAGTCACAATAATAGACAAACGCAATCTACCTAAACTAATAACACACAAACAATTGTACTACTTCTTGAGTACTTTATACCATATAAACAATCACAGTCTGGGTTCATAAAAGTATATGAACCTCTGGGGTAATGCCTTCTACAAAAGCTATTTGGATTAGGTGTTCCAATCATTGAGATGAGACTGGAGGTGTGGGTTGTAGAGGTGCCCTGTCCTGTATATTAAAAAAAACACAATCAGTTTACTGACAGCCTGCTCTTCTCAAGAAAGATCTGTTTATGTGCATCATGCCTCAATCAAAACAAATTTCAGAGGTCCTTAGAAGAAGAATTGTAGAGATGAATGGACTTGGAAAAGGCTACAAAAGCATTTCTAAAGACCTGGGTGTTTATCTGTCCACAGTAATAGAAACTGTCTACAAATGGAGGAAATTCTTTGTTGCTACTCTCCCTTGGAGAGTGTGTCCTGCGAAGATCGCACCAGGAGCACAATGTATAATGTTGAAGGAGGTGAAAAAGAATCCATGGGCAACAGCAAAAGACTTGCAGTAATCTCTAAAACTTGCTGAAGTCTCTGTTCATGTGTCCACTACAAGAAGAACACTAAACAAGAATGGTGTTCATGGAAGGACACCATGTAGGAAACCACTGTTCTCCAAAATCTGCTTCATGTCTCAAGTTTGCAGAAGACCTCAATGTTCCACAACGTTTATGAGGCAATGCTCCGTGGACAGATGAGCCAAAAGTTGAACTCTTTTGACAGAAATGCACACCGCTTTGTTTGGAGGAAAAAGGGCACTGCACACCAACACCAAAACCTCATCCCAGCTGTGAAACATGGTGGGAGGAGCATCATGGTTTGGGGCTGCTTTGCTGCCTTGAGGGAACAATGAATCAAAATTGGATCAAGTCATTTTACAGGGGAATGTTAGGGTTGCGGTCTGTCACCTGAAGCTTAATAGAAGTTGGATGATGCAACAAGACAAAAGTAAATCAATAACAATGGTTTAAATAGAAGAAAATTTGTGATTTGGAATGGCCCGGTCAGAGTCCAGTCCTTAACCCAATTGAGATGCTGTGGCATGACTTGAAGAGGGCTGTTCGTGTAAGCTATCCCAGAAATACTGATGAACTGAAGCAGTTTTGTCTGGAGGAATGGTCTAAGATTCCTTCTTGTGTAAGTCTGATCAGCAGCTACAGGAAACGTTGGGTGGGGGTTCTACCAGTTAAATAATACTTGTTATCACATACTTTTTCCAACCTGGACTGGGACTGTGAATGACTAAACAATGTGTTCAATAAAGATATGAAAAGTACAATTGTTTGTGTGTTATTAGTTTAGGCAGATTATGTTTGTCTATTATTGTGACATAGATAAAGATTAGACCACATTTTATGAGTAATTAATGCAGAAAACCAGGTAATTGCAAAGAGTTCACAAATTTTTTCTTGCAACTGTATCTCATTGTTGTTTGGAGCTTTGATTATATTGGATCTTTTTTTCTAGGCTCTTCAATAGTTCCATTATACAATATACAACCTGAAATTCCTACTCTTCACAGTCACCCACAAAAACAGATGAGTGCCCTGAAGAATAAGTGAAAGTAAAAATGTTAGAACCACAAAGCCCACACAAGCAACAACAAAGCAATGACCCTCCCTTTCTCCCACTTCAGCAAAAAAATAGCATAGCACCTACCCACCAAGCAAGCAATAGCAAAGCACCCGAGAAAGACTATGATCTGCAGTACAACAAAAACTAATCGTTCACCTGACAATTCAACATACTGAAGGCTCTTTCTCTCCTCCCCTAATAAATGGACAAAGAGGTGTCGCCCCTTCACGGTGAAAGGGGACACCAACAAGGACAAACAACTTGCCAATTTATGGTGTTAAAGTCTGTCACGCTGCTTTTTTCTGAGTTCCCTGACTTGAGAATCGGCAACAAACTCCCCACCAATGATAGAGAGAGAGATTAAAGGTAGAAATTAAGTTGTTCCTGCAGATGCGGTGTTGAGCACCATCGTAGCTCCGCTCTTTGACAAGTATAAGCCTTTTAAGTTGCTTTTTGTGGCAGCATCCAACACTTAGTGTCATGGAAGTTAATTTTTCACAAAATTCAGTGCTTTGACAGGGTGGTATTCGTGTGGGAAGTAGCTGAGGGGGAGATATGTTTTTTTAAACTAGTGAATCAAGTAAAAAGAAAGTAGAAAATACAAGATGCTTGGCAGTGATAGAAACCCTTATCCCTTCCTCAGAACTAATTCAGTCTTGGTTGAGAGCCAATCTGGAAAGTGTAGATAGTGGTCTGTTCTATGGAATAATTAACATTAATATATGCTTCCTCTAAACATTTTCTGCATTTGAGTTCCACAAATAGCTGCTATTTATATAATATTAAAATTGCATTAGAGTTAAATGAGGAAGATGAAAACTCAGAACATCTGGATGCTTTGAGTAAGTCTATATTAAACAGATAACAAAAGGTTAACGTTTAACTGATAACCGTTGTTAACAAGTGAAGGAAAGCAATGAATAGTGGCACAGAGACTGTCAGTAGCAGTCATTAGCATGAAAATAAGTACACCAAATTTGGAATGTTCTCATTGATATGGTCGGATCCTGCTTGTTTTTCAGACCTTGTCAAATTATGTTAGTGTCATGTTATATTTAAGCAAATCCTCACTGCCTTTGTGCAATGAGATACAATTGCTCTCATAAAATCTCGTTCTACTTAAATATTTTATTGGTATGTAAAAATACATTGAATACTAAGCAACACATACAAAATGCTGGAGGAACAGCAGGTCAGGCAGCATCTATGGAAATGAATAGGTAGTTGACATTTCAGGCCCTTCTTCAGGACTGAGAAGGAAGTGGGAAGATGGCCGAATAAAAAGGTGGAGGAAGGTGATAGGTGAAGCAAGGTGGCTAGGAAAGGTCGAGGGTTGGAGAAGGAATCTCATAGGAGAGGAGAGTGGACCACAGGAAAAGGGAAGGAGGAGGGGTCTGTTGTGACTGTGACAAAGTAACCAGAAGACACAGAAGCTGGTGATATAGAAGTCTTTATTCTGAACGACAAGCAGGCATTATTCCAGAGACACTCTTGGAAGAAGAGGCTTCCTGACCCAATATTACATCACATTTTATATATTATAGAACAAAGGTAACAGCAGGACAATTTCCAGAGTTACAATGCATTCTTAATGCTTCCTTTCAGTTTCAAGCACCTACAGCTTCCCACCAATACACCCAAAATGAGTGTTAATAATCTCGCACTCATGCATACGCAGACACCTCAAGTGAATGAATGTTTCTTGGTTTGCAATCATCCAAGTCCACAGCTCCAGAAAGATAATTGTTTTGGACTGCATTTTAAATTCAATCTACAGTCTGAAGACTGATTGCTGTTGAAAATAATATTTGTTATGTTCCATAACTCCAGAATATGCCCAAACAGGGACCCCGGGGAAATAATACGCAGGTGAGAGGAGATGAAGGGTCAGAATGGGAAATAAAGGAAGTAAGGGGTGGGGGGAATTGAATATTAAATTGTTTTAAAGCAAGGGTTCCAAACCTGAGGTCCACAGACCTTTTGGTTAATGGTAGGGATCTATGGCATAAAAAGGGTTAGGAACTCCTATATTAAAAGTCTACTGTACAGACAGAACATCTTATGCTTATAGCTGATGTCAATTTGCAAAAGGGTTATTACACTGGTAGCTTAATTTCTACATTTAATTGTGCTGCACTTATCAAGTAATAGACTATTAATGGAAGTTCTTAGTTTGAACTGTTGATTTCTGTTGGACCAGAGAATTAAATTTGCTAGGTTCTTCCACCTGCAGAATCTTTTGTGTCTAGATTTGTTTTGATTCCATTGAGATATAGAGGGAAGCTCATTTAAAATAAAGCTTGTAAGCTGAAGTTTTCATTGGTAATTCTAATGAATGATAAAAGTCAAATGGATTCCTAATTGTAATCATGAATAAATAAATTAGAGCCTGCAAGCATTAGTCATAAGAAGAAATTTGTTGTAATCTGACCTTTTGGTTGCATTTTAAAACAAGAAGCCCTTTTTATGAGAAAGGTAATGGTTGTTTTAATTCCACACATTACTGTCTTTATACTTATATAATTATGTGTGATAAAAATAAACTTGGTTGGAGCTTAAGTACTAACCAGCAATGCAGGCAGAGAAGTGATCAAAAGAAAGTCTTGGCATGCTGCCACAACTCCCAGTGCCTCAGAATTTCCTTGTTCATAATTATAGCAAGAAGGCCATTTGGCCCATCAAATCTATGCCGGTTCCCAGTGGAATCTGGTTTTGCAAGTTCTTTTCCTGTAACCCATTCTTCACTTGTCATTTAACAAACTCCCACCACCATTCTGCCATCGGCCACCTACACTAGGAGCTATTTACTCTGTCTAGTTAACCTGTCAGTGTGGCATTGGTAAGTGGGACACAATTGGAACACCTGCAGAATGTGGTTCAACCATGTGGTTAGAGGTAGGAATGTGTGGAGTGTGCGCTATCACCCAGGGTCAGGATTGCATCTTCTGGAGTTCTGAGATAGCTGCACAACCACAGTATCACTGTGCCACCTGGATGCAGACAATGATGATATGTGGCAATGTAAATGAGGTTTACAGACTTATAATGCATAAACCTATTTCTAGGAATAGGTGTTTATGTAAGTAAGGATTAAACTGCTTCCTTCTCCCAATTTGGTTAGTGTTGGCCGTTGAAGTGTGTCTCAACGTCATTTGGTTCCTGTAATGATTAGTATCCTTTGTTTGCTGTAATAGATGTGAGGGCAGCAAACGTTGGGAAAGGTGATGTCAGATATCTCAAGTAGGTTTTCAGCTACGGTTTGACGTACAAGTTTGTGCTATTCTTGTACCACTTAGTGTTGTTGCAAAACAGCTGATGTGGAACATATTTTCCTCCTTCAGCAGTAGAGATTGAGTAAAGCGAATTCTGAATTCAGATAGTGTGCAGATTAGTACTCTGAAAAGTAAACTGTCCTCTGTTAGCATATTGATTAAATGCCATGTGCACACTAAAGGAATTTCAACGCCACTGTTTTTAGCAATGATGTTCCTTCAACGCATTGTATTTATTGTATGCTCCAAGTAGTTATGACTGTGGAAAGGTAGGTCAGTCCTTATACTTGCAGCTTTTCATCACTTGCTTGTTAAAATATCTGCCCTCTTACCTTTGCTGAGTTAATGATGAAGACCTTTTTAATTAATTATTGAGTGTTTACAGGGCTGTGTTCATATGTGGATAAATTGAAATAAGCCCAGGCATGATTAAATCGTATACACATTTATGTTGAGTATGCTGAAGTAATGTCTAGAGTGATTTAACACAGTTATATCATAGAGCAGATTGTATATGTCATATTTAGAAGGTATTTTTTCAATTTATCTGCGACATGGTAGCGTAGAGGTTAATGTATTCAGGGTTTAATTAACCAGATTATTGCCGCTGTCTATATGTAGCTTGTATGTTCTCCCCATGACTGTATGGCTTTCTTTCAGATGCCCCAGTTTCCCCCCATGTTCCAAAGACAGATGAGTGAGTTGTGGGACACAAACAACACACTTCATTATGTTTTGATGTGCATGTGACAAATAAAGCTATTTCTACTTAAAATCCAAAGAAATTAAGCATATTCTTTAGAAAACATTTTGAATTGAGATGATAGAGCAGAAGCTACCAGATGTCCATGATCATTTGAAGAATTGCAATGGTTTGCAGAGTTTTTCCTTTAGACATAGGGTAAATATGAGAAAATAAAGTCATTTGAAACTCTTACTTGGGACCAGCCAAACTCTGTGCCCTTTTCACCCATCAGTTCTGTGCTTGATGGTCTTTAGTGACAATCAGTAAACTAATGCCTTTTTAGAATCATTGGCCTTTCCTCCAAATTCCTCTGTTGTCTTGCACTCATTTCTGTAACCGCATCCAGTCCTGTAATCCTATTGTAATTCTAGCTTAATAGTTAGAATTTAATTATTCTAACTTGAGGTAGCCATTTCTTCTAGCTCCTAGAAGTCCCTTCCTGAAACTTTCCATATCTTTCCTTGATTACATTCTCCTTTCTTGAAAGTCTACCTTTCACCACACTACTTGTCATTTATCCTACCCTAATATTTCCATCTGTGGTTTGGCATCAGTTTTAATTTAATCACCAATCTGTGAAACATAATAAAATATTTTCCATGTGTTGTGAGTGTTATGTAAACAGAAGCCATTTAAATCTATGCTGTCTCCTGTAACTTATAGTTTAAACTCTAGTTTTAGATTTCCCCAAATGAAATATCTTTGTCATTCCTAAATATTGAGCAAGATCAAAAGATTGTGGCAGTGCAAATGTGAAATTATTCCACGACATTTGTACAGCTCCTGCTATCTCTCCCCCCTGAAGGGTTAATATTCCGAGTGAGTTTCTGAAGTGTTTACTGTGGTGTCATAAAGGGATTTGCACATTCCTCTTAAGTAATCTTGTCTGGGAAATCTGTGAGGCATTGCAAAGTACAAAGGGTATAGAGCAACATTTATTAATTTTGTTCAACGCAGGGGAACTGGGGAGGGGACGTTCTCTAAGAATGGAAAAGTATTCCAATCAGTACATATACTGGAAATTATTAATGACATTTACAGAAGGATTTATTGGTAAATATCCAAATGAAATTTGCTGTCTGGTGTTTGTATTTGAAATACATCCATTGTAGCATTAATAACTGAATGAATTTAACATACAGCCTTCAAGAGAGAAGAAAGAAAATTGCATTCTAGATATCACCTTTGTTATTCTTAAAACCTTTAGGTTCTTGGGTGGAGTTGCACATAAAGAACAATGGGAATGGGAATGATAATGGCGCTGGGCGAAATGGAGGGTTGGAACATGTGCCCTCATCATCCTCCATCCATGACGGAGACATGGAAAAAATCCTTTTGGACGCCCAGCATGAATCTGGTCAGAGTAGCTCGAGGGGAAGTTCCCATGCTGACAGGTAAAGAATTACCAATGAATATAACATTTAAGAAAACTGCACTCTTGATTCACAAAAGTGAAATCTTTTTAGGGCTGCTTTCTCTTTTGCTCAAAATTAAGTCTTCTGTGTACTCACAGTGCTGATTTTATGCAATTTTATTATAACAATGCTCTATTTGTTCTTTTAGGATTGTTTCCTTGTAGTGTTTTGCAAAAAAAAGATATTCTCCTGCACGGATATACTATATTGCACACTAGGAAGATAGATGCAGATGTCTTTGACCCCACTGTGTTCCACATGCTTGCGACTAATTTAGAGTCAGGTGTTATGCAGCTCAGAAATGGGCACTTCACCCAACTTGCTCATATGGACCAAGCTGCCTTTCTGGCTGGTCCCATTCACCTGCGTATGGCCCGTATCCCTCTAAACCAGGGATCCCTAACCTTTATTTTATGCCATGGACCAATACCATTATCCATGCACCCCAGGCTGGGACTCCCTGCTCTGAAACTTTATTATCCATGTATCTGTCTGAATTCCTTTTTTAACCATTATAATTGTACCTGCATTTATCACTTCCTCTGGCAGCCTACTACTGCCTTGTATGTGGAAAAAAAAATCCCCTGTGTTTCCTTTAATTTTTTCCACTCACACCTTTTGAAGTCATAAAAGTTTCTACTTTTATGCTCCTCTACTTTGTTGGGCAGGGTGTGGGGAGGCGGAGAAAGAATGTGACCATTCAGTCTATATGTTTCCCCTAGTTTTATAAACCTTAGTAGGGTCACCCCTCAGATTCCTACATTCCAGCCTATCCAGACTCTCCAGTCCCAGTTACATCCTCGTGAATCCTTTATGTACCCTTTCCAGCTTTTGTGCTTTTCATCAGTTATTGCCCCTACTTCAGTATTCACCCACGAGCTTCGTCCATGTTGTTGACAACTGCATATTCAGTGGTACATCCAGTTTTGAGTTGGATGGTTGTGGGGCAAAAAAATTGTTTAAAAATTGAGGCAATGCACATAAAATGCTGGAGGAACTCGGCAGGCCAGGCAGCATCTATGGAAAAGAGTACAGTTGACATTTTGCGCTGAGACCCTTTAGCAGGACTGGAGAAAAAAAGATGAGTAGATTTAAAAGGTAGGGGGAGGGGAGGGAGAAACAACAGGTGATAGGTGAAACGGGGGGGGGGTGAAGTAAGGAGCTGGGAAGTTGATTGGTGAAAGAGTTACAGGGATGGAGATGGGGAAATTTAATAGAGGATAGAATGCCATTGAAGAAAGAAAAGTGGGGAGGAGTGCCAGAGGAAGTGATGAGCAGGCAAGGAGATAAGGTGAGAGAGGGGAATGGTGAAAGGAGGCGGGAGGGGTCATTACTGGAAATTCGAGAAATTGATGCTCTTGCCATCAGGTTGGAGGACCCAGATAGAATATAAGATGTTGTCCCTCCAACCTGAGCATCGATTCCTCGAACTTCCAGTAATGCCTTCCCCTTCACCATTCCTCATCTCCTTTTCCCTCTCTCACCTTATCTCCTTGCCTGCCCATCACCTCCCTCTGGTGCTCCTTTCCCTTTTTTCTTCCCCCTTTTCCTCCTGTCCTCTCCTATTATATTCCCCCCTTCTCCAGCTCTGTATCCCTTTGACCAATCAACTTCCCAACTCTTCACCTTACCCCTCCCCTCTCCTGGTTTCACCTGTCACCTTGTGTTTCTCCCACCCCTTCTTCCGCTTTTTAAATCCACTCCTCGTCCTTTTTTTTTCTCCAGTCTTGCTGAAGGGTCTCAGCCCAAAACGTTGACTGTACTCTTTTCCATAAATGCTGCCTGGCCTATAGAGTTCCTCCAGCATTTTGTGTGTTGCTTGCATTTCCAGCACGTGCAGAGTTTCTCTTGTTTGTTTAATAATTGATTTTGATTGCAATGTGTTGAAGGTCATTAGAATCTCAGAGCATTCCAGCATACCTGGGTACATGCTGTCAGTGATACCTATCTTCACTGATCTCATTTGCCCACAGTAGGCCTGTCAATATCTTTAAACATCGTGTTTCCATCTGCTTTATTTCCTCTGGAAGCTCATTCCAAATATTCACCACCTCCTGCTTGGGAAAAACCTATCCCCTCAGGTCTCTTAAGTTTCTCCTCTCACATCTTAAACCTGTCCCCTCTAGTTCTCGACTCCGTGCCCTGAAGAAAAAGATTCTTATTATTTGCCCTGCCTATGCCCCTCAGAATTTTATAAATATCTATAGGGTCACTCCTCAGCCTCTTTCATACCATTGAGAATAAGCTCATTTATTTTTATAAATCTGTGTAATGCTGAATATAATTGGGGTTTGAAGAATAACGAGTAATTTTTTTAAACCAAATGCTTGTTTAGAAATATGTCTGTGAATTTGCCTTTTCATCAAAAAAATCCTGGCAATACATTCAAAGTACATATATTATCAAAGTGTGTATACATTATACAACCTTGAGATTCGTCTTCCTACGAATAGCCACAAAGCAAGAAACCCAAAAATACCCATTAAAAAAGACCAACAAACACCAAATGTGCAGAGTGAGAGAAAAAACAAATAGTGCAAGTAACGAAAGTAAGCAAATGGCATTTAGAACAAAAGTGAGTCCTCAGACACGAAGCCCGGAGCAGGCCCACGGCCGCAGTGCAGCGAGCGGAACCAGTCCAATCCTCGCCTCTGGTCCTGACACCCTGCCTTTTCAATCCATCCAGCTAACCAATCTTTTATTGGTTAGCAATTTACTTTGTCCCACTGTACAAAAAAACTGCAGAATGGTGAGGACTTTGCAGAGGAGCATCACTAAATAAATTTTACTACTTTGTGATTATTGGCTGTCATGGTTCTTTGTAGAATTGTGTGAAGTTTCATCTTTCATTTTGTACTGTAGCTTTGTTTGGTATGAAATCAATATTTGGCAGTTTCTTTTAAGATGGCGCTGGTGAAACACAGCGATGCCTTACTGGCAGCAAACAAATCTACTAAATACTCAATTAATCGCACTTATTCTGGACAATGATCACTGTAATCAATAGCCTATAACTTGCCTTTCGGCATTGAGCTTTTGAACCGCCTGTACGACCTGGCATTTTTGCGGTGTGAACTGAAGTTTCGAAGGTGCAGGATGGTTGTGGTGTGGCCTGTATGGACCAAATTGAGGCGGCAAGACCCAGGCCTGAGAGAGAGGGACAAGCCGATGTTTGACCAGTTTAAGCAACTGGCCAGATTGGAAAGGTCAAGTTGTCAGGGCTGGAGGTGAAGGATGGGCCAGTTTACTCGTCTCTGCACTGAACTGAGACTGCGGCCTACAACTAACAGGCTCCTGGACTGGCTGCAGCAGTGATTGGCTTCGTGGCTGCGAATTCATTTATGTAAACTTTAGTTCTGAATGTTATGTGCTTACTTTTGATTGTGTAATTTGTTCTTTTTTTTGGCACATTGGGTGTTTGACAATCTTTTTTAAATTGGTTCTGTTGAGTTTCTTTTTTCTGTGGCTGCCTGTAAGGAGACAAATCTCAGGGTTGTATATAGTATACATACTTTGATAATGAATGTACTTTGAACTTTGGGTTTTTTAGAGCAACATTAATTTGACCAAACAAATTGGGGACATTTTCACTTGTCATGTTGAGTTGGCTATGTCACTAATTTGTCTTACTTGTACATGTTTGAAAAAAGTTTTCTTATTCTATTCTTGTGATAACACAGACATTGCTTTATCCTAGGTGACATGTTTAATAACATAAGATTTATTTAAATGAGTCGTGCATGTACTCTAATTGCACCATATCAAATTTCTTTATTGGAAGTAGCTGACCTACAGCCATTAATATTCTACACTTGTATTAAGTTATGTTATTGCGTGTTTCCTTTTTATAATTCATGTAATCCAATAAAACAATTTCAAAATCACTTTGCACTTCACTGAAGTCCAAATGTCAGCATGAGGGATTATAAATCTTTACATATTTGTTAGACATTACCTTAACATTCAATCTCTAGTTATGCAATGGAAAAAGAAACTAGTGTTTTTAACTGGAGTTTTGAAACAGTATTTTAATTTAATTGAGGGTGGGAATTCTTTGTAGCATTGTTTCTACATTGTAATAGCTTGCTTGGGTGCCAGTGAATCAGAGATTTGAAAATAAATGGGGGTCAAGTGATGTTTATTTTGCAACTCTTCTGGTATTGGATATGTATCCCTTTTGTTACCTTGAGATATGTATCCATTTGATAGATATCCTACCATAGATAGATACTTTGGTCATTTTAAAACTTACAAACTTTTGGCACGGTAAGTCTTGTTTCTGTCTCATTTGGGTTGACCATTTCTGTTGAATTTTCCAGTCAGTCTCGACCCCAAACACCTCAGATGACTCAAGCAGTCTTTGAAGTAGAGCCGCAAAGTAGCAGAGACAACAGTTCTCAGGTATGTTCGTCTGATGTTCATGGTTGCTTGCAAATGTAATATGTAGGATTTACTGCAAAGGTAATATATCAAATTTCATGTCATAACCTGACACAAGCTGCCTTAAATTATGTTCAGACATCAATCCATGTAAAGGTATTATGACAGTGCCCAAAAAGTCAATGAGGTTTCTTTTGCAGAGTGATTGAAGAGTTTTGAGAAGGGGAGTACAGGTTTCCCCCACCATCCGAAGGTAGAGCGTTCCTATGAAATGGTTCGTAAGCAGGAATGTTGTAAAGCGAAGAAGCAATTACCATTTATTTATATGGGAAAAATTTGTGAGCGTTTGCAGACCCAAAAATAACCTACCAAATCATGCCAAATAACACATAAAACCTAAAATAACGGTAACCTATAGTAAAAGCAGGAATGATATGATAAACACACAACCTATATAAATTTGAAATACTTCTCTACAACGATTGACTGCACAGATCGCCGTAGCGAAAATCTCACGCAAGCGCTGTTGGCAAAAACACTCTCTCCAGTAACCTTTATGCTATGAAGCTGCCAAATCATACCAAATAACATATAAAAATACACAGCCTATATAAAGTAGAAATAACGTATGTACAGTGTACTTTCGCTTACCGGAATTGGGACAGTGCCGAGCACACTGATGGTGGTGTGTTAGGCTGAGTCGGAGTTTGGGCGGTGCAGTGGCCCCCACTCTCCAGGCAGCGAACCAGTACCAATCCGCGAAGCATGCAGGGGTGCAGCGGTAGCCGGGACGCATCCAGCACATCTTTAAGAAAAAAGCCGAAATAAACAAGCTAATTAGTTAGGTGCCGCCCGGCACATAAATGTCGACCCAGATCAGAGGCAATTGCCGATTACATAGAGCAAGTGAAATCGGCAATCGCTTCTGATCTGGGCCGACATTTACGTGCCGGGCGGCACCTAATTAATTAGCTTGTTTATTTCGGCTTTTTTCTTAAAGACGTGCTGGGTGCTTCCCGGCTACCGCTGCATTCTCTGCGAATCGGTATCTGTCCGCAGCCTGGGGTTTGGGGTGGTGGGACACTGAGGTTTCGATTGTTATCCTTTCCTCTTCCAATTGCATCAGCTCTTCAACTATCAGTTCTTGGTCATCGGATGCCAAAACCTCTTCAGCATCAACTTCGGCAACTTCCACAAGCCAAACTCACTTTGTCCTTACTTCGTCCACCATGATCGAGACACTTAATTATGTCTAGTTTTACGCTAAGTGTAACACCCTTACGAGCTCTTTTAGGCTTTCCCGATACCTTAGATCTCATCTTGCTAACGGCTGCTCACAGGCACGTGTTTAAGCAATGCCGGCGAGAATGCCATTCCAGGGGAGGAGCGGCTGCTCGGGGCGTGTGCTGCTTTTTCTCGCGCGCTGCCTTTTTTCACGCGCTGCTTTTTCGTGCGCTACTTTTTTCGTAACAGTGAAAACACCTGTTTGCGAAAACAGGGAACTAATGTAGGTCTTTCGTAACAGCAAGGTTTCATAAAGCGAACGTTCGAAAAACGGGGGACACCTGTACTGAACTTTGAGGGCAGGGAAGGTGAGAGAAATCTTGGTTGTAGAGGAAATGTTTCAGAGTTGTAGAAGAAGAATTGCATGAGATAGAATTGTGAGGGTTATATTGTGGAAGAGTTTGCAGAGATATCTGTTCTAAAGCTACAGAAGGGTGTTAACTTTAAGATTAGACTTGCAGCCCAGAGAGGGATAAGCCATCCGTTATGGGTGTGCAATGATAGCTATGAGTTAGGTTATGTGCAACAGAGTTTTAGAAGAGCTTAGATTAATGGAAGGTGGTAAATGGGAGATCAGTCGTCTTCAAATATAGCATCAACTTCAACCTATCCAAATATTAATTTCCCAAATATTGATTGGCATCTCCCTAGAACAAAGGGTTTAGATGGGGTGGAGTTTGTTAGGTGTGTTCAGGAAGGTTTCTTGACACAATATGTAGATAAGCTTACAAGAGGAGAGGCTATACTTGATCTGGTATTGGGAAATGAACTTGGTCAGGTGTCAGGTCTCTCAGTGGGAGAGCATTTTGGAGATAGTGATCACAATTCTATCTCCTTTACTATAGCATTGGAGAGGGATAGGAACAGACAAGTTAGGAAAACGTTTAATTGAAGTAAGGGGAAATATGAAGCTATCAGGCAGGAACTTGAAAGCATAATTTGGAAACAGATGTTTTCAGGGAAATGTACGGAAGAAATGTGGCAAATGTTCAAGGGATATTTTCGTGGAGTTCTGCATAGGTATGTTCCAATGCAACAGGGAAAGGTTGGTATGGTACAGGAACCATGGTGTACAAAGGTTGTTGTAAATCTCGTCGAGAAGAAGAAAAAAAGCTTACGAAAGGTTCAAAAAAATAGGTACTGATAGAGATCTAGAAGATTATAAGACTAGCAGGAAGGAGCTTAAGAATGAAATTAGGAGAGCCAGAAGGGGCCGTGAGAAGGCCTTGGCAGACAGGATTAAGGAAAACCCCAAGGCATTGTACAAGTATGTGGAGAGCAAGAGGGTAAGACGTGGGGGAACAGGACCAATCAAGTGTGACAGTGGAAAAGTGTGTATGGAACCGGAGGAGATAGCAGAGGTACTTAATGAGTACTTTGCTTAGTATTCACTGCGGAAAAGGATCTTGTAGCGATATCTTACAGCGGACTGAAAAGCTTGAGCATGTAAAAAGAAAGTGGATGTCCTAGAGCTTTTGGAAAGCATCAAGTTGGATAAGTCACCGGGACCGGATGAGATGTACTTCAGGCTACACTGGGAGGTGAGGGAGGAAATTGCTGAGCCTCTGGCAATGATCTTTGCATCATCAATGGGGACGGGAGAGGTTCCGGAGGATTGGAGGGTTGCGGATGTTGTTCCCTTATTCAAGAAAGGGAACAGAGATAGCCCAGGAAATTATAGACCAGTGAGTCTTAGTTCAGTGGTTCGTAAGTTGATGGAAAAGATCCTTGGAAGCTTGTATGGCGTATAGCTCCGGGGTTGTGCTCCCAATGGGTTTTTTTTTTCCGTTTCTTTTGTTAGTGTGGGTTTTTTTTTAGTTAGTAGGGGCTCTTTTTTCCTTCTTTCTTTTTTCCAAAAAATATAGTTTTAACATTTTATTTTTTCTTATTATTGATATATTGTTTAGCTTTGTTAATCAGTTATTTGATAATTTAATTCTCATTGTACATATTGACATGTTGACTTGATTACTTTAATGTTTTTTTTGTTGATTTTCAATAATAATCAATCAAGATAGAGGTGGGATTTATGAATATTTGGAGAGGCATAATATGATTAGGAATAGTCAGCATGGCTTTGTGAAAGGCAGGTCATGCCTTATGAGTCTAACTGAATTTTTTGAGGATGTGACTAAACACATTGATGAAGGTACAGCAGTAGATATCGTCTATATATGGATTTTAGCAAGGCATTTGAAAAAGTACTAATTGAGAAAGTAAGGAGGCATGGGATCCAAGGGACATTGCTTTGTTGATCCAGAATTGGCTTGCCCACAGAAGGCAAAGAGTGGTTGTAACCGGGTCATATTCTGCATAGAAGTTGGTGACCAGTGGTGTGCCTCAGGATCTGTTCTAGGACAATTCTCTTGGTGATTTTTATAAATGACCTGGATGAGGAAGTGGAGGGATGAGTTAGTAAATTTGCTGATGACACAAAGGTTGGGGGTGTTGTGGATAGTGTGGAGGGCTGTCAGAGGTTACAGCGGGACATTGATAGGATGCAAAAATGGGCTGAAAAGTGGCAGATGGAGTTCAACCCAGATAAGTGTGAGGTGGTTCATTTTGTTAGGTCAAATATGAGGGCAGAATATAGTATTAATTGTAAGACTCTTGACAGTGTGGATGATCAGAGGGATCTTGGGGTCTGAGTCCATAGGACACTCAAAGCTGCTGTGCTGGTTGACTCTGTGGTTAAGAAGGCATACGGTACATTGGCCTTCATCAATCGTGGGTTTGAGTTTAGGAGCTGAGAGGTAATGTTGCAGCTATATAGGACCCTGGTCAGACCCCACTTCGAGTACTGTGCTCATTTCTGGTCGCCTCACCACAGGAAGGATGTGGAAACCATAGAAAGTGTGCAGAGGAGATTTACAAGGATGTTGCCTGGATTGCGGGGCATGCCTTATGAGAACAGGTTGGGTGAACTCGGCCTTTTTTCCTTGGAGCACGGAGGATGAGAGATGACCTGATAGAGGTGTATAAGATGATGAAAGGCATTGATCATGTGGATAGTCAGAGGCTTTTTCCCAGGGCTGACATGGCTAGCATGAGAGGGCACAGTTTTAAGGTATTTGGAAGTAGGTACAGAGGAGATGTTGGGGGTAAATTTTTTTACACGGATAGTGGTGAGTGCGCGGAATGGGCTGCTAGCGACGGTGGTGAAGGCGGATATGATAGGGTTTTTTAAGAGACTCCTGAATAGGGGTACATGGAGCTTAGAAAAATAGAGGGCTATGGGTAACCCTCGGTAGTTTCTAAGGTAAAGACATGTTCGGCACAGCTTTGTGGGCCGAAGGGCCTGTATTGTGCTGTAGGTTTTCTATGTTTCTATCATTGATTACAATGAAATTATTTTATCATTCGTGAAAGGAAAGGTCTGTACCTTGTTTGATTTATGTGTTCGATTTTTCTTACAAACGTAGCCACTGAACCCAAGTGATTATACATCTTAAAACAGTTCATACCTGTACTTAAGATTGCATTTGATCTTTTTCCTTTGTCTTCCCAATTTTCTTTTCGTCTCTTATCAATAATGGCAAAAGCATTTTGCTGTTGAGTTTCGGTGCAGCCTGCATACCTCAGGTTCTTCTAACAATTGACAATCTCTGTGATCTCAGATGGCAATTTCATAACAGGAAGACAGTTGAGATCATAGTTTAAAGTAATAGTCTGGAAAACACTTTTTAAATAGATTTCCATCACTGAAGCACAGAGTGTGCAGAATTACACTTCTAGAGGAGTTGGAACATCAGTGCTGTGCGGGGTGCAGGTTGAAAAAAAAGATTTCAAGTCAATCTCTTTCCCGGTGCACTAATTCAACATTAATGCATTTGTTTTTAACCCTGCCATGGATAAATTTATCTGGGCCAAATGACAGTTTACTGTGACCTTGTCACTTCATAGTTTGACGTAAGTTTTACATCATCTTAGCATGATTGATCATTCTTCTGACCTGGATTGCAGTCCATAAACTTATCCTCAAATTGATGATTAGTTGATAAAGCAGTCAGAGGCAATGGCAAATGATATTACATAGACAACTGCCAAAGGAAAACAGAATATTTTAAAAACCAATAAAATTAAAAGATAAATGAGAGAATATAAGAAAACGAGTTCTCATTTGTTGGCTTGTGGTTTTTAGTATGTTGGCTTGTGGCTTAAAAAAATTAAAGCAACCTGACCTATCAATCTAGCTTTAATATCAGTGTTTATCTTCCACTTTCTGCTTTTTAGGTGTTTCTAAAGCAGGAGTTCCCAAACTTTTTTATGCCATAGACTCCGACCATTAGCTGAGAGGTCTGTGGATCCAGGTTGGGAACTCCTGCTCTAAAGGAAGCTTCTGTTCCTTAGCAGCTCGGTCTGCCTTTCGTCAACCCACTCTTTCCTGTTTGCAGATCATTTGGAGTATATTTTTATAACACATTGCTTTTATTTTTATCTATGTCATTTTGGATGATGGAATTGATGGCTTTGTTGCAAAGATTGCAGAGGATATGAAGATAGCTGGAGGGGCAGGTAGTTTTGAGGAAGTAGAGAGGCTACAGAAGGACTTAGACAGGTTAGGAGAATAGGCAAAGAAATGGCTGATGGAATACAGTGTCGGGAAGTGTATGATCATGCACTTTGGTAGAAGAAATGAAAGGGTTGCCTATTTTCTAAATGGAGAGAAAATACTAAAAACTGAGGTGCAAGGGGACGTGGAGTCCTGTTGCAGGATTCCCTAGAGGTTCATTCGCAGGTTGAGTCTGTGGTGAGGAAGGCAAAAGCAATGTTAGCATTAATTTCAAGAGGACTAGAATATAAAAGCAAGGATGTAGAGACTTCTGGCAAAGTTACAGAACACTTAGACTGAAATGGGTAGAACTGGTTTAGGAACAGTATCTTCATTTATTCGAATAGAGAATAGCATCTGTGAGGGGAAATGTTATTAAATTGTTACTTGTAATTGAGTTTAAATTATTCCAAATTATGTTTAGTATTTTAGTATGATAGCATAATTAGTGTGTAGTTCTTTTAATGTGTTTAAAGTTATTGTCAGCTTCAGCAGACAACAAACCAGCTTGGAAGAGGCCTTTGAAAGGAAGCTCTCCAAGTACGCAGGACTGGTCAGCAACTGTCAGCAGGCTGGATAGAGAGCGAGGTGTCTCCCAGTGGAGGTTGGTTGTAGGGGATTCGTAGCCCGTTCTTTAGTTAGAGCCTTCAGCATTTTGGGCATCGAGGGAGAGGAGAAGAGGAGAGCCATCCGCAGTACCACCGATGTGGCAGAGAGGGCCTCAAGATGGCTGTGGCTCAAAAGAGGGGAGCCATGGAGTCATAAGTAGCTAGCCATCTGGACACAAACTGGGGTCTGATCAGCCCCGGCTGGGTCACCTGGAGGAAGTTGTATGATGTTGAAACACCCGATGATTCCAGGAACATCACGGAAGATGTGTCCAGAAGCATCAATAGATGTATTTACACAACAATGTGTTTAAAGTTATTGTCAGCTTCAGCAGACAACAAACCAGGAGTCATGACTTGCATATCAGTAAGTGGCAATCTGCTAGCCAGAAGCTAGCCAGGACCATAATGTTGTTGGAAACATTAGGCACAAGTGTAATAACAATGTGATGCACACTGCAGACATTTGCCAATTCAGTCTGTGTTTTCCATTTAGTCTGAAGATGATGGTCTGGAACGAGACCGCGAGATGGAAGTTATGATGAAGAAGCGTGCTGAATGGATTTCTGACTGGTCAAGTCGACCTGAAAACATTCCTCCAAAGTGAGTGCCAGTATGTTAGTCAAGAAGGAAATGCGCCATACAGAAAATGTATAGTACTGTGCAAAAGTTTTATATATATATATATATAATATAGAGCTAGGGTACCTAAGGCTTTTGCACAGTACTGTAGTAATTCTGTAGTAATTTTATGTATTGCATTGTACTACTGACGGAAAAAATTCATGACATGTGAACGATGATAAACCTGATTCTGATATGGGTCTCCATTGTGGACTGAGAGTGGGAAGGGGACAGGGAGAAGGGAATCATGGTTGGGGAAAGGGGAAGGGGAGGGAGCAGAAAACCTCAGAGAGATATTCTCTATTGATCAATAAGCCAATTGTTCAGAATCAAATGACTTTACGATATGTATGTGCCTAAGAATTTTGCGTTGTACTGTGTCTTCTGTTTGGAGGTATGATATGCCATATAAATTAAATGTTTATAAAAAATCTGTTGGAGATTAATAATGTCTGTTTTTGTGTAATTATGAAAGAGTAGTTGTTTATTTTCTTAAAAGATCTGGATGAAAACTGACATGGGTGAGCTAGTAATTTTGTAGATGATATGAAGATTGGTGATGTTTTAGGTGGCATAAAGGCTGGCAATGAATGACACGGGATATAAATGAGTTGCAGATATGGGCAGAGAAATGGCAGATAAAGTTTAACATGGCCAGCTGTGGACTGTTGCAGTTTGGGGGATCAAATGTAAAGAGGCAGTACACTGTTAATGTAAAGACATTTAAGAAATTAATGAACAGCGGGATAATGGGGTCCAAGTCTATAGTTCCCTGAAAGCTGAAACATATGTAGGTAGAGTGGTGGAGAAGGCATTGGACGTCTCATGCTTGCATTTATTGGATAAGGAATGTAGTTCAAGGGCTGGGAAATTATGTTACAGCTTTATTCACTCAGTAGCCACTTTTATTAGGTACACCTGTACTCTTCTTTAATGCAAATATCTAATCAGCCAATCATGTGACAGCAGCTCAATGCATAAAAGTATGCAGACGTAGTCAAACAGTTCAGTTGTTCAGACCAAGATTCAGAATGAGGAAGGAATATGATCTAAATGTCTCTGACCGTGGAGTGATTGTTGGTGCCAAACAGGGTGATTTGAGTACTCAGAAGCTGCTGATCTCCTGGGGTTTTCACGGACAACGATCTCTAGAATTCACAGACAATGGTGCAAAAAACATCCAGTTCTGTGGGCAAAAATGCCTTATCAAAGAGAAAGGGCAGAGGAGAATGGCCAGACTGGTTCGAGTTGACAGGAAGGTGACAGTAACTCAAATAACCACATGTTACAACAGTGGTGTGCAGAAGAGCGTCTCTGAATGTACAATATGTCGAACCTTGAGCTGGATGGGCTACAGCAGCACAAGATCACAAAATGCACCCAGTGCCACTTTATTAGGTACAGGAGGAATCTAATAAAGTGGCCACTGAGTGTAAATTTCTAGTAGCGCTGCATTCACAGTGTTGCATTCAGTTCTGAGTCCATTAGAACAGGGGTCCCCAACCTTTTTTGCACCGTGGACCGGTTTAATATTGACAATATTCTTGCGGACTGGCCGACGGTGGGGTAGGGGGAGGCAGTGGGTGTTAATCCCGACCGGAATATAGGTAATAAGTCGACTATAAGTCATTTATAAGTGGCTAATACACTCAATATCGTTTCTAAAAGGGTTTATCTAACAAATTTAATATTAAACACACAGCGCATATTTTCCTCGCATGAATATAGTGATAAGTCAATTATAAGACACTTATAAGTCAATAGCGTCATAACATTTTAAGTAACGTTTGGATATTAAACGCACAGCGTGTATTTTCCTCAACTGAACATAAAAAATCATTGCAACACACCAATATCGCTGAATCAGTGGGAGGCCTGGGCTTGTTTCCCTGCAACGAGATGGTCCCATCGAGGGGTGATGGGAGACAGCGATACTCGAAGGAGGTTCCTTATGTCCAGTCTATTCCGCAATTTAGTTTTCATTGCATTCATTGCAGAAAACCCTGCTTCGCAGAGATATGAGGTTGGAAATGGAAGCAACATTTTCAGTGCTTTCGTGGCTATCTCAGGATATTCAGCCTTGACTTTGATCCAGAATGCCGGCAGAGATGTTATGTCAAACATACTTTTCAGTCCGCCGTCATTTGCAAGCTCGAGGAGTTAATCTTTTTCCTGCGCTGACATGGATGATTCACCGGGGACATTCACAAATGGGTCACGGACCCATTACTTTGTACGTCTTGGGTCATTTGCAGTTGGGAAGTAATGCTCGAATTCTGTCGACAGCGAAGATAGGTGATCGCGCACCAGCTGTGAGAAAGACGGTGCACCCTCAGTCTCTCCCAGAATCCCAGCTAATATTGGGAACATGTCAAATATGCCCCTGTCCACTCGCCGTCCCCACAGTTCCAGTTTGGCTTTGAAAGCAGACACTTTATCTGCCAACTTGAAGACAGTTGTCATTCTCCCCTGAAGTGACAAATTGAGTTCATTGAGCAGGTTGAAGATGTCACACGGATAAGCGAGTTTTGCTATCCACTCCTCGTCACTGAAGTGTGCTGCCAGTGGTGACTTTTTTTTCCTGAAGGAAATCTCTGTAGCTGCTCTCTTAACTCAAAAATCCTGGCCAGGGCTCTCCCCCTTGATAGCCACCTGACTTCAGTGTGTAAGAGAAGCATTTATGCTCTGCATCTATTTCCTCACAAAGCTGCTCAAACAGACGTTTCTTAGCCTTAGTACTACAGCTAGCCACTAAGTACGACGCTCTCAGAGCAGCAGCATTTGTGGAGGTGGTGACTCTCAGCACTTGCTTCTGTCCCGCTTGCTCACGTTTTTTCTGCTCAAAAAACTCAACGGGTTTGTCTTTAAGTGCAGGGTGCTTGGACTCAAGGTTCCAAAGCAGTTTTGAGGGCTTCATTGCCTCATTAGATAGCTTGTCTCCACATATCACACACAGGGGGCTTGGAGCATGCAAGTCACCAGTCGCAATAAAGCCATATTTTATGTACGACCCATCATATTTTCTATTGAAGGAAGCTTTTTTTTTGTAGTCTCGGCCTCAGCTGTCTCTGCGTTATCATCATCGTTAGGCCTTTTATGTCCCCTACCATCTCTTCTAAAGAAACTCTCAAGTGACATTCGTTTTTTTTACCCATCATACCGCCAAATCATGTTGTTTCCTCGCGGCCCGGTAGCACATGCTTTGCGGCCCAGTACTTGGGGACCACTGCGTTAGAAGAATGATGCGTTATAGGAAGAATGTTGAGGCTTTAGAGAAGTTGCAGAAGAGTTTTATCAGGATGCCGTCTGGATTAGAGGCCTTGTGCTATAAAGAAATATAGAAGAAAAGTGGTGGAGGGTAAGAGGAAACCAACCAATTAGATTGAGAAGCATAGATGCAGTAGACAGCCAGTATCTTTCTTTCAGGTTTGAGATGCCTAATGCTAGAGAGTATGTATTTAAGGTGAGAGGGCGCAAGTTCAAGGGAAATGTGTGGAACAAGTGTTTTTTTTTTACAGTGTTGAGTGCCTGGAATGCACTGTGTCGGGTGGTGGTGGCAGAGGCAAATATAGTGGAAGTGTTCAAGACTCTTAGGCACATGAAAGCTGTGGAAAGTAATATGGATATTGTGTACACAGAAAGGATCAGTTTAGTTGGAAACTTGATCACTAATTTAATTAGTGTGCATGACATTATGGGTCAAAGTGCTTATTCCCGTGTTGTACTGGTTGATGTTCTATTAGATGTACTGTCAATTGTGGCCATTTTGTCTATGGATACTATTTTTTTTCCCCTCAGCTAGGGAACTCTTATTTTTTTTTCACTTTCTCAGATTGGAAGGAATTGATGCTCTGTTGCCAGGACCTGACTCTATTCTTCAAAACAAGTACATGGTCGGAATTCTTACTGATGTGCTTTTTCATCCCCTTTTGTACTGAATTAGCACAAAAATAAATCGCAGCACCTCTACTAAACCCAATCTAAAAGCAGCTAATTCAGTAGAAATCCTGGCATATAATGTTTAAATGTTACTTAGTGACAAAATATGAACAAGTCTTTGATGTATATTCTAGATTGTGTTATTGTGTAACTAAACTTCGGGAGAAAACCCCTCAGGGATCCGATTGTGTAGCTGGAGAATGTGAACGGAATCATTCAAATCCTGAGACTCCGTATTTCCCATTTTAGTAGCACCATTATTGAAATGCACTGAACAGAATCCAACTGCATCCACTATGGCTTTAATCCTTCTGAATATTTTGTGCATTTCTGGTATTTTGAGAAGAACAGCACATTGAAGAAGTTGCATAAGAACGTAAGAGCAGAATTAGGCCTATTCAGCCCATCACGTCTGCTCCACCAATCAGTTATAGAAACATAGAAAATCTACAGCATAATGCAGGCCCTTCGGCCCACAAAGCTGTGCCGAACATGTCTTTTCCTGACAAATTACCTAGGGTTACCCATAGCCCTCTTTTTCTGAGCTCCATATACCTGTCCAGGAGACTCTTAAAAGACCCTATCATATCCGACTCCACCATCGTCACCAGCAGCCCATTCCACGCACTCAACACTCTCTGCATAAAACTTGCCCCTGATATCTCCTCTGTACCTACTTCCAAGCACCTTAAAACTGTGCCCTCACATGCTAGCCATTTCAGCTCTGGGGAAAAAGCCTCTGACTATCCACGGGATCAATGCCTCTGATTATCCATATGATCAATGCCTCTCATCATCTTAATACATCTCTATCAGGTCACCTCTCATCCTCCGTCGCTTCAAGGAAAAAAGATCGAGTTCACTCAACTTATTCTCATAAGGCATGCCCCCCAATCCAGGCAACATTCTTGTAAATCTCCTCTGCACCCTTCCTATGGTTCCTTCCTATAGTGAGGCCACCTGAACTGAGCACAGTGGGGTCTGACCAGGGTCCTATATAACTGCAACATTACCTCTCGGCTCCTAAACTCAATCCCACAATGATGAAGGCCAATGCACCGTATGCTTTCTTAACCACAGAGTCAACTTGTGCAGTAGCCTTGAGTATCCTATAGATTTGGACCCCAAGATCCCACTGATCCTCCACATGGCTAAGAGTCTTACCATTAATACTATATTCTGTCGTCATATTTGACCTACCAAAATGAACCACCTCACACTTATCTGAGTTGAACTCCATCTGCTACTTCTCAGCCCATTTTTGCATCATATCAATGTCCCACTTTAACCTCTGACACCCCTCCACACTATCTACAACACCTCCAATATTTGTGTCATCAGCAAATTTACTAATCCATCCCTCTGCTTCCTCATCCAGGTCACTTATAAAAGTCACGAAGAGTAGGGGTCCCAGAGCAGATCTCTGAGGCACACCGCTGGTGACTGACCTCCATGCAGAATATGACCCGTCTACAAACCACTCTTTGCCTTCTGTGGGCAAGCCAGTTATGGATCCACAAAGCAATTTCTCCTTGGATCCCATGCCTCCTTACTTTCTCAATAAGCCTTGCATGGGGTACCTTGTCAAATGCCTTGCTGAAATCCATGTACACTAAATCTACTGCTCTACCATCATCAATGTATTTAGTCACATGCTCAGAAAACTCAATCAGGCTCACAACGCCTGACCTGCCTTTCACAAAGCCATGCTGACTATTCCTAATCATATTATGCCTCTCCAAATGTTCATAAATCCTTCCTCTCAGGATCTTCTCCATCGAATTACCAACCACTGAAGTAAGACTCACTGGTCTATAATTTCCTGGGCTATCTCTACTCCCTTTCTTGAATAAGGGAACAACATTCGCAACCTTCCAATCCTCCGGAACCTTTCTCGTCCCCATTGATGATGCAAATATCATTGCCAGAGGCTCAGCAATCTCCTCCCTCGCCTCCTAGTGTAGCCTGGGGTACATCTTGTCCAGTCCCTGTGACTTATCCAGCTTGATGCTTTCCAAAAGCTCCAGCACATCCTCTTTCTTAATATCTACATGCTCAAGCTTTTCAGCCCATTGTAAGTCATCCCTACAATTGCCAAGATCCTTTTCCGTAGTGAATACTGAAGCAAAGTATTCATTAAGTACCTCTGCTATCTCCTCCGGTTCCATACACACTTTTCCACTATCATGCTTGATTGGTCTTGTTTTCTCACGTCTTATCCTCTTGCTCTTCACATACTTGTAGAATGCCTTGGGGTTTTCCTTAATCCTGTCCACCAAGGCCATCGCATAGCCCCTTCTGGCTCTCCTACTTTCTTTCTTGAGCTCCTTCCTGCTAGCCTTATAATCTTCTAGATCTCTATCATTACCTAGAGTTTTGAACCTTTCATAAGCTCTTCTTTTCTTCTTGACTGGTTTTACAACAGCCTTTGTACACCACGGTTCCTGTACCCCACCATCCTTTCCTTGTCTCATTGGAACGTACCTATGCAGAACTCCACACAAATATCCCTGAATATTTGCCACATTTTTTCCATACATTTCCCTGAGAACTTCTGTTTCCAATTTATGCTTCCAAGTTCCTGCCTGATAGCCTCATATCTCCCCTTACTCCAATTAAACGCTTTCCTAACTTGTCTGTTCCTATCCCTCTCCAATGCTATGGTAGATAGAGTTGTGATCACCATCTCCAAAATGCTCTCCTACTGAGAGATCTAACCCCTGACCAGGTTCATTTCCCAATACCAGATCAAATACAGCCTCTCCTCTTGTAGGCTTATCTACATATTGTGTCATGAAACCTTCCTGAACACACCTAACAAACTCCACCCCATCTAAATCCCTTGCTCCAAGGACATGCCAATCGATATTTGGGAAATTAAAATCTCCCACCATGACACCTGGGAGGCAAACTACCATCCCTGTTTCTTTCCTGCGTCCACAGAATCGCCTGTCTGACCCCCTAACTATAGAGTCCCCTATCACTGCTGCCATCCTCTCCCTTTCCCTACCTTTCTGAGCCACAATTGACTTTGATTCTGATTTACTTTGTCTCTCAACTCATAAATGGTTTATGAAGTGGATTTCAATGTGGATATTATCAACCTTTCCAGAATCTGTCTCTCTATCTGCTCCTTGATGTCTCTGTTACTATTAAGTGGTCTATAAAAAACACCCATTAGAGTTATTGACTCCTTTCTCTTCCTAATTTTCACCCACAGCGACTCCGTAGACAATCCCTTCATGTCTTCCTCCTTTTCTACAGCCGTGATACTATCTCCGATCAACAGTGCCACGCCCCCACCTCTTTTGCCTCCCTCCCTGTCCTTTCTGAAACATCTGAAGCCTTGCACTCGAAGTAACCATTCCTGCCCCTAAGCCATCCAAGTCTCTGTAATGGCCACAACACCATAGCTCCAAGTACTGATCCACGCCCTAAGCTCATCCACTTTGTTCATAATACTCCTTGCATTAAAATAGACACATCTCAAACCATCGGCCTGAGTGTGTTCCTTCTCAATCACCTGTCTATCCTCCCTTTCGCACTGTCTCCAAGCTTTCTCTATTTGTGAGCCAACCGCCTGTTCCTCCGTCTCTTCAGTTTGGTTCCCACCCCCCAGCAATCCTAGTTTAAACTCTCTCCAATAGCCTTAGCAAACCTCTCCACCAGGATATTGGTCCCCCAGGGATTCAAATGCAACCCGTTCTTTTTGTACAGGTCATTCCTGCCCCAAAAGAGGTCCCAATGATCCAGAAATCTGAATCCCTGTCCCCCTGCTCCAATCCTTTGGCCATGCATTTTTCCTCCACATCACTCTATTCCTAGACTCACTGTCGCGTGGCACAGGCAGTAATCCCGAGATGACTACCTTTGTGGTCCTGCTTCTCAACTTCCTTTCTAACTTCCTGTAGTCTGCTTTCAGAACCTCCTCTCTTTTCCTGCCTGTGTCGTTGGTACCAATATGTACCACAACCTCTGGCTGTTCTCCTTCCCACTTCAGGATATCTTGGACATTATCAGAAACATCCCAGGCCCTGGCACCTGGGAGGCAAACTACCATCCCTGTTTCTTTCCTGCGTCCACAGAATCGCCTGTCTGACCCCCTAACTATAGAGTCCCCTATCACTGCTGCCATCCTCTCCCTTTCCCTACCTTTCTGAGCCACAATTGACTTTGATTCTGATTTACTTTGTCTCTCAACTCATAAATGGTTTATGAAGTGGATTTCAATGTGGATATTATCAAGCTCCCCACAATCAGCACATTTCTTCTTAATTGAAAACATTTGATAAATCCATTTTTGTTTTTTTTTTAAGTGAGAATGCTGTCAATTCACAGATGTGCTACTTATTAAATTCTAGCTCTATAAAATAGTAAAACACTAAGAAACTGCTGAAAATACACAGGATAGGTTCAGCTAATGATAAGAAGTTACAGGAGCAAAAATCAGCAGTGCCAGAAAGTGAATGTTGAATCAGAGATTGTTGCTGTTTATTTTGTTATGAAGTATCATTTGAATATTACACACTTACCTACAAAATGGAGAAAGCTCTCAATTTGGTGTGATTGAAAGTTTGTGAAGTTAAAGTGAAAAACTTAGAAAATGATCCTGAAATGTATTTTAAATCCAAATGTTATGCAACCGCTTGTAACTAGCTTCTTGGAGTTAAAAGAAAACAAGTATATGATGCATTTCAGTTAAAAGCAGAGAGAGAGAGAATAAACAAGACCCAGCAGTACAAAGCTTTGCACAAAAGATAGAAAATTAATTTGAATTTATGTACTTTTATAGTATTTGTTTCTCCTTTGTCATCCATAGTTTTGTTTGTTTATTGCTGTCTGCTTTTGCTGTAATTGCTGTTAATTTACAGAAAAAGAGTAGCTACCTGCTGAAGTTATTTTTCCTCAGATTTTATGAAGGTACATTTGACCATTATTGAATTTAAATGTGTCAGTCTGAGAGATCCATAGTTGTACATAATACAAAATGTCCTTGAATAAAACACAGTTCTCAATTTCCTTGCCCCCTCTCCTGCAGGGAATTTCATTTCAAACATCCTAAGCGTTCAGTCACGCTCAGTATGAGAAAAACTGCAGCAATGAAGAAAGGAGGAGTATTTTCTGCTGAATTTCTGAAGGTTCTCTTTCCCTCCCTGCTTCTGTCACATGTTCTGGCTCTTGGCCTTGGGTGAGTATTTAATAATGAACCTTCGTATTAATTTTTAAAAAGCCTTTATTTAAAAAAAAAACACAAAATGAACGTCTTATTCGAGAGTAACTGGATCATGGATGTTCAGGATGTTGTTATTTCTTGCTGAACATTTATTTATTTGGAGATACATTGCGGAACAGGCCCTTCCGGCCCTTTGAGCCACGCTGCCCAGCAACCCACTGATTTAACCCTAACCTAATCACTAGACAATTTACAAAGACCAATTAGCCTATTAGCCAGTCTAAGACCAGAAGAGACAGCTCAGAATAGAGGGGCATTCTTTTGGAAGGGAGATGAGGAGGAATTTCTTTAGCCAGAGTGTGGCAAATCTGTAGAATTCGTTGCCGCAGGTGGCTGTGGAGGCCAAGTCGTTCGATATATTTAGGGCAGAGGTTGATAGATTCTTGATTAGTCAGGGCATGAAGGGATACAGGAAGTAGGCAGGAGACTGGGGCTGAGAGGGAAAATGGATCACCCATGATGAAATGGTGGAGCAGACTTAATGGGCTAAATGACCTAATTCTGCTCCTATTTCTTTATGGTCTAACCGGTACATCTTTGGATTGTGGGAGGAAACCAGAGCACCCAGAGGAAATACCCGTTCCATGGGTAGGACGTCCAAGCTATTTTGTGGCATGCCTGTTTGCATAATTCATTTTAATAGTTCTGAATTGGCATAGCCAGTCTCCTAATTTTTCAAAATCGATACTTGCAAACTGTAAGGGAATTCAGATAAACTTGTATTTCCTATTTTCTTTGACTGTCTACTGGTTTCTGTCAAGCTAGTCTAAAAACACTATTTAAATCATTGTAGCTGGTTAATATGAGCAGTCTATAACTACTACATCATCAGAGAAGCTTCTGATGGGAATGGAAACCTGAAATGGGGGCATCTGCAGGGAGTCATAAGGACTCTTTCCAACTGGCGATGTCGAGGTAATTTACCACCAGAAGTAAAATTAATTCCACCTCTTGGATGGCTAACAACTTCAGAAATTCTGCTGTCATACCTTTTCTAAGTTGGGCACAACTGTAGTAATCAAAATAAACTCACTCTGGGCACTAGAATTTTCACTAGTGCAGTGGGTGTGGAAGTGGAGTAATAATGCTCTGACCTGGGAGTTCCCAGCACCAATGCGGGATAAAGCATAATTTAAAACAAATGTTCACATTTCCAACAACAAAATGGTCTAAAGTTAGAAAGTCAATTTTTAATGTATCTTTTGCTTTTAATGTTTTCCATCTCTTACCCTGCATCTCTGCATCATTTTATGAATTCATAGAATAAAGGGAAACTTATGATGCAGGAGTCCATTCAGCCTGTTATGTCTTTACTAGCTGAAAAAGAGCTATCTGGTCTAGTTCTACTTTGATCTATTTTGCAGCTCCATCTATTTTTTAAAAATATAATCAGGTTTCACCTTCAATCCTTCAAAATCTTATCGCCAGTTATTTTAACTTTATGCCTCCTGAACAGCAGAGGTATCAAAAGATCCCTCACTATGGCCCTCAGACTGTTTAATCTTCTCTGTCCCTGTTTCTTTACTCTGGCATAATATCTTTGTAATTGTTCTCCACAGTTTCTGTAATGTGGTGACCAGAGTTGTACAGAATGTTCAAATTGTGCTCTGGCCAATGTTGCACTTTTATTTGTGGGGAGTCGTGATTGGTTACAAGTGCATGTTTATCATATTTTCTCAGACCTTTGGGAAATTACCAAGATTTTACTGAGTCACCTTTTGTATTTTGTATGCATTTAAAACATCCATTGAAACATCTGTAAGTCTATCACTATGTTCATATTTGGATTTAATTGTTTGGAATTTATATTTCTTAAAACCGTTGTATACCAGGCGATCTTCAGGCTTCTGACTTCAGTTGGAGGGACATACAGTATTTCATTTTTGTGAAAGACATATTTAAGTGCAAGATTAATTGCCTGGAGGGATTTCAAATTTATTGTTAAAAATAAGTGTTGTCAAGGGCCCAAATCTCAAATTTACTGGCTACATGA
Organism: Mobula hypostoma; assembly: GCF_963921235.1. Classification (NCBI taxonomy): domain Eukaryota; kingdom Metazoa; phylum Chordata; class Chondrichthyes; order Myliobatiformes; family Myliobatidae; genus Mobula; species Mobula hypostoma. The sequence goes on along the minus strand of NC_086104.1, from coordinate 147,931,491 downwards.
ATTAAAGGTAGAATGGCTTTGTTCATGTTGAGAGTGCACTGGCCTAAATCTTAATTCCAAGCTGAAATCAAATACGGAGAATAAAAATTGTACTTTCATTTATAATTTTAACATAATGTTCATTTTCAACAATGTAAATTTAAAAATGTCATTTGCATTGTGTGAGTGAGAATTTGATAGGGAGAGAAGTGGTTTTCCTAACCTGAGCCCTTCTGTTTTAGGATCTACATTGGGAAAAGACTGACAACCTCATCATCCAGCACCTTCTGAGAGCCAGATTCAGATTTAAACATGACCTGTGAAATTGTGTGGATGTTCCATCAGTACATTTGAATTGGAGGAAGAAAAATACCCATCACAAGCACAAGACATCCCATCTCATCACATATTCCCCTTTATTACTTTGTAGAGAATGCCTTCCTGAGCACTAACTGGACTCCTCTCTTGCACTTTGACTTGTTAAGCAAGTTGTGTTACCACCTTACAGCAACCCTAATATGCTTGTAATTAATTGTTTGCATCAGTGTGAAGTAGATTCACCAGCAAACACCTTTGAAGATCTGTTCAGTGCATCTTTTAGTGCAGGCATTTAGATTATAAAATAGCACAAGTTATGCACAGCACAAAAGGTGTCAGTAGGGTTGGGAGAAGAAAGGTTTGGTGCCCAGCAGCATTGAACCAACAAAGCAGTGGGCGATGAAGTCTCACGTTTAACATTTACCACCTCTTGAGCAAGCAGCTAAATACTTGAACTAACAAATCAACATATTGTTTTGCTGATGAAGTTATTCCAGTTAGATTTATGTTTTTGATTGTAATGATTGGCATTATATTTAACCTATTGTGTATTCTCTTAACTAACCATAAATCACTGCTTCTTTACATGCTTGATGCTAACGAGGAAGCAGCCATGCAATTTGGCCTTGACTCTACTGATCAAATCAGTGCTTTTTTGTCTTTGCTTTCTAATGCTTCACTGAAACATTTTCAGAATTCTAAAGATAATTGTGATTTTTGTTTAAGAATTAATTTTTACCTCTGAATGTTGATAACATCTCTCTATTTCAAGCACACTTTATTGACCTTGCTGAACTGCACCCTGTTCCCACCTGATGTTTCCTAACAGGTTTCATGGGGGAAAGAAGTGTGATCTGATTTCCTCCCTTTGCAGATCCTATTGCCAGCAAATATTGAGACCAGTTGTGATATCCCAGCTAAGATTTGGTAAGTCAGCCCAGACTGGTGATTATCCCTGAAACTGAAGGATCCAAACTCTGAACCCTCTGATGGGCAAAATTCAGAAATCTCTCCATTATTTGAGGATATGAACTACTGACAGCAATGTACACCTTGGACTACAAATGATAATTTCTGCTGGTTTGTCACATCCTGTTTGACTAAGCTGCAATGCTGTGGATATTTAAGCCTTTCCCCTAATAGTTTAATAGGAAGATTTTAGTTCTGGAAACTAATACATTAAAACTATGTCCTATAACCTTTCAGTTTTTTTCTGTCTTTTGTTTTGAGCGTAGGCACTTCAGTTTCAATCTTCTGTTTGGGTAATAGAGCAGGGTTTCCCAACCTTTTTTATGCCACGGACTCCAGGTTGGGAAACCCTAATTTAGAGTAAGGTTTTAGATTTTTAATACATGGGGTTTAACTCAGCTTATTCTGATGGGATGAGCAGGTCTATTTTCTCTTGGTTGTAAGAATTCTGCCCCAAGTAAGTTAAGGCAGTCTGAGTCTGGTTCCCAATGTGTTGGCATTGCCCTCAGTTCTTCATTGATTTCACAGTTCTCTTTAGAATTGCTATCTGGTGAGAAGTAGAAGAACCTCAGTGTGTTGGGGCTGCTTTGAGCAGTGTTAAAAAGCTTAATTCTGCTGCAGTGTAGTGGGCTGACTCTGAATGTTGTCGCAGGGATGTCTGATGTTTCATTCCACTGCATGACTACCCCTTGCATTGAAGAATATAAAAGCCCCTCCTACAAAATGGCTCTTTCAGCTAACTCATGATGTTAAGCAAAATTATTTGATCATATTGACCAGGGGGAGAAAATAAAGTTTGGAAAGTGATTTTTGTAAAGTTTCTTTTAAGAAAGACAAGTAAAATTTAAAATGAAGTGAATTTGTTTAAATTCTGAGATAATCTAGCTCCTGTTGTATGTGTAGTTCTAGTAAAATACAACCAAGGAAGATCCTTGTTTAAGAAAATACTGGTTTGAAATGAATGTTGCTTGATCTCCAGCGAAAAGATATCCTATCTGAATGCTGTCTGTAGAAGAAGCTCATTGCAGTTGGGAAATGTATTATTTTCCTTCCGTTTCCAGCTGTTGAGATCTAGATAATTTGTTTCAGTTTCATTTTGTTGAAGGAGATGGTGATATACCAGAGAATTACTGATTTTGCGCCAATATTACATGTTAATTTTTTAAGAAAGATGTTGGAATGCTGTTTTAATTAAAGCAGAAGCCCAGGATATATTGAAAGATATATTCAGAGATTGTAAGCTTGAAGGACATAATATCACAAAATGATTGAGAAATGCAGTTTCCCAAAGAAAGGGCCATCAACTTTGCATAGGACCCTCCAGAACATATATGTAGAATCAGCTGCCAGAGGAAATGGCTGAGGCTGGTACAATAAAAGTTTCTAAAATACATTTGGATGGGTACATGAATTGGAAAGGTTTAGAAGCTTCTGGGCCAAATGCTGACAAATAGGACTAAATTGGATGGGACATCAAAGTCAGCGTAGGCCATTTGGGTGGAAGGGCCTGTCTCTGTGCTGTATACCTTTTGTCTATGACCAAGGAAGGTTCCTGACTGAAGCAGTCTGCATTTTCTCCTGGTAATGTTGTACCGTGCAGTAAGAATATTTGTTTTGAGCACAATACCTTAAATTGCATATCTGGGTGCCAGATTGGCTCTGAGATGCTCAAGGATTGATTGAGTGCATGCAGTGAGATTGTGACCATCATATGGGGACACCACAGTAGTGTGGTGGTTAGCATGACGCTATTACAGCTTGGGACATTCGGAAATTCAGAGTTCAATTCTGGTACCGTCTGCAAGAAATTTGTACGTTCTCGCCATGAGTGCACACGGGTTCCCTCTGGGTGCTCCAGTTTCCTCCCACAATCCAAAGGTATACTGGTTAGTAGGTTAATTGGTTATTATAATTTGTCCTGTGATTAGGCTGGTGATAAATGGTTGGGTTGCTGGGTGGTGCAGCTCATTGGGCTGGGAAGGCTTGTTCTGTGCTAGATATCTAAATGAACTAAAATATTGTTTTCAATGTGTGGAGGTGTGGGGGTGAGGGAACTGTCCTCATCTTAAATTGCACTTTGAGATATTAGAAGGACCATAGCTTTACAAGATTGAATTAATTCCCCATAACTCCCAATCAACAAAGTAGAAAAGGTTATACTTTGATCTTTAGCATAAACATTTATCTGACAGGTATTTATATGGTAATAAAATAACCTAAATTGCACATTAGTGTGTTATGTCCGCAGCAGCCAAGATGTCAATCTGCAGCACATATTAATGAAAAAGAGTTACAATTTAAAATAAACATTTTCTTCATTAATTTTGAATTGGTGGGACAGGTTTTCAAAAATGAATCTGTTGAATTTAACTGAGCCAAAGCGAGTATCAACATACCTGGCAATTATCTAGGTAGCACTTTGTATTATGTATTCTGATTAATGTAAAACTAGTATCATAACCATTTTTGTGCCATTAAACATATAAATACAAGACTCTTTTTTTCATTTTTCTAAAGGTTCACAAAAGGAAGTCAGTCTGTGACCCCTTTTTCTATAAGCAGCTTGGTTATATAATACTTAACACAGTAAATGCTCCAGGCTACTGTAGGAATTGGAGACCAGTTGGAAAAAGTAGACTTATGGAGAGGAGGAAGAAAAATGCTTGAAGTATTGAAAGTTTTGGAGTGACATTGCAAGATAGTGGCTGTTATCTTTTACAGAGTGTTGTTTATGTGGCCTTAAGTGTCTGTTGAGTGCTGTGAGGGAAAACATACTTATAGTTTGAAGATTAATTTTAGTTGAGTCAGCAAAAAAATCTGATTTTAATCAGAATCAGGTTTAATATCATCTGCGTATGTCGTGAAATTTATTAACTTTACAGCAGAGTTACAATAAAATACGTGATAAGTAGAGAGAAAAAATGGAATTACAGTAAATATATATATCTAAGGTATCTATTAAATAATTAAAGTTAAAATAAGTAATGCAAAAAAGCAAATTTAAAAAGTAGTGAGGTAGTTTTCAAGGGCTTAATGTCTATTAAGAAATCGGATGGCAGGGGAAGAAGCTGTTCCTGAATCGCTGAATGTGTGCCTTCAGGCTCCTGTACCTCGTATCTGGTGGTAGCAGTAAGAACAGGGCGTATCCTGATGGTGGGGATCCTTAATGATGGACGCCGCCTTCCTGAGGCAATGCTCCTTGAAGATGTCTTGGATACTACAGAGGCCGGTACCAGTGATGGAGCTGACTAATCTTTTAATGCCCTGAAAAATCTGAGAGTTGAGTAACTTTATGGGTTGTGAGAGTTTTGTTTTGTACTGACTACTTTTTGACAATGCTGTCAGTCAAAGAGGTGGAAGCAGGTTGGAATGTCTAGGCTATTGGCAAACATCTAATTGAACAGCAAACAAAGTAATTTATTCCTAAATCTGTTCAATGAGTGGAAAAGCAGAGCCCATGGCAAAATCTGCAGCAACTTCAGGTAAAAGCAAGATCATTTCTCCAGGGGGAGAAAAAAGCACCGAGTTACCTACAAATAATTTCCATAAAATGGGACTGTTGCTAACTGCATAATGGAAAAGAGGCTGCCCAATTAGTTTCCACTAATCGGTATCAGATTCTAACCTGGGCATCTGTTAAAGCTTTCACACACAAAATGCTGAAGGAGCTCAGCAGGTCAGGCAGCATCTATGGAAAAAAAATTAAGCAGTTTGTAGTTTCCGGCCTGAGTCCAGCATTTTGTGTGTGTGTGTGGCTTTGGATTAATAGTATCTGCAGATTTTCTCGTGATTGTGAGTTAAAGGTTCAGTTTTTTGCTCCAGCCAAATTGCTGAGTGCAGTTAAACTTGTTCTAAAGTCTGAAAATCATTTTGCTTCTGCTTCCACAGGAAAGTATTTGTGAATGGAAAATCTCTGAGGCAGCCCACTGAGAAGTATTTTTAGACTGTATCTTCAACAACATAGCATTCTGTTAGTTTTGGCTTAGGTTATGCCTTAATGTTCTGGTGTTGATTCCAGTGCCTGAAAGCAGTGAGCTTCTAGCAGCCAGCTTATTCAGTATTTGTCCCAAGGTCAGGCTCTATCCTCTAAATTAAACAATGCAGTAACATCCTGTGTAGACAAAATGGTTGACGTATACTTTTATATGCAGTGTAACTGACCAACAGAGGTCACTGCTGAGTGTACTATCACAGCCTGACGTAAGCAACACTCAAGCAGAATTTATAAATATATCTTAAGCAGGCACTTCATAGCCCGCATTTTAAAACAAACATACTGTCTTAAAAATATAGGATGATTTAATGATTTTGGAATATATTATTCAACATGTATTTTTTACCTCCAAGGTATTTCCTGACCCCCCCCCCGATCATCTGCTGAAACTCTTATCCATCCCTATATTGTCCATGGATGTGACCATCCCAATGCATCCTCAATGGCTTCTCGCTTTCTGCCCACCACAAGCTTGAGGTCATGTTAAACTACTTTATCTTAACACATTCATTTCTGCTTTCTGATCACCCCTGAAACCACTGACATTTGTGGTTCCTTCTTAAACTTTTCAATTCAGAATCAGTTTAATATTACTGGTATATGTCGTGAAATTTGTTAACTTAGCGGCAGCAGTACAATGCAATAATATAGTGTCTATAAAACATATTCACTTCGTTGCATGTTTTCATGTTTTATTGTTTTACAATATTGAATCATAGTGGATTTGATTTAGCTTTTTTTGACATTGATCAACAGAAAAAGACTCTTTAATGTCAAAATGAAAACAGATCTCTACAAAGTGATCTAAATTAATTACAAATATAAAACAAAATAATTGATTGTGTAAGTATTCAACTCCTTTAATATGACACACCAAATAATCACTGGTGCAGCCAATTGGTGTTAGAAGTCACATAGTTAGTAAATGGAGATCTGTTTTTAGAGATCACTTATGTGCAGTCAAGGTGCTTCAGTTGATTATAGTAAAAATACACCTGTATCTGGAAGGTCCAACTGCTGGTGAGTCAGTATCCTGGCAAAAATTATACCATGAAGACAAAAGAACACTCCAAGCAACTCTGCGGAAAAGTTATTGAAAAGCACAAATAAGAAGATGAATACAGGAAAATTTCCAAGTCACTGAATATCCCTTGGAGTGCAGTTAAGTCAATCATCAAGAAATTGAAAGATTATGGCACAGCTGTAAGTCTGCCTCGAGCAGCCAGTCCTCAAAAACTGAGTGACCATGCAAGAAGGGGAGGTCATCAAGAGACCTATGACAAGTCTGGAGCAGTTACAAGCTTCAGTGACTGACATGGGAGAGACTGCGCATACCACAACTTTATGGGAGAGTGACAAAGAGAAACCACTTTTTTAAAAAAACTCACGTGAAATCTCAGCTAGAGTTTGCCAGAAGGCATATGGGAGACTCTCAAGTCAGCTGGAAGAAGGTTCTATGGTCCAATGAAACCAAAATGGGCTTTTGGCCATCAGAGTAAATGCTATGTTTGGCGTAAACCAAACATCACAAATCATCAAAAATACACCATCCCTACTATGAAGCATGGTGGTGGCTGCACCGTGCTCTGGGAATGCTTCACTGCAGCAGGCTCTGAAAGGCTCGTGGAAGTAGAGGGTAAAATGAATGCTGCAAAATAAGGGAAATCCTGGAGGAAAACCTGATGCTGTCTGCAAGAGAACTGCGATTTCTTTTCCAGTGAGACAGTGACACCAAGCAGAAAGCCAAAGCTATACAGGGGTGCCTTAAAAACAACTAAGTTAATGTCCTGGAGTGGCCAAGTCAAAGTCCAGACCTCAATCCAATTGAGAATTTGTGGCTGGGCTTGAAAAGGGCTGTCTTCTCATGATCCCCATGCAACCTGACAGAGCTTGAGCAGTCTTGTAAAGAAGAATGGGGAAAAATTGCAGTGTCCAGATGTGTAAAGCTGATAGAGACTGATCCACACAGACTCAAGGCTATAAGTGCTGCCAAAGGTGCATCTACTAAATACTGACTTGAAGAGGGTGAATACTTTTGCAATCAATTATTTTCTGTTTTATATTTGTAATTAATTTAGATCACTTCATAGAGATCTGTTTTCACTTTGACAAGAGTCTTTTTCTGTTGGATCAGTGTCAAAAAAGCCAAATTAAATCCACTGTGATTTAATGTTGTAAAAACAATAAAACATGAAAACTTCCAAGGGAGGTGAATACTTTTTATAGGCACCGTATAGTAAATAGTTAAATTAAAAATAGTAGTGCAAAAACAGAAATAATAAACAGGTAACGTTCACGGGTTCGATAATCCGATTAGAAATCGGATGGCAGAGGAGAAGAAGCAGATCCTGAATCACTAAGTGTGTGCCTGTAGGCTCCTATACCTCCTGATGGTAGTAATGAGAAGAGGGCATGCCCTGGGTGCTGGAGGTCCTTAATAATGGATGCTACCTTTCTGAGGCACCGCTCCTTGAAGGTGTCTTAGATACTATGGAGGCTAGTGTCCATCATTGGAGTGACTAATCTTACAACTTTCTGTAGCCTCTTTTGATCTTTATGTATTTCCATTTCTGTGTATTTTTCTGACCTTGCCCCTCTGAAGAACAGAGACCTGATTGAAGTATTTAAAATGAGAGTTGCAGGAGGAGATAGAAACATAGAATTGTGAACATAAAATTCAAATGATCTGAGAATTTTATTTTTATGGTGTTAGGGTCTGTAATGGATTGTGAGACGTCATAGTAGAGTTCATTCAGTTGTACTCTTCATAACAGTGTTTTATTAATATTTGAAAGAAAATAAAATTACAAGGCTATGGGAAGAGGGCAAGGAAGTATCATTAGTTTGACTGATCAGCAAGGGGTGAGGGTGTAGTTGACGGGCTGCACTGTAAGTTTCCATCGAACTCAATGTATAAGTTTGCTGATGACACCACAATTGTAGGCCGTATCTCGGGTAATGATAAGTTTGAGTACAGAGAGGAAATTAAGAACCTGGTGGCATGGTGCGAAGACAATAACCTATCCCTCAACATCAGCAAGATGAAGGAATTGATTGTTGACTTCAGAAGGAGGAATAGCAGACCGCACGACCCCATCTACATCAGTGGTGCACAGGTGGAACAGGTCAGAAGCTTAAGTTCCTCGGGGTCAATATCACAAATGACCTGACTTGGTCCAGCTAAGCAGGGTCCATTGTGAAGAAGGCCCACCAGCGCCTTTACTTCCTGAGAAAGCTAAAGAAATTTGGCCTGTCCCCTAAAACCCTCACTAATTTTTATAGATGCACCGTAGAAAGCATTCTCCTAGGGTGTATCACAACCTGGTATGGAAGTTGCCCTGTCCAAGACCGCAAGAAGCTGCAGAAGATAATGAACACAGCGCAGCACATCACACAAACCAATCTTCCGTCCTTGGACTCACTTTACACCGCACGCTGTCGGAGCAGTGCTGCCAGGATAATCAAGGATACGACCCACCCAGCCAACACACTCTTCATCCCTCTTCCCTCTGGGAGAAGCTCAGGAGCTTGAAGACTCATACAGCCAGATTTGGGAACAGCTTCCTTCCCACTGTGATAAGACTGCTGAACAGATCCTGACCTGGATCTGGGCCGTACCCTCCAAATATCCGGACCTGCCTCTCGGTTTTTTTGCACTACCTTACTTTCCCGTTTCTATTTTCTATTTATGATTTATAATTTAAATTTTTATTATATTTGCAATCGATTTGTACTCCAGGGAGCGCGAAGTGCAGAATCAAATATCGCTGCGATGATTGTACGCTCTAGTATCAATTGTTTGGTGACTATAAAGTAAAGTAAAGTAACCATGCATTTTTGTGTCTGTGATCTGTGGTTCCTCCAGATATCCATCCAGTTCTTTAACATTCAAGAATCAGATTGCTCGCAATGCTCCAATTTCCAAATTTAAGGGTGAAAAGCTTTATAAACATGAGAAAACTGTAGTTGCTTTAAATGCGAAACAAAGTGGTAATCTGTGCCTGGTACTCACATGTAATTCCATACTGAAGAACAGCACTTGACTTTAGACCCAACAAAACGTCCCAAGGTTCTGATTTAGCTGTCAGATTTTATCCTGAGACACTAGGAAATTATTGCAAAAAAGGTGTGGTCCAAAACTCCAATTTACTCTGCGTTACTTTCCTTCCTTTAAAAAGGGAAGCGAGGTGGAGCAGAATTATGGAACTTTGGGTTACAACATGCTAGTACAACAGTGCTACTTCACTGTTTCTCAGCCTGGGTTTTGATCCTGCCCTTGAGTTCTGCCTGTTTAGAGTTTGCATATTTTCCCTGTGACTGCGTGGGTTTCTTCTGGGTGCTTGGGATTCCTCTCCCATCTCAGAGATATGCTGTTAGGTTTATTGGTTGTGTGTTTTTCTTGGCATAACCACATGGTAAATGAAACAAAAAGAGAGAATTTGCTGGACACATGAGAGAATAGTATGCAGAGCCACAGAGAAATAAAACAATGGGAATTGACTGATGGGATTGCTTTACTGTTGGCAAGAAGTTGATGGGCTGAATGGCCACTTGTCATCAGGTATGAATGATAATGCTGAAATGAAATTCAGAGGGCAGGTGTGCTGGAGAATCTGTGTAAATACAACTGTAAAGGGAGGGGTTTGAAAATTATTTAAAATAATGGACTGGTGTGTTTGTGAGCATTGGGTCGATGGCAAGTGTAATTGGTCAGTTTAAGATTTTAGGAAAAAGAGTTTTGGATGGGCTGCAGCGCACAAAGGACTGGAAAAGTTGTCTGCAGTTTACAAAGGCGTGGCTAAAGGATTCAACAGCAGATGAGCTAAAGCAGAGCAGGTTGGACAATGTTATTTTATTTAGAGATGTAGCCCAAGTCACCCATGTGACCAATTAACCTACTAACCCATACATCTTCAGATTGTGGGAGGAAACCAGCAGGGTCACAGGGAGAGTGTACAAACTCCTTACAGACAGAATGGAAACCAGGTTGCTGGTGCTTTAGTAGTGTTATGCTAACTTCTATGCTACTATGCCACTATAGGACTGGAAAAAGCCAGTGTTAGTGAGGGCTTGTCTGTGGTTTTAAAAAAAAAACACACCAGAAAGTCTGCAGATGCTGGAAATCCAAATGCTGAAGGAACTCAGCAGGTGAAGGCAGTATCTATGGAAAAGAATAAACAGTCGATGTTTCGGGCTAAGACCCTCCTTCAAAGTCCTTAAAACTCCTGAAGAAGGGTCTTGGCCCAAAACATCAACTGTTTATTCTTTTCCATGAATGCTGCGTGACCTGCTGAATTCCTCCAGCATTTTGTGTGTGCTGCTGTGGTTTGAAAGCGTGTCCTACTTCAAGGACACTTTTGACAGTACAATTAAACATCAAATTAATTGCTGTTCTACCTAGTAACATATAGCTCGCTCCATCCTTTTATTTCCCTGAAATAACATAACAAAGAACTAATTAGCGATTAATGTTTCTTTTAATAACAAACACAGCATCTATAAAATTATCGTGGGTCTTCTACTCATAACACAAGAGATTCTGCAGAATCTGGAAATCTCGAGCAACCCACACAAATGCTGGAGGAACTCAGAAAATCAGTCAGCATCTATGGGTGAGAATAGTCATTGTTTTGGGCTGAGACCCTTCATCAGGACTGAACAAGAAGGGAGCATGCTACTCAATCACACCTTTGAGAAGCTCTCACAATACCGTGGCATAGTGGCATATTGCTATTACTGTGCTAGCACACTGCATTCAATTCCTGCAGCTGTCTGTAAGGAGTTGGTATGTTCTCCCCATAACTGCATGGGATTTTCTCCCACATTCCAAAGATGTATGGGTTAGTAGGTTAATTGATCGCATGGTGGAATAGGGCACACCAGGTTCATTGGGCCGAAAGGGTCTGTTCCCGTACTGTATCTTGAAACAAAAGTAAATATCAGAACCTATTGCCACAGACCATTTAGGGAAGAGTATTATAAACTTTTGTACATTGTTATATTTCTCAGATAAAATGCTAGTTTGAATTGTTGCATCATGCAGACAGAGAAGGAATTCGCCAAAGCAAATGTAATAGTCCCATTTCAAAATGTGGATAATTCTGACAATGCCCCAATAGCTGAATGCGGAAAAGATGTCTAACTGGCAACAGAATCCTCTGCAGTAGATCTAAGGACGACTTTGATACAGATGACCTTCTCAGTTCAAATAAAATCTATAGCCTCCTTCCACAGTGCTCCATTAAACAAGAATGAATGGGTCATTCAAATTCTAAATCCGGATGTATTTTCTTAATGCTTTCCCCAACAAAGAATTAGAAGAATGCCCCAAGGAAACAGAAATCTGATTGTTCATTCTGGCAAAAATAGACTTCCATTGTCTGCAGTGCCTTTCACAACTTTGAATCATCCCAGAGCACGTCACAGTTGATGAAGTACCTTTTAAAGTGTAATCACTGCTGTAACATGACATGTTGTAGCCAACTCGTGCACAGCAAGAGCCTGTTGGACATAGGTAATGTAAAATGCAGCAAGTCTGGAAGACTGACAGTGGAGAAGCTGCACGGCCCCATTTGTCCTGTGGGCCAGGCCCTCGTGCTCAGCATTGCCTGTTACAGCCACTGAGAAAAGGAGGCACTGGAAGCGATGTCGAAGAGAACAGTGATGTGGCAGGTACGCTGAAATCTGTGCTGGCTTGGGGACTGGCCCCTGTCTTCTGTGCGCTCTCTGGTGTTTGCACCCAGACAAACTGGATTGCCTTAATCTGTGGCTCCAGGAGATGAACTGCTGCATCCTCATTCTTGCAGAACTGTGGCTCCAGGATAATATCTCATGCACCATCAATCTTCAGGAACTTGTGCTAATATTTTTTGTGACTATGTGCTACTGTAACTATACGTGCAGTGTGTGACTGTATGTGCTGTGATTTGCCCCTTGGCCCAGGAGGAGTGCTGTTTTGTTGAATGAGAATTGAATTTGAATAAACTCCTACAAGCAATGTGATAGTGACCAGCTAACACACCCAAAATGTTGGAGGAACCCAGCAGGCCAGACAGCATCTATGTAAAAGAAGAAACAGTCGACGTCTCAGGCCAAGGCCTTTCATCAGTACAAAGTCACGGTTGACGCTGCCAATCCAGCATCTGCAGATTTTCTTGTGTTAATGAACGGATAATCTCTGAATGCTTCGATGTGATTTAGCAGGGAAGGTGTCAATTTGCCATGGCACAGGTTCTTGTTCACTGCAATAAACCCTCCTCAAACACAGGAAAGTCTGCAGATGCTGGAAATCTAAAGCAAACATACAAAATGCTGGAGGAACTCAGCAGGCCAGGCAGCATCTATGGAAATGAGTAAACAGTGGACGTTTTGGGGACTCTCCTGATGGTATTTTCCTTGTTTTCTTTCCTGTGAAATGTGGGTTTTGTGTGCAGTGCATGCCACTTGGCTGGCAAAGCAAGTTGAAGCAAGGGGCTAGGAGCACTGTCATATGTGACCCTTCTTTCATATTTAACAGAGAGGCTGACTTCTAAGTGATGGATTTGCATTGAATTTACAGCACTAATATTGTGAGCTCTGCATTGCGCCAGTCATGCATGCAGTCAGGTACAGCCGTTCTGATCTATTCTTACTTTCTTACTTTTTAATTTATGTTATTTTTTTTATTTTTTTCCTCACGGTAACACGTCGAAGCTGCACCCTCTCTAACATGCTGGTAGAGAGAGTTTTATTTGGGTTTTCTTTAGCGCTGGAAATTGTTACATCCCGACACGTGTGACAGAAGCAAGGTCACATTGTGTATTCCACGGAACAGCAAAGACCGGCCAGTTTAGCAAACAGATCAGCGGTCACCCCTGCTGAAATCTGGAGGAAAACACACAAAGGATGCAGAGGGGAATCACAAAGCTGAGGAAAGAGGACCGGGTCAAGACAACAGAGACTTTTGGAGAAGAGGAGTTCGGTGGGTAATACCGTTCTGGCTGACCGGAAGTGCACTGAGAGCGGTAAGCGTAAAGGAGTTGGGTGCTTACTGATCTGGTTAACAACGGATAGTGCAATCCGGGGCATATTACGATCGAGGAACATGTTTGCAGACTGGATATTGAACTTTTCACTGTTGGACTTCGGCCACATTCCACCGTGATACGACACTTGGTGGCATGGGAGGTCGTTCCTGCCTGTGGCCATCGAACGTGCAGCTCCTCCCGTGGAGGGTCACACACCCTGAGCCAATAGACTGGTCCTGGACTTATTTTCCATCTGGCATAGTTTGCATTTGTTGTTTGATTGTTGGGGGGTTTGGTATTGCTATATTTACGCTCTATTCTTGGTTGGTGCGGCTGTAACGAAACCAAATTTCCCTCGGGATTAATAAAGTATATCTATCTATCGGATTTCTCCTGACCTCTTACCCCACCAACGTACTACATCCACTTCTCATGTTCAAAGTAAATTTATCAAAGTACATATATGTCACCATATATAACCCTGAGATTCATTTCAGTGATGAGGCAAGTGAAGTTGAGTGAAGTTATCCTCTTTTGTTCAAGAGCCTGATGGTTGAGGGGTAGTGACTGTTGGTGGTGGTGCGAGTCCTGAGGCATTTGTACTTTCCTGATGGCAGCAGTGAGAAGGGAGTATGACCTGGGTGGTGGGGATCCCAGATGATGGACACTGCAGGCATATACAGTAAATTCAAGAGATATAATAGAATTAATGAAAGGCCACAACCAACAGGACATACAAACAGCCAGTGTGCAAATACAACAGAAAAAAATAACAGTAATAATAATAAATAGGTAAGCAATAAATATTGAGAACATGAGACAAAGCTGGTGTATTTCACTATCTTTCCCTTTATCACTTTGGCTACTTCCTCTGGTGACGTATCCCCACTATTCTCTGGATGAGTAACTATCTGCTGAATGTATTTGTGGGTGGATTAGTGACTACCTGTTTATAGTCTCTGGTTTGGTCTTGTCCACATGGAAGCAAATTGTAATCTCTCTCGAGCTTGCTGGTACAGAAAAAGTGGGGTGGATTGGTGAGGCTAGAAATTCTATTGTCTATGAGATATAGGACCAGTAATAGGCCATTCAGCCCATGGAGTCTACTCCACCATTCAATCATGTCTAGTTTATGAAGCCTGCCCACCGGGCTCGTACGGAAACTTGGCTTATTGCCAGCTCCACTAACAGCCAAGGGACACAGCGGCAAGAATGCTACTTTTCATAAACCATAGGCGTCTAGGGCTGGTGTGATTTGGGGCTCAATCAAAGAGGAATGTTGTAATGTTCCAACGTTCCAATTCAAGAAACCTCGATTTCAGTGAATGCTGCGCAAATCCAACCCATAAGCAATTGTTGACCAGCAAGAAATAACAAATCGTACACTGCATAAAAGTATATTTAAAAATTTCAGCTTTATCGAACAGTTAGTCGGAAAACGAAAAGGGGGGAAAAAAGGGAAAACCTACAAATACTGGAAATCCAAACAACTCCACAAAATGCCAGAGGAGCTCAGCAGGCCAGGCAGCATCCATGGAAAAGAGTACAGTCAATGTTTCGGGCTGAGACCCTTCAGCAGTTCTGTATTCTTTTCCATAGATGTCGCTTGGCCTGCTGAGTTCCTCCAGCATGTTGTGTATGTTGCCCAAAAAAAAATAAAAAGGTCCATTACATTAACCCTGTCCAAATGTCCTTATGAAGTTGGAGCTCATACCAGAGTCGTCGTTAACTTGCACACTGGATCCACGGTCTGCGTGAAAGCACACACATTCCGAACTTGGAAATCCATTTTGAACAGGAGTATTGGCCCTTTTTTCTTGGAGCCATTTATCTGCATAAAGCACTTTGTGCAATAGGGATGCCCTTTCCCACGGCATCCTCAGCCATCTTTCCTCCTGTCCTCTCCGTAGCTCCCGCCAAAAAAAAAACACAAACCACTCTGTCACCACAAATCTCTCTCCATCCCGTTCTCTCGAACTTTCTCCTGATTTCACCATCTTGATTGGCTGACACAATATTCCTAAATTGAACATCATAGTCCCTTCCAGCTGAAACCAAACATCCTAAAAGCAGAACACACTGCTTTTGCAGAACTGCTAAAATGAAATGCCTGCAGCATAGCAGTAGAAATCTTAACCAGGGCATTACATTTATTATCTTCACAACCCCATTTTTCTGCCTTTCCCCATAACCTTCGACACCTACTAATCAAGAGCCTGTCAACCTCCACTTCAAATATACCCATTGACTTGGCCTTCACAACCATCTGTGGCAGTGAATTGCACAGATTCACCACCCTCTGGCAAAAATTATTCCTCCTCTCTGTTTGAAAGGGTTGTTCATCTCTTCTGAGATCTAAGCCCTTGATTCTTCCCACAACTGGAAACATCCTCCACATCCACTCTTTCTAGGTCTTTCAATATTCATTCATTGTCCACCCAGGGGGCGATGGGGATTGAACTTTTCACCACATTGTCAGTAAAATAATACTTTGTTTACTCCTAAAAGTGTTATAATCGACAAGTCCTCAGACCTGGAGTTCCATGGTGGAAAGGGGATTCAATGGCCCCTACCTGACATCCTATTGAACTCTTTCATAAACTTAAAGACTTTGATCAGATTTCCTCCAGCCCTGTCTTTTTGGTAGAACAAGTGATAGGCTGACTGGTCTTGGACATGTAATACAAGCTCCCAGTATGTGGACTGGGATTAGAGCAGTCAACTGTATTAAAACACTATGCAGAGGTGGATTAGGAGCCTGAGCTTCCCACATGTCACTCTGCTTTTTACAGAGGTACCGAAAGGAAATTGGGGGGAAAGTATCAATGGATCCATTCTGGGTGACCGCTATAGACACCTGGAGATGATGTCACTTATCCCTGCAAGCGTGACAAGTGCTACACCTCCTCCCTCACCACCTTTAAACAGTCCTTCCAGCAGGCCTTTTGGGGTCATCCATTGGACCTACATTGGTGAAGCCTGATGCAGGTTGGGAAACTACTTCATTGAGCTCCTTTGCTCTGTCTGCTACAAAAGGCAGCATCTCCTTGTGGCCACTCATTTCAAATCATCTTCCCATTCCTATTTTGACATGTCTCACCATAGCCACCTCTACTGCCAGAGTGAGGACAAATTCAAGCTGGAGGAGCAACACTCCCATTTTTATCCAGATAGCCTCCAACCTGAGAGCATGGATCAATTTCTCCAACTTCTAGTATCTTCTTCCCCATATCTCCTTCTCTCTTTTTCCATTCCCCATTCTGGTTACCCTCTCACTCCTCCTCACCTGTCCATCATTTCCCTCTGGTTCCCTTCCTTTCTTCCATGATACACTTTCACCTTTTAGATTCCTTCCTCAGCTCTTTAACTCATTCACCTCCTCCCTCCCAGCTTCTCACTTCATCCCCACCTCCCCCACACACCCACCTTCTCCCTAACCTGGTCTCATCTATCACCTGCCAGTTTGTAAACCTTCTCCTCCTTCCATCTTCTTGATCTACTCTGCTTATTTATTTACTTACTTATTGAGATAAAGTGCGGAATAGGCCCATCTGGGCCTTCAAGCCGCACTGCCTAGCAACCCCTGATTTAGCCCTAGACTAATCAAGGGATAATTTACAATGACCAATTAACCTACCAACTGGTATGCCTTTGGACTGTGGGAAGAAACCAGAGCACCCGGAGGAAACCCATGGTTTCATCCTCCTCTCTTTCCAGTCCTGATGAATGATCTCTGCCCGAAACATAGACTGTTTATTTCCCTCCATAGATGCTGCCTGACTTGCCGAGTTTCTCTAGCATTTTGTGTGCGTTGCTCTGGAAATGCCTTGCTGGTTTAGTTAAAAGCCAAGCAGAGGAGCTCTCAATCTGTGTTTTGGTTATTGGGTATTATAAGACTATAAGACCTAGATGCAGCAGTAGAACATTTGGCCCATCGAGTCTGCTCCACCATTCCATCATGGCTGATTTATTATCCCTCTCAACCCCATTCTCCTACCTTCTCCCTGTAACCTTTGGGACCCTTACTAATCATGAATCTATCAACCTCTGCTTTAAATATACCCAATGACTTATGACCTATTATAGGAAGCTGAATGCGGTTTATTACAGTCTGTAGTTATCCGAACTCTCTTCAGGCCACTGTGACTGTGTGTCTGTATGGTTCACTAGCTAAAGTCTGCAGCAATGAAGGCTGCACACCCTAAGCCAAAATCAAGATGTATTGATTTCAGGAATTAGTTCATATCTGGCCAAGGCTGTGGTGTGAAATGAGTTTGGAAGAAGGGCTTTGATTTAAAGTGTAAAGATACCTCATTTAAAATAAAACATTGGCTGTAAAGAGCTACGGGAACCTGAGGATGGGGAGGAGGCTGCAGAAATGCAAATCTTTATACAACTGCAGACATGGGAACCAGAGAAATGTTCCACTGGGTTCTGCCCTTGACTACAGAAGTACAGAGAGATCTTTGGTCTGAAGCCATACCATATTGGGCATGAATCTATTATCTGTCTGAACTTGGAAATGGCCCAAACTCTAGCACTGACACCCTTCATTCTGACAAGTATAAATTCCACACATCATAAAATGTGGATCTGGAAAGCTTTTTAGAATAAAAACTGCTTTTATACTATTAACAATTTAGGGTGACATTCAGGGGTTGACCAGTGAGTTAATTTAGGATTATATCACCGTCACCATGGAATATATTTACACTTTGCTACCAGGATATATTTTATTTATATTTAGAGATACAGCATGCAGCAGCCTTTCTGGTTTAATGAACACCCCTCGCCCCCAGTTTGACTGTAGCCTAATCGCAAGACAATTTACAATGACCAAGTAACCTCTTTGGAACTGGAACATCAGGAGAAAACGTGAACACCTTTGGAACACGTGAACATGTGTTCACGGCAAGGAATGTACAAACTCCATACAGAGAGCATTGGAACTGAGCTCCAAACTCTAACGCTCTGAGCTGCGATATGCAACTGTGACACCCAATATAGATCTGTGGTCTTTTGACAGAATAGAGGTTTCTATAATAGGGAGCTGATATCAATGGGAAATTTACACGCAGGCTTGGAGCTGAAAATCCGACCTTGTATTTGAAATCAGGAGAGCCAGCAGCTGCAGACAATCCTCCCGGAACATAGTATTAAATAATATATGTTGAAAAAGTGGATATGTGCAAGGAGGTTTGAAGTGCTTACATTTAATCAGCTGTCCTAATATATCCTTCTGTGGCTTGACATTAATTTCATTTGCCAAATTAGTATGATATATCTTGGGGTGTTTTACTATGTCAGAAGTGCTGTATAAATACGTATCATTGTTGTGGGCCGGAATAAGTGGTGCATTAAGGAGATGTCAATGAAGTATAAGGACCAGTTGTTAACGAGACTAAATTCATGTGCTCTTGTTCAAAATTAAATAACCCTTACCCTGGCTTATAAAACTGAAAGCATAAAATCTTGAACACAGTAAGACGTAGGAGCAGAATTATGTCATTCAGCTCCTCAAGTCTGCTACACCATTCCACCATGACTGATTTATTATCTCTTGCAATCCCATTCTCTTGCCTTCTCCTTGAAACCTTTGATGCCTTCACTAATCAAGAATCTATGAACAGTAGTCCATTATATTAAGTAAAAAGCAACACACACAAAATGCTGGAGGAAATCAGCAGGCCAGGCAGCATCTATGGAGAAGAGTAAAGTCGACGTTTTGGGCTGAGACCCATCATTCCAGCTTCTGCAGATAGTCTCATATTAAGTAAAAAGTTGGGCTAATATTTCCTGCCAGTATTACTGAGGATAAATATAAGACTGGAAACATGGAAGTCCCTTTCTACTCATCTCAGACTTGATAACTGTAGCAATATTTGCTCATATTGCTTCCACTCAGCTTTTCTTTCGAATAGGCAGAGGTTTCAGCTTGTACTTTACAAGTGAACAAGAACTGATGGTATCTCTTAAAGCCATGTAATCCACACTCTCCACCAGAGTTGTGAGAACCTTCCTCAGCACACTGAAAATGTTTCAGAAGTCAAGGTTAAAGTTTTTAAGGTTTCATCCATTAGATGTGAGGTATATATTTATTAATACTGAAGTGCTAGGACGATATTGCCTGGAGTGTAGGAGAAAGTGGGTAGATTTGGTAGAGGTATACAAAATTATGAGGAGTATAGATAAGCTTTCTCCCCTGGGTGAGACTAGAACTAGAGGTCGTGGGTTAAGGGTGAAAGGTGAAATGTTTAAGGAGAATGAGAGGGGAAACTTCTTCACTCAGATGGTGGCGAGAATGTGGAATGAGCTGCCAGCAGAAATGGTGGATAAGGGTTTGATTTCAATTATTTAAGAGAAATTTGGATAGGTACATGGATGAGAGGGGTATGGAGGGCTTTAGTCTGGGGCCAGTAATATGGCACTAGATAGATTAATAGTTCAGCACAGATTTGATGGGCTGAAGGGCCTGTTTTAGTGCTGTAGTTTTCTATGATCCTATTTCTTTAAAATGGATAAAACTTTCTGATTTAATCGTGCCTTGGATGGAAGCTTGCTAAGACCATAAAATATAGGATGAGAATTAGGCTATTCAGCCCATCAAGTATGCTTCACCATTCAATCATGGTTGATTTTTTTTTAAATTCTCCTTCTTCCATTACCCTTAACCCCTTTCCCAAGCAAAAACCTATCTATCTCTACCATAAATAGACTCGATGACTTGGCCTCCACAGCCCTCTGTGGCAACAATTTCCACAAATTCACCACCCTCCAGCTGCAGAAATTTTTCCTCATCGAAGTTCAAAGTAAATTAATTATCAAAGTACGTATCTGTCACCATATACAACCCGGAGATTCATTTTCTCCCAGGCATTCACAGTAACTACAAAGAAACTCATTGGAGTCAATGAAGAACCACTCTCCCACTAATGGAAGCATCCTCTTCACCTCCATTCTATTCATACCTTTCATTAACTGGTAGGTTTCAATGAGGCCCCCCACCCCACCCTTCATCCTGAATGCCAAGTACAGGTCCAGAGTTTTCAAATGCTCCTTGTATTTCTTGAGATGATTCTAATGGGCATTCTCTCAACCCGCTCCTCTTTTAATGTTACACAAGTCAAATGTACCCTGGGTGGTGGAGTGAAGATACATCGATACCAAAAGAGGTGTCAAGTGCTCCTTCCCTCTGCTAGCCTGCAGGTCACCCTTGGGCAAGGTTTAGCACCACCCCCCCACCCCGATCAGGGACACATGAAGCCATGGGAGCAGCTGCTGCATATCACAAGTCCTGATTATGCAATCACTGACACCTTGCAGACGATCTCTGATGAGTATTGATAGTGGCCAGGGTCACCCGTCTTGTAAAGACACTGCCCAGAAGAAGACAATGGCAAACCACTTCTGTAGAAAAATTTGCCAAGAACAGTCATGGTCATGGA